>NW_026694479.1:612500-1225000 GCF_021218885.2 Marmota monax | reverse complement strand
TGAGTGACTCAGATATTGATGCTAAACTCTGAGGACAGGAACTTAACTCATTTGTTTTTATATTCACCTGAGCAAAAAAAAAAAAAAAAAATTTCCTAAGTGTTGTATTTAAATAAATGTCTGTTGATTTGAACTAGGGTACAGTGAGTATAATATTGTAACACACTAGGATTTTTTTCTTCTTTATGGATATAGTCTTGCAAAGCAGAGAGAGTCTTGGCATTTCCGACTTCTGGTGGTGAGGGGAGGCAAGAGAAGTCCCTGAGGAAGCCACACCTCACCTGCCAACCTTCCTTCCCATAGCCAGCTGCCCAGAGTTGAGCGGTAATTGTTTCTGGGTTCATGGAGGGGTGAGGCTTCCTAAGCAGAAAGCCTTCTGGTGGCTATAACAAATGCCAAGTGAAATGCATTGCATATATAAGGCACGTCCTTTTCTGATCCTTCAAAGACTTTCTCAATCTGATCTGGGACCACCCTTTATGCTTCCTCTCCCTTTACTTCCGCGTATAAGAACTGTCTTATGATCCTCCACCTCTTCCTGTCAATACTTCCACACCTGGGTTTATGTTTCCTCCCTCCAGCTCCTTCCTTCCTTCCTTCCTTCCTTCCTTCCTTCCATCCATCCTTCCTTCCTTCCATCCATCCTTCCTTCCTCCTTTCAGTATATATTAATTTAGTGCTAGGCACTTTTTAGGAATACATTTGTAAACACAAAACATGCAGAAATCCCCCTCTGCATGGAGTCTATGATCTAACATGTGGGACGTCCTTTCTTTTCTCTTTATAGTGAAAGTTCACCTTTCCTTGAAGCCATTCCTGATTGTTCTAACCCAGGTTCTTTTCTCCTGAATTTTCAGGGGCACCTGTTTCCTGTTCCCTCCCTGTGACAGACACTGCCTTGTATTCTTTGCACTTGTTATGTGTGAGTATCTCTTCTCCTTGAGTGCATTTTAAGCTCCTTGAAGGTAGAGACCATGGCATTTGTTCATGCAAAAGTACCAATGTACATGCCTTGCATTATGTATGCTATCTTGCACATATTTAAATTCCCCAAGTCACTATAGAACATTGCAATTAGGCACCCGGTAGATATTTTTAATTGATTTAAGGATATTTATTGCTTTCTGCTTTATCAAGTGCAGCAGCTCTAAGACTGTGCTAGACCATTAGTCATCAAAATGTTTATTAAGATTCTGCATGACGATGTCAGTAAGTGCTGCTACTATTTAATCTTCTGCCAAGGAACCAGTCGAGTGCCAAGCACAACCTCTGCCCACACCTCGTCAACTGAGCAAATCACCTCTGGGATATTCTATATGATGTTTGTAAATCTTTACCGTAACACCAAAGCTGTTATTAAAAGGAGCAGGAGGTGCTGGGGGCAGGAGGAGGGCTGCTAATTATGGCTGGAGTCAGTTCTTAAGCTTCCCTGTCTATCAGATATTGGTGTCAAAAACTTCAGAGTGCCTTTCTTACCTGTCTTTTTTGATTCAAGGCCACTGGGTGTTCATCATAAAACCTGTCTTGCTATTAGTAGGACAGCAAGAAAAGTTTGTGATTATTGTTTTGACTGATCCTTCACACTCCTTTGCATGGAGGTTCAATAAAAGTCTACTGGCTGAGGTTGGAGGGCAGTCAGTCAGAAGTCTTAGACCCAGGGACCTGGTAATGCAAGGATCCAAGCTGTGACCTTCACCCCACTGGGCCCATGTGCCAAGTAAGCAATTGACTTCACGTTAAATTTAAAAATTGAGGGATAATTCTATAACTATTTTGGTTTCCTGTGGTTATTATAATAATGGAGAGGCAGTAGCTTTCCTGGTTCAAATCCTCCCTCTGACACATAGGAGCTGTGTAACCCTGAGCTGTTTAACTTTCTGAGGAAGGAAATCATATTCGTACTTGCCTGATAGGGTTCTCATAAGGGTTAGAAGTATCTGTATATAAGTACTGTAGGCCCACACAGAGATGGAAACTTGCATGTTCAGATATGAGTAAATTTGGATACATTTTCCATCCTCTTTCTTTCAATATTTGGATGTTTTTAATCTACTTATTTAAACTGTTACAGATTATAGAAGAAACTTTGGGTCTCTGTCAAGAGGTGTGGTACAATAACCTAGAGATTCCCCCTGCCAACGGTCTTAAGTTGCCAGGGCTAAAGATATCTCCACTTAGATCTTAATTTCTTATACTTTTGTCATATAGTTACATCACTGCATTCTTAAGGTGCAAATTTTTTTAGGTGTACTTTTGACCTCACAGTGATTAGACTATGACTGACGGAAATGGCCTGAATTGTGTGAATTTGGGTGGATTGAGCTTAGTAGAACCACTTCAAATCGCTTTGGTTGGGGGCCCTGGTGTGGGACACAGGCTGAGACCACAGCATAGGTCAGAACCTATGGCATATCAAGTGAACATTGGAGGGCGAAATCAAGACCAAACTATTTATCATAAAACATAAAAGTATTATTGATGAGGTTTTTTAAAAGTGCTTAGAGGAGGCCTGATTTAACAGCTAGTGTGGTATGGACAGTGAGACACAATAACCAAAAACCTACCACAGTCTTACGACTACACAGAGTCCAGAACAGTGGAGGGGACAGTGCCATGTGGAGAACAGAGCCGGTGTCCACATCCTTGTAAGAGGGAAATTGACTGCCAGTAAAGAGGGAATCCACAAGGGCAAATCATTGGAAGGTGGAGGCACTGAAGAGGTGCTAACAATGTTCTGATCCCATGTATTGTTCACCAATAAATGAAAATATAGGCTGCATGCTTACTAGGCTTCCAAAAGTGTAGGTGATGAGAGAAGAGATGGTCTGGAAGGTGAAGACTAGATTGCTTTTTGTAGCTAGTAGATAAGTTAATGAACTGAGAAGGGATGAGTTAACAGACTGAAGAGGGATGAGTTAACAGCTCCTTGAGGGCAGAATGGGAATCATTGTGTGGGGTGATGGGAGAGGACGATTTAGGCTCACCAGAGCGTATGTGTGACTTGCGATGGGGTCTGAATCTGTGGAAGGAGATGTTTGAGAACAGGCTGAATCCCAGGAATTAAGAGAGGTTCTGATTCTGGTGGGATTTGAGCTTGGGGACCCAGTCAGGACCCTTCCAGCTCTGAGATCTGGGAGAGCCTGGCTAATGGTTCCTTGTGCTCTGGTGCTTCCTGTTTTAGGTTTCATCTCCACTTTGCGCTCATCATGGCTTCTCCTGCCCAAATCTAGTCAGTCTCTGAGTATGGGATAACGGGCCTGTGTATGTTTCCTGAGTTGAGGTAGTGAGGGGTGCTTGTTTGGGAATTACTTTTGGTTTGGAAGAGTTTGGGCAATTAGAACTACTAATACAGTAGAATTCTTTTTTTCCCCCCTTAATTATTCTTTTCCACTGTGACTCTATTTTTCTCTGATACTCCTGTCATTCTGTCCTGTCACTCTCAAGTCCCGCCCCTCTTTCCTCTTGAGATGTTGACATGTCTTTTCTTGTACTGTAAATAAAAGACCAAATGCTTTGTCGATGTTTCTGCTGAAGTGGGGTCCTTTTGTGTATGTGCTTGAGTGTGTGTACGTGTGTGTGTGAAAACAACATGTACCCATATGTGCATGAGTTATTCATTGTGGGTGGTACAGATAATATCATGAAAAGGACATTTTGATGCAGATATATAATTGATTTATTTGCCTTACTGATCTTAGACATCCAAATTAAAAAAAAAATAGAAAGAAAGAAAAGGCACATGAAGCAGTGACATAAAAATCCTATGACTCCTACCAGTTGTGTTGTAAGCTCAGAGAACCTCACGCTGAGAGCGAGTTCCTGACATAGTGACCTCATTCCCAACGCTGGCTTTATCTGCAGGCAGCAGCAGAGCTGCACTGGCTGCCCAGGCTGCAAGCCTGACGGGGATGTGTCGGGAATGATGAGACCCAGGCTTGCAAAGACTTGCACGGCAACTGGAATTCGTGACAGATAGCTCGCTGCAGCTAAACTTTGATCCAGTGAGTATACTGTAGAACTGCCTGTTACACACACGATGGAGAGTCGTCCTTCATCACAATGAGAAGCCAGCCTTAAAAAAATATATAGGAAAATGTGTCAGGTATATAATTGTGGACTGGTGAGTATATTAGATGCCAGATCAATTTTAATGTGTGTGTTCTTTCTTCAAGTATCTGGAGGTATGTGCCCTTTTTAATGTTTTGATGATTAACAAAATATGAATTGGTGCTAATGCATGTGAGGCACCTGGGCCCCTTGGAGAGAAGCATGTGCCCCATGCAGCCCTGTGCCTGGGCTCTGTCCCTGACCTAGAGTCTCTGCATTGCACAGACAAAGGAGCTAGCCCAGACACACACGGAGGCTGTAGCTTTTCTTGGAGCGATGACTCATTTCAGCTCACAAAGGATTCTGGGCAGGGTAGTGAGAAGTCAGGTTGGCTGATCCATCCCTATGACTTCACTTTGCAGAGAACGAGCAGAAGAGGAGTGACACTGCAGATTCCCGAGGCACTGCAGTGGGACATTGGCTCAGTGCAAGTGGCTGTGATATATGAGATAGGCATGGGACAGGATTCCAGCTGTTCCATGCAAATAGATAAAAGAATGGTAAAGAGGATTCCTCTCCTTTTTTTTTTTTTTTGTTTTTCCTCCTTTCTAAAAATCATTACCAGCAAAGTATATTCACAAAACCTTCAAAAGGTGCTTTCTGCCAGCTTTTGAACTGAACTTGTGCCAGTATCTCAAGCCCTGAATTAAAAGAAGAGCTGAGAGTTCTGGAGCTCATTTTTTAAAAGTAGATCTACCAAGGTAAAGTACCTGATTCCTGTTGTGTTCCACGGGCCCTCAGCAGCCAGTCTGAAGTGCTCATTTAGGATACTATTACTCAGAAGTTTACTCTTTCTTCTTATTACAGATTCTAGGACGTCCGTTTCTGTTACTGGCTCCTTCTTGCGCTTGGATGCAACCCCCTAGCATGCACCAGGCTTTAGCATCAAAGCTACCTGGGAGATGGAGCCAGTCCAGAACGGGTCAGGTAGGTTCCCCCTGCTTTTGTTCAAGAGTTGTTATGTGCAAAGAAATATGGTAAAATGTCTCTCACACCTGTGATGAGGGGGAACTGGACCCTGAAAAGTGGACTTCCCGTTGGAGTCCTCCTGCAGCCTCCTACATATAGCTCAAGTCCTCTGTGGAGGCTGCCAGCTGCACAAGAGCTCACTAGCATGAGTCATTGTCACCCTAGAACTGAAAAAGTCAACAGCTGTAGGACTTGCAGATAGGAAACAAACTTTTTCACGTTTCCATCAGCTGTGTCTCTCTCACGCTCCTCGGAGGGAGAATTCTAGTAAATACTATTTGAAATTTTTTTTTCTCAATTAATGTGTAGTCCCTGAAATTTTGCATGTTATTTGTCCTGTGATCCTACATGCAATGCACTAAAATCCATGTAAAATCCTGATTTATATGTTCAGGGGCTGTTTCCCAGACTAACATTGTATTGGGGCTGCTCTGAATGACTAAGGAAGTAAGCATATTTCACTATGGTCTGCTTCAGGATTCCGATTATGACAGCTGTTTTCTTACAACATTCATGGGCTTTTTACACAAAGCTTTTTTTTTTTTTTTTGATAGCAAAACAGTAAATGTTGGTCCTCAAAAGTGTCATTCCGTGCTCCATTTCCAAAGTGAAACGTGGCACATCTGAAAACATGGTTTTACCACTTCATCCACTGTGTAGTTTTAGTGTTGGTGTGTATGAAAGGTATTTCTGAGAGTGTTGAATCCTTTACATAATTTGTGAGGATAATTAGAATATCTTAAAATAGTGCAAACTCCATATTGGATAGGACCCTTGCACCTCTCTTTTCCTCTTACTGTTCCATCTATCTCCGTAGCTCGGCCTTTCATGGAAGAAAAGGAAGCATGTTCCCTTTCTTCCTTGTCAAGGATGCGTCTGTGCGTAGCACATTGCACCTTTAAGGCAATCTTGGGGATGTTAAGTCTGTTTGAAAGGATGTTTGGTCAGGAAAAACACAAGTGTAGTATATTGAGGATGTAATTGCATAATACCCTACACCCATCCATTCTACTCTTCCTTAAAAATCCAGTTCGAAATCTCTCCCACTGGGAGAGACTACCCCCAACAGATAGTCATTTCTTAATCTTTTAAACCCCCACCATAAAATCAGTTTGCTAGTCATTCATGTATCTTCTTGTTACAGCTCTTTGAAGGATGTTTGGAACATTAATGTGAATATTTTATAATTGCTTATATTTTCATGTCTTTGTATCTTGTTTTTCTACTTAGATTGTAAATTCACTGGAGGTGGGGATCAAGATTTATGTCTTCTTCTGTAATTAGCATCTCCTTGCAATTTCCTATATGTAGAAACTACTTAGTAAATACCTGATTCAGAGGGACAGCAAATGAGAAGTATTCATTTGTTGTGGAGTTAGAATGGTCTGTTTTGTTCATTTTGATGGAACTGGAGGAGATCTTGTTAAGTGAATAAGCCAGGCACAGAAAACCAAACATCACATGTTCTCACTCATTTAAGGAAACTAAAAATATGGGTCTTAAAGAAGACCAGAGTGCAACAGTGGTCCCTGGAGACTGTGAAGGGTAGGGGAGAAGGATGGAGAGAGGCTAGACAGTAGGTACCAAGCTGTAGTTAGATAGGAGGAATTAGTGCCCGTGTTCTCTAGCACCATGCAGTAACCATTGTCTTCCGTAATTTATGACGTATTTCAGAATAACTGGAAGATTTCAGAATTCTTCAAAATACAGAAACAATAAATGTTTGAAGAAACAAAAATGCTAACTCCCTTATTTGATAATTACACATTACAAATATACATATCAAATTATCATCTCAGTATTCCACAGATATATATAAATACTATGTGCCAATTTAAAAAAAATAAAGAAAGAATCTTCACACGATAGAGTAATGGTAAGGTAAACCTTGAGAATTATGCAAGTCTCTCTGGAAATCATGATTACTCTTACTGTGAGATACGTTCACATCTGGGAAGGCTGCTCATACGCTGCTTGTAACGGGACTGTTATCATTAAGAGCAAATAGGAATGTGAGGCTCTAAATATGGACCTTAATCATGGTTTGCTTGGATTTTGTTGGACAAGCCTTCCCTAAGGAAAGGAGGGCGTGTAAAACTCTGAAAGTGGGTGAAAGTCACTTTATTTCTTAGCCTACAGGGCATTTTACTACGAGAAAAGCACCGTGATGGCCATGAGCGTCCCAGGTCCCATGGGAAACCACTTAACTTCTAGTGCCATTGATCTTTGCACCAAGAGATCTTACTTAAGCACTGAGACGTCTTTCCCTTTTGTAGGTGAAGGATTAGCCCAGCCAAAATTTTGAAGCAGGCCAAGGTTTCTCTGACAGCCTTATTACTATGACATACTGTTCCCCAGCTGCTTCCTCTAAAGCCCCCGGTGCAATGTGTGTTTTTCCCTTTGGCCTTAAGACCATTCTCTTCCAGCCCGTGATAAATCCCAAAGTTAGAAGTTCAATGTGTCTTCACTTTTCTTGCCTTTCAGCTACTATTCCATTCACTCAGTGCAGGTGCTCACAGCTACCAGACAGGAGGAAAGCAATCTGATTAAACTCATTTAAATGAGCATAAGAAAGATCAAACTGCCCTCTTAGCCTTCGAAAAGATGTTTTTGTTTCTTTCAAAGGCTTCTTTTTAGGATTAAATTAATTTCTTATTGGTATAAATTCAAAACAGTGTGAAAGAGTAAGTTGCTTGAAATTAGATAGGCTTGGGGAAGATATTTTTAATACTACTATTTATTAAATATTTCTTAGGGTCTGGTCAGTACAACACTCAGTATTCGTTACCCCATTTAATCCCATCAATGAACTCAAGGTCCTCCTGTCTCAGCCTCCAGAGCCGCTGGGATTACAGGCATCCTCCACCACCCCCAGCTCAGATTCTTTTCTATATAAGGCACTTACTACACAGGAAAGGAAAATGGCATCTTTCATAGGAGTTTTGGTTAGCCAGGCTCATTACACAACTGTGTGACATCTGAGAGATCTCACCAACTGTTGTCAGCTAGGACTGGTATTTCATCATGATTTTATCCCAGGTGATAAATGGCGTTGACGTAATTCTGGATGAGGGACTAGAGATCCGGGCAGCAGCTTGTATTGAGACCATCTGGCAGATAGCAGGGCCTTGCCTTGCCTTGTCTTTATGTGAGGGACCTTTTTATTCAACAAACATTTGAGTGCCTGCTATGTAAATAACACTGCTAGGGTTTAGTCCACAGTGCCTCACAAACACCACCTTTGTAGTAGTTGTTGGGCTATAATGTGAATGAAGCCTTAGCAAAGGTTTAGTGCTAAAGCGTGTAATTGGTCTGATGGCTCGTATTTCCTTCCTAACTTTGCAGCTGCAATCTATTGTGAAGAGCCAAGTGGTCCAGAGGGTTAGATGTTATGGATCACGATAAGATGTCAGGAGTCATCTCTGGGGTTAGGGAGGGCAACTCCCTAGCAGGGCAGTTCTCACCCACTGCCCTTCTCTCCCTGCCACTCTACCCTTCTTGACTGGTCTGCCTCTTACTCAATGACTGTTATTCATCAGGAGTCGAATCTCAGTGATAGGAGCAAAGGCTGGCATGACTGAAGAAGGTGTGTAGCCTGGGATGATGACGGTTCCCTCTGTACATCTGTGAGCTGATTGATTTATCATTTCTCCAGCTGCCCATCTCCACATCAGACAGCTGATAAGCAGAGGCGAGGGACATGGACTCATTTTGGTGTGTGTGTGTGCCCTAAGTCACAGTAATTACTATTCTTGACTCAGCTCTTACTAGAAGTTTCTTAATGGACATCATGAACCTCGTTATCATTACTAGAAGCCTTCTGCATATGTTCACTTTTGAATTACAAGTTTATTCAAATTAATAACTCAGAAATTGGACTTTCTTTAAGAGGCCCTTCACCTGTTGAAATAAAGATTGGGAAACCTTAGAAAAGCTGTTTAGAATTTCTAAATATTCTAAAGTACTTTTTTAAAAAATATTAAGTCTCTTTCCACTATTACAATAAAGACCCAGCCTTGGGCTGGGGATGTGGCTCAAGCGGTAGCGCGCTCGCCTGGCATGCGTGCGGCCCAGGCTCGATCCTCAGCACCACATACAAAGATGTTGTGTCTGCCAAAAAATAAAAAATAAATATTAAAAATTCAAAAAAAAAAAAAAAAAGACCCAGCCTTAAGGTTTTGAAATCAGTGGCATTTAAAACAGATCTACAGTAAACTGGTAAAGGTGCCTTTTGCAATCCCAGTTTTCTTTCAGATTTCAAATGCAAATATTTGAAAGTCAAGTACGGTAATCTGGTTTCAAAGGAAACTCAGAAGCAAGGGAACTAATGGGAGCCATATGCTCCCCCCACACCAAGGGTGCTGTGGTCTTGCGGAGAGAGTGTAGGAAAGGAATACGTGTCCGTTTCAAACAGCTCTTTAAAAAACATTGTAGTAGACCTTCTGTTAAAAGAACCAGACAGCATCTATACATAAAATTGGGGTTAACAAATTGAATTAAATTGTAAAACACAAGATTTGTCTGATGCTGTGCATCAGAGAAACTGTTCACTTAACTGTAACCTCAGAGAGCTTATGATTTCCCCAAGCTCAAGGGCATTTAAGATAAAACTTGGCGAGTCGGTAGGTTCTATGAATAGTGTGTTGAAAGGAGTAGAGTTGTATTGTCTGTGTGGCCTCCATGCACTTTACAGACAGGGGTGACCATTTTTATGAGGAGTCACAGTATCAACTCCATGCAGTAATTTTATTAGAATCTATAATTTTTACTTGAATGTTAATTTTGGCAGTATGGAGATCAAAAGAGTCATGTTTGTCCTGAGGAACAAAGCTGAATAAGATTTTGAATTAGAAAGAAGCCTTTATTATAAGGGAAAAAATAATAGCTAGTATAGTTAGCCATTTCTTTTAATTTTCAGCTCAAATGAGATTAAAATATTTTCCCCAAAAAACATGGAAATAGAACTGGACACAAGTACCTTATTATGATTTTCTGCCAGAATTCTGCTGCATTGATTCAGGATCATGGGACTTTGGAGTTTGAAGGAATCTTTGAAATAATTTCATCCAAACCCTCATTTTACAGATGAGGAAATGGGCACAGAGTGGGTAATTGTATTTTTTTTTTAAGATTCTGGGTTCTTATCAGCATATCTCTTGCATGCTTTCTTATATTGGGAATTTCTCAATTATAATTTAGTACCGTTTCAGGATCATATTTGTAACCAGGTTGTTTTGGTATATGAACTTCATTAGAGTCAGAGGTTCAGCAAAGATTATAGATTAACATTTACCGTGAAAAACAGTACCTAAAAATAAACAGGAAAACAACATAATTAATACTGAATGCAAACTTGGGGTGGGGGTAAAGCACAGATTAGTGAAAGAAGGCTAAGATGGAAGATGGATGTTGGGGTGCCTTCAAGAATGTCATTTATTATGATACAGTTCACTTGGGAAAATTATGGCTTTCCTTTTCTTACATAGTTACATGAAGATGAATACTTCAAGATGAAATAGACTTTTTGCTTTTTTTTAGTAGGTATCTTTTGGAAAGATGGATCTCATCCCAGAGGGAATGAATGTTCATTACCATGGAAGTCACATCTTAAGAGTTGTGTTATTCTCCCTCCAATGCAAAGGTTGGGAGTACAGAGAACCTGAATTCATGACTGAAAAGGACAAAAATAGCATTCATAGAATACAGTACTTTTTCTAAACCCACATTTAGGATGATATAGGAATAATTTTGGAATTTGAGTGCCTACAAGTATTTGATACATAATAGCCATTCAGGTATTTCTTGAAAGGATAAATTATGTGCTAGATTAAAAAAAATAAAAATTGCAACTAAAATAACTGGCCAAATGCTCAAAGGGAAAATAGATGTAGGGGTTTAAGTAGTAAAAATGGATGTGCCAGATAATATTTCCCCAGGTAGAAATGACTAGCTGTAGATAATGAGGCAGAGCAAGTTGGCATCTGCAGGATTTCCACTTGTTGTCTCAGGCCCTCGTCTGCAGTTGTGTGAACAGAGGTAGCTGTCATCAGTTTGGTCTCTACAGTTACTCCAGAGGGATTTTCTCAAGTAAATAGGTCATGTGATTCCTCTATATCACAACATGGGTGGTGTCCTATGATCATCAAAACTAAGATCTAAGCCTCCTGGTCTGCCAAGATCTGGCCTCAGCTTTTCTTTGCACCTTACCATCAGCCTGCTCTAGCTGAGCCCCCAGCACGCACAGCTCCTCAGGCTCAGCATGCTGCTGCATGCTGTGCATGCCCTCTCTCCTTCCTCTCGTGGAGGGATCCATCTTTCACTCCACTCATGACCCACCCCAATAATTATCTTGCTCCTCATGCAGATCAGCTGCCAAAGCACTTTACCGGAAAGCAGTGTCCAAATTTTCAGTGACCTGTTTTAAACATTAAATGCTCTTAAAACCTAAATTTAGCTGGGCGTGGCACATGACTATAATCCCAGCAGCTCTAAAGACTCAGGCAGGAGAACGGCAAAGTCTAGGCCAATCTCAGCAGTTTAGCAAGTCCCTAAGCAACCGAGTGGATCCTGTCTCTAAATAAAAACATAGCCAGGCAGAGTGGCGCGTGCCTGTAATTCCAGTGGCTCAGGAGGCTGAGGCAGGAGGATCTCGAGTTCAAAGCCGGCTTCAGCAACTTAGTGAGGCCCTAAGCAACTCAGTGTTGCTGGGCATGTGGCTCAGTGCTAACTGACCCTGAGTTCAATCCCTGGTATCAAAAATAAACAAACAAATAAATACATATAAAAGGGGATGGGAGCATAGCTCAGTGGTTAAGCACTCCTGGGTTCAATCCCCAGTACCAAAAAAATGTAAGTTCACTTCCTAGTGTTGTATTTTCATGTCCTTTCTGCACTCTTAAGTCCACTTAGAAGTTTATTGAATGCTTACTTAGTACAAAGCACTGTGTTTGGTGTTATCTGAATTAGCCTAGATTTAGCAAATGTCCCCCGAGGACTGTACTTACATGGATGTTTGTAAGAAAATAAAGCTAAAATAAAACATATTTGCTCCAATTTTTTTAGTGCAGTAGCACAGAATGAGAACAGTTTAGAAAGACTTCATTAGCCTACAAAGTACCTATGAGCTTGTAGTTAGCTTTATGAGTGTGTTCAGAACTCATCCTAACATTAGAAAAATCCATTCTAAAAATTATTGACAGTAAGTTATAATTAATAATTCATGCAAAATGCTGTAAATTGGTAATTTCCTAGATTATGCTGACCAAAGTTATTGTAGCAGTATTTACAGTCTCTTATTTGAAGAAATAAAAGTGATCTAGTTATTGGAAGAATTTTCTATTAGCACATTTAAGATGACTAGTTGGTTCATTAAATAGGTTTGTATAAGATCCACAGAAAATCTTGATAAACTTGCATGTGTTACATGTCGAGAGATACCTATGATTTCTTTAATATGGATTTTTAATACATGTTCTAAATCTTACTCAACTTTTTTTTTTCTGTGGTAACTACTGTGTTTGGGAAACTATTGATGAAATGAATCTGGGAGAGTCTTAAAAATTGCCTGGTTAAGTATATTTGGTGTCCAGTGTCAGTACTGCTTTATTGTCAGAACCAGGAAATGTGGCGATCATATCCTTGTCATGGAGCTTACATGCTAGTGGGAGAGACAGATGGAAAAATAGTAAACACATGCATACACACACACATTCAGAGAATGGACACAGTGCACCACCACACCAGGCCACACCACTTCTTTTAAAAGGTTGAAATACATGGTTCTGGGCAGTGGCAAACTTAGATAGTGGTCAAGAAAGGGCTCCGTCCCAGAACTGCAGACATGGTTGCATGATGGAGTACTCGCCTAGCATGTGCAAGGTCCTGGGTTCAATCCCCCGTACTACAGAAACATCATGAGGACATGATGTTTCACCTGAGACCTAAAGAAGGAGAAGGAGCCAATCCTGACAAGGTCTGTCTGAGGAACATCCCAGGCTAAGAGCACAAAAATTAAAAAGGCTTTGCCTGAGTTCAGAAAAAGCCTGGTATGTTCAAAGAAGAGAGGAGGTTGTGCGCATGGGATGGGAAGGGAGATGGTGTGCAGACAGGTGTCCCAGATGAACAGATGCAGACCCTGCAGACCCTTGCAGGTCTAGTGAGGAGTTCCGATTTCCCTCCACAGGCAGTAGGCAGTCACTGGAAGGTTATATGCAGGAGAGTGGCCTGTTTTATGTTTTCCCAAGAGGACCCTGGCTGCTCTGTGTCAGGAGCAGGAAGGAAGGCTGGGCATCACTGAGACATTGTCACCAGCCAGTTTGGAGTTGAGGTGCCAGTGGACAGGGTCGGGGGTTGTTAACCCTGGAGATGGAATAGAGGGAACAGGTCCAGGAAGATTTGGATGTAGAGGAGATAGGATTGCTGATGGAGGAGGGGGATGGGAAGGAGGTAGAAAATAAGTCCTCATGATGGAGTATAAAAACAAGATGACATGGAGGTATTTAAGCATCCAAATTCCATTTTCGTTCTATACCCTGAGTTCAAAGTTATTGCATGTATTCATAATTATAACGAAGCTGAGCTTTTCCAGAGCACATGCGATTCTGACACACTGAAAGCATGCTGCTTCTTATGGTTGGCTGCTGTACATGAACAGAAATTAACCAAGAAGATGCACTGAAACTAAGCAAATAGTTTCAGCCAAAAACACAAGGACTTGCATGATGTAACGTGTTAATTTTGCTAATCATCATTTCCTTTTTTAAAGAGAAATTTCCTCTTGCAACCCATACACAATCAGGAAATCTTTCAACCTGCTTATTTCAATCACAGGGTATAGAAGAAAGATGGAATTTGGATGCTTAAATATCTCCATGTCATCTTGTTTTTATACTCCATCAGAAGAAATTATTTTCTAGGTCCTCGCCTTTGCTAAGGATGACTTTGGTCTCAAGATCCTCCTATCTCAGCCTCATGAGCCACTGGGATTACAGGTGTGCACCACCACACCAGGCCACACCAATTCTTTTAAAAGGTTGAAATACATGGTTCTGGGCAGTGGCAAACCTGCCCACTCAGATGGGCCTGACCCACATGATAATGTCATTTTTTGAATCTTCAGTGTGAATTGAGCTTTCCCAGTCATTGAGCAAAGCTCACATCCTCAGTAACAGCCCCAAATTCTATGTGATAGTTTCCATCTGCTGTTCTCCCACCAAATACTGTAGGACTTTTGCAGAGGGCTTCTCTTTGTCACACTTACGTCTCAGAAGTCTGTGAGTTCTAAGTTAGATCAGTTCTGGTTTCTGCTGATTTTTATCTTCGTGGACCTTCTCCTTTTCTGAATTTGGGCATTTCTCTCTTCCTTTGGCCATTGAAACAGTGTACTATTCCTCTTCTCATATCCGTCTTGCAGAGAGTGGAGCCACAACAGAGCTGGTGGAGCCTCCTGTGACACAGGGAAGGGGAAAGAGCTGGGCTTGGCAGGGGTTCAGACCTCAAACTTGAACACTGTCCTACTGCCCTGTCTGATGCACGTGCTGGAATATCCCCACAAATGGTGATCTCCAACTCTGTCACCTGGTTTTGTCCATCAAACCATTTTCCTTCTAGTCCATCCAAGCAGGTTCTGGTTCTCCCAGAGGACCACTGTACAGTCCTCCAAGCAAGGGGTTGTGGTTATGCACAGCTTTAAGTGACAGTGAAGACGGTGATCTGGTCCATCCTAGAGCACCCACAATCTCACCCTGCTTTCAGTTCTGGCCAGCCACAGTAGCTTGTGACATGAGAAATCATGCTTAAAAAGCAAAAAGGGAGAGCTCATGTAAATACATGTGGGAGATAAGATAGGAACTCATAGATATGTATGCTGCTCCTTCCTTCCTTCCTTCCTTCCTTCCTTCCTTCCTTCCTTCGATTGAACACTCAGGGATACTTGTCAGGAGCACTCGACCACTGAGCCACATCCCCAGCCCTATTTTGTATTTTATTTAGAGACAGGGTCTCACTGAGTTGCTTAGCACCTCATTTCTGCTGAGGCTGGTTTTGAACTCATGATTCTCCTGCCTCAGCCCTCTCAGCTGCCACCTTCCTTCTACAGGACTTCTTTTCAATTGACATCTTAGAGAACCTCAAAGAATAAACCAGGAGGCACTCAGGTGTCAGGAGCAGACTCCCCTGCTCCCCTAACATCCCCCTTTGCTGGGGTTACTCCTGCCCCCTGAAATCTCAAAGAAAATTCTGGGGATCCCTGGAGCATTCCTTGACAATCACCACACTATGGTGTAAAAATTTTTTAAATGAAGATGGATATTTGCATTGCAGGTCGACACCTCTTTTAAGAGTCACCATCCGTGGCCTCTTTGATACAGGGTCTTCAGCGTCTCCTGCTCTCATTACTTCTTTTGGGGGTCATATGCATGCAGGAGGCCACAGTCTCCTAGTGCATTATTATCTGCTCTGTCTTGCTCTCTCCGGGCGTCATCCATATGGCGCCCACACATGTTTCTGCTGTTCCATCTGCTTTTGTCATTCCTTAAGTTCCTCCCATGGCTCACCATTCCTCATAGGAGGAAGGCCCCCAGTGCTCCGCTCTCCCCTCTTAGTTTTATTCATGTCCCTGTCTGCCTTGTCTGCTCCTCCCCAGAAAACACCTGCTTATAGCTCCTACCAGCACCAAGGCCTCCCCACCTCCCAGCTCCAGGAACCCTCCTACTCCTTAGTACTGGATTCATATTGCACATACTTAGATATAACTTTACAACTTCCTGTTTTGTTTTTATTTGTGTGTGTGTGTGTGTGTTTTGTTTTGTTTTGGAAATGCTGGGGGTTGAACCCAGGGCCTTGTACATGCTAGGCAAGTGTTCTACCACTGAGCTACATCCCTGGCACAACTTCCTACCTTTGAGCCTCATCTCACTCCCAGCCTTTCTCTTCCCACCTTTCTCTCTCTGCTCTGAGTAGTCTTCTGTTGTGCCCCTGTCAATTAGAATTGTGACCTTTGACCTACTGTCTGTCTCCTCCACTTAAATGGAAACCACAGACAGGGATGTTTGTGGGGAGGGAGCCTACTCACTTTCTATCTGCAGCTCCCAGGCCCCAACAGATGTGTGACCCATAAAGGCACTCAGCATTTGAATGAATGAATCATCAAGTTACCACGGATGCATTTGGGAAGACGGGAATGGCAGTTATTAAATAAATCAGCTCCAAGTTAATAAAAACATAAATCATTCTTCAAAGTCTCACTGCTGCAAGACTTTCAGGACTCTGTCTATTCAAATGAGATCTCAGGTTCTTAAAAGGAAAGTTTTATTTGTTGATACTTCAGGAGCTTCCACCATGTGTGGAAGTCCCACCATCCGAGTGGAATTGGCTGTGGCCATAACCAGTTGCAGCGTTCAGAGCTGATAGTATTCATAATTCATAATCCAAGGGATAGAGGGTAGTGGTGGCAGGCATGTATGTGTGAAGGTGTGTGTGTGACAAATGACTGGGTGTTTTAATGAACCGCTCACTTGAAAATTGTCTTTCTGCAGGTGATGTATCACCAATCAGTATGTCTCCCATCAGTCAATCTCAGTTTATTCCACTCGGGGAAATCCTCTGCTTGGCGATATCGGCAATGAACTCGGCAAGAAAACCTGTCACCCAAGAAGCACTGATGGAACACCTGACAACTTGTTTTCCAGGTAATGAGAAACAAACAGAGCACTTGCCAAATGGATATGTGTGCTGGTGGCTGTTGGACTTCAAAGGGATCATTCTTGTCACGTTTAGCTATAATGGGGCGGGGGGGGGGGGCACTTCACCAAAACTACCCAGAAGCCTTTCTTCCTTCTGTCATTAAAAGTCAAGGCACCTGAGTTACATCAAAAATAAGTTCACTGCTTCAGCTCTGATTGTCTTTAATTGGCACTGAGCAAAAAGAAAATTAAATCAGAATCCATAAAGAACCGGCAAAAATGACCAGGATTCTATTCAATCTTTGCCATCCAACCTTTCTTAAGTCCGTGAACATGAGTGTTCAAAGGGCTAGTTCAGAATAACCCCAAATTTTCATCCAAAGTAATTAAACTACAGAAAGAGTAATATTCAGAGTAAACATATTTCACAAGTTCATTTCATGGCTTGGTGAGCTTTAAGAAAGTATTATTTGGTAAGTTAGTTAAGATTTCGTTTTAAAAGAAAAATACAAATATTTGCTTTTCTCCTAAATATTATAAAGATGAAGGCAATAACCCAGGGGCTATAGGAACCACATTGATACTTCCAAGTTGAGAAGATGTCAGGAATGGTAATAAGCTAAAGAATGGATGCCTCATCTCAACACAGCCCACGTCTCAGCTCCAGTGTATTGTTACCACTCCACCTGCAAGGCACAGAATCCTGCCAGAGTAGCCAAATTTAATTTTTCAGAAGAACTGGAAATTCATTTTATGTGAAATCCCTAAATTTCCTTAAATGCTACAATTTGTGTGTTTGTGTGTGTGTGTATGTTCAAGTATACATACACACACACAAACACAAAAATTGTATATATCCCAGCAACAGGTGGGTCAAGTAAAATACATTTTGGGGCTACCAGAATCTGTTCCTAGGTTGAAATGGAAATTATATTAAAAATGAATGAGTGCTCTATGTGGTGGTGCACACCTGTGATTCTAGCAACTCAGGAGGCTGAGGCAGGAGGATTGCAAGTTCAAAGCCAGCCACCAGCCTCAGCAACTTAGCAAGAGCCTGGCTTAAGAAAAAAAAAAAAAGAATGCTTGATAGATGATAGATTGTTCATTCTGCTTAGAAGAGACCTTGGTAAATATAAGCTATGAGAATGCTGGATAACAAATGATACAGAGCATCAGGGGCCTATAGCAATGACTGCTTATTTATCTCCTTTATCTGTGGGTTCCCCAGTAGTCAGCTAATTCAGCTGAGGCCTAACAGAGTGGTCATGCTCTACCTGTACCCCATCCTTTTTAGAAAAGAGGCAAGCAGAGGCTCACTTTGCTGGTAGGGATGGCAGAAGCACAAAAACACAGGTCCTTGGTACAAGAGTTCCTCAACCCTTTGATCTCACTCTGTTAGCATTGCATGCCCCAAAGCAAACCTGACCATTCCCAAAGTAAAGGTGTGGGGAAGTGTACCCCACACAGGTGGAAGGTTGGAAGTGCCAACTCTAAGCGAAATAGTAATCTACGTGACCACACTGGGTTTCCTGAGAGAAACTTTAAATTTCTCTCCTAGTGATTCTTCCTTCATTTTCGATTATCTGAGTAATATATTTCGATATTATATGTAATGTTTAAAAACTCTAATATGAACCCACCCTTGCAACCTATAAATTATCTTAAATGTTGTAATATTTTATTTTCTCTGAATTTTCTTCACTATCTGATTGTTTCTTTTCGTAAACTTGCAGACAGAACTTTTTCTTTCAGTAGTAAGATAAGCAAAATCCCAGGGGACAGTGTCTCAGAGGGGACAGATGCTGTTGGCAGATTCTGTGCTTTTGTGAAGGATGGCCCTTCTTTCTGCCTGATTCCTGGGTAGCCACTTGTTATCAAACAACCCAGCAGCTTTTGAATCCCTTGCGTTTTTATATAGCTTCATGGGAGATCATATAGATTTTTCAGAATTTGGCTACTCAACTTCCCGTTTCTGAAAAGAAAGAGAAAGAACACAGAGTCAGCATGTAATGGTAAAATGCTCATCACCAGAAGCAGCTGGTAACAGTATCACTAAGTTGAAGTACCTCATAGAGAAATCCATAGATTATCTGTACTTAAAAGAATAAGTGCTTTGCTAACCTTTTTGGTGGATGAACAGAAATCCCAAGGCCTTGGTCTTCAGAGGAACTGAGAGGAGCTAACTAAACTTTCTCTGTGACACTGGTGACTGTTGACCGGCTCCAGAAGTTTGGAAGGACACCGTTTAAACTAGAGTCTAGGTCAGGGGTTTACAAACTATGGCCTGCAAGCCTAGTGCAGCCCACCACCTGTATCTGTAAATAAAGCTAAACTGGAACTCAGCCGTGCCCGCTGAACAGTGTATTGGCTTTGGCTCCCCATACTGCACTGTCAGAGTTGAGTAGTTGGAACACAGATCATATAGCTCCCAAAACCTAACATATGTGCTATCTGGCTCTTTACAGAAAAAGTTTGCCAATCCCAGGCTTAGGACATAATGACAATTATTTAAAATTTTGTTCAGCAATAGTTCCAAATTTTAAACTAGTATTTCATTAAAAAATGAGATATTGTATCCTGCCTGCCTTTTTATTCTTTCTTACCTCCTTCCTCCATTCTTTTCTTTCCCTCCTTTGATTTTTTTTTTTTTTTTTTTTTGGCCTTTCTTTTGCTTGTCACTTAAGTGACATCAGAACAAAACACTTTCAAAAACTCAACATTGTTAGTTTTTTTTTCTGCTTGAAAAATGGTTTTTTAATGACAGTACTTACTATCATATTTATATTTTTGTTTTTAAAGGTAAGAGTATTTATTTTTAATGCCTTATTATTTGAAGATGAAGTTTAATTAAATATGAAAATATTTGAATTCTCATATTTAGCACATGGTTAATAAGTATAAAGAATAGTCTAGAATTGGGGCCTTTGTTCCTGTTGTGGAATCCATATTATAAAGAGTTTTCAGTGAAAGTTCTTCTAGTAAAGAATGTATGATATACCGAAAAAAATCTTATCACCTTTTATATAGGTTGAATTTTTTGAAATCCAATTCAACAACTTTTATATACCAGTCTCCATTACAGAATTCAAGAATATTTCTTAAAAGGTTTAAAAAGGATATATACTTGCTTCTCACATTTCGCAGGGAAAGGGGGATTAAACCCCGGGGAACTTATCCACTGATTAACATCCCCAGCCCTTTTTATTTTTTATTTTGAGACAGGGTCTTGCTAAGTTGCTGGGGCTAACTTCAAACTTGTGACCCTCCTATCTCATTTTCCCAGGTAGCTGGAGTACAGGTGTGCACCAACACACCCTACTTCTTATATTTTTAAAGACCTTCTCATCCATTCATGCAGAATGAATGATTGTTTAAATTGTTAGAATTGAATCCTTCTGGGAGGACAGCTGGCCTTGAACAAAATGCAGTTAGAACTATCAGGCTGGTTATGGGGTTCATGTTCATTTTTAAATATATGTTTTTGCTTTGGAAGATGTAAAGGTGTGGAAAGGAGATAAGTCAGGTTTCAGCTCTGTTAGTATGCAAAGCTTATCCTTGTTCTTTAAGCCCTCAAAATTTGAAGTCATGATGGACTTTAGGAGTAGAATCCGAAAGTGATGGAATACACAGACATTCCTCACCGCCACCACTCTCCAAGTGAGCCCTACAGATTCCTGGTAGAACTCAAGATTTCATGACAATTGAAAATGTCCGTCATGATACAGGGGCTTAATAATAAAATAATAATAATAGGTATCAGCAATTTTCAGTTAAATCTTTGAAAATTCAAGGTAGAAGTATAGAAAATGGATGGAGAGAAAAGAATGTTTATGGTTTCTTTTTCTTTCCAAGTAAACATGATTTGATTTATGAACCGAAAATCCAAAACAAAAAGCAGAGGTGCAAATGCTCTATGGAATTCTTTCTTATCTCTTCTTTTGGAACAACCAGAGAACTTGTTCTTAACGGTAAGTAAAGATGACTGCATTGTAATCATGATTCTCTATAGTTTCATGAGTTTTCTAAGATCATTATTTAAAAGGCCTGTACCATTAACCAGCCCATTCTATAAAAATTCAATTCTTGTTTTAAAGTAATGGCTGTTCTTATGAATCACACCTCAGCTTTCCTTTAGTAGCAGTCATAGTAAATTAGTCAATCATGAGTTCTAAGACCATTGAAGATACAGTCAGTTTTAAACATGGGTTTGTTCTTTTAATTTCTGGTGCCAATAACTACACTATTCTTGACACTCCAGTATGGCTACTGTGTATTCTCCTCTCAGGAGTAGCATTCTGTGTGAATGAAGTCTTCTTTCAGTTATCTGTTAGAAGGCCCTAATAGTTAATAGAGAGTAGAAATTCTTTTAAAAATGGTTACCTGTAACCATTTTGTTGTTGTTTTCATTTTATGACGGTGCTCAAAAATTGCATGTGTATGGTTTAGGTTATACACTAATAAAATTAAAATGTATTTATATTTTGTATAGAAAGTACCACAAAAATTTTAAATAACAACTTTTATTTTATCAGTCTTAAAATCATTTGTACAAAATAACCAATGTACATTGGTCAGAAGTTATGCATTATCCCAATAGCTTGGAAGGCTGAGGCAGGAGGATCACAAGTTCAAAACCAGCCTCAGCAAAATTGAAGCACTAATCAACTCTAATAAAATACAAAATAGGGCTGGGGATGTGGCTCAGTGATTCTAGTACCCCTGAGTTTGATCCCTGGTATCCCTCCCTCACCCCGCAAAAAGTTAAGCATTAGATTAGGGCTGGGAATGCAGCTTAGTAATAGTGTGCTTGCCTAACATGGGCAAGGCCCTACATATGAAAAATAAATAAAAAGAGTAAAACATTAGATTAAAAGGAAACTATGCAACTCAAAAATGAAATAATTATGTCACTCAGTACATTATCCATGAACAGTGTTATCTTTTTTTACCTTGGTCACTAAGGATGCCTTCTAAGGAGGAAGGAGGATGACATAAATGTGTGTGTATGTGTGTGTTATATCATACTTGTAGACTCTGAGAATTCCAGACCATTTCTAATATTTTTATATCCTACTTCATAGTTTTGGAAGGATTGGAGGATCCTAAGCCTCTCAGGTCACCCAGCTGTTCTAGGTTGCTACACAACATTCTTGGAAGGTAATGTGGGATTTCGTGGATCCTGACCCAAAGTTTAAGACCAATACTAAGTAGTATTGGTTGAGCATTCACTATATGTCAGTCACTGTTCTACAGGCACCAAATTCAGACTAACAGCGCCAGGAATGTAGGTACCATTATTATCCACATTTTGATAACAATAAACAGAAACTCTAAGAAGTTATGTTGCCAGCTGCACTAATGTTACCAACTGCACTGATTTTCTAGGGCTGCTTAACAAAAGTTTATCATCCTAGAGTTGAAGGCCAGATTTCCAAAATCAAGATGTCAGCAGGTTGGTTGGTCATTCTGAAGTCTATGAGGAAAGAATCTGTTTCAGGGATCTGTCCTTGGCTTGTGGATGGCCAACTTCTACCAGTGTCTCTTTATATTATTTTCTCCCTTTATATTATTGTCTCTGTGTCTACATTTCCCCTTTTCAGAAGGACATCAGTTATTTATTACAGCCCATCCTGATGATCTTATTTGAACTTGAATACAGTTGCAAAGATCCTATCTACAAAAACAAAGGTCATCTTAGGAGGCGTTACCACACTTAGAATTTCAAAACATGAATCTGGGGTAGTGGCGTTAGTCAACTTCCTATTATAACAAATACCTGAGATAATTGACTTGGAAGGGGCTCACTTTGGCGCACAGCTTTAGAGGTTTCGGCCCATAATCGTTTGACCTCATTACTTGTAGCCCTGTACTGAGGCAGCACTTGGCAGGACCACTTAATGGAGCAAAACTGCTCGCCTCATGATCAGAAAGAGAGAGGGGAGGCAGAAGTCCCACAGTCCTCTTCAAGGCCACACTTCCAATGACCTAAAGACTTCCCATTAGGCTCCAGAGCTTAAAGGTTCTATGACATTCCCAGAGCACTAATCTGGAGACTGAATCTTTAACACGTGGGCCTCTGAGACATTCCAGACACAAACTATGACAGTGGGTGAGGGAAGCGGGGTGAGGTGCGTGAGTCAGCCTTTAACACCAGCTATCAGTGATAGAGCTGGGCTTTCCATCCAGGAGTCTGGCCCCAGGACCCAAGCTTTCAGTCTCCACATTACACCGCCTTAACCATGTTTGGTTGACAATGTGAAATTGCCATTTTGTGGGTCAGACACGGTTGAATATTGGCAGTTATTCATATGATTCTACCTGACCTGTTTCTAAATTATATCATTCAGATCAATTTTATAAGTAATCACCCTTTATGTGATGAGGACTACAGAATACCCAGGAAATAAAGTAAATGGACTATAGCCTGATGAATTTATACTCTCTGAAGGATTTATACTCTTGATTCTGCCTCTTAAGGTGGAGAAGACATAAACATGCACACAAAACCCCTTGAAAACATTATTAGTCATTATACAAAGAAGCATCTATCATTTTTATTCCTAGTGTTTCTATTCTAGAAAAGCAGGGGGTTTGGGACTTAGTGATCAACCTGATAGTCTTTGCTTTTACAAGTGTGTTTATTCGGGCCCACTGGTTAGAAACTAGAAGAAATACCTCCACCTGCTGACTTATGACTAAAAGGAGAATGTTCTCACCTGACTTTGACCAGTGCACCAGTCAATATTGAAGGTGTTGATGATTGCAAAATTAGAGATCATATCAGAAATAGGGATCAAGTCTAATTGTCCTTTTATATAACTCATAAAGTTAAGTAAACTTAATCTTTTTTTAAAAAAGGAGTATATGAAGTAGTTCTAATGTGTAGCCTCTATATATGTTATATTTGTTTTTCATATCAAGATAGCTGTTTTAACCTTTCTTCCCTAGCTACTTTTACTGAAGATGACTTTTCTGTAAGTTGATATCACATTATGTAAAACTTTTCATTTTCCTCTCACTTTCATGATTGAGTTCAGTGAAGATTTGTATTGACAGTTGCAACCTAGCTGGGCAAGGTGGCACATGCCTGTAATTCCAGCGACTTGGGAAGCTGAGGCAGGAGGATTGCATGTTCAAAACCAGCCTCAGCAGTTTGGTGAGGCCCTAAGCAACTTAGTGAGACCCTGTCACAAAATTTAAAAAAAAAAAAAGAAGAAAGAAAGGGCTGGGGATGTGGCTTATTGGTTAAGTGCCCCTGGGTCCAGTCCCTGGTGCATCCCTAGCCCTCTTCGAGCTTTTATATTTTCTCAGTCCATAGGAAGTAATAGCAATAGACATTATCAGAGGAGACTAAGATGCACACTAAACCTAATGGCCAGCCTCGTCTTGTTCCCACTTACACGCCCTGAGCTGATACTTGGAAGCTTGCTATTACTAATAAGATTCTGAAAATCAGGAATCGGCAACACGTGCCTGCTTCACTCTCACAAGTGTTGTTCATTTGCTTTTTGGTTTTAGGTGTTCCAACTCCAAGCCAAGAAATCCTGCGGCACACGTTGAACACCCTGGTACGGGAGAGGAAGATCTATCCCACTCCGGATGGCTATTTCATTGTGACCCCACAGACTTACTTCATAACTCCTTCCCTCATAAGAACTAACAGTAAATGGTACCATTTGGACGAGAGGATACCTGACAGGTCTCAGTGTACCTCTCCACAACCTGGAACCATAACGCCCTCTGCCTCAGGCTGTGTCAGGGAAAGGACATTGCCCAGAAACCACTGCGACTCTTGCCACTGCTGCCGAGAAGACATGCACAGCATGCACGCATCCACTCTGCAGAGGAAATCTGCCAAGGACTGCAAAGACCCTTACTGCCCTCCTTCTCTGTGCCAGGTGCCACCCACTGAAAAGAGCAAAAGTACTGTAAATTTTTCTTATAAGACAGAAACTCTCTCGAAACCTAAAGATAGTGAAAAGCAGTCCAAAAAATTCGGGCTCAAGTTATTCCGGCTAAGTTTTAAGAAAGACAAGACCAAACAGCTGGCCAACTTTTCTGCCCAGTTTCCTCCAGAGGAGTGGCCGCTGCGCGACGAAGACACGCCCACTACCATCCCTCGGGAAGTGGAGATGGAGATCATTCGGCGGATAAACCCGGACTTGACTGTGGAAAATGTCATGAGGCACACTGCACTAATGAAGAAACTTGAAGAAGAGAAAGCGCATAGGAGTAAAGCAGGATCCTCTGCCCACCACAGCGGAAGAAGTAAAAAGAGCAGGACGCATCGAAAGTCCCATGGGAAGTCTCGGTCACACAGCAAGACGCGGGTGTCCAAAGGAGACCCTTCCGACGGTTCGCATCTGGACATTCCTGGTGAAAGAGAGTATGACTTTTGTGACCCTCTGACCAGGGCGCCCAGGGAGGGCTGCTTCATCATCGAGCACAAAGGCGACAACTTCATCATGCACAGTAACACGAACGTGATTGAGTCCCATTTCCCCATGACACCAGAATGGGATGTGTCCGGCGAATTGGCCAAAAGGAGAACTGAGATGCCTTTTCCTGAACCTTCCAGGGGAAGCTCGCACTCCAAAGTGCACCGAAGCCACAGCCATACCCAGGACCGAAGGTCCAGGAATGAGAGACCCAGCAAAGCCAAGGAGAGGTCCAGATCCATGGATAACTCCAAAGGCCCCCTGGGCGCTTCTTCTCTAGGCACACCCGAAGACCTGGCCGAAGGCTGTAGCCAGGACGACCAGACCCCCAGCCAGTCCTACATCGACGACAGTACTTTAAGGCCTGCTCAGGCTGTTGGTCATCAAAGGGCTCTCCTTTCATCCGCAAGCTATAAAGAGGTATGTATTCCAGAAATAGTTGGTGGCAGCAAGGAGCCTTCCAGTGCTTGTAGCCTCTTGGAGCCAGGCAAACCGCCCGAGAGTTTGCCACCCTACGGGGAACTCAGCACCTGTCCAACCAAAACAGCCGCTGATGACTATTTCCAGTGCAACACTTCTAGTGAGACGGTACTCACCGCACCGTCGCCTCTGGGGAAGAATAAGGAGGACCATGCCACTCTGACCCTGGCAGAAGGCGTGAAAAAGCTGTCTCCCTCTGATAGGCAGGCCCCGCATTCCTCCAGGGAACCTGTCAGCCACAAGGAGGAGTCACCAAAAGGGTCAGGGGGGGGCCCTGCTGCTTCGGGTGGAGTGGCTGAAGGCATTGCCAACGGACGCCTGGTCCAGCACCACGGTGCAGAACCCAGCAGCCTGGACAAGAGGAAAGAGATATTCAGCAAAGACACACTGTTCAAGCCTCTTCACAGCACCTTGTCTGTAAACAGCTATCACAAGTCAAGCCTGTCCCTCCTCAAATCGCACCCGAAGACCCCTGCTGACACATTGCCAGGCCGATGCGAGAAACTGGAACCGTCCCTGGGGACCTCGGCAGCACAAGCCATGCCAGCTTCCCAGCGTCAGCAGGAGTCTGGAGGGAACCAGGAAGCCTCTTTTGACTATTACAATGTCTCCGATGACGACGACTCTGAGGAAGGGGCAAACAAAAACGCTGAGGAGGAGAAAAATAGAGATGATGTAGGCACCATGCAGTGGCTTCTTGAGAGGGAGAAGGAAAGAGACTTGCAGAGGAAGTTTGAGAAGAACCTCACCCTCCTCACCCCAAAAGAAACCGACAGCAGCAGCAACCAGAGAGCCACCCATTCAGCCCGGCTCGACAGCATGGATAGCAGCAGCATCACCGTGGACAGTGGATTCAACTCCCCACGGTAGGGAGAGGGGTCTGCACACACACCCCCACTGGGGCCTGGGGCTTTATGCAGATAACTTGAGAAGTTTCTGATCTCACAGTCTCGCTTCTGTGAATGAGGGCTAAGAGTTGTGTGTGTTGTGTTGTTAATAGCCTGTTTCTGACTTCTTTTTCAGGAATTGAAAAAAAAAATGTTTCTGCAGCTGTAGAGATCACCAATCTGGACTGGTGGGTTGGCTCCTTCCCTCAGACTTGCATCAGTCTGGTCTAAGACCAGCACTTCCCAGTATTTCTTCTATTCCTGTTGCCATCATGCTAAAGAAAAGGGTTTTTTTGTTGTTGTTGTTGTTTTTTAACAAGTCCTTCAGAAATAATAACTTTTTGAAGAGTGAATAGTCAATGGGGAACAGGGATGGGGAGTCACCTGATGCTAAGGTAGGGGTCCCTCTAGTGAAAATATTAATCACAGACCTCAAAACCTTTCCAGAGGACCTGGAATCTTGCTGCATTGCAATCCCACTTTGTGTGCAGCCTGCCCACTTACTCATGCACCTTCCTGCCTCTGCCCTCTTGTCTACAAAGAAATGGAAACATGTTCCTCTCACAGAAAGGTCGGGGGCCTGTGCTCCAGTAAATCAAGACATGCACCTGTGCTTTTACTTCTCTTCCTGCAGAATTGATACAACCCATTTAGGCACTGTCGTCACAGTCACTTCCTTTTGTAGGTTTTGTTAATTCAGAAGAGTTGATAACTGAGAGTATAATGCCTGATGGTCATGTCCAAAGCACTGAAGTGGTTCAGGAGTTACAAAAGCAAACTGAGGAGTCTAGATAACTTCCTTTTTTTCCTCCTTAACTCTTTCTTCTCCTTAAAAGGGCAACTTGGGTCCTAAATCTCCTTCTAAATTCTACTCCAGATTGGTGACTCTGAGATGCAGAAATACTTTGAAGAGACTGACATTCCTCATCAGCTGTGATTCCCAAGATCTTACAGTACTTATAATTTTTAATAAGTACCCAGATATGATTATGGACTTCATATCTTTATTTTAATTATTAAGAATTAAAATTAATTCTGTTGTGATCATTTTGCCATTTCTCTGGATACTTTGGGGATAGAGCATCCCAAAGTCAGAACTGGGAATCATTAATCTGTTTGTCCCATATTAGGCCTTTGTTATTTCTTAAAAGGGCTATTTCTTGATGATTATAATAATAGTTATTATTATTATGGTCATGTGAACTTTTTGCAAGTTAACATGTGTAAGTCTAATGTCCAAACAGACCATACAGATGGCATGCTGGTTAAAGTGGGTGGGAGACCAAGAGTCCCAGGTCTCCTCTACCTGTCCCTTGAGGATCCTTGAGAAAACACAGCCATCACACCGAGTCTTTAAATCACTGGCGTATTTAGTGACTTTTCTAAGAAATTGTTTTTGCTAAATCATTTTTTATCCAAAACCAAATTTTCATGTATTCTCCAATTTATTTTCTCTAATCTTTTCTACCTATTTTCCTATTCTCCTCTTTTTTTTCTCTTGAAAAATTTTATGTAGTGGGTACCAGATATGCATAATTAAAGGTCTGTAGTCTGTGGCAAAAGCTCAAAGTCATTGCTTATTGAAGGCATGTCTTATGCCCCTGTATCTTTGTGTTCCCCTATTGCTTATGACGTAGACTCTACCGCCTGGTGCTTTTCATACTACAGTTTCAGACTCTTCATGTTGCCCTCTTGACCCCTAGACTTCCACATGCAGAGGTCATTGCTAAGGATACATCAGGAGTAGTTTAGTGGATTCTAATATAAAACCCTACTACTACATAATATTGAAAGTTTTTGTTTGTTTAGGTGTTAACAGAAGTATTCAGGAAATAACCAAATGAGTATCTCTGCATAATCTAGTATCTCAAAACTTGGAGTGCAGACTGTAGGATTTTTTAAATAACATTCAAAAGTTAAATGCTTTGTTGTAGTAAAGTTTGTTATAAGGAGACTGCCTTCACATATTAGTCACATGTCTATCTATGCTTCACTATAGGAACAAATAGATTTTTCCATAAATTTCATGCAGTTAGAGAACCTACAGAACAATTCCTAATTTTACCCCTTTCAGATTTAATATCATTTGGTTAGAAGCCAGATAACAAACTTCATTTCTATATGCCTTGATAAAGTCACTAGGTTACCTTTTTAATGCATGAGGATGTGCAAGAGAATTTTTGATTTACAGGGTTTTCAACATGAGTAGTGTTGTAGCTAAGTAACATTATCATGCTGATACCTTCCCATTGCTGAGACATGGGAATCTTTAGTGGGCTGTTCATTCAGATCTTTGAGTAAAATATTTCACTAAGCAACTAAGATGCAAGCAAGCAAGATGAGTTTTCCCTATACGTAAAGGTTTTAGTCCTGACCCATCAGTCCTGTCCAGCCACATTTCCAAAATGTTTTAGTCCAATCTACTGGAAATTAAAAATGTTGAAAAAATAAAGAGATCAGAAACTTGATCTATACTATGAGGTCTTGTAATAAAAATGAAAAATTTTGACATGAAAAGCCTGCTACTTCCATAGCTAAGGCCAAAAAAATGGTTGAACAACACAATATGAAAATAAGAGACCATGTATGGCAAGAGACATGTGCTAGAGCAGCCTAGGGCCAAGGGAACACGTGCCAGTAGAAGGATGAACAACACAGCTACTTAGTTCACTTCTCCGACTTATTCCTGGAATTTTTATTTTTAAGGTTGCATTCCATTAGCTCCCGCTAAAAAATAATTAAATTTATTGATAACAGTTCATTTCTGTTAACTTTTTATCATCATATCCTGAGACCTCAGTATGAATGTCATAGTCTGTACTCATTATTAAATATATTCTTTACAGAAGCTGGAATACTACCTATATTTATCACTATTAATACGTTGTAGTGGTCAAAGGCATCTTATAGCAGAGACAGCTCCCCACTTAGGTGATGTTAGGGATGAAGAGGAAAGGAAAGACCTCCCCACCATAGTATGTGGACCTGTAGACTAGCTGGAGCAGGCTTACAAGCTAAGGAGGTTCTTACAGCCACTCTGAGGACCTTGAACATGAAGGATTTACTCAGTTCTCCTCAATCAGACTCAGTCATCTTCATTGCTGTTATTGCCCTACATGTTTGAAATGTTAAATGTTATACATCGCTTAAGCAATGAAATAGGTTCAAGGATTTCTAATTTAGAAAAAATTGTTAGAAAAAAATGAGAGAAATAAAGCTTTTTAGCCTCTATTCTATAAGAATCCTCTAAAAAAGAAAATATTTCTACCAAAGGAAAGCAGAAATGAATGTAAACTTGATAAATAAATGGGGAAAAAACCCTAAGGTCCTTTGTCAGAAAATATATTTTAACTAAAGTGTCAAAATTTGACACAGAGGTATACAGTGTTGAAAAAGAATTTTATCCCCATCACCATGGAAATGAGCTAGTAGCATGCTTGAAGTCCAACAAAGTCAAAATCTCCTAATCAAGGAGGCAAATGTGGTCATTAGGGTAAAATTATTGAGTTTATTCAGGAGTAGTTGTGCCCACTGAATTTCTGGCCTGAAATGAAATCATCACTCTGGTATGAGTATTCCCTTCTCAAACTAATGTGATAGCTTCTCTATCACATCAGATTTTGAAGTAGTTTCCTTGAATGTGAAAAGAAGGCGCAGCCATTTCCAAGTGCACTCCGTGGTTGAGAACCCCTTGATTCCTTCTGCGTGCTGCAGATGGTAACGTGTCTGTTAAAGCTCCCGGAGCCCCGGCTGGAAGAGCGGATGCGAGTCATCAGTGGAGATGTATATTGATATGACATTGTGAACCGACACAGGAAATCCATTAACTACATCATTCGCTCTTCCTCTGGGGCTCAATATGTAACTATTTATGTTCAAAGCCAAACAAAACCAAACCTTTTTACTCTTTTAGTACTCGGGAGAGCCTGGCTTCCAACACATCAAGCATTGTTGAGAGTAACCGTCGTCAGAATCCCGCTCTGAGTCCAGCCCACGGTGTAGCTGGGTCAGCCTTCAACTTCCGTGCGAGTACAGACCCCCCGACCAGCGAAGCTGAGAAATTACAGAAACCTTCCAACTGCTTGCAAGCTTCTGTGACTAGTGTGTGATAGTCCTTCTGCCTCAGATCTTCTGTCTCATTCAATACAGCAAAGTTTACGACACTGGGACTGATGTTTACATCTTTGGAAAGACAAGCATCTCAAGCACAGTTTTCGTGTTTACTTAAACTGTGCAGCTAAGTAGGCTAGGGCAAAAAAAAAAAAAACAAAAATCTTTATTTCAGAGTATTGCTTTTCACATTTATGGCTCTATAGCAACTGAATAGCAGTAGGGGTGATATGTATACTTTGGCTTCACTAATTGTATCTGAGCACACATAGGAAAGTCTAGACACTGTAAGTGGAATATGCGTTTTCAATGTCATGCAGTTGCCAATTCCATTTTTAAAATGCCACAGATGTGTGTTGCTCCCAGTCTGTGGTTCAGTGGGGCCACGGAACTGATCTTTGACACTTCCCAAACAAACCAACCAACAAAAACCCATGCCACCACAAAATGTCGAATGCAAGGGTCCACCTTAAGGGAAATCAATGCCAAACTGACCAGAAGGGACCCCCGCCCTGGCCCTTTGCGTGTAAACCGTTTATGCACCTGTCATTTTTCACTGTGAGTTTCGTGGTACTGTTCTGCAGGAGTCCATAGAAGTATGTCAGAGGGGGTGGCGATGGAAATACCGGGAGTGTCTGTTTTCAGGATTTTGTTTTTGAGTGTGACAGATGCTTGTCTTGATTTTAAACCTTCCATGATCACAAACAGGAATATAGGCCTTTGATGCTGAAGTGGATAAAGGAAGGGAATTCCCATTCTGGCTGGGGCACAGCACTAAGTGAGGGAAAAGGTGATGTGGACGTTTTTAAAGGTATTCATCAAATATTGAAGGAAGATAATTTCCTCCTTGTGATACTTATGATGATCCTATCTTACTATAATAGATAACAATAATTAGTTTGTTTAAAAGCAAAATGTTCTTTGTGATACAAATGGAGAGTATGGCCTGGGGATGTTATTCTTTCTAATGGAAGGATATAAATCTATTTTATGTAGTTTTAAATAGAATGCCTAAATTAGGCTGTGGGAGATGATTTTTAGTGGTTATAGGAAAGAGCAAATTTAGGGAGAGTTGAACTTCAGGCCTTTTATTCCTGGGAAGATATCTATAGAGAAAACTTTTAAAGTAATTTTTGATTAGAAATATACATGCCCATGTAATAAGCAACAGAATGAGCTCATTCTGCTAGTGTGGTATAATCATAATTTGTACTCCCCTAAAGTTTATCAGAATAACAATTATGCATAATGAACTATGCCAGAGTAATGTTTACAGATACTTTGTAACCAATTTCAGGAGGTGTTTTTAGGCAGATGTATAGTCATTAGCCCAGCTTACTTCAAAATGATTTGTTAACATTTTGCTTTGGTTTACAATGTCATGTTGAATACAAAGAAGGCTCAGCAACAAAGGATTACAAATAATTAAGCTTCAATCTTATAGGAAAAAGACATTTCAAAGTTCCCAAGCTTTATTTTCTGAGAACAATGGAACATGTTATAGATCATAGAAAACTATTTGCAAAAGGGTTTCGTCTGACCCAAGTAAATGGTCTGATAAAAAGTTATATTTAGTCTAGTGGCATGTGCTATTTGGAGCCAAACACCATTTAAAAAAATAATTATATATATAATTTTTCACCTCAGATTTAAATAATTGGCATAACATTTGTGAAGCACTTCTGTTCCCATGTTAAATTTAATCACTAGCAATCAGTTTAAAGAATACAGTCATATACATAGACTAATTTTTTAAACATGAATACTCATGCTTTATCAATATTTGAAAGTTGCAGTGGGTCAAAGTTTAGCATAATTCTCTTTTAATGCTTATTATAGTGAAATTTAAGCACATTTCCTAGTAAATTGCCACCCCATTGAAATGCTTAATCCAGTAGACTTTTAATCCCATGCCTTATTTTCTCCAAGGCATGCCTCGAATACTCAGAAACACACCGTCTGTCTCACTGCTTAAATATGTCCAGAAGAAATGATAATGTATCTAGTAGACTACATAATCTGTTTCCTTGGGGAGTTGCATACCATACAGTTACTAAATTTTTATGTCTAAATTTATTTTTTCCAAAAACCTGCTCTCAAATTTTCATCATCCTCAATTCATAAATAATAAAACCATTAAAACAGTACATCGGCCTCTGATTGACCCTCTGAAAGCAGCCATTGAAATAATCAGATGCTGTGTGAGCAGGAAAAGAAATCATTACCTTTAAGAGAAGCTTTAAAATATGAACTTATCAATCTTTCACAAGAAATAGGTTTACAGAAAACATTGTTCAAAGAAAATGTGTATGCTATTTGCCTGATGCTCCGGGGTACATGATTTTTAAAAGAAAACTTCCTTAGACCAGTAGCCATTAGCGTAGAAATGATGGACTGTAAAGGTGATATATCATGTAAGCAGATGTTCCGTGTAGAAATACTCTCCTGAATCAAATCTGGATTCTTGAATGGAGGGGAAGTGGTGGTGGAAAGCGCATGACATATGTGACATGCGACAATTGTGCATGTCCAAGAGGGTCTCACCGAGATGGTGAGGCTCTCCATGCCCGAGCCCTCGGGCCCTCTCCAAGCTTTGTGTTCTTTTCCTCCAGTGATACCATAGCTTTGTGTCACACAACTGCTTATCTAGTCTTAGAGTTTATCAACTGAAAGGTTTACAAAACTGAATCTGGTTGAATCTCTGTGAGGCGTTCAACTTTAAAGGGTCAACCCATCTGTCGGCATTTTGCACACTTATGTATTATTATGATACAGCATATTACTTTATGGTAATTTTTATTTTTACATATAACTACCTCCATGAATTTGATGAAATGGCAGCAGCGTGTTAAAGTGTATTGTTCAGAAAAGCAACATTTAAAACTTTCTTAAACATGAGGCCATGCATTGTGTGTGTGTCGGTGATTGCCTCTGGGGACTCATGACTATCCCATTGCCATGGTTTTCTTTCACGGCACCCTTTTGGCTTTCAGATGTAATTCTGTCTTCTCCTCTCTTTCCCATGAAAGCACACTTGACTTGGTCACGAAGGAATGGAAGTTTCAAAATTCTTGTCTTTCTCCCACTCTCCATTCCTGCTTAAAGTTCTCTCTGGCCAAGAGCCAATGGGTAAACATAATTTGGCAAGCTATTTACTCCTATGTAAATCTGATTTGATGGCTAGGTTTTCAGTAACACAAGTCACACAAGAAACTGCCAACTCTGAAGCACTTTGGGCCTCTCTGCCTTTATCATATGCCACCCTATTGAGCCCCAATTTCACTTTTATTAAAGGAGCTGTGCCATATAGTTCCATGACTTCTGTTAAGTAATTCATACTCCATTTGATATGTTTTGCACATCTCAGGGGACCTTAATGAGCATATGAAAAGGGGGTGCATCTAATAGTGAAAACAAATAGAGCTAAAAAGGGCCTAGCTGGGTAAAAATAACACATGAATACTTCTCTGATGTTGGGGAGCTCAAGTTCAGGAAGGATAAATTGAAAGAATCCACAGTAACAGTGATCAGAACACCAGCTGTTCCCAAATCTCTATTTTTCGTAACCCAACCAGCATTTCTAAAATGTAAACTTAAATTTTATTGCAGTCAACATCAGGAGAAGAAACCTGTTTTGTGGAAACGGAAAAAATCATTCCCCTTTCAGTTTGGCACAATTTGGTAAGCTTCTACCCAGGATAAACCACTTATCACCACAAAGTGTACTTGAAAATAAAATTTTTAACTTAAATGATAGGCATGTTTCTCTCGATACAATAGAGATCATTTTTGGAAAAGTCTCACCATTTATAACATGGGTAGTATTAGAAGCTTCATTTAAAAACCAACAACCAATGATGATGTTGCTCAGTTCATTTGGGGATCTCAAAGTGCTTCCAAAGCATTAGATTCACAGACAGTTAACAAGGCAGGTCATATTTGTAATATACTTGGGATGATTTAGATTACCTAGAAACACAGTGGCAGCTATCAATGACCTATTTTCTATCTGTTTGATAGACCATCATGAGAAATCGTTAAATACAATGCTCTTTTTCTGATGAGTGCTAATAAAGTAAAAAAAAAAAAAAAAAGTACAGTCTTACACCTTTGTCTATTTTCATTCAAAAAGTTTAGGGTGTTTGGAATCTTGCACCTCAGCACACCTTTCTGGTATTGAATGATGAAGTGGGAGTTGAACAGATCCACCCAGATTCCCTTGCAGTCCAAGGCAGATCCAGATGTCCACCCTTGTTTACAGTTTCATATTGGATTTCTATAATTCCTGTGCTAAAATATCTTCAGGAACAAGACTGCTCTAGGCAGTGGAAGGTGCTGAAACAAATTTCAATTAAAAACTTTATCAAGTACTCTTCACAGTGCTCCATGGCACAATAGAAATTCAGTACAATATATTGAGCCCGACTTTGTAGGATCTGATCCAGTGCTAAATGTTTTCACAAATTAGGAGACAGAAAACCCTTTACAGGAATCTTCTCCATTACCATAGGCCTGTCCTCAAACCAACTAGCAGTGCTATGGACCACAGTAGACCCAAGCAAATGATTGCTTCTCCCTCCTTCCCCCAGAACCATCCTGCCCATTGCCAAAGCCATCCAGTACTTTCCTGTTAGTGAGAGACTCTTCTGAACACATTTAGGGCTCCAGGAAGCTGGAACACAGGAAAAATAAATGCAAAAGCCATGGAAGATATTGTTTTGCTTTGGGTTAGTAAAATATGAGCAGGAAAGAGATTACTATCAGTCTGAGCTTTGCCAACAAAGATAAAGAATCAGCTGTCACCCCAGCCCTCTCACAGAAGGTTTTATGGTATTAAGGTTACATCCAATATCTTCCCATAGGTTTTTATTTCGGAGACATTTCATAAATTATATGTATATGAAAAAAAAACTATTAAATTTCCTCGTGTGTTTGAAACAGGCATTGGCACCTCTCTGATTGAGTTAATCTCTGCATCTTTTGCAGCAGCATCCCAGAGAGAGATTCCCCGGTGATCTCTCCTAACACACAATCTTGTGTTTTTACAGTTCTGTGACTTACAATTGATGAATTGTAAGATTCAGAATTCCACAAAGCTCAAGGGGGCCTGAACCTTCTTCTTATGATTGTATATACGATCAGTTCTAGGGCTTTAATTGCTACTTGTTGGCTCTGCATGTGAACACACAAACACACACCCACACAATGCCAACAAGGGAATAGGGTGTCTCCAAGTAGGCAGCAATGACTCTGGAGAGGTGGAAACTCATGGTTGGAATGTAAGGTTACAAACTGGGCTGGGCCATGTGCAGCTGCCTATCTCCCCATACAAAGGCTGACCTTGGGATCCCCATTCTCTCACTCTCACCAAAAAGGTACCAAGTCTGAGATCTGAGTTCTCCAATACCAGTCCTCCACAGTTCCAGAAAGTTAATCCTGCAGTACTCAGCAGCCCCTCCCCTTCCTTTCCTTGAGAGTCTCCCTTCCTGCTTCCTTCCCATCCCCTGACCTAGACACTGACACCGCCACGGTTTCCACATTGGAAGGGCAGAATCCTGTGCAGTATTGTGCACACATGCTGGTTAGAAATAGAGCTGCCCTAGGGTCACCTTCATGTAAGTATTGACAACTACAAATTAAAGTCCTTAGAGCAGTTGACAGAGATACTACTTTCTGGAAGAGAATTAAATTTAAATGTCAAGTTTAAAGGGATCATAATTCTGCAGGTATCTTTCTCTGAGTGACTGAATGTGACTATTGCATTAGGGTAAATGAATTAAGAAGTGCAAGTGGGATTTACTGTATGTTAGAAAGGAGTTTTGCAGCCAAGACTGCCTTGAATAAAATGTGTTTGCACTGAAAAAAAAAATTTAAATTACTTGGTCTCTGGTTGCTGTAAAGGTCATCCAAGATGGATGTTCTGTTTATATTGTATAGTATTTCATATGAAATAATTACAGTTCATGAAATGTCTTCCCTAATGTTACTGATTTATAACAGCACATTTGTAACATGGTTTTTATTGTGTCAGTGTACCATATTGTAAATGATGATTACTTGTCATGCTTAGTATAATAACTTAAAAGAAAAAAAGGACAGGGATTTTTGTAAGTCTATATTTGAAAGTCCCTCCATATGGTAATATTGTGTTCATGTTGTTTATGTAGTGTTGTGTGAAATATCCATTTTGGATTGTGTTACTTTTTAAGATATTAAATAACATTTGGTTATATGTCTAAGTGGATTTTTTTTGGTACTTGTGAGAGAACATTTTAGGTAAGATCGACTTATTTCGTCAATTAATATGATTTCATAACAAATTTCAGTTGTACATTCTTTATTATGAGAGTGTTTGCAGCTGTGAAATTGAAAACAACTAAAAACGGAAATTTCTGATCAAAATCCTTTTCCCAGGAATGTTGAAAAGTCACATTCTGGATTGTGAATTTGAAACAGAGTGAGGGTGAGGGATGGATATAATTAATTTTTTTTATAAGAAAGTATAAAGCAACGCAGTTGGTTTGGGGAGTTGTTTTGTATTAGTGCTCCTATTATGGCTTTTATCCCCAGCTGAATGGAGCCCCCTCCCAGGTAAACACTAGGCGGCTCTTAATGTTTCTAGTGAGGCACTTGCATGACTTTGGAATGCCTCCACATTCAGTTGTCTTCGGAATCTCCTAGAGTCGGCTTTCCGTGTCCACAGGCTCCAAATTCCAATTGTGTTCAACCATAGATCAAAAATATTTCAAGAAATTGTGCCTGTATTAAGTATGTACAGACTTTTTTCTATACCACTTTCTCCTAAACAATACAGTATAACAACTACTTAAACAGCATTTGCATTTTACTAGGTATTACAAGTCATCAAGAGATGACTTAGAATATGTGTAAATACAATACCATTTTACATTAGAGAGCTGAGCATTTGCAGGTTTTGATAATCTTGGGGGTCCTGGAACCAGTTCCCTAAGGAAACAGAGGGATAACTGTATATTTTATTCTCCTCAGTGGTGGCAAATCTTTGTGGAAAATGAATACTGATTTTTGGTTTTGTTTTTATTCAGTTTTTTCAAACAAATAGTAGTTTGCTGTCAAGTGAACCATTAAACTGGGAAACAGCATTTTTAGTCAAAATGTCTATGGGGCTTTATACAATCGAGCCCAGTTTTCTCGTAAAGGCATTACCCAAAGCAAACTTTGAAGACCTGTTTTGCACAGTGACTGTATCTTTTGAATTAGCGTGGAGACCCCAAGGTGAGGATGTTTCATTGTGTAAATTTGTCTATATAGTTTTTTTTTTTTTTTTAGGCCCAAAGTTAGGAGAACAAGTCCATTGTGTTTGACTCTAGAACCACAGGCCTCTGTGGTAAGGGAAGGTCATTGCGTGTTCCTTTCAGAAAGATCCAGTGAACTTGATGCATGGAGGAAATGTGGCAACATTCTGGCTCCTATGAGAGAATTGTCACACTTCATAAAAATCTTTTCTTTCCAAAGGAAATGGTACGGTTTTAACTTATTTTTAAGTGTGGTGGTGGGAATTTTTTTTCCTTCTCTCCATAAAGAAAACCCAAGCAAAGTGCTCAATGTTTGCCTCCTACCCTGTTTGCAGCTGTGAAATTGAGAATAATTGAATAATAAAAAGAAGTTATTCACCTGACTTTCAAATTTATTTAATTGTAAAATCTTATGCCTACTGTGGGAATACTTGGTTTATTGATAGTTCCCTCTCTCTAGGCACAGTGACTCCAGACTTTTCCTGTCAATAGTTCCTCTTCTAACACACGAAACAAATGTGTAATGAATATATTCACACAGCATATTGCCCTGTGCAAGAGTCTCAAGAAAAAGCAAGGCACTTACACTCAAGAGAGACTGGGTAGGATTTTTTTTTTTTTTTTTTTTTTGGTGAATCTTCTTAAAAGAATTGCAGTGAGAGTATAAAGTAAGATAGGGAGAATTTAGATGTGATGAGTGCACATTAAACAAGAGAACTGAGGCCAAAGTAGTTAGTTTGGAATCCAAAAGGCAAAACTCATCTATTGACAACCAGTGTGCTGGCACATGCTTCTAATCCAAGCAACTCAGCAGGTTGAGGCAGGAGGATTGCAAGTTCAAAGCCAGCCTCAGCAACTTAGCAAGGCCCTAAGCAACTTATTGAGACCCTGTCTCAAAATAAAGCATAAAAAGGGCTGAGGATGTGGTTCAATGGTTAAGCACCCCTGAGTTCAATCCCTGGAACAACAACAACAAAAACAAAAATTGATCTATTGACGTTTGATAAAGAGCAAATTTTTTTCCTCTACGGGTAGGTCTAGGCTATTGGGGCTGTTATCTACCCAAACAAAGCCCATATGCACTTGTCTGTGAGACCATTTAGGTGGATTATTCAGTCATCCCTCAAATTCCATCAAATAAATTCTCTGATCACCTCCCTTCACATTTCCCTTGTTTCTTTCTTTATTGAGAAGTTTCATGCATTATTTTTCTGTTCTACTACCTTGACTTTCTCTTACTTTACTACTCTTTCTAAGGATATTTGTTCGTTTGATGTTATGCTATTAACATTTGGACTCAGTCCTGATCTCAATCATTGATAACCACAATTTATTACTAGTATTTTAAAATTCACATTTATATTTATATGGCCTTATCTTGTGCTCTTCCCCATCTCGTTTTCACTTGGCTTTGTGTCGGGAACCTGTTGATATCCAATACTTCTGTACGAATCTGCCACTCATTGCTTTATCAGAGGCCTGATAAGTAGCTAGCAACTTGCAGACAGGCATAGATAGATGGTTAGATGACAGATGTTGCATGTTTTCAAAGTTGAACAGGTTCCTTTATTGCAAAATTACTCAAAACATGTTATGCTTATTTGCATTTTAAGTCTTCAAGAATAGGGGAGTGCCCTGCTCCCTTACAGAATTCTATCATCTACCTACCTATCATCTATCTACCTATCCACCTCTCTGCTTTCTTATACTCTGTAAATGGCAATGAAACAAAAAGAGATGTCATGCAAAGAGATATTGTTTGATTTCTGTGTCACTCCCTTTTAAAGATGTGTTGAGAACTTAGTTGGTTGTTTTGTTTTTGTATCAGGGATTGAACCCAGGGGTGCTTAACTATATGGCCGCATACCCAACCCATTTTTAAATTTTTTGTTTGAGATGGTGTCTGGCTAAGTTGCTTAGGGTTTCTCTAAGTTGCTGAGACTGGCTTTGGGTTTGCAATTCTGCCTCAGCCTCCCAAGGGAAGTTTTGAGCCTTTTTATCTGTGTTGCAAGCCAACAGCTGCCACCTTTACTGTACCATATTGTGGGAAAAGTTTTGCCCTGAACAGCACCTCTCAAAGTTAGATAATGGCTCAGTGGTCCTGGCATTGAGGGATCAATAGGTCTGCATAGCAGAATTTCATGTCATTTGTCATTGTTGATAAGACAAGTACAATAGATAAACAACAAATCTCCAATGGATTGGAGAAGACAGAAGTTTTTTCCCCTCATTTTCCTTCATGAGTTATTAGACATTTGTTTTTAATGTCAAAGAATTGACATTCAGAGTGGGGAAGTTTCACCATCTTTGGGATAGGGCTATGAACTTGGAAACAGAAGGTTCCACTTCCACAGTCCCTTCCATGTCTCCTGTCTTTAAAAATGACCTAATAGGAGAATCAAGGGGCTCCTGATGGTCTTATAAGATGTCAGGCAAAAGGGTATGACAGAGGATATCTTTTATAATGGACTTTTGCCCCAGCCAATTGGTCGAACTACCAGTACCTTGGGGAGACTTGCCCAAGGATTTCAGCAGTCAGCATATTTTGTTGAGAGCTTTTGAGAGTAAAGCACTTCCACTGCACTTAAAAAATAAGCCTTTTATTTTATAACATTTTTAGATTTCCAGAATTGCAAAGAGAGTATAAAGAGTTCTTATATGCCCTATAACCAGGTTTGCTATTATTAAGATCTTCCATGAATATGGTATGTTGGTTACAATTAATGAACCAAAACTGTATACACTTTTAAATTTCCTTCGTTTGTTGCTACTGTCATTTTTCTATTCCAGGAGCCCATCTAAGGTACCATATTACATCTAACTGTCATGTGTCCTTGGTCTGAGATAGTTTCTTTATTCTCTTTTTTCTTTGCTTTTGTGTGTGTGTGTGTGTGTGTGTGTGTGTGTGTTTGCGTGCATGCTCATGTGCTGGGGACTAAACCCAGGGCTTCACACATGCTAAGCATGTGCTCTGCCACTGAGCTAAAACCCCAGATCTGAAATTGTTTTTAATGACCTTGAAAGTTTTAAGTAGTACCATTCAGGTATTTTATGCTATGGGCCTCCATTCGAGTATATCTCGTGCTTTTCTCATGATTAGGTTGGGATGATGTGCTCTGGGAACCAACCCTAAAGTCCTGTTATCATATTTCATGAGTGTATACCATTTAATATGACTGACTTCTATTGATATTGACCTTGACAGCCTGGGTTGAGGTGGGCACCTGTCGACTTTCTTCAATGTGAAGTTACTACACTTTTTTCCGTTTCCATACTGTCGTCTTTGAAGGAAAGTCATTATGTACAGCTGACACCTAAGCAGTAGGGAGTTATGTCCACAGATTCTTTGGAATTCTGTACAGGATACTTGTATCTTCTTCACCTTTTACTATTTATTAAATCATTTATTTACATCAGCATAGACTCATGGATGTTTATTTTTTACTTTGGGTTATGGTCCAAGTATTCTGGGTCTGCACGTCCCTTTGTTAGTGAGCACTTCCTGAATCTCTGACACTATAAGAGGATCTAGGATCATTTTATGTATTTCCTGCCCTACCCTTGGAATCATTGGTTTCTTATTGGAGAACAGTATTAGATACCAAAATCTGGGTGCTAAATGTGTGTACTGTTTCTGGGAATCCATTACTTCTCATCTTCTCTTTGATGACCCAGCAAGGAGACATTTGTCTGCTTCCCACCCTGTGTACATACACAATCTGTAGCTATTCCCATAGGTAACCATCTCTATCTCTATTAGGCTAAATGTGATTCATACTGAGGTCTTCAATTGTAATCCTGAAAGACACAGATCATTCTAGCATCCTTCCCGTGCCTGTCTGCTGACTCCGACTCCAATAGTTAGAAAACTGGCTCTTGCCGGGCCTGGTGGTGCATACCTGTAATCCCAGTGGCTAGAGAGGCTGAGGCAGGAGGATTGTGAGTTCAAAGCCAGCCTCAGCAACTTAGCGAGGCACTAAGCAACTCAGTGAGACCCTGTCTCTAAATAAAATATAAAAATGGGTTGGGGATGAAATTCAGTGGTTAAGTGCCCCTGAGTTTATTCTCTGGTACCAAAAAAAAAAAAAATTAAAAACTGACTCCCACCACCCACCATCTCTTGACTCAATTGTTCAATGGTATCTGTAGCATTTTATAAAACTAATTTGATAGATATAAATAAACGCAAAACATGAAAAAAGTATAATTTATCCTAGTAGGTGGCTTACTTCATATGACAGTACAGTGAAGATCATAATTTTATTAGTTGACTTATTGGCACCTAATGGGTCTGTTCAAAAGAATTGCAAGGTTCAGAGGGAAAAGAGGCACCATAACTGTTATTTGAAGTGTCTGTTTCCTTATATTGCACTGTTAGTACTAGGAAAGTAAGCAATGTGTTGACTTTAGTAATATGTCAGCAAGTCCCTACCTTCTCCCTACTTCCAATCCCTGCATATTTAAATTTTTGCCATATTTCAAGGCCCAGGTCAATGCCATGTCTTTCTCAGGGGCTTCTCTGATCACCCCTCTCCACTTCCAGACTCTGACAAAAGTAAAGCCTCTTTCCCTTACAAACACTCATCATTTCCAACCCTGTGTTCTTATTTTTTTGTCTTAGTGACAGATTCCAGCCCAAGACCACGCCTCACTAAAACAATTCATCCCACTTTTATGCTATTTATTGGATTCTCTAGGGGAAGCTCCTTTTGTCCTTGTTTCTCAGTGACCCTGACAAGCCTTTAAATCCTCAGTGGCTGGACTTCGAGAAGTGGGCTCAGCATGATGGATTCACCCAAGACTTTGAAAAAGTTCAGTACTTTGGTCAAGGTTGCTTGTACTCTAAGTGACCTTCTGTAAATATGCTCACTGGCTGCTGCTTCCCAACTGCCTTGGTGTCTTCCTTAGCACCAAAGAAACCCAGGGACAAAGCTATAGCATTCAAAATGTCAATTTGTTGAACAATTAGAAGCTGAAGGGGAAACTCACAGTGGGAGGGGAGCTCAGAAGGTAGGGACACCACTGAGCAGGAGACCAGGAGGAGCCACTGACCAGTGAAGGGGGTCAGCCTTGCTCAGCCGACGTGTAGACCCTGGGTGGGAGAAACCTGAGGCTGTGTGCTATGCAGGGCTGCAGCCAAGAGGGAGGGTCTTCCTGAAGCTGTTGGAGTATTTATGCCCACGGTCACAGTGAGTTCCCTTTAGCTATATCTTAAATCTACAGACAGCTGACTATTGTTTATGCAAACTTTCCATAAAAGTATAACAAAAAATTTATTCTCTCTCTCCTGATTTAAGCCACCCCCCCAATCTTTGCCACATGTTTTTCTTTCTGTTTCTTGTCATTTCTTCTCCTCCAACCTCTTGCTCTTTCTCTGGGATTTGCCTCCAGCTAATTTTTCACTTTAATGTTCTCATTTCTCTCCCCGCACTGCACCACATACTTTTCAAACAAGTACTTGAATTTGATTTCTTGATAACCTTTTTCATATCTTCCTATGAGTTTCCCCAGCGATTATATTACTAACTCACTGGTAGCCATCACGTGTGCTATTTTAGCAGCTTAAACAGGGAGTTTAACTACTAACAAACTACTTGCTATTACTACCATATACACAGGTTAAGTTTTAAGTAAGTTTTTTTTTTCCCAAAGCCAACATGTCTGCTTAAGCTTTGCTGTGGGTAAGAGAATACCAGAAATCTCCCAAAGCTCTAGTGTACCTGAGTTATTGGGAAATGGAGTCTTTGAAGGGATTGCTAGAGTGGTCCCAATGGATTTCTATGTGGTCCCAGGATTCAGACTCAATAGTTGTGGTTCTTCCCTGGGGTTGGTTTGCATCTCAAGTTGAATTGAAAGATGCAAAGCCAAGTTCTGTCTGAGAGACGTGACTTCACAGGCAAACTGAACAGGGGCTTCCAAATTCACACCTATGGAAGGTCTTGCCTTCATGAAAAAACATCTCTTCATTTTAGTTGTCGTATACACCAACTTTTCTACAATAAGCAAACTGTTCATGGGCAAATAAAATATTTAAATGCAATAAACAGAAGAAAGCCCAGAGGTGGTGACTTACACCTATCTTCTCTTTTAATGCTCTGAGCTCAGCAGCCAGAATTTAACGAAGTCCTTCCCTTCTCCACAGCAGCTTCTGGCCACTTCACCTCTGATGAAGGTGGAATTTGGAAGTGTGAAGATTTTTTTTTTTGGCGGGGGGGAGGTTTAAAGGATATGATCATTTCCTTCTAGAAGATTTAGAAGGGAAGGGGAACCCTGTGGATGGAAAAGTAGTGATGGAACCTGGGTACAAAATGCTCCAGGTACCATGGGAAGGTGCACCTGCCTAGAGCAGATCCAGGGTCCAGAAATTTTCCACCTGCTCTCCAACTGTGGGATTTGGCAGCCACCATCACTCATTTGACTGCTGAGGCTCAGTACTATGGTTTGTTACCAAAATGGGAATGGATCCTGCTTTCTCTGCCTCACAGTGACTTGTGTGAGAATTAATGAGAGACTTGAAAACTAAAGTATCAGGTACAAAACCACCATTGGGCTATCATGTGGGTTTGGGGAGAGTAGCTCATTTTCCATGCTTGTGGCAGGGGTATTCCTATGACAATCAGGAGTTCAGCCAGGCCTTTAAAGGAGAGTGTGCTATTGGTAAGGACAGAGGAGTTTGAATGTATTTTTGCAGACATGGATCACAAAGGTTTGAAAGCAGGAATGGCAAAAATAACATTTGCAAGACAGAGCATACATATAGTTAATCTTCCTCACACGCTATGTGTGTGTAAGGGGTGAGGGGTTAACATTGCAAGTAATTTTTCTATAAAATAGTAAAGATGATCATCGGAATGTGACACACTGCAAGTTTGTCATATGCTATTGCTCCATGGCTTGTTCGCAGATGGAGTTGCTACCCCACCCCTACTTTCAATTCTTAAAATCAGCTTTCAGTAGGAAGCCCTCGGTCTTAGCTCATACCCTTCCAATCATTTTAACACTCTGTCTTCTTTGTTTTTCTTCTTTTCCCCATGGATGTAGTATGTCCCAACTGGATTATAGAGTTCTTTGAGTTTGGGACCATTTTCCAATCTTATCACCTCACAGGTTGTTAACTGATACTGACTAACTGTTCTTCCTTCTTAAAGTTAATCAGGTCACTAATGTAACAGTCAAATCCACTTGGAGTTCTATGGGTAGATGTCAAAGTATCATTAACAAAATAATGTACTTGCACCTGAGTAGAGAAAAAGACAAATGTATTTTTAAGACTTCTGAAATGACTGATTTTGTGCTCTCACCACACCATTGTCACAAATGCAAAAATGCAATGATCCTACCATATTTTATGTTTGACTTGACATGGCTCAATAGCAAAACTGGATTCTGAGCTGAAAAACACACTTTTCTGAGTTTTTCCCCCAATTATTTTGGCTCTTTCTCCTAAGATCCTCTGTTTACCCCTTGAATGCTTGGTGTTCCTGGAAGATCATAGGGCTTCTTTCCTTCCATGTCAAAGATTTTAGTGTCTTAACCTCCAGCCCAAACTTCCTTCCTGAGCTTCAGATTGATTGTTTCTGTTTCTTCCAAACAAAAAGTATTGCAAGCTAAATTTGTATCTTTCCCATAAGCACTTGGTCTTTCTGTCTGTGTCCCAAGTCTCACCAAAGGATCTCACTAGCCACCCATTTGCCGCAGCTACAAACCTGAGATTCCTCTTTGATCCCTTTTTCGCCTTCCCACATCTCATGGACTCCACCACTGGGTCATCTTCGTTTAGCTCCTAAGTGTCTCCTGATCTCTGACCCCACTGCCAAGGCCATGCTAATTGAGAGCATTATTAGATCTTGCCTACATTATTTCAACAGTCTTTACATTGATTTCCTGATTTCCATTTTACTATGCTATAGCTGGAGGTGTCTTTCTAAAATACAAATTTAATTATGGTGGCCTTATATTTGATAATATACACAAATTAGTTATTTTTCTGTTTTCTTTCTCTCTAAGCATATGCCCATCACATGCTGCTGAATGTATTTATCAGCTCGGAAGCCTAAATCCTTCAATGGTCAAAATTGGGTAAATTAGATCCAACTCTTTTCTAGGGCTTTTAAGTCCCTCGGACCTGCTCCTTGTCTTCAATTGTCTACCTTCTCTCTCTTCGCTGGCCTTCCAGCGCTTCAGCCAAAGCCTTTGCTCAGGTTCTTGCTGTCTCCAGATCATTTCAAAGACTAGTATAGAGATCTGGAGTTATCTTTCTTGCTTCTACCACCCCCATTATGACACCCAATTACTGTAAAATCTTTATGCTTCACTCATTTGAACTGCAAAAAATTTGTCCTGTCTTGTTGAATCTGGAGAAGGGGCTTTTTTTTCTTTCTTTCTTTCTTTTTGGTACTGGGATTGAATCCAGGGGTGCTTTACCATGGACCTGCATCCCCCGCCCTTTTTACGTTTTATCTTGAGACAGGTTCTCACTAAATTGCTTAGGGCCTCACTAAGTTGCTGAGGCCGGCCTTGAACTTAAAATCCTCCTGCCTCAGCCTCCCTAATTGCTGGGATTATAGGCATGCACTGTGCCCTGTGAAAGGGGCTCTTGTATGTATTCTCTTAGCCCCAACAGTTACTGCTCAAAGTTGGAGATTATTTTTTATCACAGCCTAGGTTTCCCGGGATGCAGACTGAGATGAAGATGTGTGCAGGGGAGAATGCCCTTGGAATGGTCTCCATGGGAACAGTAGAGGGAAGAAAGTGTGCCTTGTCAAGGGGAAGTTGGGCTGTGCCAGCACCCTTTGCCAAACACCTCCAAGAAAGGATCTGCCACCAAACACCTCAGTGAGATAGAACACACACCCTGTGCTACCAGAGGCGTCTCAGTGAGAGTGTTAAAAAGAACCTATTACAGGATGTGGGCTTCACCTGGGTGATTTGGGAGATCTAAGGTTCAATCTAGGACAGATGCTGCCAGAAATTGGGAACACCTCTGTAAATGGGTATCTCCCCATAAAGCTTACCTAATAGGGTAACGTTATAAAAGATGGCCATCACGCATGCCAGCCAAGAAGGGGTGGAGTAGCATTTATTATATACACATATACATGTGTATATACATATATATATATATATATATATATATATATATATATTTGCTAGTATATATTAGTGTATATATGTTTGCTAGTGTATTATAGTTATACATAATAGTGGGGTTTGTTTTGATATAATCATACATGCATGGAATATAGTTTGCTCCATTTAAGTCCTCAGTAGTTCCTCTTATCCCCCCTCCCTCCCCTGTTCCCCTTCTTCTACTCCACTGGTCTTCCTTCTGTTCATTTATTGTTTCTTTGATTGGTTCTTTATAGATATACATAAAGGCAAAAATTCACTGTGGTATTCATATATGTACATAGCATAATTTGGTCAGTTTCATTCCGCAGTTCCTCCCTTTTCCCATCCCTCCTCCCTCCCCTCTACTCCACTGATCCTCCTTCTAAGAATCTGGTGTCTTTTGAGTGGCGCCATGTCCTTGCATTTGTCTGTGTTTAGACAAAATTATGAAGAGGCCTTTCTTCTAAGCAGACTTCAGAGCTGCAGCACTGATACATTTCTTCGGGCCCCATCATCAGTGTTCCCAGGGAAGCCTTATGATCAGTAACTTTGTAAACAAAATAACTGAGATTTGAAAAACTGTTTGAGATAGAACTTATTTGTATATTTGGAAAGTAACCTGAGTAAAATTGAAATATTGCTAGTATTAGTCTTAGAATATACTTTTATCCTGAAAGGTCTCTAGTTTTGTCATGGAACTACTCACCCCTTGTGCCACCTCCCAGCTGAATTCTGCATGGCCTCACAGGCCCCAAAATACATATGCATATTCTCAAAGTGAGGAGGGAGGGAAGAGATAAACTTTTGGAATATTAACATGTTTTATTAAAAACGAGTAATTATTTACTATAGGAAATCTGAAAATTATAGAAAAGTAAAAAAGAAGAATTAACCATTATTATATTAACCAAAGATGATCCTAATATTTCAACAAACTATTATTTCTTTTTGAACAAATATATATATGTGTATGTGTGTGTGTATACTTAAGCAAAATCGGGACTATATAATCCAAATGATTTTGGAAACTGCCTTTTTCCCATAGTTATTCTGAATGTTTCTCATGACTTCAAATATTTTTCTGCCACATTATTCTAAATGGCTCATTGTGGTGTATTCTTTGAATAAATTTCCTTCTGTTTCTCATTGTTGGATTTTTTAAAAAACATTTTCCTGATGTTGAATTTTTAGTCTCCAACAACATCCTGGAAGAAATCTGAATGTGCCCTGGAATTAGAATTGCTAAATCAAAAGCTGCACACGTTTAAGCCTTTTAAAATACGGTCTTGAATTGCTTTTCATAATGTTGTGTACAGCTACACTCTTGCCAACAGTTCACATTTCTACTGTATCTAAGGGTCACTTCCATTTTGTACTTGTACATCTATATTCATTTACCTACTATTTGTATTCAAGGGTTAAGTTCTTGCTCGGGTGTAATGGGGAAAATATTCTGCCTATTGATGGAGTCCATACCAGGTAAGATGTTGAGAGCCACAGTCAAGTCAGAATGATGCCTAGCATTTTGCCAGAGGGAGTGGTTGAGAGGTGACGCCAGTGAGCCACTGAGATGATAATGGTTAAGTTAAGCTGCGTATTCAGTTGTATATAGACCCCTGTTGTCTGCCTCAACGCCCTTTGGAGTTCTTGTGGGGCTTCCTGGGGAGTTTGCATTGGTTGGTGAAGTTCCGGTGGAGGGAGTTCCCTTTGGTGTGTGTGTCGCTGGAAGGACCCTGTGGGTGGCGTTTGGGGGAGTTCGGAAATAAAGTTTCTTCCTGCTTGAGTGGCTCGTGATTTGTGCCCAGCCAGACTGTGGCAGTAAGGTATTGGTCTCTTAATCAAATCTTAGTAAAATAGTATGATACTACAAGGATTCTTGACTTTCGCACCTCAAAAAGTAGCGAGGGGAACTGAATTAATTAATAATTTCTGATCATAAATATTTTGACAAAAAATAACTTTTACTTATGCAATTTTGGCAGGGGGGGCCTGGATAGCCAGAAACAGCATATTAAAATTCAAAATAGTTTCTGCTTTCTTGTTCTCAAGTACTCAAGCACAATTAAAGTACGATTGGGTCTCCAGCTTGGCAGGGAAACATGTACAATGTGACCCAGACATATTATTCCTGTTTGTATGGGTTGAATGATAAGCGTCACTAATTCCCATGAAGACACAACCTGTCATCGAAGATGCTTTTCATTGTAGCCCAAAGTGAGGGCTGCACTCAGACGACTTGACAGTATTCTTCTCTGTGGGTGACATTAGATTCCCATGATGCAACAGGTTTTCAGCTTTATTATTCTCCTCTCATGAAGAAATTCAAGGATACTTAAACCTGGGAGAGCTTTTGATTTGACATCTCTCTTTCAAGGTAACGGTTCTGCTGCAGTTTGTTTGGTATGCAGCAGCTTATTAGTGGTAGCTCTTTGTGAAAATGTGGTTATCAAAAAAAAGATGATATATAGTGAATACCAGCTGCTGCAAATCACAAACTATTCATACATAGCTTCTCCCCCTCCAGTAAGACCCTCTATTCTTTGGTTATAACAGTCAGCAGAAAATTAAAACCCTGTAGGATGATAAATAGCTCAAAAAATATTTCTCCCCAGTGTTTTGAATGTTGTCTTGTAATGCAGTGCACTTTCCCTGAACCAGAAATTGTCTGTAATAAAAGAATATTGGGGAAAATGTTTAGATTCCCAATGAATTCTAGAACTTAGAAGGAATGTTCTGGTTTCACTATTAAAGGTTAATAGCTGAGTATATGTCTAAGCCGCAATAAAATGAGAGCTTTGGGTCTCTTGTCCCCAATAAATAGTTACAATTTTTAACACGTAAAAATCGGAGACCTTTCTTCCTCAATTTAAAATAACAGTCAAATGAATTTCTTGGCAATAAGCAAATGATTGCTTTTAAAAATCCCATAAGTATTTCAATTTGTAAGTCAACTAAAAGAAAAGATCACTGTCTTTTGACACAAAACCATCTTTTCTGTATACACAGGGAACAAATGTTATTGTTCTGGTTAATTATGTTGATGTTGTTTCCAGCTATTCGCTCATCTGTTTACACATGGCACGGACCATTCCCTCACAGCCTAATGGATCTGTGGCTCCCCTTCCTTAGAAATCACAGGAATAATTTCAGAATTTCCCCAAGACCTGTTGAGACTAAAGTGAATTCGAAGTGAACCATGACAGTAAGTTCATTGTCAGTTCTAGATTGTGACGTTCCACTTAAACCAACTTGTTTCTGCCAGAGTTTAATTGAATGTCAGTCTTCCCCATAGGGGACTCTTTTCAAACTATTAGGAATCATCAAAGTCTTAGAAAGAGAATGTCAGTTGTAAGGGCTTGACTGATTCTAGAAAATACAACCCTGTTCTTTCCCTAGCTGACTAAGGTCTCCAAAGTGTGTGCACAAAACAAAGAATATGAACTTGTTTTCTGCAGCCTGAGTCTTCACTAGAATAGATGGGGCTTCTGCTTGTCTGAATAAGGAGAGTTTTGAGGACTCCCACCTTGTCCTCAAGGTCCTTCACGTTGCAACGAGAAGTTTCCTTCGAATCTCTGAATTCTCTCATCTGGCACAATAAATTAGAAGAGCCTGCTGTTCCCTTTGGTAGGTTTATAAAGTGCCCCCTTGTTAGATTAATATCCAGAAACCATCTCTTCTCTGGTGTAGCAGAAGGCACATGATGAGTCCCAGATGTTTCTGCAGGGCCCTCATCCCGGACATAATAGATTACACCAGGGAAACCAACAATAAAGAATTGAGAACCCTCTTTCTCTTTCTCTCCCTCCCTCCCGCTTTCTTTTCTAAAGGATTTGGAGATTTGGAAGGCTGACTAGTAAGTAGCCTCATTTTATGGAAACTCACCCCACATTCAAGTAACTACAACTGGCTCAGAGAGCTGAAAGACTTTGGTTGGTTGGTGATATTTCAGATGTCACAAACTTTAGCATCACCCAAGAATGCAGAGAGGACTGTGACATGAGTAGCACCTAGGGGCGGTGGCTTACTGACACCCTCTAGCCTTCTCCGTGACTTAACCTCCTGCAATTCAAGGTTGATTACTTCCTGTGGGATGTATCCTTCCATGCCTTAGCCTAAGAGAGAAAACTAACAGAACTGCCTAGAAAATTCTAGTCTCCAACTGCGTTAGGGAAATTGACTGTGTTAGTTTTCATTACTGAGACCAAAATATTGGACAAGAACAAGAGGAGAAGAAGGTTTATTGGGGGCTCATGGTTTCAGAGGTTTCAGTCCACGGTTGGCTGACTCCACTGCTCTGTGCCTGAGATGAGGCAGAATATCATGACAGAAGGGTGCGGTGAAGGAGAGCTGCTTAGGAAGCAGAGAGAGAGAGAGAGAGAGGGAAGGAGGGAGAGAGGGAGCACATGGTCCTTATTGTACAAAGCTAAGAAGAGGGTAGGCCATGCTACAAATCCAAGTCTATCTGACCTGCACTATGTGCACCATGGCTTGTTGGTAGTAAGTACTCTCATCACCGCTAATTTCCTGTGTACATGACCTCATGGCACCCCTTGGAGCTGGGAAGATGTGCCCACAAGTTGCCCTTGGGAGCTGCAGGAGTGGCTACAGCACACACTACCTGTTGTTGTCCTGCAGCATCGGATTCTACAAGACTCCTCATTACATGGGGGACAAACATGGACTTCCTGTGGCTGTGGAGTTTGGGAAACAGCTTTCTAACTGCAAGTCTGTCTGTTTCATTGCTTTCAGGCCTAGGTCTGCCTGAGACTTGCTGGAGTTTGTCTTTCTCAAATTCAAGTGTTTCCTAAGTGAAAGTGGAGCACCTAGAGGGGGCAAGGGCCACGCTGCATGCAGCTGCTCCTGGTGGCCTTGCCTGCATGGGCCACGCTGCATGCAGCTGCTCCTGGTAGGCTAGCCTGGCCACCTCAACACTGAACGCTGCTCCCCTCTTCTGTGGCTTCTCATCCAACTGCAGGAAAACCAGATGTGACTGGAGATCCCTTCTCATTCCTGTTTGAGAAACTGGGGCTCTGAGGGAAAAGGGAGTCACTCCCAAGGGTCCATATCACCTCTCTTCCAACTAGTCACCCTGTTTATGATTTAGTTGATCACAGATCTAAATGGACACTTTTGACGACCTTTCTTGCCCATCTGAATAGCCCTTCAGATATGGGAAAGAATTGAGAGAGTTCCTTGTTCCATTCACATCATAAATTCTTCTTTGCCAAACATGGGATGTATGTAGACTTCCTGCCGTGAGCTCAGCACTGGTAGAGAGCTGTCTTCCATAACCCATCACTTTCAATCATTTTGACCACACTATAAAGACAACATAAGGTGCTTAGCTTCCTTCCCTTTTGGAGTAAGGGAAATGTGGACTTGGAGGTCAATTTTGTTGTCCCAAGTCACATGGCTAGTAGACAGCAGCCTCGGGAATCAAACACTGGTCCTGCTCACCCCAAAGCCTGTTTTTCTAGGGACGCCATGCTGCCTTTTAGAGGATCAGAAAGCCTCTCGTTTTGCATTCTATTTATACAACTGAATGAGTGTAAGGATCCAGGTTCCCCTGTCTTTGTCCTATAGCACGCCAAACCAGGGTCAGAATGGAATGTGTCCATAGACTCACCACACTGTTGCTTACAGAAGACAGACTTTGGGGCAAAGTAAACTCCACAAAGCATGCCAAGCATTTCTATGATGCCAAGTCATAAGGAAGTTTCTTTCTAAAATAATATTTGTCTTTTTTCCCTGTTTATAAAAATAATATATAATCAGTGAAAAAAGGCATAGGAAAATATAAGAAAGAAAATGGAAACCAACCATCATGTTAACATTACAGCATATAATTCCAATTTTAAAATTGTACATATGTACATTTTTTAACAAAATCAAGCTAAAATGTGTGCATGTGTGGGTGTGTGTGGGTGTGTGTGGGTGTGCCTTTTTAATTTTTTAAAACCATTCCATTGTCTATAACCATATGGCCAACTGTTAGCCACTCCACGGATCAATGCAGGGCCTTAGTCCAGAACATCTCTTCTTAATGGCAGAGTCCTGCCCACTGGGAGGATTTCTTTTCCCTCGTGTTCAGGACTCCCCTTCAGTGAGGCTGTGATGACTGCAGCAATACTTTTAGGGCTGGTCAAAGCATATAGTACAAAGCCATTGGCAAATCTCGCTTCAGTTATTTCTCTCCTCCATCAACAGGTCATCAGGAATTTGCCAGGAGGCCATCCATGGGAGTAGGCTGATGGCATGCTACCAGTAGGTCCAGAGTAAGCCTTATGGACTTGTGAGCATCCTGCTCAAATGACTTTCTTATGTTTTCAGGAATTGCTAGGCACCAATCTATGAATGTCATAGATTGAGCATTTCTTGGAACTTCCAGCTTCGTGGTCAAATAGATCAGATAATGTCCAGTTCATGAATGGTAGGTATTGGGTGTTTGGTCACCTGTGTCTCAGGGTCAGGAGTCTCCACCAAGATCTGGTGGTAACTCAGGACCTCCAACCCTCAAAAGGAAAAGAGTTATGTGTTGGAGGCATGGTTTTACTTATAAGTCTTAAAGTCTTTCTTCTTTCTAAAATAAAATTATATATACACATAACATAAATTTACCATCTTAATCAATTTAATGTGTATCATTCAGCAATATTAAGTATATTCATATTATTGTATGACCATCTTCACCCTCCATCTCCAGAACTCTTCAGCTTGCAAAACTGAAACTCTATACCCATTAGATAATTATTTCCTGTTCTCTTCTCCCCCTAACCTTTAGCAAATACCATTCTGTTATATGTCTCTCTGAATTTAACTAGGTACCATATGAGTGAAATCCTTTTGTGACTAGCATATTTCACTTAGTATAATGTCTCAAGTGTAATGACACATATTCATGTAGTATGTGTTAGAACTTACTTCTTTTTGAAGGCTAAATAATATTCATTGTACGTATAGACCATATTTTGTTTATCTTTTCATCCATCGATGCAACTTGGATTGATTCTACATTTTAGCATGGTGAATAAAAGTGCTAGGAATATAGGCATACAAATATCTCCTACTAACCCTCTTTCAATTCTTTTGAGTGTATATCCAGAAGTACTATTGCTAGATCATAGGGTAATTTTATTTTTAATTTTCTGAGAAATGTTCATATTGGTTTCTAGTGACCACACTAATAATGCATGGAGATTCAAATATTTTAATAACCTTGTCAAAATGTATTTTCCATTTTTATGATAGCAGCCATCCTAATGGGAATGAAGGGGTATCTCATTGTAATTTTGACTTGCATTTCCCTAAGGATTAATGACACTGGGCATCTTTGCATGTGCTTAATGGCCATTCATATATCTTCTCTGAAGAAAAATATATGCAAGTTCTTTGACCATTTTTTAATCATGTTTCCTTCCTTCCTTCTTCAGTTCTTTCAGCAACAAAACTTATTGCCTTACAACCCTGACCATAAGATCTCTTCTTGGCTCTGAGTCTAATAGCAGCTGTTTGTAATACACCAGAAATTTGCCCTTTTATTACCTTTTTACACTGTACTGTGTTTTTCCAGCTTACTTTTCACAAATTATCAAAATCAAGAGTCTGCATGGTCTTCTGATTCACCAATACAAAATGAGAAATTTAGTTCACTTATTTTTACCCTTCTCCCATCCCCTGCCTCACCAGCAGACTTTGTTAATAAATTCCAGCTTGTATTTTCTTATATTGTTTTATTTTATATATTTTCTCCATCCATGAAAATCTAAATTCCATTTGCATTCACTTATTTGGGATGATATTTTGAGCTTTATATTAATTGGTTTTGATGACAATAGTCAGTTCTTTAATTCACTGCTCATTAATATTAGAACTGGAATTATGGAATGATAATTTTCTGTGAAATCTACTTGAATGTGTCTTCAGATACATTTTCAAGAAGGACACATGAAGGATGTGTTTTCTTTTTTTAATTTACATATGACAGCAGAATGCATTACAATTCATATTACACATATAGAGCAAAATTGTTCATATCTCTGGTTGTATACAAAGTATATTCACACTAATTCATGTCTTCATACATGTACTTTGGATAATGATGTTCTAACCCCATGCCCCCTCTGTTCTCCTGCCGGCTTCCCTATCTAGAGTTTGTCTATTCCTCCCTGTTTCCCCTCCCTACCCCACTATGAATCAGCCTCCTTATATGAGAGAGAACATTTAGCATTTGGTTTTTTGGGATTGGCTAACTTCACTTATCATTATTTTCTCTAACTCCATCCATTTACCTGTAAAATGCCATGGTTTTATTCTCTCTTATTGCTAAGTAATTGTGTAAAAGAGCCTACTTCCTTGGAGCAAATTTTTACCCTTCACACATCAGATAGAGCACTAATCTCTAGGATATATAGAGAACTCAAAAAGCTAAACACCAAAAAAAAAAAAAAAAAAAAAACCCACCCAATCAATAAATGGGCCAAGGACTGAACAGACACTTCTCAGAAAATGATATACAATCAATCAACAAATATATGAAAAAAATGCTCATCATTGCTAGCAATTAGAGAAATACAAATCAAACTACTCTAATATTTCATCTCACTCTAGTCAGAATGGCAGCTATTATGAAGACAAACAACAATAAGTGTTGGCGAGGATGTGGGGAAAAAGGTACACTCATACACTGCTGGTGGGACTGCAAATTGGTGCAGCCAATATAGAAAGCAGTTTGGAGATTCCTTGGAAAACTGGGAATGGAACCATCATTTGACCCAGCTATCCTCCTTGGTCTATTCCCAAAGGACTTAAAAACAGTATACTACAGAGATACAGCCACATCAATGTTTGTAGCAGCACAATTCACAGTAGCTAAACTGTGGAACCAACCTAGATGCCCTTCAGTGGATGAATGGATAAGAGGATGTATTTTCTGATCCCTTGGATTTGCAAGATGGTTATTTTTGATGCTTTCACAAAATAAAAATAATTTGACTGAACATAAAAAGTATTATTATCCCAAGTGTATTACTCCTAACTTCTGTAACTATTTTTCATTTCTTTTGGTACAGACTATGGCAGAAAACAACCCAAATCCAGATTGCCGTCCAGTTTGATTTTTGCTCTTTTTTGAGGAAACATTTTTATAAATAAAGAAGCTTAGAATTGTTTGCTGTTGGGATAACTTCTACAAATAATTTTTACCATTTTTAAAAAAGCAATTTCAAATTTACAAAAAAAAAATTGTAAGAAAAGATTGGTACAAAGAACACCCACGTACACTTTATCCAGGTTCACCAATAGCTAGTATTTGCCCATTTGTTTTTGTTTCTCTCAATGTCAATCCTTCTCTCTCTCTCTCTCTGTCTCTGTGTCTCTCTCTCTCTCCCTCTAATCCCCACACACCTTTTTTGTGAACCGTTTCAGATAAATTATGTACACCATGACCATTTATCCCCGAATACTTCAATGTGTACTTCCTAAGACTAGGGAAAGTATATTTTAACACTGAATATATATGTATTTTTCCTAACCTAACCATCCATCTTCTGAGGTTACCAGTTGATCTAAAAGTGCCTTTATAGCATATTTCCCTTCAGCGTAGTGTCCAGCCTAGGGTTACATATTGTGTTTAATTGCTGAGTCTCTATAACCTCCCTCAGTCTGGAATGTTCCCACAGCCTTTTGTAGTTTTAAATTGCATCAACATATTTTGAAGAACACAGTCCTCCTCCCTCCCTTTTTTAAATATTCTTTTACTTGTAGATGAGCATAATACATTTATTTATTTTTATGTGGTGCTGAGGATCAAACCTAGTGCCTCACACATGCAAGGCACGTGTTCTACCACTGAGCCATCACCCCAGCCCCTCCCCCCTCCTTTTTTAATGGAATATTCTTCATTTTGGCTTGGTCTGAAGTGGTCTCATGGGTAAACTTAGGTTATATATTCTTGGATGGATGCCACATAGAGGGTATGTGCCCTTCGCAGGGTACCTCATTTAAAGATACACGATATCCATCTGCCCCTCATATTCATCAGATCACCTGCATCTCCAGTGTATTACAATGAACAATCTATTACAATGAACAATAATATCTCTATGAATAGTGCATATGTATTCCCATGAATTCCATTTTCATTTTGTTGGAGATATATTTCCAGGACAAATTCTTAGAAGTGGGACTTCTGGGTTGAAGGGTAAGTGAATATGTCATTTAGATAGATATTCACACTTTCTCAATTCCTTTCTTAGGAGTTGTGCTACTTTGCTTTCCCACCAGCCATGTATGAAAGTGCCTGTTTCTTCATAGACTTACCAACAAGAACATCTTTTTGCATATTTAAGAGCCATTTTTAATCTCTTTATGAAATGCTTGCTCATCTTTTGCACATTTGTCTAAGTGACTTTAGATTTCCCCTTCCTCCAATTTAGAAAGGTTTTCTGTCTTTTGCTAATACTAGTCCTTTAACTTTAATGTTTATTATAAATATTTTCTCCCAGTTTGTCATTTGTCTTTGTTTACACTATTTTCTGCCACTTGAGTGTATTTAATTATTTTATATTAGTCTTTTAATATGTCTGGATGTTTAGTTACAGAGAGTTTTCTCCAATAACCAGATTATAGAATTCACCCAATTTTCCTAAAGTACTTGTGCAGTTTTAGGTTTTTAAACCTTTAAATCTCTGATCCACTTTGAATATTATTCTTAAGTAGCATGTTAGGAAATGGATCTCTTTATTTTTGCCCTTATTTCATATCGCTGTGTTTAAGTGTATCTTTTTTATACGTCAAAGTTTGTATGTTGTTTATAAACCAATTTGAAAATGTTTTTCTTTGAATAGGTGAGTTAAGACAATTCACCTTCATTGATATGCCTGCTGGGCTTGCTCTAAATTCTGTCACATTAATGTATGTTCTAATTATTTTTTGTATTATATGTATTGGATTTGCTTTTTATTCATTTGGGAGACTTTTAGGAAGATTTGTATTATTATTCAAGTGATTACTTTTAAATACTATTTAGAAGGTCTTTAATCCTAGTTTTTTCTTACTAACATGATAGTTTTAGGTGACTCTTGTCTATTATCTATGGAGAGTCTTATTCTATTTTTCCATTTTTTGGTTCAATTCTATTTACTTTGTCAAACCATGGAATGTGCATGCATTCTCTTTTGACCTGGGACCTTGTATTTGTGTTGGCCTTTGTTCTACGTTAATTATGAAATGCTCATATCAGACTCTTTGCCAGATTTTTCCCTTGTCCATTTTTGGCTGGATTAAGTTTATCGTTTAGCATATTCAACAAAAAAAGTCATGTACATAACACTCCCCGAGCTCTGTCACACTTAAACTGCTTTTCTGTTACTCTTTACCTGAGTGACAGTTTGTCTAGATATAATACTTTTGGTTCCATGTACTTTTTTTTTGGTACCAGGAATTGAATTCAGGGGTGCTTTACTACCGAGCCACATTCCCAGCCCTTTTAAAGATTTTATTTAGAGCCAGGTGGGGTGGCTCATGCCTGTAATCCTAGCACTTGGGAGGCTAAGGCAGGAGGATCATGAGTTTAAAGCAACTTAGCAAGGCCCTGAGAAACTCAACAAGACCTTTCTCTAAATAAAATACAAAATAGGGCTGGGGATGTGGCTCAGGGGTTGAGTGTCTCTGGATTCAATCCCTAATACGAAAAAAAAAAATTATTTAGAGACAGGCTGTCTTTGAACTTATAATTCTCCTGCCTCAGCCTACCAAGCTGCTGGGATTACAGGACTGCTATATAAGGAAATTTCTCATCCCATCTCTCTGCTTTGGTTTTCCAAAGCATCCATTTATATTACTTAGTATAGCAGTAGCAAAATTTTAATAGTTTAGTTTAGCATAATAGTCTCTCACTCAAAGTCAAACCAAGTGCTCCAGAATAGCGGAAAACTCTTTCATAAGCAATGAGTTAAGGACTTAAATCTCTGTCCATCTTCTTGCTGTACTACCCCTTGGATTTCTGGGTTCTTGGCTAAAATTTTAGCATCTGATTGGCAAATAAAGAGTTTTTATGGGCCTAGGTTGAAAGTAGTTTGTCTCTTCTTCAACTCATAAATTCTATTGGCCAGTATTCAGTCATGTGACCATTCCTAACTTAAAGGGAGACTGGGAAATACGCTATGTGCACAAATTGAAATGGATTGCAGGTTGGGAGAGCACATAGCAGTGTTGGCCAAACATCTCTTGATACTGACTTTAATTCAGACTTTAATTCTACTATTGTAGTTATAATTTTGAAATGATGGCTTTGTATCACCCATTTCAGCTTTATTTTTGGCTTATTCCTTTTGCAACTTATTGTTGACTCTTCATTTTGTCTTTCTAACTCATCTTGTTACTTTTTGAATTCTATTATAAATTATTATTGCATCAGTTATTTTTCTGGTTCCTGTAATAAAGGATAATTATAGAACACAATAATGGGTCAAAGACAAAATTTATAGATATGTAAAATGTATAGCCTTTCAAACATTTGTTTCAAACATGTATTCTTGTGTTTTAAAATAGTGTTCCATTTAATGTGTTCTGTAATTATTTTCCATATGAACTATTTATTTTAAATATTTTCTTTCTATTCATAATCAAAGAGAATGAACTATGAAACTTTGAGTCTTGGATGCGTGGATTTCTCTTTGCTCAATTATTTAATGTTTTTTCAATAAGCGCTGGAGAGCATTTTTTTTTTTTTTTTTTGGTACTGAGGGTTGAACCCAGGGGTGCTTAACTCCTGAGCCACATCCTCAGCCCTTTTTTATATTTTATTTAGAGACAGGGTCTTGCTGAGTTGCTAAGTGCCTCGATAAGTTGTTGAAGCTGGCTTTGAACTCACAGTCCTTCTATGTCAGCCTCCTGAGCCGCTGGGATTATAGGCGTGCGCCACTGCACCTGGCTGGAGAGCATTTTGATATATACAACTCCCAATTTAATTTGGGTTTGTAAGTTATTCCTTTAGTATAATTTTGTTTCACTAAACTGTGGTCATGTTCCCACCCTTGTTATCTGATTTCTGATAGAATTTTTCAGTATTCTTTAGCAGGCTCAAGCTTCAGACCTATCTGAAGTTCACCTGTGAAAGTGTTTAACTTATTATGCATATGTAATTATTATTCATTACAGTCACATGGTTACATGAACAACACTACACACCAAATGACATAACAGACAACTACCAAACACTCCACACAACAGCAGAATGTATGTTCTCCTTAAGTACACACAGAATATTCTCTGGGGTAGACCATATATTAGACCATGAAATAGCTCTTAATACATTTTAAAAGGTTGAAATTTTATAATATATGTTCTCTTACCATAATGGAAAAAAAACAGAAATAAGTAACAGAAAATTCACAAACGTGTCAGATTTTTAAACAACCAATGGGTCAAAGACAAAATTTATAGCTATATAAAATGGATAGCTTTTCAAACATAAAGCTCTACTTTAAAAAAAATAAGAAAAATCTCAAATCAATAACCTAACTTTATACCTTAAGAAACTAAAAAAAAAGGCAACCTAAACCCAAAGTTAGCAGAAAGAAGAAAACAACAACAACAACAAAAATATTTAAGTAGAGACATATGAAATAGAAAGTGGAAAAACAACGAATTTATAAAACCAAGTGTTATTTTTAACTTTTTTTGTATATGGCACTGGGGTGGAACTCAGGAGTTCTCTGACACTGAGGGACAACCAGAACATTTTTCATTTTATTTTGAGACAGGGTTTCACTAAGTTGCTCAGGATGGCCTTGAAATTGAGACCCTCCTGCCTCAGCCTTGCAAGTAGCTAGGATTACATGACTGTGCCACTCTGCCTAGCAAGAGTTTTTTGTTTGTTTTAATAGATAAACAAAATTAACAATATTTTAGCTAGAAGTGGGGAAAAGAAAGGGAGAGAGAGAGAAAGTCATGAATTTGTAAAAACCAAAATGAAGGTGAGAAGATTATTACTTACTTGACATAAACAAAATTAATTATAAGAAGATATTATAGACAGTAGTATGCCAACAAATTAGACAACCCAAGTGAAACAGATCTATTTCCAGAAACACACAAGCAAAGTGCCAAAGTGACTCATGAAGAAGTAAGAAATCTAAGCAGAACGAAGTCAAAGAGGTTTAATCAGTCACCTCCACAGAGAAAAGCTCGGGACCAGAGAGATTCACTGGTAAATCTTTCCAAACATATGAGAAAAACTTAACACAAATCCTTCTCTAAGTCTTCCAAAACACTGAAGAAGGGAGAGAGTTTCCTAACTCATTCTATCAGACCAGTATTTTTCTGATACTGAAAAGACATTACAAGAAAACTACAGACCACTATCTTTTGTGAATACAGATTCAGAAATCCTCAACAAGAAACCAGCAAACCAGATCCAACAGTATGTTAAAAGGAGTATACTCCATGAGGAAAGGGATTTATCCCCAAATACAAGGATGACTCAAACATTAAATTTAATCAATGTAATAATGTACCACCTTAATAAAATAAAGGGCAAAACCCATATTGTCATCTCAATGGATGCAGAAAATGCATTTTACAAAATTCAGCATCTTCATATGATAAAACAACACTCAATAAAACTAGGAGTGAAAGGAAACTTAACATGATAAGTGACATTTATAAAAGCATAATATTTAATGATGAAAGACTGAACGCTTTTCTCCTCATATCAGGGAAAAGACAAAAATGCCACTTTCATCACCTCTCTTCAATTTTGCACTGTGAGTTCTAGCCAGAGAAATGAGGCAACAAAAACAAGGTATCAAGGCATCCATATTGGAAAAAGAGAGGTATCTCTATTTGCAGATGATGTGATTTTTATAGACAATCTTAATAAACATAGTTGTACACACACACACACACACACACATACACGCTAATTTAAACTAATAAATAAATTCAGCAAGATACAAGATCAATGCACAAAAACCATTTGTCTTTTTATACACTAGCAATGAACAATCTGGAAGGTAAATTCCATTTACAATAGAACAGCAACAGAAATAATATAAAATATCCAGGAATTGATTTAACAAAGGAAGTACAAGACTTCTCCACTAAAAACTACAAAACATTGTTGACATAAATCAAAATAAATGGAAAAAATATCTTGTGTTCATGGATTGGAAAGGTTGATATTGGCAAAGATGGCAACATTATCTAACTTGGGTATCTGATTCAATGCAATCCCTATGAAAATATCAAAGGTCTTTGTTCTTTAAAAAAAAAAGGGGGGGAGGAAAAGTTGATCCTTAAATTTGTAATAAATTGCAAGGAATCCTAAATAGGCAAAATAATTTTGAAAAAGAACAGCTATAGGACTCACACATCTTTATTTCAAAACTCATTGCAAAGTTACAGTAATTAGAACAGTGTGGTACCATACATGTTAAGTCATTGAAATGGTAGAATTTATGTTATGTGCATTTTAACCATCATTCTCATTCTCTCTCTCTCTCTCTCTCACTGTGGGCTGAACCCAGGGATGCTTAACCACTGAGCCATATCCCCAACCCTTTTTAATTTTTTTATTTTGAGACAGGTTCTCACTAAGTTGTTTAGGGCCTCATTAGCTAAGTAGCTGAGGCTGGCTTTGAACTTGTGATCCTCCTGCCTCAGCCTCCTGAGTTGCAAGGATTACAGGTGAGTGCCACTGTGCCTGGCTTTTAACTACAATTTTTAAAAAGTCACATATGACACTTCCTTTTGTATACAGGCTGGTGTTTATGTTATTAATTTTCATATTGCATTTATCTATTATGTCTTCAAGTTTTCAAGCATTGTATAACATAAGGTTTTCAATTGTGTTTTTGTTTTCCAGGAAATCTCTTATTCAAGTCATGATTGTCCTACTTTACGCTGGGATAATGGCTTTATAAAGACTTACTACATGAAAATTCCCTTGACTAACTCCATCTGCATCTTAATCAAAACTATTGCTTCTTCCCTTTTATTTGGTTTACTTGTTTAACTTTAGCATATCTTCAAGTAATTTCAGATTGTTATGTCTTAACATGACTACAATTCACCCTCAAAGCTTATTATTTGCCAGGTGAAAATACTTTTTCCTTCTGCTTTTTTCTAGGTGACAGTGCTGTTTCTGATTTTTTGATATTTTGTATGTAGCTTGATTTTTCTCTCAAGAAGTTGTGAAGTTCTTATTATTCTAAAGTTTTATTATGATATTCCTAAATGGTTCTCGTTCATTCATTGGTTCATTGATTCAAGGGAGCTCTTTATTTTTGGATACTTATTCTTCAACTCAGAAACATTCTCTTTCAATCTTTGCTAATTTTTACTCCTCCATTTTCTCTAGTCTTTTTTTTTTTTACTCAAACTTCTATTTGTTGGCCATCGGTTATCATGTGTTCGTTTACTTATTTTCTTATTATTTTTCTTATACCATCTCTTGTCCTTCCATTTTATTGTTTAAACATTCCCTTTACTTGTCCTTCCACGCACCCTACTGAATTTTGTTCATCTTGGCTCTCCTGTCTGGGACGCTGTGGTGCTGGGGTCTGGACCCAGGGCCTCACAAACGCTGGGCATGCACTCTACACTGAGCTATGCCCCCCAGGCCCTTGGCATTCAAATTTTTAATTTTCAAGAGCCCATCTTGTTTTCTATTCATTCCTTTATCAACACTCACTGCTTTCATTTTATGAATGTGATGTCTCCAATTTCTTTGAGCTTTATGTTTTAGGTCTTTCCTGTCTCCTCTATTAACCTTTCCTTCTGGGATCGAATTTCCTGCTTGTTTATGATGAACTCTTTTTTTTTTTCATCTTCTTCATCTCCACATTTTTTGATCCCAGTTTATTCATTCATATGAAGGGTAAATTAGATCTAAAAATTAGATCAGGAGCTTTGTGTATAGGGTAGGGTTTTTTGGGGGGGACAATCAGACAGGTAGGCAGCTGTTATGCTGAGTGCCCACCAAAACCTAGAATATGGACATTTTGGGGGGAGGAAGGTGGATATTTAATTTTCAGAAAAAGAAAATGAGTCATCAGCTTTGTCAGTAGATAGTCTACAGGCAACAGTTCTATTCTATAGCTGGGACATGGAGTGTTCAATTTTACTTCTTTTAAAGAATCCACTTGTTTTCAGCCTTAAGTTTCACTTGCATTCTTGCTATGCCAAAATATCTGGTTCTTAAGCCTCTGAGGAGTCCTGCAGGGCCAGCCACCTGTCCTTTGGATCCCAGTTCCCCTGTAGGAGTGAAGAGGGACTCTCCCCCAACCTGGGTATTTCAGCTATCCCTTCCCCACTGGCTTTTTGCCTTAAAAGAATTTTGTTGGAATCGCTCATCCACATATAGCTACCCCCTTAGTCTCTTTGACACTTTAGGTTAATATATATTTTTAATTTTTCATTATCCTTATATTATAGTGCTATCTCAAAAAGAAGATATATTTTTCTTTTTCCTATGGACTCAACCTCTCCGTTTATTATATTTTCTCAGCTGCAAAATGATCATTTCTAAGGTTACTTATAGTTTTAAGTCATTCTAAATCTCTCCTCTATTCATAAGTTGACCTTAGATCCTAGTTTCCAGTAAGTCTCCTCAGACTTAGAATCCGAGTGAATAAATTAACCTTTTTTATTTTTGTGGTGTTGGAGGGGTGGGAGTGAAGTTTCCAACTTATCTTTACCTGCTGTATGATCTGCCCAGAGTTTCATAGGAGAAGCATTAACCACTAGTAAGTAAAGAGCCCATTCCCTCTCTCACCTGGACAAACCTGCATAGGGTTGAAATGTGGTGTGAAAGCAACTGAGTACCTGCAGTTAGGAATGGGGCCCTTGTGACTTGCAGCTCTCATTTTCTCTGTGCATAGCATCTTAACATCTGTAGCATGTCTCCCTTAGTTTTTACTTCTCTGAGTCTTTTGTTATACTCAGTTTTTGGCTGTTCTGGTTAAAATAACTGTCCTTTATTTTGAAATTTCCTTTGGAACTTTTCCAAAGTGAATTTGACCATACCACTGATAAGCATTTAAGTTAGATCATTCTAAACTTGGTTAAAACCTGTCTATATATTTTTTTTTATGTAATGCAAAGAGAATTTTAATTTTTGCTTTGGTTTGTTTTGGGTTATTTTGATCAATAATACCATTTAAAACGAAATTAAAGGCATACAGTGTAAATCTAAATTAAACAAATTTCTTCATGATATAATAATATTGAGAGTAAAAATAGCTGACTCCTAGAAAGTTCTTAATATATGTAAGGCACTGCGTTAGGGAATTGGCATTAATTAATTCCTTTCATCCCCAAACTACCCTACAGGAGAGTTACTATTATAATCTTTATTGTACAGGTGAGGAAAGTGAAACCAGGGTACCAACCCAGACTGTCTGGCACCTGATAGAATTTTTTTACAGAAAGTGGTTCCTTATAGAAATTGTCCGAGAAATACCTGGTCCTACAGAAACGAGTTGAATGTTGGAGTTATTAAGGTGGGAAGATAGGAAGCAGGTTATTGGTCACCTTAGAAATTAGGAGATGACAAAATAGTTCATTAGGATTTGTAACATTTTATAGGAAAACCTTGGTAGAGGAAACCACCAGAGTAGAACATCCAGAGACTGGGTCTCTGACTTTTAGAAGTGTCATTCACCACCTCCCTTCCCAATATATTAAAACTCATTCACCTTCTAAATTAAATAGCACTTTTTTGAGGTATACCATTTTGAAAATAATTTTATACTTTTATTCACCAATTCTTTCAACAAGTATTTACCTCAACGGTGTGGCAGATTCCAGTCTAGGCAAAGGAGATATACTAGTAAGCAACACATTCCTGCCCCAGGGAGCTTGTATGGAGCAGGGAGGGCGTAGAGGAGACAAGAGCAACAATATAACAAATGACAGCATGCTGGCACCATGAGAGGGGGAAATGCAGACCAGAGTAAGGTAGATTGGGAATGGCAAGAGAGGGGATAGGAATAAGTTATAGCTTCCAAAATGGAGTCCAGATCAGCCTATTGGAGGTTGGATTTGAACTAAGACCTGGAGGAGGCCAGGGAGTTAGCCTTTCTTGGATATCTAGGGAAGAGTGCTTCCAGGAGAAGGAGTCACTAAGGCGGGATGTAATGGTTTAAATAATAGGTATCCCCCCCCCCCAAGCTCATGTGTGAGACAATGCAGGAAAGTTTAGAAATGAAATGATTGGGTTATAAGAAGTTTAACCTGATCAGTGCAGGAGGAGGTGGGTCCCTGGGGGGGGGGCGTGCCTTTGGGATATTAGTTTGTCCTTGTTGAGCAGAGCTCTCTCTCTGTTTCCTGGTGTGATGCCTTGGGAGCTCCCCTCTACCACACCCTTCCGCCATGATGTTGAGCCTCACCTGGAGTCCCTGGAGCCGGCTGTCTATGGGCTGAGACCTCTGAAACTGTGAGCCTCCAAATAAACTTTTTCACCTCTAAAATTGTTTTTATCAGGCCTTTTAGTCACAGTGATGAAAAAGCTGCCAAAACACAGGAGCATGCTGGACATAAAGAAAAACTAATGAGGCCCGTGTGATTGGGCAAGGGATGATGAGGGGCTAGGGGTGAGTCTCAGAGGGAGAAAGGAAGGCTTTGTAGATTCAGTTGGGAGCCTTGGCCTTTCTTCTGAGTGAAACGGGAAAGCATTTCAGGGTCTGACATGGTCTGACTGACATTTACACAGACCACTGTGGCCACTGTATCGAGCATTTACTGTAGAAGGACAAGGGTCGGAGAAGCAGAGAGACTGGTAGGAGACCAAAGCAGCAGTCAGGTAAGAGATAACTGTGGGTGATTCATCCCGGGGAGGGTGGAAAGGAGGGTGGTGTTCAGATCCAAATGTATTTTGAAGATGGAGCCAGCAAGATTTCCTAAGCCATCAGATTTGGGTTGTGACAAAACTAAGGATCCAAAATTGGACACCACAGTTTTTGCCCTGGGCAACTGAGGGTGCTGCCGCGAGGGAAGCAGGGGACAGTTACAGGTGGAGCGACTCTGAAGAGTTACACCCTTGAGGAGTGTCAAACAGAGCAGAGGAGTTGAGAGTTTGAAGGAAATGTGTGACCTAAAAATGCACAATGTGTCCATGAACATCTGCCTACCCATTATGTATTTAATTTACAATTGGGTACAGATTTCTGGGCATCAGTGGGAAGATCCAGAAATTCTTATAATTTTTGAGCATTTTGTAAGCCCTGAAATGCACTGAGCCCAGGCACGAGCCCAAGACTGCACGACCACTGATTGTGGCCCAAGGCAGAGAGCAGCTGGCAAGGGTGGGCTTTCCCCATGTGAGGATGGGTGGCCTGCCTTTCCACATGTATCTATAATGAGGACACCTTTGTGTTTTCTCTATTCTCATGTTCTGCCTCTTCTTCTTCCCGTCTGGGTGTTGCTTTTCAGAGGGAGTTACCAGGAAACAGTTACCTTTTTAACTCTACTCCTTTCAGAATCAGTTTTATCAGCACATGTATCTTCTCAAAGGTAGGAAAGTCACTGTGATTTAATACAGTTGGTTACCCTGAATCTGTCCTGGTCTCTGTGCCTATGTATGATGTTACTAAAGTAGTTGGTAGGAGATGTGACTTAGTACAGGGTCTGAAAGTTGGAGGTAGCAACTCTCTGCCAATCAATTACTTTCAGGTAAGCAAATGGAGTCACCTGGTAACGTGCTAAACACTATCATTTGATCTGTGTTACAGAGCAATGAAAGAGGTCAGCTGGGATCCACCCGAAAATTGTCTCTGCAAAGATGTGAGGGGTCCAGAAAACTGACCCTCAACTGCTGATGGCATTAGCTTAAATGGAAGATAAACTGTTTTCCTTGACAGAGATGAAGCTTAGAATGGAAAAAGCTGAAGAAGAAGCAGAATCAACAGGAGTTGGCTCTCTGCTGCGCTGGTGAGACCCCAGGGCATTGCCTGAAGCCTGGCTTTTAAGGACATGTTTTCTGAATACATAGATCTGGGTTTGTTTCTTAGGAGCATATTTCGTGAGGAGATGGAGGGAATGAGCCTTGGATACAAGGAACACCATTTTCCTAAATCCAGAATCTCAAACCCAGAAACAAGGTTCAGAAGTAGAGAGCAGCACTGTGCTGGGGCGTCTGCTGGGCTCCACTCACGAAGGTGCCAGCTTTTGCTCCTGTACTTGATGCAATTCTGTGGTACTCCCTGGCTCCAGAGCTGTTTGTGCATACTGGAAGCTTGGATCCCATTATTTTACAGTTCCCTTAGAACAGCCTGTCAAACAGTGCTCTCAAAGGTGGAGCAGGTAGAAAATAAAACAGCATGTATGAGTACTAAAACAGTCCTCCATTTACAAAGTTAGATTTTATTTTTAATCGACGTGTAATAATTGTACAAATTGATGGGCTACAATATGATTTTTTGCTACATGGAAACATTGTGGAATGATCAAATCAGGGGATTTAGCATATCTATCACCTCAATCATTTACTGATTTTAACGGTGAAACATTCAAAATCTTCCAGCTATTTTGAAACATACAATACATTATTATTGACTATAATCACCCTGCTGTGTAATAGAATGCCAGACTCATCTCTCCTATCTGATTATAACCTCATGCTGAAACAGACAGATATGCTAGCAAAGGCTGAGTTAATTACCATCCAGCAACGAAGACGGGACACAAACAGGGTGACCCCGTTTAATTTCTTGATTTACAGTTTTTGGCTTCTTCTTAAAGGGCATAGTCATCCATCAAGGCCAATGACCAGAGAACCAAAGCCTCTTTTCCTGTCCTGAGGTGCTCCTTTCTACTTCCATGTTCAAATTTGAGAGGCTGGCTCTTACCTTGATGACTGACCTCCCCCAAATGACCTTCTTAAATTATCCCTCTACCCTTACATGCAGAAAGGGCTTCTGAGCCCTTTTTATACCACATCTATACCCATTTATAGCACACCACCCGAGGAGCATCACAGGAGGAGAGGCGCACATGGTGCTCATGCGTGCAAGTGCACACACGAGGGAAGATTATCGATCCCGATTCCAGGTATGACTCACAGACCCCTATATATTTGGAGGTAGAGAGGAAATAAACATCATTAAAAAAAAATCTCAGGTTGAGAAAGCTGGGGCCACCCAAGAAATTAAGGTCACCTGCTTTACAATCCTGCCCCAGGCATTCTCTGCGTTTATGATATTTGAGCTGGTAATCTGAAGACTGAAACCGAGAACCTGTGTCTTTCAAGTGGTCACAGGAATCTGGAAAACAAGTAGCAACTCCCTTTTAATGGTTTACCGTGGGAAGGTAGCCAGCCGGGCTGCCAGTGGCCCCCCCAGTCCGCCCCCTCTGCATGTCCTTGTGTCAGGTGTCCCCTCCTCGGCAGGGAAGCACCCTCTCCAGAGGGCGCCTGTGCCCAGCTCTTTCTTGTTGGGAGTTTTGGGGTAAAGCAAGTCTGGCCTCCTTGCCACCCCTTTCTCAGCTGTTTGTTTTTTGACACTTTTATGGAGCTGTCACTGACACACAGGTGGCAAAGTTCCTCTCCCCAACTGTTCCTTCCTCACCGCACCCATCTTCGTAATGGGCCCCAACATGCCATTGTCCAAAGATGAGCTACTGAACTGAATACTCAGCTTCATGATTTAATGCATGCAGGGTTTTTTCCCCCCTAAGAAAATTGATCTGATTTTGGCCCTGTTTTTAGTTTGTCATTATGCTTGCATGTAATGTTCTTATATTAATCTCCCTTTTCACTCCCTTAGCTTTGGTTTACATCAGACATGCCTTGTTCGCACGCATTTTAGTTTTTTCATAGTCTGAATACTAATATTTAAAATAAATTTGGACGATCTCTTTGAAATGGGTTGGGAATTTTCAGTTGGCCAGGAAAGGTATTGAGAAGAAAATACCTTCCTATAATTTGTAAGCTTTTCTTCTTCTTCTTCTTCATTTTTTATTGCCTTTTTTTTTTAAAAAAAAGGGATGACTTAGAATATCTTTGAGGCTTCTTGAGAGTTTGCGTATGTCTTAGGGTTGATTTTGTTTTCCTTCTAGTCTGGCACTTTAATCTTTTACTATTTCCTGTCTCAATTTTATTCTGTGTGGGAAAAAAAATGGCAACATGGGTGTCAAGTAAAACTTTAACAGATGTTAGTCTGAGGTGAATTCCTTGTTCTTTACAAAAACCTAAGGGGAGAAGAGATCTAAAATTTAAAAATTTGTCCTTTTCTTCCAGAAATACCAGCTTTTTTTTTTTTTCTGGAAACAACTGGATACTGAAGATTCTTCTTGTTCACACACGTCTTTAATCTTTGTGACTTTCATTTAAATTAAACAAATCTCTTTCAGTTCAGTTTCTAAACGGAGAAATCATGTACTTGGTCTCCTTGTAGGGCTTTTTGCCATTTTAAACATTTTTTTTTCCTCCCGAATGATGATTGTTCCTCAGTGAGTCTTGAAAATAATTTCTAAATTAGCCCTGTCTGAACTTGTGTTTGGTAATCTTAGGCATTTAATTGTAAGTGTCATAGATTCCTAGCATTTCCAGGCCAGGTGTCAGATTAAAAAAGACAGTTTGACGTCCTCATTGTGCAGGTCATTTTAGTCATTTTCTATGCCAGGAGCAAGGGAATTAATATTGCTTTCTTGCTGCAGGGCCAGATCAGTGACTTTTCAAATGGCACACTTCACATGTATGGACAATCATGTGCGTCCTACTTGGGGTCTGTCTGATGTGGTACCTAGCACAAGGGGTACTTTGGTTAGAAGACCACACTGCAGAAAAAAGTGAAGCAGTTCTTTGACCCAGAAACAGGGGAGTCAAAGCTAATGTTGTCATGTTGGCTGAAATGCTTATTTTATAAAAATTTTTGAAAAGTGAACAGAAACCATGATTTTAAATTGAATTAAGAAGGATATGCTATGGAGGAAATCGGATGCATAAAATGTTTATAAAGAACAGTTTGGAGCCTTAGAGTCAGGTTTTTGTTGTTGGGGATCTTCCTACAAATTTCTTCCCCAAGTTCCTTGCTGGCTTAAAGTCAGTAGGAGTTCTGGGTGTAGTATAGAAAGAAACAAAAATGGGGAAATCCAAATTTCTTCAATGATTTAGAAAATGTGTCATAGTAAAGATTTTTTTAGTGACCATCAGTCATACACATATCTCTTTGCAGGGATCAGAATGTTTATACCCCATCCCCTTTTCCAGTTGGAATCTCACCTGAGAATTGAAATAAGCAATCAGTAGATTGCTTGGTGAGCAAAGAATTCAGAGCATAGAGAAGAGAATTGTTTTAGGAGAGATTGCATTCTGGAGAAGGGGTGACACTGTTCCTCCCTACAGACAGCAGCCTTTATCCCACTAATGGCTAGATTCTCTGTCCATCAATTCCATGTCTCCACATGGGTTATGCCCATCAGTCTTGCCAATCCCTTGTTATTTGCCCTCTTTTTCTGATTTCTGTGGGTTTACCCATTTACCAAGTCATGCTTATGAAAATATTTATTGAGCATCCACCTGCCAGGCTTTCTGGTGTATAGCCTTTCTCCAAACAAGGTACCATGCAATTGATTACATATTTCTTCATTAAATTACATCCTAGTCCCCACCTTTCTGGTATTGCCCCAATACTGATTTTAACTGGATCTAGGACATTTTTAAAGTTGGTTTACTGAATGGTGGCTTATATAGCAAGTACATATCCTTGAAACAAAAAAAAGTCCAATGTCTCATTTTGTGGATATATAAAGGAGAACAGAGTCCAATAAAGACTGATGGAACAGAAAACAGTTTCCAAAATCCTCAAGTGGTATTGCTCATTTCTTGGAATCATATAATTACTATCATTTTTCATTACACAAAAATTCCTACTCCATAACATTTCCTACCGTTAAAAAAAACAAAATACTTGAATAGTGCACTTTGGGTGAAGTTTGAAATAGATTAGTTGTTATTTTTCTGGTCAACTCATTTAGTGTTGTTTACTAGGAGCTAAGAGAAATCAATAAACTACTTCAAAATATTCCCTATTCTACATTAATGTTCTCAAGTAGAGGAATACACAAGGACCTGAATATTTCAGACTTTAAGGTCCTACAGCCTCAGAAACACTTTCAGACAATAACCTCACCACCATCACCACACACACACACACACACAAATGCATCTTACTGCAGTTCTCACACAGTGAGAGTGCTTTACACACAAGGAAGGAGCTACTTTGGTTTGGATGAATATCCCCAGAGGTCCATGTGTTAGAAGTTTGGTCCCCAGTGTGGTGCTATTGGAAGATGATGAACCTTTGGGAGGTGGAGACTTGTGGTTAGGTTATTGGGGGAACATCCCTGATGGAGACTGTTAGACTCTGGGGTTTCTTCCCTTCTCTCTCTGCCTTCTGGATCATGAGGTAAGTTCTGGCCATGATGGGATGCCCTGGACAGAGCCCAAAGCCACAGAATCACCCAATCTTGGAATGGAACCTCCAGAATCATGAGCTAAACAAACCTTTTCATTTATAAGTTAATTTGCTTCAAATATTTCATTATATTTCCTAATATTTCATATAGGAATGTGAGGCTAACTGACACAAATGCCTCTGGTACCTGCCCTACCTACAGCCCCTTCTGAAGAGTTCCATGGGGAAAAGTAGAGGCACAGTCCTTGGATAAGTACAAGTAAGAGGAAAAGTTAGTTACTTAGTTATGGCCTCAGAATGGCAGAATCCCCAGATGACAGAGCCCTAGGATAAGGAGCAGGGGGTGAACCCTACCCAGGGCACCCAAGATGGTGTATCTAGATGGCTGTTGCTTTGACCTGTCTGCCAGGGCTCAATGAAATTGGTTGCACTGCTATTGCCTGTGCTCCAATCTATCCAGGCTCCTCACCCAAACTTCTGAAATGGAAATAACCTCAGTCAGAGCACTTATCACCCACCATGCTCCAGAAGCCTCAGGGGATCGGGGCTGTATGGTGATAGCTCTACATGTGCCAAGTTCCCTGACTAAGCAGCAACACATGAGTTTAACTTTGTTGTCCATAAAGTGGATCTTCTGAGGAGGGCTTCTCATCTGTGGAACACTCATCATATAAGTGGTACACGCTGGGGCACTTATATACTTATGTCTTTCAATAGTTGCCATAGCTCCATGTGGTCCTGGGGGTCTGTTATAGTTTAGATGTGATGTTCCTCAAAAGCTCACCTGTGAGACAATGCAAGAAGGTTTGGAGGAGAAATGATCGGATTACAGCCTTAACCTAATTGGTGAATTAGTCCCTGATGGGATTAACTGAATGATAACTGAAGTGGTAGGGTGTGGCTGCAGGAGTGGAAATTGGGATATGGCTTTGGTGTATATATTTTGTATCTGGAGAGTGGAGATTCTGCTTCCTGATCACCATCATGGGAGCTGCTTCCCTCCACCACCCTCTGCCGCCCTCTGCCACCAGATGTTCAGCCTCACCTTGAGCCCAGAGGAATGGAGCCAGCCTTCTATGGACTAAGACCTCTGAATCTGTGAGCCCTCAAACTCTCCCTTCTCTATTATTGTGCTGGTCAGGTCCTTTAGCCAAGCAGTGAAAAAGCTGACTGAAACAGGGTCTCTATTGGCATTTCACAGGAGAGGAACCAGGCACCCAGAGCTCAGCAATGTGTCTGTAGTCACTCATGAGCGAGTGAGTGAACCATGTTCTGCAACCGGATCTGATGAAAACCAAAGGCAGTGATGTTAACCACTCTGCTGTGCTACGGTGGTCTTTTTGATCATATATGTTTACCAGAGTGTTGATATAGGAGATTACTGACTGTGACCCATGGATTGAGGCTGTCAAACATGAAGCCAAAACACTTTGTGTTTTTAATAGGGTGTCATCCTTCATACACTAAGACAAAACTCCTAATTCTGCTACTACAACATACACTTTGAGCTCTCTCTAAAAATCATTGTAGGAGAATTCTCCTTACTCATCTCTATTGTAAAGGAGTCATCCTTGTCCTATACCCAGCAATTCACATTTTGCAATATCTGGCTTTAAATAGTGGCTTCATGGAATAAGATCAGAGCTGGGTGGACTAAGAGGTTTAGAAAAACTTAGAAACAACCCAGAGAATATATTTTCTGTCCAGACAGTAAGTCTAGTTCATCAGCTTATGGATCAAAGAATGATTTGATGGGGACTAACAGAGAATCTCAGAGAGTTTCCTATAACAATGCTGTGTGTGTTATATTTGTGTTTGGTACACTACGGTGTGTTCACTCACACTACCATCATATCCAGTTCCACTGGCTGTTCTTAGGAAATGTGTGTGAGGACGGGGGACACAGGTCTCCATTATTTTTTCAGGGGGAAATTATTGTTTTTATAGTTGCTGGATAAAGGATGCTTGCTTTTTATTTATTTAATGTGTCTCTTTTCTAATGAAAAACATTATAATCTTAATAGAAAGGTCATGTTTGTTTATTTAGATAAATTTAAAAATACAGACAGTTCTAAACTTATACATCAGTCAAAAGCTAGACTTTTATTCTCTGTCCCTTTATATTTTTCATCCCAAGAATGATCAAGAAGTTTTCAGAAGGAAAGAATGCCCAGATCTAAATCTCACCTCCCAGTTGGTGTTTCTTCTGGGGACCTGACTTCTGGCTCTGTATCAGCCCCACTTGGCAAGAGGCAGCCAACCTTAAGTACACCTCTCCCCTGCCTCCCCTGGCAGGCCCTCATGGTTTCAGGTATCACCTCTTGACTCCAAGATCTGGATTTGCAATCTTGGCTTTCCATGTAAGTAATCTTCTACTAAAAATTTAATGTCTATCTCTACTTTTCACTCTCCATCACACTAATGCAGATCTTATTACCAAAGGCCAAGCTTGTGACAATATCCTCTTAACTACTCTCCCTGATTCTGATTCCTTCTCCTTCTGATCCAGCCTTCATATGGGGTCTAGTTTAATTTTCTGAAGTACTTTTAACATTGACCTTCTCCTCCGGTAGCTCTAATGCCTATAGGTAGTGTGCTAACCCTTTAACCTAAAAGTCAAAACGCTTTGCAGTCTTGCCCTTATTCACCTGTTCAGTTTACCTTGGCCACTACTGTCCAGGTATGGCAGAGACATTTGGTGTTCATTAAAATGCAAGTGCATTTTCCGGCTCACTTACTATTAGGCTGGGCTTTGGTGACTGAGTTCCAACTAAAGTGATACGGGTAGAAAGAAAGTTTGTCCCTTTCAGACACGGCCATGAAAGCTTCTTTGGTCTCTCTGGTCTTTATGTTTCATTGCGTCTTAAGAGGTCTCTTAAGAGGTCTCATGTGCAGCAGTTTCAGAAAGTACAGCTACAAAGTGGTGGAGCCTTCATTAGCCTGGGTCCCTGAGTGACCATGTGGAATAGACTCCCCCCCACCGTGGACTCATGCTGGATGTGTAATACAAATAAAAAGAAATTTTTTATTAAACATTTGAGATTTGCAGCTTAATTGTTATAGTAGTATATAGTATAGTTATATACTATAGTAGTATATAGTAGTATATACTATATATAGTATATATGTTATAGTATATATAGTAGTATATACTATATAGTATATATGTTATAGTATAACATATATAGTATATATGTTATAGTAGTATATAGTCTAATGTATTCTGGAATATACCCATGGCTTATCACCATTCTTGAGTGGAGCAGAATCTAGGAAGGCATTTCTCTCATTATTGACACTTTGCCCTAGGCTGGTTCTCTGTGAGGAGATGACCACCTGTGTGGCAGAGACACCTAAGTGGCCTTCCTCAGAGCTCCCCACCACCAGCACTTAGCATGAAGTCCTTTGGGCTTTTGCTTTCCTTTCTATGGGCATTAATCTACCATCAGTCAGCATCATCTGTCCAGAAAAGGGCGCTGAGGGGCAGAGAGGCACGAGAACATCCTAGTGCGTGCTCAGTCTCCCCTTAAGCCTTTTATGTATTGTAGCTCTTCTTCAGTGGTTGGTACAAGAGGCAGGGAAGATTGGGCCAAGGAAGAATTGGCCAGGCAGCATAGCACAGGCCTTAGTCCTCTGCCTGCAGCTCTGGAGATGATACTAGAAAGGGAAGGCACAAAGATTCAGTTTACTCAAACCAACACAAGAGTGAATCTACTCCCAGCTCATCCCATACCCTAGGGCCCTGTTGTCTTGGCCTAAGTGTCTCAAGAAACCAGTGAAAACAGAACCGTGTTGCACTTAAACACACATCACATGGCAAGTCTCTCCTGCTGGGTTTTCAAGACCAGAATGATTGGTCAGTTGAGTCCAGCAAATTGAAATCGCCATCCATTACAGGTGACAGTACAAGGCCCCCTCTCCCCTCTCATGTCCGCTCATAACACACAGTGGTCTAGCTAAACTTTTGCTCTAGAACCCTTGGATTTTCTTGCTGTCAGGGCCCATTAGTGCTCGGCCTGGCCCTCTCCTCTCAATTTATAAATGAACACAATAATAACTGAGAAACTCTGCTTGTTCTTCAAAGGCCTTACATCACTGAGTGACACAGTCCTGGAAACTCCAGTCCAATCACTTGCCCCACTGACAGATGTTCAGTTTCAGATATGTTGTCCTTGTCAGATTCCTTTAAAAAAAAAAAACATACTAATAGCTTCTTCTGACTCTTTTTTTCCCCCCAGATGAAAATGATTATTTTATTCGGTCGTTTATAGTTCAACAATAAATGCTAAATTAACATCCAGAATTTTGACAATAAAAAAATAGTAGATAAACCAAAGAATCACATGTATTTTATGATGTTTACTATCATTATTCAATTATTTTGTTTAAAAATTATGAAATTATTTTATTGTTGATTATATTTGACTGTGGCAAAATTTGCATTGCATAAAGTTAAACGTTTTAAAGTGCACAATTCGGTGGCATTTAATACTTTCACAATGTTGCACAACTATTGGTTCACAACTAATGGTCTATTTGGTTCAAATAATTTTCATCACCTTCAAAAGGAAACCCAAACCCATCAAGTGGTCTCTCACCATTAATTATTCACCCTCATCTCCCCCAGCCCCTGACAAACACTTTTCTTTCTTTTATTTTCTTTTTTGAGGTGCTGGGATTGAACACAGGGCCTCCCACATGCTGGACAAGTGCTGTACCACTGAGCTACAGCCCCAGCCCTCACTAATCTTTCTGTCTCCACGGGTATCCCTGTTTTGTGTATTTCATAGAAATGAAATCACACAATGTGTGGTTTTTGTGCCTGGCTTCTTTGTGAATTATGTTAAAGTACTGTTTTATATATTCAGAAATAAATGAAGTGAAAACCTGTAAGCTTGGGAAGAGTATTAGCTTCTGCTCCTTAGCTCCCACGGTCAAGGGTGTGGGGGCACTTCCTTTATTCTTAGCATTTTCCTTTGCCTGATGTGTGCTTTAGTGTTACTGTCTTTGTTGTTAGACTATTTTAGAACAGTTTTAGTAAAACTAAGGAGATCATCCAAGGGATTTCGTATATTGTGCCCTCATGTCCTTCGCACAATTTCTCTTATTATTAATACCTTATATTGGTATGGTACACTTGCCATAATTAATAAGCCGATCCTGATACATTATTATTAACAAAAGTTTGTTCAGATTTCCTTAGTTTTCACCTAATGCACTTCTGTTCTAGAATCCCATCTAAGACACCCTGTAGCCTTCACTGGAACTTAATGCTTTCTTCATAATTAGACTGAACTTTTTGAAAGAAAGTTTACAGATACAAAGTGGCTTTTCATCATAGCATCTCAAGAGCACACAATCAACATGATTTCTGACGGTTGGTGTTTGCCTTGATCATCTGGATAAAGAAGAGTTTGGGTTTCTCCATCGAAAGCTACTCTTGTGGTTTGGGTTTTCTCTATTGCAAATTTACCCTTTTACCCTGGTCTTTTCAAATTTTATAAAATCTTATTCCTATGATTATGTCAGGCTGTTTATGTAACCAGGTGGATGCTTTGCATGGGTACCCGCAGACTTGATGGCCTTGTCATCTGTTAATCAAAACAGCCATCCAACTATAGGCCAAAGTATCCAGAGGCTGTGTGTACTCACAACCTGCCACAGCCACAGGGGTGCGTATGAGGCCGACAGTTTATAGGAGAACTAAAGTTTCCACTGGAATGTTAAACACTTTCCCATGCATAGCCAGCAGGTCTTCTCTGCTTGAGTTCTTATTTAAAACTCTTTCTATTTTTATCAGTCATGAAGTCATGTGAACAAGGGCACGAATGCAAAAGCAGGTAGCAGAATCAATCTTCATCACTAGAGAGTAATTCAACAAACATTTCTTATAATAGGTCAGGTATTCTGCAAGGATGTCTGGATAATAGAGGATGGGTGATCAGTCTGGGTGTCATTTGCAGTGCATAACAGTCGGAGAGGATCTCTGCCATACCCAGCGGACAATGGAAGCTTTGAAGATACAGCTACAAAAACTATGAAGATGGTTTCCTTGTTGCTCTCATGACAATTCAGGTAAATGAAGGTCTAACCCTGGGCTCTTGGCACTTGGATTTAGAAATAAATTTTTGCCTGGATGTTTTCCAGGAAAACATGCAAACTTCTTATCAAATAAGACTGAGAGGGAACTGAATAAAGTTAGCTGAGTAATGGTGGACTTTACACAATTATATGGAAAATAACCTGGGCTGAGAGCTTTGAAAGCTTGGGCTACAGCCGCTAGAGAGGTAGGCAGGTAGCAAAAGGGAAGTATGATCCTTTCTTTGGATTTCAGAGTGCCAACCTTTCTCTCTCCCCAACCCTCCAGCAAGAGCCCCAGGCATGAAGACAGAAAGGGAGGGGAGGGCAGGTTTTTGAATGCATTTCTTCCCTGATCTAACAGGGCTGTCTGATGAGGAGGTGGGTTCCAGGCAACAGTTTCACTGGGAAAAGGCTTACCATACCAATGATCAGATATTTTCCAGAAACCCTAGGTAAAACCTTGAAGGCAACTGCTCAAATTTATTGATGCAGGAACACTATTTTCCAGAATGCTGGAAAAAAAAATAAGAATTAGGACCAGAAAAATATGGTAGAAAGATCGGAAAGCTCCTGAGCTGTACCTGTGTTGAAAAATTCCCAAAGTTTCTTGGAGAAACTGAATCACTCAAGGGTCCCATTAATGAGGTGTTGATGCTCAGAAGAGGAGGGAACCCCCTTGGAGGAGGAGTCTGGAAGAGGGGCATCTGTTTCATTTTCTAGGTGAGTTTCATTTGGGACTACCACTGTTCCAATGTTTCTAAATAGCTTTGATCTTCAGGACAGGCCAAATGGTCCCCTTCGATTTTCTCAAAATCGTCATATTTATTTATGTGGATATCATATCTGCAGACATGTATTAGATGGGTTTCCTCTACTGTGTTTCCTCAGCTGCAGTTTCATAATTTATACTGCCAGGCTCAGCATGTCCTTGACATACCAAGCCATTAACTTGAAATCAGGAAAGTTCTGTGAGGTCTCTAAATTCTTTCCCCTGATTATCAGACCCTATGCTGGCTGAAAATTAAATCGCTGGCTGGAAGAGAAAAAAAAATAATTGGCCTAAGTGATCATGGAAAAGTCTAAACAGAAGATTTTCTTTCTCTCCCCACTTGCAATGATTTATTTTCATGGTTTTATGAGACTTAAATGAGGAAACCTTATCTGTATGCCTGGTAATTATCAACCAAATTCCCATTTCCTGTCAGAAAATCCACAATAAGTAAAACAAAAATGGCGGAATGAGGAGACTCTTTGACCCCTGACCCACATGTCTGAGGAATAACTCAATGCCACACAAAGTATGTGATTAGGAAGCATATCCTCATATATTTCTGCTTAACCTAGATTGCCACATTCAATTTAGGATAACATTTCCATGGAGTAAGATGTTGTGGATCCTCCTGGATGCTATCCTGTGAGGTAGATGATTTGAGCAAGGTAAAGTACAATTTCCTTCTTTATAATTTAATATCATTTCTAGACTGATCCAGTTCCTTCTGTTGGATGAATGAGGCCATACTTGAATCATGGGCTGAATAAGTATGTTGTGAACTTTGTGTTTTAAAACACTGGGATAATTTTTTCCCCCACCATAAATCAAATCTCTTGCCCACATGAATAAAGATGCTACAACTGGGGTCAGTCAACAAAGTTTCCATGGCCACTGATTTAGGGGGTCAACATGGTTGTCTCTGGAACCTCTAGATCAAAAGGCATCAATAAAAGGAGCTAGAATGAGCATACCAGGAAGATGGAGGTTGGTAAGTGTTTTAGTCTTTTTAGAATTTTAGGACACCATAGCACCTAGAGCAGCCAAGAAGTCAGAACACATCTGAATCTTTATTTTCAGTTCTAGCTTAGTTAACAAGGTGAGAATCTTCCTTTCTTACACTTTTCTCTAGGTGTGAAATTTGTCATGCTCCCAAATAACCTACAAACTTCTCTATCCTAGTTCTGTTATTTAAAAAGAAGTTTGCTAATGTTTTAATTGTATCCTTCTTGTTATCTGGGCCAGTGATAAAAGAACCTGAATAATAAAGAAATGACTTGTTTTAAATTAAAAAAAATACTTTTCATAAATGTTTTTTGAAATCAGTGCAGAGAGGATGAGATAGGTTTGTATCAGGCACCAGTTCTTTTCCAAGAGAAAATGATATGACTCAAATTTGTCCTTGCCCTATCTAGAGTATGAGGTACCAATTTCTTTGCTCTCTGTATCCCTCCGGGTTCTTGCTTTCTCCATTGGGAATAGGAGGGGCAAGGACACCAGGAAATAGAGGTTATTGTACGTATAGTAACACAAGCTTTGGGCACTATTGAGTTTTTATGATCTTTTCAATTATTAACTTCTACCCTGTGATTTTGTCAATTGTGGGAGTGTTTATATTCAGCAATCTTTCTGGAGTAGTGAGTGAATTGGGCCATGCCTGTCTACTCTTCATTTTTTAGTTAAACTTGCAATGAAGAGGGAGTTCTTGGCACACCAGTATCATCCAGATGGAGCATCCTTTGAGATCAAGGGATTCTATAAATTAAGACCCAGAAAGTATATTGGTATAGAATAGTACTGTCCAACAGACATAGAATGAACATCACATAGTAATTTTGAATTTTCTGGTAGCTACATCTGAAAAAGAAAAAAAGAAACAGATGAAGTTTCCATTAATTTATCTTATTTTAACACAATACATTCAGGAATTATCATTTCAACATGTAATCAATATAAAAACACGAGTGAAATATTACATATACACATATTACCCCAAGTCCTTAAAATTCAATGTGCATTTACATTTACATTGTCTCAATTTCAGCTAGACATATTTTTTAAAAATATTTTTTTAGTTGTAGACGGACACAATATCTTTCTTTCTTTATTTTTATGTGGTGCTGAGGATTGAACCTAGTGCCTCATGAATGAGAGGCGTGTGCTCTACCACTGAGCTACAACCCCAGCCCTCAACGAGATGTATTTTAAGTGCTCAATAGCCACATGCAGCTAGTGGTAATGTATTAGACAGTGTGAATCATGAACATTACTCCATGACTATATCGCCTCACATAGTTTCCATTTGTTACTCTGGGTATAAAAGTGACTGTATGTAGTAAGAGTTCAGAGCCTGTTCGGGAATCTTTGCTTTCCCTGCCCTCTGTTATTATATTTTTCTCCACTATCCATCCTGAAAGAAAAGGTAGAATTAGGGTTGGCCCCAGGTTTTCTCTGCTTTCCGAGAGTAAAAACTTAAGACTCTAAAGTGTAATCTATGGATTCTCAGAGCTTGGTACAAATAAGAATTTACTTATTAAAATGCAGATTCCTGGGTAGAACTGCAGACCAAATGAAAATAGTTTCTGGAGGTTAGGCCTGGAGATATGTCTTTATCCACATCACCAGATGATCTCACACATTGACATTTAAGAACACTCCATGGACCCTCAAATGACTTATGGTGGTATCTGTAGGAACTCCTGTTTTTTCTCATTCAGGCCTTTGTTCAGTTTTCAAGACAGACAACCCACTTTTACACACATGCAAGGTACTGGATCCTTCTCAGAAGGTTGATCATCCCTGTCCTACATTTTATAATTGCCTCAGAGACCTGTATAACACCCACAACTGAGAAACCACTCCATGCTGTATTTTTAAGACTCACACTCTCCTTTTGAGCTCTTTCCCTCTATTTTTGTGTATGCCAAGATAGCTCTCCATGTGCAACACCTCACACTTATACAACCACTTTTCTCTCAGGGACTTTTAGGATATTTATAAACATCTTCTCATTAATCTTCATTGTGCCCCTGAAAAAAACAAATAACAAACGAGATTAGCTTCACTTTGTAGGAGGGAAACTGAGGCATCTGGTAGCTGACTTGTGAGGAAAATGTGAGTCTAAAGTGAAGGGTTGAATTGCTTCTCTTTCTAGTGGCTGACGTGTGCTCTCACATCTCTAACCCCTGGCATCTGTTGTCATTGAAACCGGCTTGGAAATAATACTTCCAGTAAAAACATTTACCAAAGACACTGAGCATGACCACCCCCTGCCTCAGGTGAAGGGAAGTTTATTCTGTGGTTCTGTTAGGCTATGTTCTGAAATGAATACTGCGTCTTCTAGAAAGGAATTATCTATAGCTCCCAATTCTCTGAAGCCAAATAATAAGCCCTTTAAGTTAAAGCTGGTGTCTCACCCCTTCCATGGGCCCTTTTTTCCAACAGAGCTGACAGAACATTATTCACTCAGGGCTGCAGCAGGCCCAGGGAGGGCTGGAGTCTCGTGGGGGAGGGAATGCTGGGCTGTAATATCTTAACTTAGTCCCAAGGCCGTTTCTGCCCACAGACTTGAAGAATCTTTCTGCCGAGAGACACACATGTACATAGTTACCCCAGGGAAGAATTCCTTTTTAAAAAGATTTCACATCTCTCTTTTGGCTGTCTGATAATCTCTTTCAAAGGATCCACTTTAATACTTTTATTTTTATGTGTGTGTTTTCATAACATAGTTTTATTGTGTTTTTTAATTTTAAAGTTCTCTCTTTCCCTCTCTCTTTTTTTTTATCTTGTAATTCATTGTAGAAAGTTTGTAAAGTAGAGAAAAATATAAAGAAGAACATTTAAATAACTTACAATCCTACCATCCCCAGAGACAATCACTACTGTTTTGTTATTTTCTTTAGTTTTTTTACTTGCTTTAAAAAAAATATCTGAAATGTCTGATGACTTGAAATCAGCTTTTTCTTCAAGAAGGCCTGGTTTCATTTAGAAGGAAGTGATATTTAAAAAGCCACAACCTGAACCCCAGGAATGCTAATGGACGTGTAATTGTTTCTGCATCTCTTTAGCAGACAAAGCTAGAAAATAGATATTTAAAGGTAAAATCTCAAAGAGATTTTATTGATACTTCCAATTCAAATTCAGCACATATGGGACTTATTTATCCTCTTCTATCTTACATCTGCATCTCCTTTCTTCCATACTGAGAATCCTGGTACTTAATAACACCGGGATGATAGAATGAGAATATTCCATATTAACTCATATGCTTTATTCTGTATTACAGAACAGTCTGAGGATAATAGTACAAATATGCACACAACCACTGTGATTATTGAAAACAGGTTCTTAAATTGCCTATTCTCTCTCCTTTTACCCTTTCCCCATTTTAAAACATTTGTACCATGTCTACATTGTCAGCACAACACATAGACACTGCATGCTACACTCTCTCCTTTGTTCTTTAGTAGTTGTATATTTTATAGTCATCATGAGACTTCATGTCAATGCCTCTCTGATCAATTTTGTTGTTTGAATCTTGTTCTATAATACAGATTCATCAGGAAGGACTCATGGGTTTTTGATAAATATATATTGGTACCAGGGATTAAACTCAGGGGTATTCAACCACTGAGCCACATCCCCAGCCCTATTTTGTATTTTATGTAGACACAGGGTCTCACTGAGCTGCTTAGTGCCTCACCTTTGCTGAGGCTGGCTTTGAACTCGAGATCCTCCTGTCTCAGCTTCCCTAGCCACTGGGATTACAGGCATGCGCCATTGTGCCTGACTCATGGGAACAATATTATCTAAATTCTTTCATACTGAGAGCAGTTTGTACCTTGCATATTTGAGAAAGTCATTTTTGCTGGATATAAAATCTTTGGCTTACATTTTCTTTCCATTTTTATTTCAAATATGTTACTCTGTTCTCTTCTGCTATTATTTTTTTAAAAACATTTATTGTTTAGTTGTAGTTGGACACAATACCTCTGTTTTGTTTATTTTTATGTGGTGCTGAGGATCGAACTCAGGGCCCTGCATGTGTGAGGCGAATGCTCTACTGCTGAGCCACAACCCCAGCACCTGCTATAAAGTATTATTTTTGAAAAATCTTTTCCTTATAAATCACTTCCTCTTTTTGCTTAGATGCCCTGAGGATTTTTTTTTTCTTGTCTTAAAATCCAGTATATTTTGGTCTTGGTATAGTTGTTTGAATTGATATTCTCAAATACATTGAGTGTTCTTCCAATATATCATTTTTGTTTTTGTTTTTTTCTAATTTTAGGAAAGTTTCCTTGCTTTATTGACTTTCTAGCTCATCTTCTTGCACTAACAATATTTGATCACAATATTTGATTACACTATGGGGTAAGTGGAGAAAATAAAGTATCCTATGATGCCAGTAATTTCGCTGGGTTATTGCTACTTACTCTAGTTAACAAGTTGTAAGATGCCATTGTGGAGGGGGGGATGGCGTGCTTCTTCATGAAGAGTGGGAGATGTGAATCTATCTATGCCCGGCAGAACCACAAATTAAAAATCACTTTCTGAAAGATGCTTATTCCTGTCCCAGTGGGTAGAACTCAGAGGTAAATAATGAGAGTGCCAAAGGATCAATGTGACCACAATAACGGCAGAGGTCAGTGTTCCTCCTAAAGGAATTTCTGCTGCAGGCCATCCTTCTCTTCTTGCTCTTAGCTACTTGATGTTGCAAAGTTGGCAACATGATAGTACAAAAAGCATGAAATCTGATAACCCTTACTTGAAGACCACTGAAGAGGACGTCTCAATAGACACAGGTAGACACAGTGCTTCTGATGGACACACGTACCCGACAATATTAATTGTAAGCACAGATGATGAGGATCTAGCCTGACTTCTGAGACAAGATTTGACCTTTGAGGTCTAAACCAATAACACCCCAATATTCAATCGTAACCATGCTAGAAACTGAAGTCTGTCTGGAAGAGAATCAAAATTGTGCAGATCAATTTTGTGGACTTAACCATTATTCTATTATTTTTGTAAATATTCTTGTCCACATTCTACTTCAATTTTGTGTGTGATTACCAAGTATCCGTAACCCTTGAATTTCTGGATATTATTGCCATCTTTGGTCAAATATGCACTTGGCCTAGAAAGCCCTATTCTAGAGATGAAATTTGTGCTATAGTGTATACTACCTGTAAATACATTGTTAGGCCACCTGTAAATATTCCAGAAAATAAATCACTATTCTTCAGCACTTAAAAAATATTTCTCTGTAAATTATTATAAACTGTCTCAGTGGTTGGAAAAATGGCAATGACATAAAACAGGCTGCTAAAATAAGATTGCCAAAAGAGTTAAAGGGGATAGTGCTGGGGATTGGAGCAAAGTTTGATATATGCATTCATGAATATGTCAAAGTGAATCCCACAATTATGGAAAACTACAGGGCACTAATAAAAACACAAATGAAAATTGCAAACTAATTTTGTACATATGGATGAAATCCTTTACCTTGATGGAGGTTCACAAAGATTGAATATTCAAACCACCGCATAAAGTGCTAAAAAAAAATCAAAGTAGCACTTGAAACAAAGCTAACCCATTTAAAAATAGCTTATTAGCTATTGATCAAAATAGTTTTAGATTTGCTCTGTTCCTTTGCTTTAGTTTTCTTCTTAGATTTCTAGTATCTCTGTGTTAGATGTTCTTTGCTTCTCTTCTGAATGTGTCATTTACTCTTGACTCTTATCTCTGAATTTGTTTTTATTTTCCAAATTGTCCCCTCCTCACACCTTTTATTTCTACTAAAGCATTGTCTGTTGTGATGATTGATTCTCATTTTCCATTTCTGAAAAATTCATGTCTGAAATTCAATTTCTTTTTTTCCTCTCTTTTTGACATTCAATGTTTTACTGAAAGAAGTAGGGGGAAAAATCTGTGTACATGATCAGGTGGACATAACACAGAAACTTTCACACACCTTCCTTTGTCGTATAAAACCTTGCCACCTTTAGAGTAATGGCTTAGCCATTCCAGAAATACTGTTTCAGTTAACTTCCTTTCCTTTCCCTCTGGGCTTAAAATAAAATCAAACTCTTCTTGGGTCAGAGGCTGGATTGAGAATCTCTGGCGAATAAAGAGAGCCATATATTTTAAGGGGCCACCAGTAGCTTTGTGAGATTGGTGATAGGTTTTAAGATCCACCAGGGAGATGAACCGCTTCATCATCTGAACAAACTGTACATCCACCATATACCATTTTGGGGTTGTCCTCTTTGCTAGATGGGTCCTAATGGTGACTGTTTTTCTCAAATTGTGTGTGGTCTGGGTAAGCCTTCTTTACAATCTTCATAAGCCCTACGATGCCTGGTTTTTTGCAGTTGATATGGTAGAAGAAGGCTTCTTCCTCCAGCTTCATGCCTCTAAGGAAGTTTCGTGCCTGGTAGTTACCAACACCACCCCAGCATGCTATCTGCTTGTGCTGTGCTTCGAGATCCTCAGTGCTGAACTTCACATCCCCACCTTTCTCTAGTCGGCTCTCTGGCTCTGACTTGGTCAGCCAGGGGTTGCTTAAGCTGAAGTCTTCTGAGGGCTGGAGTTCTCCACTGTAGCTTATCCCTCACCTGAGTTCTTAGATTTGGTACGTTTTTTTTTCTGATCACCCCTTTTTTTCTGGGCTATCAGCCCCGGTTGGTCTCCTCCAGGGTCTTGGCATGGTCTCTCACTGCAGGGAGCTGAAGTGCAGAGGGTTCTGGAATCAACAGGGAGATACAAAAAGGAACTCTGCTGCCCTTCAAAACCTGTGCAAAGCGAAGAGCTGATAATTGTGCTTAAGTGTCTTAAATCCTTCCCTCCGTTAAATGCACCATTTCCATCTTGAATAGCCTGCCCTTAAACTCTTCCCAGGTCTTCCCTTGAGCCCAGTCTTAGCCACTTGATCATTCTCTCATAACACCAGCCCTATGCTCCCCAAAATGGACTATCAGGTGCCCAAGGCCAGCAATGCATCCACAGGGTTTTGTGGAGGACCGAAATTATTTTTCTTTAGCTCTTACTTTTTCTTGAGTTCAATCCTTTCTGAGTTTCCATGACTTGACATTTGTTGTTCTTTCACATCTTGTAGAGTATTGCTTTCTTATGTATCTTATCTCTTCTTGAAAATATAGGCAAGAGTTTTGATCTGCTTAATGAGCAGGTCTTTCCGGCATATTTTCATTGTCTGTGGGATTGTTTCACTACTCTCCGTTTCATTTTAACTTAGGATGGGATTTGATTTCAGATGCTTTTTACATATTTATTTAAAGTTAGCTTTTCTAAATTTACAAGATGTGGCCTAAGACAGCATTTCTAACTTTATAAAGTATCTCCTCTTGTTTTCATGTACTGTTCAAAAACATGGTAGCTTGCTCCTAAAAATTCCCAGTTCTCTTTTCTGATATTCTTTTTTTGGGGGGTGGGGGAGGTTCCAGGGCTTGAACTCAGGGGTACTGGACCACTAAGCCACATCCCCAGCCCTATTTTGTGTTTTATTTAGAGACAGAGTCTCACTGAGTTGCTTGGTATATTGCTTTTGCTGAGCCTGGCTTTGAACTCGTGATCCTCCTGCCTCAGCCTTCTGAGAGCAGCTGGGATTACAGGCCTGTGCCACCCAGACCGGCTTCTTTTCTGATTCTCCTCTCTGGATTTTCTCCTTCCTTCATCTCTATTATTATTCGCTTACTGTATTTTGATCTACCTATTGGCAAACTCTTCTAAACTGGGAGCCTTGCCCCAGAATTGAGCCATGGCTGGTCAGTGTCAAGAGTTCTGAACAACTAGACTGCCCCACTCCTTGAGATGTAACCGTGGGCCTCAGGGACCCATTCTACTAGGTTGGCCAAAGCCCCCTCAGTTTCATATGTTATCTTCAAATAGATTTCTTTCTGCCTCCTGGTAAACACATGTTGACTGTTTTGAGACTCCTTTGTCCCTAGGTCCATCAAATGCCCCCTAGATTTTGTCTGCTTCTGTCTGTCCCTCCTGGACACTGGCATGATGCAGGCCTCAGGACCATTGGTACTTTTTCCCAGTACTCACAGAAGTTCCACTTGTATCCTGGAGTTCTTGAGGATACTAGTTTTGTTGTAAAGTTGTTCATGTTTTATTGATTTTGCTGACCATTATTTTAAAGGTAGGATTCAAGGATAATAATAATAATAATTTAAAAATGTATCTCCTGCCATCATCTTGCCTTCCAAAAATCTCTTTCAATTTTATTTTATTTTATTTTTTTTTGTAGCACTGGGAATCGAGTACAGTACATGCTAAGCAAGCATTTCAGCCCTCTCCAAATCTTTTAAAACTGTATTTTTAGGAAGAAATTAAATGAGCATCTGAGTTTGAGACTCCCTCCCAACCAGGTACATCTCTAATCTTGCATGTCTCTTGGTTTATGGCCAGTTGCTCTTCCTTCTGGTCTCTGAACTCCACTTTCACCTAAATCTCAGTGCCCATTCATAAGCCACCATTTCATTTTCATGTCCTTAAAGCAAACTCCACTCATTCTGAGCCTCCCATTGGTGTTATCCAGTTGATCTCTGAAGGTACCAATCATTATTTTTGTTATTGCTTTGATTACAAAATTGTACCAGTTTTTTGAGTTCTGCTTCAATATTATTTTTCTATAAACTCTGTTATATTTTAATGTATAGCTTTACAAAATATAAGGTATATATCATATATAATAAGGCATATCTCAGATTATTACAGAAATAACTGCCATATTCATGTATGATGCATGTGAAAGAGCACTTGGAAGTAACTAAAGATCAATATATAGAAAACTATGAGAATGAATAAAACAGGACAATTTTTAATTTAGGCAAACACAGGGCTGTTGAGAGGAAATAATCGTAGCAAAGTGAACAATATTGACCCACAGTATTTGAAGCACTGATTACCACCCTGCTAAAACTTCTGAAATAATCATAGTGAAAGTAAAAGACTGTGGGCATAGAAGTTGGTGGATTCTAAAAATGTAAGAAATAGTGTCATAAGCATATTGAAATATGGTCAGAATTTGGAGATAGATATCAGAAAGAAAGAAAAAAAAAACAAAACATTAGAAGATTAAGCCCAGAGAACTGAAAGGAATGGAACATAGAATTGCTATTTTTTATTATAAATTTTTCATTGTTGTTTCACTTTTAAATATGCATATGCACAATTTATTTGTTAATTGGGGGAAACCATTTTAAAAGCCATGCTGGGTAAAAAGTTATTTATACTTTTCTTGTGTAGACTGCCAAATCATTTTCAGAAAGGATATGCTATTTTAGTATTTTCAGGGTTAGTATTCTCTGATGAGTCTTTCCAGGTTGGATTTCCCCTAGAGCAACAACTCTGGCTTCTCCTGTTATGACTGCTGAAAAAAAAAAAAAAAAAAAAAAAAACCTTTGCCAATTTTATAGAGTAGTATCTTGTTTATTTATAAGTTTGATTACTGGTGAGTTCATATTATTTTAAAAAATCTGTTTATTAAATATTTATATATATATATATATAGTAAACCTATGTCCTTTACTCATTTATTTACTGGGGTCTTTTTTATGTTTTTCTATGTTGCTTCATATGAATTTTTTAAAAAGTCAAGGAATTTCACCATTTATCATATTTACTATAATTTATTTTTTTAATTTTTTTCTTTTGTTGTTTAGGGACCGATTTAGCAATGTTTTTAAATTTTTTCACACACTGATGTTCAAACTTTGTATGTTTCCATCATTGCTCTCAAGCTTTAAGAGTATATCTTCTCCCTCCTACCAAAGTCCAGAGACTTGATAAATAACATAGTATTCTTGATTTGGATGACTGCCTTTTGCTATGATGAGAACCTTCCGTATTTACAGGGAAAGAAATAGACAGTGCTTATGTGCTACCACAGCAGGCAGGTGATTCTGTGATTGAGCTCAAAATCCCCTAAAAATAATTGGTGGAAGGGTCTCCCTGACCCTGTTACATAAGTTCTCCAGGCACTACTGGGAAAAGCCTCTCAGCCCCTGGAGAAGCCCAGCAATGGTGGCTCCCTTGTGCACTATCAGTGTTGAGTGGGTCCTGAGAGCTGCTTCTTACAAAGTGTGGGTCTGAGTCTTTTATCCAGCATTTGCTCAGAAAATTTTATTGACTCCAAGTAGGTCTCCCAACATTAAGTTGTCTGGTCCCCAAAGAATTTACTCTAAGCAATGTTAATTTAATTGCTAGGTTGTTGTGGAGTGGGGCCTGGGAATTGGACCTAGGGTCTCATGCATGCTCAGCATTACCACTGAGCTACACCCCCTGCTCCTAGATTTTATTTAGTTCAAATCGATGAATAAATTAGGTGAGATAATTTCTCTCAAAGACAAATTTCAGTTCCCATGTAGCTTCACTCCTTGTGGTCTAGAACAAGGCCTGTTGACTTTCTAGATCTACTGTCAAATATTTTATTCTGGCTGCACCCCTGGGGCGGTTTCCTGCTTGTCCAATAGATATTTCTGATTAGGTTTAGCAATCCATAGAAGGATCTCCAAGTGACTATGCCTCACTCTTCACTGTTGCAAAATGTGAGCTGTGTCCTAGTGATTTCTGTTACTTCGATATTATAAAGCTCTAAAGAATTTACAGCTACCACATGAGATGAGTTCTTGCAACTCAGAATACACAAAGAATATCATAATATTCACAAATTCTAATATTAAAATTACATAAACCATAAAGGTTCCCCTAGGATTCTTAGAAGGGCCTAACTTCTACTACTATTTTTCTTCTTTTATTAGTTTTTCTTTCTCTCGAGTGTTTTTGCTGCTAGTTGGACATTAGAATCACCTGGGGAGATATGAGGAAAATATCAACATCTGGGCCCCTCCAGACTTTTGAGTCAGAATCTCCAGGGTGGGGCCAGGGCATCAATACTTTTAAATAATTTCCTCCTTTAATTTTGGACAGTCAGTTTTGAGAATCAATGACTCAAGTTCAAAATTTTTCATTTGGTAGAGCAATTGCCTGATACATGCAAGACCTCTGGTTTGATCCCCAGCGCCGCAAAATAAACACAAAAAGAAAGAGAAAATTGAATTGGTTATGATTATTACACAATACCATAGATACTCCTCTTTACACAGTGCCACGGTCCTCCTCTTTAGGACCTTATAAAGAAACCATGTGATGGGTGGGGCCTTTGAGGTACCCCCAAATAATGTGGAGATCCATGGAGTGACAGCTTGGGGCACAGTATGCTAAGAGTCTGAAGCTGTCTGCAAAGCAAGTCCTCTGCTTTGACTTCTTGTTTTGGCCCATTGGGCTGGATATCTTATAAACAATAGAAATTTATTACTCAGAGTTCTGTAGGCCGGGAAGTTCAGGCCCAGGGTGCAGCAGATTTGGTGCCTGGTGAGGTGCCTCTATTCCTTAGAGATGGCATCTTCTTTGTACACACACATGGCAGAATATGTCAAAGGAGTTCTTCTCCTCTACCTCCTTTAAAAGGGCACTAGTCCCACTCATGAGGTGAGTGCTCAACACTGGACCACTTCTGGAAGGCTCCACCTCTTAATTCTATCATGTAGATTATTAGGTTCCAACATGTAAATTGGGGTGGGGAGGAAGCACTACCATTCAGACAGCAGCACTTCTCTTGTGTATTTGGGCGGCAACTTCAGGGAGTGTTGGTGGAGGGTGAGGGGCTGCAGCAGGTTAGGGACCTGCTGCCATGATTCCCTCCACACCCAGAGCCAACACTGACCTGGGTCTCTCTTTCCTAGCTATGTACCTTAGGTAGGTCGCTCACTCTCTGGGCTCCTCAGCTGTTTGTGGTGAACAGGAGAAACTGTGTGTAAAGTACGTTTTATAACACCAGGCACCAGATCCTTCCTAGTTTTAGCATTTCAGAGCAGCCCAGATCCTGGAATGCCCCAATCTTTCACAAACCATCTACCACTTATGCAAATTCTGAGGTCTTCCTGGGAACTACTACTTAGGATTCACTGGAGTTTTGTCTCCAAATCCCTCGTATTTGGGGGCAATAGGCTGTGTTGTGATGAGCTTCCAGACTTGGGGTTAAAGGTAGTGGAATGGCTTTCTAGTCTTCTTTTTCCTGGACCCACAGCCCCTCTGCTTCCCACCAATTCTGTCCAACTGGGGGAGAGAAGGAGGAGCTCTGAGACTCTCTTCCCTCAACCACAGAGTGGAAGCTCAGCCCCCTGCTCTTCCTGCTGACATCACTCTGGGGTCAGACTTTCCTAGCCAGCAGAGCGGCAGGGGAGACAGGGGAGGTGCAGAGAAGCCATCCCTGCTCCCTCCTGCTGCTGAAAGGCATCCAAGGCAAATCCCCACCCCCCCACCCCCCAGGAAGGAGGCTGTGATCTCCACTCTTCCCCTCCATATGCTAAGGCTTGGATGTGCAGGACTCTGGGCTCCTTTCCATGGTCTCTTCCCGGGGAATCAGGGAAATGACAGTACAGGCTTGTACGGGAGTCTTGTTGAAAAGCTGAATTAAATATGGTGAAGGCAGAGATCATTTATCATTTTTTTTCCTTTTCTCTTCATTGCTCCATTTCCTTTTACATGACTAATGAGAGGGGTTGCTGAAACACCAGAAAAGAAACCCCTGCCCTGTGGATTCCATGTCACACAGCTAGTCATTTCTCAAATCCTGCTACTTTCTTCAAAACATTTTCTGCATCTGGTTCTTCCAACACATTGCTACTATGAGGAAACTCTGTCCAAACTCAGATGATCTTCTGACCAGAGCAATCCAACATTTTCACTTTATTCAATCATTCATTCATTTATTCAATGGACAATTACCAACTGTTTTTACATAAACATAAAATTGTGCATATTAGTGGGATACCCTGTAATGTTTTGATACATGTACAAACTGCATAATCTTTAAATCAGGTTAAACATATCTTCCTCCTCAAACATTTCTCATTTCTTTATGGTGAGAACTCTCAAAATGTTTTCTTCTAGCTTTTTGAAATGTACAGTACATTATGACCATCTACAGTCACCCTCTGATGCAATAGCACACCAGAATTTCTTGTGCTAACTGTAACTTAGCACCCATTGATTGGCCCCGCCCCATCTTCCTTGCCCCTCCTCTCACCAGCTTCTGGTAACTTCCATTCTACTCTCAACTCCTATGAGAATAAAGTAAAATGACACTATTCTGGCATTTTGTTTCAGCCTAATTGTAAAAATAAATTAATACACTATAGTGCAGCTTGCTTTGTAATAAACACCACAATGAAAATAATAAGAAAGCACAACATCTTCCCAGGGAATTGAGGGGATGATGGATGGATAAAAGTGCTGGACAGAAAGTGGGAAGGAATATCCAGACCTAAGGACAATGCCAGAGAGTCGAGAATGGCGCATGGGGCTGTGGGAGGTGGGGTGAGCTGTGGAATGGGATATGGAGCATGAAGACATACAGGGAGAAATCAAACCATAGGAATGGGTCAAAGGCAGAATTTGGAATCTAATTCTCTACAAATGAAAGAGTCAAGGGTGGTTTTTAAGTAAGTGAGCCATATGATCATATTTGCTTTTGCAGAGACAGAATTATCCAGGCAAAGCAAAGAGCAGACTGGAGAGGGCTGAACAGCCAGAAGCAAGATCCTAAAGGAGGCAGAGCATGGGGCATGACTGGACCCTGTGGCTGAGCTTCCCGCCTCAGCCCCTGGGCTTTCGAGTGGTGCTTCCTTACATTGTACTCCTTCTGCTTTCTCTCAAGTTCTCTGCATGCATTTCTCTTAGCAAATGGAACATTTAGTCTCACAGAAATGAGAATTCAAGTCTACCTGTTTTAATCAGTTTTTTTGCCACTGTGACTGAAAGACCTGATGAGCACAGTTGTAGAGGAGGAAAAGTTTTAGAGGCTCACAGTTTCAGAGGTCCCAGTCTATAGATAGCAGTCTCCATTCCTCAGGGCTCAAGGTGAGGTAGAACATCATGGTGGAAGAGTGTGGCAGAGGGAAGCAGCTCACATGAAGATCAGAAAGCAGAGAGGTCTCCATTTTCCAAATACAAATATATACCCCGAAGCTACACCCCCAATACCCCACCTCCTCTAGCCACACCCCACCTGCCTTCAGCTACCACTCAATTGATCCCATCAAGAGATTAATTCATGGTTGGTTTAAGGCTCTCACAACACAATCATTTCCACTCTGAACCTTCTCGCATTGTCTTACATGTGATCATTGGGGGAACACCTCATATCCAAATCATATCACTACCCCAAAATGGAAGAATGCGATGATCTCAGTGTTAAGTTCTATGAGCCCGGTAACCAAGTTTCCCCCTGTCTGTGTATCCCCAGAAGATAGCATGATACTTGGAAGGAGAAGTTTGGGAACCTCTATTGAGCTGGATCAACTCAAAAAGCAGTTGGAAGACTATTAATTTTCTCTGGCTACTGGGACCACTCACCACAATCTGGGTAGTTTAGCACAACAGAAATTTGTCTTCTCATGACTCTAAGCCAGAATTCTGAAATCAAAGTGTTGGAGGGGCCATGATTCCTCTGGCGTCTCCAGTGAAAATCCTTCCTCTTCTCTTCCCTTTGTAACTTCTGGTGGTGGTGCTATCAGTTCATGGCTTTCCTGGGCTTATGGCCGCATCACTTCTACCTGTCTGGCACTTTCCTGCCTTCTTCTCTGAGATTCCGAGACCAAATTCTCATTCTCCTCTTGTTATAATTATACCTGTTGCTGAATCAGGGTCCACCCTAATCCCTATGACCATCTTGACTTGATACATCTATAAAAGCCCTATTTCCAAATAAACTCACATTTATGGGTTGAAAGGACATTTTGGAGGTGGACATACTTTTCAATACATAATGAAGGCATTGCCTTGTGCTTTTTTGTTTGTTTATTTCTAACATTTTGAATTTCTTCTGGATGGACCATTTCTACATGAAGCAAAAAGTAAGTTGCCTGGTATAACCCCCAAATAACTGTGAGTTACTCCACATCCTTCTATGGATTTTCATTTAAACAATGTACCACAACTAAGGAGGGATTCTTGAGGATCCTGCTTCCACTTACAAATTATAAACACCATGGCTAATGTTATGGATACAATAAAAAAATTTTCATCCAGTTTCTCAACTGTCACCCCATGATATCTTTTAGGACTTTGAGACATAGTAACCTGCTGGTAAAATTTGGTATGCCAAAAGATATGCACCTATTATCTCTGGCTATTATCCAACATACTATAAGCTGTGTTTTCTACTTGTGCGACAAATAGACTCCCCATCTCCCTTTAATAACTCCTGGCCTGAGGTTGTACTCATCACATAACCTTAAAAAATGACTAGATTTCCCGAAAAAAAGCATCAAAAGTGGTTTCATATTATCTTGCGTCAATCTGTATGAGACTTACATTCATTTGCCTACCATTTTTTAAAAAAATCCTTAATTCTAAGATTTGAGAAAGAATTAAAGAAACCCATGGCCAGTGCATTTAAATTTAGGACTCAGGGCAAAGTTCTACACGTGGTCACCACACATATCTCACCAAAAGGCTAAATCGAAGAGTTAAGATGTGTGTGAAGGGACAAAAGTCCCCATGAGATGGTTTACTCTACTTACCTTTCATTACTGTGGTGTAAGAAGCAGATAAACACAGTGAATGCAGAAATAAAATACCTTGTTTCAATGATCAAATCCAGGTCCCCAGTGATCCTTCATGCCCAGTTGAAACTTTTGCTTGGTAAAGCCCCGGCTGTTACAGCCTGAGAGCGTTATGCTGCATTCTCGTTCTCCAGAGTGATCCTGTGGTAAAGTCTTGGCATTTTCCACATCCATCAGCTTTCTGTGGCTCTCCAGCCTTGTCTAGACTTTGCTAATCTTTCCACAGCATGTCTCACAGTGACAGAAGCTACTTCTTGATCATGTACCATCTAGGCCTTTCAGTTGTGTGCTCCGACAAAGTTCCAGGCTAAAGATGCTCCGTCCTTCATTTACAGGGACAATTACTACAGTTCCAACTCTTCCCTTTCTCTGTTACCCATCACTTTGTCTCCCCAGGGGAGAAATGATTTACCTGATGGGTTTGGTAAAAGCTCCTTCCTTTTCCCTTCTACCTGGGCACCCAAAGCTTTGCTCCTCTGTGCTCTGAGTCTTGCAGGGGCGGGGCCTTGGGGCAAGCCTGTGCAATTCAGCAGTGTGGAATTATAATCCATGTTTTCCAATATTTATCAGCCATATTGAAATAAAGGTGATATTTCACTTCTTATCCAGTAAACCCTGTGTCTACCTCAATGGGTTCCAAAACTAGGGTGTAAGGATATCAACTTTTAGGGTCCTTCAATCTCAGCATTCTAAAAAGGAATGGGAGAGAGAGAGAGAAAAAAAGAGAGAACACTTTGTGCTTCTCCAAGGAAACTATAATCTAATGAAACAGAGAAGAAAAATGTAAACGTTTGCATGCCAAACAAACCCATGCAAAATAAAATGTTTATGAATACAAAGAAATAGACATAAAGTTAATTGTGAGGTCTGACATTTCTCAGTACTAAAGGGAAAAAAAAGTGAAGTAATTAAGAAAAATGAGGTTAGATGAGAAAAACTGGAGATTAGATTAAAATGACGAGGCAGAGACTTTGAAAAGTGGAGATGGGGGGTGAGGTGGAAGAGGGGTGAATAAAAGTGGGAGGAAAATGCAATGAATGCAAGTTGCATAGACATGCCTTCCTTCTGAGCCATGTCAGGCCTGGCCAACCATGCTGAAAGTGTTTAGACGATGGATGGTCACTGAAAGGTCTGGAGCAGGGGGATGGCCTATCTGACTTGCGTTTTAGAAAGTCCCTCAAGTGGAAGAAAGGAAATTGAGCCTAAAGGATCTCTAGAAAATGCAATGGAATGTCGATGCCTAACGGTAAGACAGATCTTCTGGCTCAGTACTATAGAAAAGAGGCACATGGGCCTGGCATTGATTTCTTCGGTGAAACCATAAGGTTACTCTGGGAGAGACTGGGTAAATTTGAGAGGTGAAGTTGGGTAGAACTAGACTCTGGCAATCCCAGAGATCATGGCTGAAATGGGGTCTCTGATCCAAGCAGAGCTGGAAGACAGCTCAGGCTCCATCTGGTAGGGTATTTGTAGATGCTTCCAGTTGGTATGAGCTGTTTTCAGGAACAACATTGATGTCCACCTTCTATAGAAGATACTTCTCCTTGAATTGATCTGACATTTATTTATTTAAGAGTTGCATAACCAGTGTTGTATAATCAGAAGTAAAAACATTTAAACATCTGAAGTAATTTGGACCTTTTAAAAAAGTAAGTGTATCAGTTCAACAGAATTACTTAGACATTTTTCTAAGACATAAATACGCTTTGCAACAAAATAATGTTGGGAGACTGGATATCCACCTAGAAAAGAAAAAAGTTGGTTCCTCACACCTAACACAAAAATTAACTCAAAGTGGGCCACAGACTGAAATGTGAGAGTTAAAATTAAAGCACTCTTAGAAGAACTACAGGAGGAAATCTTCATGATCTTGGATTAGGCAAAGACTTCTTAGGTATGAAAACAAAACAAAACAAAAAACCAACACACACACACACACACGTAACCAAAGAAAAAAGAAGTTGGACTTTATCAAAAATTTAAAGCTTTTGTGTCTCAAAGGATGTCATCAAGAAAGTGAAAAGAAAACCCACAAAATGGGGGGAAAATCATAGACCTGATAAGGGACATGTTTCTAGAATATACAAAGTATGCTTACAGCTTGGACTCCAAAACAGCAGTGTTCAGAGGTGGGGATTTGGAAAATAATTGGATCATGAGAGCTCTGACCTCCTCAGTGGATTAATAATTTGATGGCATGATTGGAGGTGGTGGAAACTGTAGGAGGTGGAACCTACTTGAAGGAATGGATCTTTGCCTGGCCTCTTCCCCATCCCCACCCCCTCTCTGTTTCCTGACCTCCCTAAGGTAAACAGATTTGTACCACCATGCCTTCTCTGCCGTGATAGTCAGCCTGAGCACAGGCCCAAAGCAGTGAAGCCAGCCTCTGAAACCATGAGCCAAAATAAGTCTTTCCCCTTTTAAGTAGTTTTTCTCAAGTATTTGTCTTAGTGACAAAAAGCTGACTGAGCTCAATCATAAAAGGGCAAATAACCCAAGGATAAAACAGGCAAAGGATTTGAATGGATGTTTCTCCAATGAAGATGTACCAATGACCAATACGCACATAAAAAAAAAAAAAACAAAAAACGTTCAACACGATTCATCATCAGGGAAACACACATAAAGAAAACCACAGTGAGATACCACTCACTTCACACTCATTAGGATGGCTATAATCAAGAATGAAAGATAATGGGGTAGGCCTGAGTCCATCCCACCACAAGCAGACCCCCACTGGAGCTCAGGCCCTAGCCCAGATTCACCTTTACTGACCTGCGTGGGAGCCCAGGCGCAGAGTAGGCCTGGGTCCACCCCCTCACACACCTGAGAGCCCAGTCCTAACCCATTTTCATCTTGGGTCACTGCAGCCATTGCCATAGACTTCCCCATGCAATAGACTCTACCTTGCACCAACAGACAGGGCCTAGAAGCAGCTGAATCTTGGAGCAGGCATCCCAAAGCCAGTGTAAGGCCTACCCTTTCAGCCCCATCTCTGAAAGACATTGCATCCATCTTGGGTCACCTCCACTGCTATCTCGAGTTACTTCTGCTATTGCCACCACCACCTTTAGTTGCAGTAGCACTTATCATGGGACACCGGCAGGGTCTGGAAGCCCAACACCAAGGTGAGGGTACAGATAATCTGCACACATACTACAAGATTATAGGGTAGAAACTGTAATAATTCAGATCCACTCTGCAAGAAAGGAAGACACATAGACAACATGAAAAAACAAGGGAGGAAAGTGCCCCAAACAAACCAGAATACTGTAATAACAGAACCCACGGACAGCAAAGTTGATGAAATGTCAGACAAAGAGTTCAGAATGTTCATAATTAAAATGATCTGTGAATTAAAGAATGGCCTAAATGAGCAAATACAGGAAAAAAAATTTATCATTCCAACAAAGAGATAAGAAAACAAATTTAGGCAACCATTGATGACACCAACAAAGAGATAAGGGAGCAAATACAGATAGCAGAAGATTACTTCAAGAAAGAGATAGAGATTCTGAAAAAAAAAGGAAATCTCTGAAATGAAAGAAACAATAAACAAATAAAGAACTCAGTAGAAAGCATCACCAACAGACTATATCACTTAGAAGACAGAACGTCAGATAATGAAGACACGGTACGCAAACTGAAAAATAAAGTTGACCACACAGTGAAGATGGTAAGAAGCCATGATCAGAATATCCAAGAATTATGGGACAGTATCAAAAGACCAAATATAAGAGTTATTGGCATAGAGGAAGGCACAGAGTTTCAAGCCAAAGGAATGCATAATCTCTTCAATGAGTTAATATCAGGAAATTTCCCAAACATGAAGAATTAATTGGAAAATCAAATACACCAAATGTACAAAATTACAATAGATCTACACCAAGGCACATTATAGTGAAAATCCCTAGCATACAGAATAAGGATAGAATCTTAAAGGCTGCCAGAGAGAGGAATCAGATCACAAAAAGGAGGAGACAAATTCTTATCTCAACAGATTTCATAATCTAGACCCTCAAAGCTAGGAGATCCTGGAACAATGTATACCAAGCTCTGAAAGAAAATGGATGCAAACCAAGAATCTTATATCCAGCAAAATTAAGCTTCAGATTTGATGATGAAATAAAAATCTTCCATGATAAACAAAAGTTAAAAGAATTTAAACTAGAAAGCCTGCACTACAGAACATCCTTGGCAAAATATTCCATGAAGAGGAACTGAAAAACAATAAAAATCAGCAGAGGGAAATATTACACTAAAGGAAAAACTAATCAAAGGAGAAACCAACTCAAGGTAAATACCAAAAATAAACAAAAATGGCTGGGAATACAAATCATGTCTCAATAATAATCCTGAATGTTAATGGTCTCAACTCACCAATCAAAAGACATAGGCTGCCAGATTGGATTAAAATAAAAATACCCAACAATATGCTGCCTCCAGGAGATTCATTTCATAGGAAAAGACATCCACAGACTGAAGATAAAAAGTTGGAAAAAATCATACCACTGACATGGACTGTAGAAGCAAGCAGGGTTTCTATCCTCCTATCAAATAAAGTAGGCTTCAAGCTAAAGTTAATCAAAAGGGATAAAGAAGGATACTCCATACTGCTCAAGGGAACCATACACCAACAAGACATAACAATTATAAATATATATGCCCCAAACTATGGAACATCTACATTCATCAAACAAACTCTCCTCAAGTTCAAGAGTCTAACAAACCAAACATGATAATTCTGGGTGACTTTAACACACCTCTTTCACCATTGGATAGATCATCCAAACAAAAGCTGAACAAAGAAACTATAGAACTCAATAATACAATCAATAACTTAGACTTAACTGACATGTAGAATATTTCATTTTTCAACAAGAAAATACACTATCTTCTCAGCAGCACACAGATCCTTCTCTAAATTGGCCATATATTATGCCACAAAGCAACTCTAAGAAGATACAAAAAAGTAGAGATACTACCCTGCATTCTATCAGATCATAATGGAATGAAATTAGAAATCAATGATAAAATAAGAAATAAAAGCTACTCAAACACCTGTAGACTAAATAGTATGCTACTGAATGAACAATGGATTGCAAAACATCAAGGAGGGGATTAAAAAATTCTTAGAGGTAAATGAGAACACTGATACAACACTGATATAACTGAGATACTATGAAGGCAGTAACTAAGAGGAAAGTTCATTGCATGGAGTTCATTCCTTAAAAGAAGAAAAAGTCAACAAATAAATGACCTAACATTACATCTCAAAGCCCTAGAAAAAGAAGACCAAATCAATACCAAAAGTAGGAGACAGGAAATAATTAAAATCAGAGCTGAAATCAATGAAATTGAAACAAAAGAAAGAATTGAGAAAAAAAAAAGTTGGTTCTTTGAAAAATTAAATAAAATTGACAAACAGTCATGCTAATGAAGAGGAGAGAGAAAACTCAAATTACTAACATATGTGGTTAAAAAAGAAAATATCACAACAGACACTACAGAAATACATAGGATAATTAGAAATTATTTTGAAAACTTGTACTTCAATAAAATAGAAAATATTGAAGTCATCAACAAGTTTCTAGAGTCATATGATTTGCCCAAATTGAATCAGGTTGATATACACAATTTAAACAGATCAATTTCAAATGATGAAATAGAAGATGCCATCAGAAGCCTACCAACAAGAAAAGCCCAGGACCAGATGGATACATGGCCGAGTTCTACAAGACCTTTAAAGAAGAACTAATACCAATACTCCTCAAATTATTTCATGTAGAAAAAGAGGGGACACTTCCAAACTCATTCTATGAGACCAATATCACCCTAATTCCAAAACCAGAAAGGACACCTCAAAGAAAGAAAACTTCAGACCAATATCTCTAATGAACAGAGACGTAAAAATTCTCAGTGAAATTCTGGCAAATTGAATATAAAACTTTATCCAAAAGATCATGCACCACAACCAAGTGGGGTTCATCCCAGGAATGCAAGTTTGGATCAACATACATAAATCAATAAATGTAATTCATCACATCAATAGAGTTAAAGAATCATACGATCATCTCAATAGACACAGAAAAAGCATTTGACAAAATACAGCACCCCTTCATGTTCAAAACACCAGAAAAACTAGGCATAATAGGAACATATATCAACATTGTAAAAGCTATCTATGCTAAGCCCCAGGCCAACATCATTCTAAATGGAGAAAAATTGAAAACATTCCCTCTAAAACTGGAACAAGACAGGGATGTCCTCTTTCACCATTTCTATTTAACATAGTTCTTAAAACACTGGCCAGAGCAATTAGACGAAAGAAATTAAAGAGATACAGATAGGAAAAGAAGAACTCAAATATAGCACTAGCTGCTGATGATATGATTCTACTCCTAGAAGAAACAAAAATTCCACCAGAAAACTTCTAGAACAAGTAAATGAATTCAGCAAAGTAGCAGGAAATAAAGTCAACACCCATAAATCAAAGGCATTTCTGTACATCAGTGACAAATCCTCTGAAAAGGAAATGAGGAAAACTACCCCATTTACAATACCCTAAAAAAAAAAAACAACTTAGGGATCAACTTAATGAAAGAGGTGAAAGATGTCTTCAATGAAAACTACAGAATGCTAAAGAAAGAAAGAAGACCTTAGAAGATGGAAAGATCTACCTTGTTCTTGGCAGGATTAATATTGTCTAAATGAACATACTACCAAAAGCACTACACAGATTTAATGCAATTCCAATCAAAATACCAATGACATTCCTCATTGAAATAGAAAAAGCAGTCATGAAATTCATCTGGAAAAATAAGAGACCCAGAATAGTTAAAGCAATCCTTAGCAAGACGAGTGAAGCAGGTGGGATAACTATACAAGAACTTAAACTATACTACAGCAATAGTAACGAGAACAGCATTATATTAGCACCAAAATAGACTTGTAGACTAATGATACAGAATAGAGGACACAGAGACAAACCCACATAACAACAAGTTATCTTATATTAGACAAAGGCACCAAAAACATACATTGGAGAAAAGATAGCCTCTTCAACAAATGGTGCTGGGAAAACTGGAAATCCATATGCAACAAAATGAAATTAAACCCCAATCTCTCACCATGCACAAAACTTAACTCAAAGTGGATCAAGGACTTAGGAATTAAACTGAGACACTGCACTTACTAGAAGAAAAAGTAGGCCCAAATTTCCATCATGTAGGATTAGGCTCCTACTTCCTTAATAAGACTCCAATAATGCAAGAATTAAAATTAAGAATCAATAAATGGGATGGATTCAAACTGAAAAGCTTCTTCTCAGCAAATGAAACAATCAATGTGGTGAATAGAAAACCTACATTTTGGGAGAAAATTTTTACTACATGCACATCAGATACAGCACTAATCTCTAGGATATATAAAGAACTAAAAAATTAACACCAAAAAAAAAAAAAACCCCAAATAACCCAATCAAGAAGTGGGCCAAGGAACTGAATAGACACTTCTTAGATGATATACAATCAATCGACAAATATATGAAAAAATGTTTAACATCTCTAGCAATTAGAGAAATGCAAATCAAAATTACTCTAAGATTTCATCTCACTCCAGACAGGTTGGCAGTTATTAAGAATACAAACAACAGTAAATCTTGGCAAGAATGTGGGGGGAAAAGGCACACCCAGACATTTCTGGTAGGACTGCAAAATGGTGCAGCCAAGATGGAAAGCAGTATGGAGCATCCTTGGAAAACTGGGAATGGAAACACCATTTGAGCCAGCTATCCCTGTCTTTGGTCTATACCCAAAGGACTTAAAAACAGCATACTACAGGGACACAGCCACATCAATGTTTATAGCAACACAACATACAATAACTAAACTGTGGAACCAACCCAGATGCCCTTCAGTGATGAATGGATAAAGAAAATGTAGTATATATACACAACGGAATATTATTCATCATTAAAAGAGAACAAAATCATGGCATTTGCAGGTAAATGGATGGAGTTGGAGAATATATTGCTAAGTGAAGTTAGCCAGTCCCAAAAAACTAAATGCCTAATGTTTTCTCTGATTTAAGGATGCTAATTGATAATGGGATTGCGGGGGGGGGGGGACATGGGAGGATTAGATGAACTCTAGGTAGGGCAAAGGGGAAGGAAGGGGAAGGAGGGGGCATGGGGGTAGAAAAGATGGTGGAATGAGATGGACATCATTACCCTAAGTACATGTATGAAGACACAAATGGTATGACTCTACTTTGTGTACAACCAGAGATATGAAAAGTTGTGCTCTATATGTGTAATATAAATTATAATGCATTCTGTCACATATAACAAATTACAATTTAAAAAAAGAACAAAAGATAATCACAAGTATTGAAAGGATGCAGAGAAATTGGAATATTCATATATTATTGGTGGAATGCATAATGGGGAAGCCAATTTGGAAAATTGTAGTTCCTCAGAAGTTGAACATGAAGTTGTCATGACTCAGAAATTCCACACCTAGGTGCATTACCAAGAGAAATGAAAATGTGACATAAACACATGCGCATGAGTATTCAGAGAAGTGTTATTTGTAATATCTAAAAAGTGAGAAAAAAACAAAATGTTCATCCATGGATGCACAGTTAAATAAATTGCAGCATATCCATACAATGAAATATTATTTATAAATAAAAGAACTGAAGTATGGATTCAAGCTATAATCTTGAAAAGGTTATGCTGAGTGAAAGAAGTCCTCCACAAAGGACAATATACTATGTTATTTCATTTTTATGAAATATACAGAATAGGCAAATCTATTGAGACAGAAAGTAGCTTAGTGGTTGCTTACGGAGGGTGTGGGGAGTGGCTGCTAACATATTAATGATTTTAGAGTTGGGGTGATAAAAAGTTTCTAAAAGTGATTATGTGATAGTTGCACAACAGTAAATATGTGAAAATTCATTGAATTGCCCACTTTAAATGGATGCATTATATGATATATGATTTCAGTCTCAATGCTATCACTTTTTTTTTTGTTGTTTTGTTTTTTGGTACTGGGGGTTGAACTCAGGGGCACTCAACCACTGAGTCACAACCCCAGCCCTATTTTGTAATTTATTTAGAGACAGGGTCTCACTGAGTTGTTCAGCACCTCATTATTGCTGAGGCTGGCTTTGAACTCGTGATACTCCTGTCTCTGCCTTCCAAGCTACTGGGATCATAGGCCTGCTCCACCATGCCCGGCTCAAAGCTATTACATTTTTGTAAAGTTGAGATACTTGATATCAAATCCCCTCTCTCCTTTTCTTCCTTCCATCTAATTTATAAGCCTGGGATAAAATATGTTTGGTCTATGAATTAAGGTATGATTATATGTCAGTTGAGTTAATAAGAAAAGAAAGCAAGCTAAAAGTGGAAAATTCATTTAATGAAAGGAGCTACAGGAAAAGAGAGAGGAACGGGTCTCCCTAATGACATTTATTCTTTTTTTCATTCAACACGTATTTATGGGACATTTGTTAAACATTTATGGCACTATAATAGGTGCTGCTTCATGATTTCAAAGCAACATAGTTTATTTTCCACAGCATATACCTGAGACAAAGTTTCAAATGTTTTAAAACCAGTCTGTCAAGGCTATCGCCTCCCTCTTTTTTCTAGCAAGCCATTTACAGAAGCTGACTTTGGTCTTTCACAAATTGCTTAAAAAGATAAAACACACAATCACATTTGGAAATCTCTTGATATTTACATAAATACGAAACACTTTGTTGGAAAATGTGTAAGATACCTGTGTGTCTTGAACAATGTCCAAACTTGTTTGATAGCACCGTCAGGAATCTTAGAGCCACAAGGAGTGGGGTGTGGAGAAGCCACGTTGGTCTTTTGGTCCTTCCCTCCACTACAGGGGCTGACACATATATCTACTTTGGTTTAGGGGAGGCTGGACACCTGATCAACTGAGGTAAGTGGCCAATGTCAGCCCAATGGTTCTGGAGAAACTCACAAATTATCAAAGAGCTTTGGGGGCGGGGGGACTCAGGTCTGTCAGGATCAAATCAGAGCTCATCTATCTTCAGAGAAAACCCAACCTTGGATCAGTGTGATTGAAAAGTGTTGTCTGAGCCCTATTCCAGGTTTTCCGAGCCTGTAGCTGTTATGGTAGGTCAGATGAGCCCTGAAAGGCGAGAAAGTTTGCAAAGTATTGTCTATCACTGATCTCAGATCTGATATGGATTTCTAAGGTCCCTCTAAAAGTGAAGAGAACTCAGTTTTTATAATTCAGGACTCCCATGTTAGAAAGAATTGCCTGGGCTCTTCTGGTTTATGATTAGGTCTTTAGAACTTGGAATCTTATAGAACTTTAGCACTTATGGAATCAAGTTCTGGAGATCAGATACGTGGGTGGAGAAAGTTTCCCTTCACATCATCTATAGTTTAAGGAAAATTCCTTTCATTTATCCTTGGTGGGTTAACCCAATTATCTTCCTTCTGGAATTAGCAGAAAAGTTGGGAAATAATCCAGGGAGGGAAGCGTCTATACCTATTCCTAGCAGATTTTACGCCAATGGAACAAAAAATATTTAGAAAGGTGAAATTTTCCTGGGGAAAAATAATGCAAATTTAAAACAAAAATAAAAGGAACAAATTTGAGCCAATAATTCAGCCATTCAAATGTATGCATTATTAGGCAAAAAAGTTTTTTTTTAAAAAAATTCAGATTCTGAATTTTTAAAATTATTTACCAGTATTCATGATTCCTTTGGTATCTTATTTTCTTTAATTTGTGCAACATTATTTATTGAGAAATTATACTTTTTCAGAAAAATAGCTGAAATTTTGTTATGTGCCTTGAAGTTTTTAAGGGTGAGTACAGGAAAGAAAGGGAAGAACGGAACAGGAAAGGCAAGACTGTGTCCGTATTTATCCCCTCTTGATTTTGAGGATGCACTTTTATTTAATTGCTTGGATACCTCTGAGAGATCCTTCCTTCCCAGGGCAGGAAGTGGGCTCCATAGAATTCAACAGACCACCTTCCTTTACAGAGGTAGCCAATTTTGAACAATAGATGTCTGTCTCCACCACCAGCCCCATGTTCTGAGAGTACTATTTGCTTTCAGCCACACAACAAAGGCTGATTTGCCTCCTTTCCGACTGAGTCAATGTTTGCTGGAGCTTTAAAAACACCTTTCACAAATCCTTAGAAATCTTTTGTGAGGAACAATTCAGTATTTCAAAGTAGTGATCCATTGCTCTCATGATTCATGGCATGGAGAAGCCTCCCCATCTTCCTGAATCAGATGAGGCTTGATATTCCTTCCTCAAGATAAATACCTTATAAGGGCTTCCTTGTCCTGAGGAGCCCTGAGGTGTGGGCCTCCTGACAGAGTCTCACGTGCAGATGTGTTTCATCTCAGGGGAAACATTTTAAAAGCAATACTGGGATTCATATACAGATTCTCCTCTACTTAAGATTTATCACATTCTGATAAACCCATCATAAGTTAAAAACATCAGTGAGTTAAAAAATGCATTTAATACATCAAACCTGCTGAACCTCATGGTATCAGTTATTGACCCCATGACTTCATGGCTGCCTGGAGCTGCCACTCAGCATTATAGACAGTCTCATACGGCATCTCACTAGCCTGGAAAAGATTCAAGTTCAATATTCTAAGGGAAATTTATACTGAATAGGTAGTGCTTCCATGTCATCATCAGGTCAAAAATCATTAAGCCAAACCATCATATATGGGGGCTACACGAGAGTCTAATCATTTAAAAATACAGGTATCGTTTGAAGATCTCCTACAGCAAACTTAGGACACTAAACTAAAAATATATCAACTCAGGCTCAGGGGCTAGTCTCAAGCACTTCTAAAGAACTTAGGTCTCTGAAGTGGCACTTTGACCTTCAGTTTGATGTTTGTTTTTTACTCAAATGGCTAGTTGGTCAGGGACTGGGATCCAGCTCCGTCAGGCTCTCCCCATTCCTGAACCCGGCCATTTCCTTTGGGACTCTATGTTATACAAGGATTTCCTTTTGCAGCTGTTAAGCAAGTATTGCTTCAGGGCTACTGGTGCATGGAGCTTATGTCCAATGTGTCACCAGTCCAAGCAATGAAGTAAGATTTCTGCTAGCATGTTCATATTCTCTTTGCCTGCTCTGAATTGGCATGACAAATATTACTGTTGTTTGCCCCAAATCAGGAGCCAAAGAGTGGTGGTGTTTGAAGAAGTTGTCATATGGGCAGATGGGTGGGCAGGCAATCTAACACTCCTTTAACTTGAGGGTCTGCTATTTCCAAGGCTTCATACCATGATATTCTGTGTGATAAATCTCATAGAAGTGCATATCTGTTCCTAGCTTTTCTTCCCTTCAAGGGAAGGGAGAAGGTATTGAGCACTAAGACTTTGGGAGGGGACCCAGGTTTTTCACCTTGTTCTATGAGTTCTCCAGTCCTCATGGGTTTTTTGTTGATACATGATCCCTGCTAGGATATGTCCTTCCTGGGACTTTGTATAAGATGGCAAAACTATGAGCTGGGTCAGAAACAGCAGACATTGCTTTCATGTAGAACTTCTCCTTTCTGGAGTGGAAGGGTCAGTACAGGATTGTGGTCACAGACCTCAAGGATGGCTCCTGAGTGTATACAGGGAACAAATAAGGGCCTGGTCTGAGAAGCAATTTTGTGCAAGGCAGGACAGAGAGGGACCCAGGATGAGCACAGACTATCCACTCCAAGTTTGGTTGCTTCAGGACACACCAGTGCTGAGCTACTCAAGTAGCTCATCTTGAGGAATTATTCGAAAAGAAAGGAGAAAACTGCATAAATCTAGACAAATGAAAATATAGGATTTGCCTACTTTGGGGAAAAACAAAGTTTAGAACTTTTTTTTAAAAAAAAAAAAAGTATGGACATTTATGGGTAGAAGTATCCTAGAACAATATATTTACAGTGTACATGGCCTTGATTGTGTTAATGAAGCTATTATTCACACAGAAACTGGGAAACATTCCACTTTGGAGGCACACTTTGCTGACAGCATTTTTGGGATGGACAATATGATCAATATGCAAACAGGAAGAAGAGAATCAAGGCCAGTGCACAGCTGTTTGGCTGGACAGAGGAGGCTGAGCTGGCCGGGTCCTTCAGCATGCATACCACCCTGGACCAGGACCCATTGTTGGGCAGCGGGGAGATGCCAGCCATGCTGCACATGACGTTGTAGACGTCCACGGATCTGATGGGAGCAGCTCTGAAGTTGGATTTGAAATCTGGAAGGAAAAGGAAAACAAGCGGGTCGTCACGGTTGGTAACCTAACTGAGAGGAGCTGAATCAAATATGGAAGAAATCTACTCAGACTCCAGGCAATTTGGAGACTGCAAAATCCTCTCCATCAATGGGTGTGGCCAAGTGAATGTGAATGTGAAAAGCTCTAGGTCATGGAAAAAAAAAAAAAAAGCCATAGCTTTCGATGGCTCATAGATGAACTCTTTAAAAGACAAGTCAAGAGACTTTCTTTGTGCCTAACTGTGCTTCCTTTGTGACAACAGATCTTTCCTGCAGGGGCAGAAGGCCCAGCTGAAGCTGCACTATTTCTACAGAGCCCTGGAGAGCCACGGTGGCCAGAGAAGATAGATTGTCTTCCTGGGCTCCCCTTAAATTGTACACATATGTTCTGGAACATCTTTCTGGCTGGACTGAGAGCCAGGGTGCCGGTATCTGCTGCATAGCAACTCAAGAATGTTTCTCCATTTTCCTGCCACATAAAGGTCCCTCTTGATGGAATGAGAAGCTGTATCATGTCCTTGGTGTTGCCAGCTCACCAGGAATGACAAGATTTTTCTAAGTAGGTTTAGAAGATCTAATTCTGTGCCTCTACTCAGAACCTACCCCAAACTTGGGCTGTAATACTAGAGTGTAAAGAGCAAGACCGGTCACTAAGATGCACTTAAGGTGACTTGATAAACCATAAGCCATTGGAGGGATTTTAATCGAGATCACCTTCTCCTTCTCCTCTGGAGGTGAATGAGGTGCTGAATACAAAGCACTTGTCCATCAAAGGGGAATGAAAGGAAGGGAGCAGGATGGGAATAGGAAAGACAGTAGAATGAATCAGACATAATTTACTGTGTTCATATATGAATACATGGCCAGTGAAACTCCACATCATGTACCAGCCAAGAACGGGATCCTAGTTAGAATAAGTTATACTCCATGTATGTGTAATATGTCAAAATACATTCTACTGTCATGTATCTCTAAAAAGAACAAATTAAAAATTTTTTTTACCACTTTTCAATTTGAAGAGTGAAAATAAGAGTGTAGTAATAACAAGCAACTTTGTTTTTAGGTCCCCAACAAAATACCCGAAGCTCCGTTAGGGCTAAATTCACAGAAGAGATTTGATTCATGAATACAAGCCAGTGCTTTCAGTTCAAGATTTTTAAAAGAAATAGGTTGTTTTGGTGGGACTACAAAATCAAGTCTCTATCTCAGAAAATAACCTTTATAATTACTTTGCTAAAATGATCACATAGGCTACTTAAAAAGGAAACAAACAACAATAGCAACATATTCTTGAAGCACCAACACCAACCTCTGCTCCTGGGATTACAAACATGAAAGAAAGTTATATACAGAAAACTCTGTCACACGGTGTGTCAGATCCAGGGCAACTTCTGATGTGTTGGGTTTTCCTTACTTTGGAGAATTAAGATTGAATTAAGTGTAAAGAGGTGCAAGGGCTCAACAGGAAGTGGTACCCAGATCCTAGGTCTAGACACACTGCAGGTGCTTAATAAATGGCAGCCATTGTTATCAATCAACATGTATAATAAATTTCCAGCAAGGGAAAACCTTGGATTGAAAATGTTTGCCTTATAAATTATTTAGAAGGCTGGGCATGGTGGTGCATGCCTGTAATCCCAGTGGCTTGGGAGGCTGAAGCAGGAGGATCATGAGGTCAAAACCAGCCTCAGTAATTTAGTGAGGACCTCAGCAACTTTGCAAGACACTGTCTCAAACAAATAATAACAAAATAAAAAGAGCTGTGGCTCAGTGGTTAAGTGCCCCTAGGTTCAATTGCTGGTACAAAAAAAAAAAAAAAGAGAAAAAGTTATTTAGAGGGTTCAGTTTTTTTTTTTTTTCTTGTTTGTTTGTTGAGTATTTTTGGAGCAGGAAGGATAAGGGTCAGCACTACTTCAAAGTCAAAACTAGTTTCAAAAAAATTAATAACCCGCCTGAAGGAGAAATGAAGGGGCTACTTCAGCACCCTCTTTAAATAGATAAGGTTGGTGACTGCACTTCCCCATCAGAAGAATCCACTGCAGCTTGAGAAATCAATGGAACATTTGTCCCAGTGGTATGGAAGCCACTCTTCTCTCTCCTTCTGATTCACCATGTGACCTGGATGTGACAGTCACACTCCCCATCACTCGTGGTATGTCACATGTGGGAGGTAGGGTATGAGAGCTGTCCTTCCCTAGCCTTTCAAAAATCCACTTTTTTTTTTTAACACTTCACAGAAAAAAAAAATCAAGCTCAGCTTCTTCTGACAAAAGTGTTAGGATAGATTATCTTTTCTATTTTCCCTTCAAAGTACAAAACTAAATCCTGTGCACATAAGCAGGAAAGAGAATTGGGTTTTCTTTCCCATCTAGTTTATGGTTTCCTTGTTCTTTGGGAATGGAACTTTGGGGCCCAAATGTAGAGATGATCCAGGCTAGATTGAAAGCTTCTAGAAAATTCTTGAATAGCTGAACAATGTCCAGTCCAGTTTGGGAGAACCCCGATAAACTCCACTAGCTCAAAATGGCATTCTGAACCTAGAATGGGACTCCATGTTATTCCCATGGGTTTACATACTTCTGGATATAAAAGGTATCTCCCGAAGAGAGAAGGATCTGCAAGCTTATGCTGTGCCTGGCCACCTTGAATGAGGCTCGCTGCTCATGGTGGCTGTGTGAATTGCATTCCTGCTGTCTTATCTTGAATGCAGAGTTCTCTAGGGCAAGATTAGGCTGTTCAAAAATTAGAAACCGGGATTAACCAGAGAAGCTATCTTCAGAATTATTTCCCTTTCTCTTTGCTGGGCCAGATTTACTCACTTCTAAGGCTGGTTATTGGGGCAGCCGCAGTAATGCCCAGCTCCCTCCCTAAGCAAGAAGCACAGACAATTAATCAGGAGGGATGCACCTTTATCTCCAAGTGCAGCTAGATAGCTATTAAAGGCCTCACTCTTAAATTTCCTTCTGAGTAAACAGTCCATGTGCAAAGCTGTTTAATCTTTCATGAGACTTGGTGCCAGAAACGTGACAGTTTGTGAGAGGCTCTCAAGGCTGTATCTGCCTTTTGCAATTAGCTCAGTCCATTTTCATCAGGGGTTGTCTTTCTGTTGGTAAGATCAAGGACTTTTAGTTTTAAAAGAGCCTATAGTGGAGGTCTTGGTTAATGGACAAAATCTCCCCATTGAATTTAACTCTAATTTAATGCAGCTTTGGGTACTTCACGTAGAAATTTGGGTTTGGGGCTAGATTTGGTTCTGCTTTAAAATATGTGTAAGACTCTTGCTCACATACACTCCTTCAATGGACAAGTGTTTTGCATTCACGATATTACTTGCCTCTTCTAGTGAAGGAGGAGGCAACGCTTATTGATTGAAAGCCCTGATTACTGGTGTTTTCCCCTATGAAGTCAAAAGCCTTGGACCATCTCCTATGGATCTACAGTTGACCCCAGTCTTGGAGTCTCCATTCTTAATTGCTTTAACCTCAGAGCTCTGCATGACGACCCAGGGCGTGGTTAACAGGGGGCACCTGATAACTTTCACTGGTCAATGGCAATGTGCTCAGACAACCTGTGAATTCACAGGTCAACACCATGGACGCAGCTAGTGCTCTATGTATGTTTGCTGCTGCTGGCTCTTATGCCCACTTTGGGACTTGGGAACTTGGGTCACATGAGGTAAAGATTTTGGACCAATGTATCCCCCAGACTCAGACTCTCAGAGGCTTTCCTGGAGGTTGCAGAAACTGACACCTCATTGTTCTTGAGAGAGATTTTGTGGCAAGTAGAGTGATCCAAGGCAGACCAAGGGACATGGGGAAGTTGACTTGTCCTTGGTTTTGTTACAGTGAAGAGAAGAGTGTACAGATGGGATGTTCAACCTATAATTGGAAAGGGACATGCGGACTTTCTTGGATTGAAACATTTTTAAAATATTTTTTAGTTGTAGATGGATACAATATCTTTATTTTATTTATCTACTTTTATGTGGTGCTGAGAATCCAACCCAGTACCTCTTGAGTGTGAGGCAAGCGCTCTACCACTGAGCCACAACCCTAGTCCCTGCACTGAAACATTTTGATCAACATCTAGAAAAGGCATCTGGGACCAGGCACCAGGGGTTAATTATATATATAAGTATATATATTTATAAATATATATATATGCATATATATATATATATATATATATATATAATTTTTTTCTTTTTTGTAAATTTGGAGGCAAGGTCTAAGTTTGTTTAGGGCCTCACTAAGTTGCAGAAGCTGGCTTTGAACTTGTGATCCATCTGCCTCAGCCTCCGAAACTGCTAGGATTTCAGGCACACACCACTGTGCCTGGTCCCAGATGCCTTTTTCTAGATGTTGATAAAAATGTTTCAGTCCAGGAACTGGGGTTGTGGCTCAGAAGTAGAGCATAAAGATATTGTATCCATCTACAACTAAAAAATATTTTTAAATGTAAATATATATACACATATTATATACAGCATAATATATATAGCAAAATATATATGTATGTATATATATATGCTGGTATTTGGCTCAGTGCATCCCTGGGTTCAATCCCTAGGACCGAAAAAAAAAAGGCACTTGGGATATAAACATTAGGGTAATTATATTTAGAGAGGAGAGATGGACATTAGTAAGGAAGAAGAGTAGACTATGAACTAATCAACTGATGGTTGGTGGCTATTGAGTGCTTTTTTTCCTTTTTTATTTTGAAAGAATGAGGTGTTCAATAGTAATGTGTAGTTAGAGTATTTGGTAAACTTTTCCAAAGTGTGAATTTACAGTGTCCTATCAATTAAATCAAATGACCAAATAGGCCCTCTCCATCTCCCCTTTCCTCCAGCACTTTGGAATACCATCTGATTAAAGAAGGTTCAGCAAATTTACTTCCATCCAAGACTTCCTTAGTCATTCTGGCTCAGAGTCAATCCCAAGGTCATTTCTGAGCCTGCCCTTGCACACATCCCAGCTTCTGGTTGGGCCCTAAACTGAATTAACCCACAGGGGTGGGTGCTCTAGACAGGGAGGGACCATGTAAAGGTCAGAGCAAACGAAGCAATTGCATCAACTTGGAAACACAGCTGTCAGCAACATGGTATCCCGTAAGCTTTCCTGGACTTCAGATAGCTGTGAAGCAACGTTTTGATGAATTAAGTAAAAAATGAATCACAAACATGTGGAATACATTTTCTTCATTGCACTCAGGATTTAAAATTTACAAGGAAAAGTATTTGGCCACAACTGCCAAACCCAAGAAGCATTTGAAAGGAAGCCAGCAAAAGATGTTTCATGGAGACCGGCTGGGTTTGCTCAGCTTGGCTCATAAAGAGGGTCCATAAAGAGATCACTCGGTGAAGAGTCCCTTTTAGAGCACCTCTCTGGGAATAGCTAAGAGGATTGGGTCATGTCCTTGCCTACCAGGTCCAAAGGCCAGGAAGATGCCTCTCATGTCCATGAGCTCGTTGTCATATCCGTGCCATCCATGCTGCCAGCCTTCCCGCCTGCCTGTGCTGTTCATCCAAAACGGAAGCGCCTCTCGACTCTGAAATCGAGCAAGACAATGACGTTATGCTGTGTCACCACAATTGTGATGACTGGGCATCAGGCCAGACTGCCCCACAGTGGGGACATTCCCTCCTCGGCACCCCAGGTGGGTCATCAGCCACAACGGCATCACCCCCTGATCTAGGTAGCTCACACCTTTGGCTGCAGCCTCTTAAACTGCTGCAGAACTTCAGCTGGAAGGTATTTTCTTACATGGAACTGAAGTGCACCTTCTAATCAGTTTTAGAACTACTAAATCCAGCATGTTAGGGACAGAAGGGAGGTTAAAGTGTGTCTGTGGTATAATAAAATATATATTTGGTTTTTGTCCTAGGTTCCTGACATAGAGCTCCTAAAATCCTTGGAATTTCCTGAATCATAAGAGTGCTTTATGTTATTCATAATGAAACCCTTCCTCCTATATCAGAGTCTATGCTAGTAAGATGAGTTGTGGGGTTGGGGGACGCTAAATAGCTTTGGGATGAGGACTGATCACCAGAGGAATGAAACTTGTGATGAGAAGGTCAGGACTCTCAGCCTTGTGCCATCTCACTGGGGAGGGTAACGGTGCTGGAGACTGGGTTGAATCATGTGATCAATGATTTAGCCACTCACTCATGCCTACACATGGCATCCCATACAAAACCCTGGGGTAATGTGTTCCAGGCAGCCTGCAGGGAATGAAAGCTCCGTGACCCCCACTTTTTATGCTTTATTATTGACATCTCCTCCATCTGATTCTTCCTTTATAATAATACCGTAATTACAAGTGTAACACGTTCCTGAGTCCTGTAATTTATTCTAGTGAATTATCAAACCTGATAAGTAGGGTTGTGAGAACCCTTGAATTTGTTTCTTTTAAACTTTTTTATTGCAATATTATTATTACACATAAGAGTGGAATTCCTTGTTACACATTCACACATGTGCACATGTAATGGTAGAATTGGGTCACTGGATCCCCAATATCTCCCCTTCCTTCCCCCACTTCCTCCCTTGGTCCCTTTCCTTTACTCTATGGGTCTTTCTTCTGTTTTTATGAGATCTTCCATGAAGATCTCTATCTTGCACATATGAGAGAAAACATATGACCTTTGACTTTTCTGTGTGGTTTATTTCATTTAACATCATGCTTTCAGGTTCTATCCATTTTCCTGCAAATGACATGATTTCATTCTTCCTTATGGCTAAATAGAATCCTTGAATTTGTAGCCAAATCAGACTCAAGTGCTGGCAGCCAGGGAGCCAGGACTTGCACAGAATGGCTGAATCCTGTGGGACTGAGCCACCTCACCTGTGAGGCCTACCGTAACTCTGGGTATTAGTGTCAGCACTGAATTGCATGGTAAGATACCCAGGTGAGGCTGAAGTGTTGTTGAAAAACAGTGTATATACATTGCTAGCAAAGCCACTGAAACCTGCAGGGGCTCACTCACTACTGTCCCTTTGCCCCTCCACCCCGTCCTTCTTTCCTTCTGGCTCCACCTCAGGAAAAGCACAGAGCTTCTTCTCCTGCATTTAGTCAAATATCCAGAAATGACGTCCAAGGTCCTCTGAGGCAGGCCTGTGTCCCTTCACTTCCCTCAGTCATACTTCATTCGGGATGGGTTCTGGAACCATCACTTCTCTGTCACCTTAAGAACCCGATGTTCTTAGACTGCAGGTGCTTACTGTGAATCCTGAGGAGGTGCAGGTTGTTGAAGGCAACCCTGGCCATTTTGTTGCAGAGTAACTAACTATTCATTCCTGATATTCCAATCGTCTTCCTGCTGAGCAGGGTTTAATATTACAAATATTTCAAATGCAGGAGATTGATCAGTTGGTTTTGATGACAAGTTGAGTCAAAACAACAAAACTATTAACAATTTCTAGGCTGACTTATAAGATTAGTACTAGTAGTATCATGTACTGAGTGAGCCATACAGTTCACCAGGAGCCAACCCTGATGTTCACTTAGTTGTCACAATATCTCAGTGTGGATGATAGTATTATCCCCATTGGCAGGAACTATTTGCAGGAACTATGGCACAGAGAGTTTAAGTGATACTCTTGGAGTCACACAGCTAGTGAAGGGGAGTGCTGGGTTTGAACCAGGCTTGTCTCCCAGTCCTGTGTACCTTCCAGAGTTTACAGATAGAAGCCATTGCCCTGCTCCTGCTGGAACTGGTCAGTGAGGTGAAGTGTCCCCTTGTTCCCTATGGATTCATCCACTGTGTGTGACCAGGTACAAAGTACAGAGATGAGATTTTGGAATTGGATTGGCTGTGGGGTTCAATTCCAGTTTCTACTCTCTAGCTCTGTAACCCTGACAAGCTACTTATCTTCTCTGAGTTTCACTTTGCTTGCTGTATACAGGGTTGATAATACCCACATTACCAGGGTTTTGAAGTACGGCATGACCATGTGCTAAGTGCCCAACACACAGTAGGTGCTCAACAAATTGCTGCAATATGGTCACCAGATGCCACTGGCTGTGGCGAGGCACTCTGGTTACAAAAGCTGAACTCTCCCTTGCTTATTTAGCTGTCATATCACATTGCACACCCATCCGGTCTCACCCCATAAATCGCTCCTTAGCATTTCTGCTTTCCAAATTGCACTATTTCATTGACTCTCCATTTCCTGAATTTCCATCATCCCTTGTCCCTCCTTCTCCAGCTGTAGCTTGTATTTTTCCATGGACATGCTTTATGAACTTACTGCATTTCTAACTTTATACTGTTCTTTATCTATGGTAAGGATCACAACATATCCCAATTTCGCTTTGTCAGCTAACTTAATGTGTTGCTTCCCTCCTCACAGCCCACAAGGCCATGGCAGTGACTCCAGAAGCACTAAGTAGAACATTTTTGTTATTGATGACCTTACTAATAATGAACCCCATAATAGATATGTACCCCATAACACAGGGGTTGGCCAAGGGTATGAGGATCATTCGCCTGATTAAAAAATTACAGTCTAGCTGGATGAGGTGGTGCACACCTATAATCCCAGTGGTTTGGGAAGCTGAGGCAGGAGGATCATGAGTTCAGGGCCAGCCTCAGCAACTTAGTGAGGTACTAAGCAACTCAGTGGGACCCTGTCTGTAAATAAAATACAAAAAAGGGCTGGAGATGTGGCTGAGTGGTTAAGCACTCCTTAGTTCCATCCCTGGTACCAAAAAAAAAATTACAGCCTAAAAATTGCAGTTATTCATGACACAAATAAATGCAAAACAACAATGAAAACCTCAGCCCTGAAGGTGATTGGAGATCTGTCTGTCAGAGGCAAATCCACTCGATTTTACTAAAGTGACAAGTTACCCCAGCAAAAGGCTCTTTTTCCTGATATAGAAAAATAATAATAAACTGGTTCTATGAGAAGGTAATATTTCATCTAAGTGATTGGATGGAGTATATCTCATGCATATGTACACTACATGTTACATTAGGTTCAAAAGAGTGCTCTGATGATTTCCTTCCTTCTCCAAATGGCTCTCATAATCCTTATATTGTTTCCCATGTTATCTTTTCAAGGCACACATATGGTGCTATGCCAGTGAAGTGTGTCACACACCTCTCAGCCTCCAGAGTGGGAACCCCTACCCTGTGGGTCCTCAGGCTGTCCAGACTGTGCCAGACCTTTGGACTGCCACCTAGTGCCACCTAGTGCCACCTAGTGACTTCCAGTGAAAGTGCCCACACCCTCCATCTGGCCAAAGGGATGTGTGTAGAGAGGAAACCAGGAGGTGAGTGTAATCAAGTTGGATCACTCAGGCAGCCAGGCTCATGGTCGTGGGGACAGCTAATTCCCAGGGTTATAGGAAACACCCCTCCTCTAACAGCTTGTCCTAGAAGAGGGTGGTGCCCCACTAATAAACTGATGGGGGAGGAAGGATTGGGGTGCTCTAGCCAGCATTGGGACGTGCACTGAGCTCTGGATCTGTGCCAGGTTCTCTGCTAGGCTTTAGGGGGTGGAGGCATGTGGGGTGGGGTGCAGGCAGGAGGGCAGCAATTCCTTCTTTACCATCGAGGGCGGGGGGGCTTGCACTAGGCACTGGTTTTGCTTCCTGAGTCAGCCAGGACAAGACCAGAAATGGGTGCCTTGAGCTGGAGACAATGAGGGGGTTCAGGGATTCAGGAGGCCTTCAGTAGGGTGGAAGCAGGAGGAGCCCTGGGGGGACAATCACCCAGTGGGATAGGGCTCTGCTCATGTATGTGAGCATGTGAGACTGTGTATGTGAGAGCACATACATGTGTTTATGTATGTGGGGGTATGAGTACACGTGTGTGAGTATGTTTATGTGTATGAGAGTGTACAGATATGTGTGAACATGAGTGAGTGGAACATATATTTGTGTACATGAGTTTGTTATGAGTGTATGTGAGTGTGTCTATGTGAGTGTGCATGCGTGCATGTGTGTTGAGTGGGGTGAGGGAGGGGAAGGGCCATAGGACAGGACACACATGAGGCACTCATGGAGAGGATGAGGATGTCCTAAGACTCCACAGTGACAAGCCCCTTGGGAGCTCTGTTCTGGGAAGGCCTGTCCCTGAGGAGGTCCTGAGAAGGGAGGGGACCTTGCATAGCTGCATATGAGAAAAGAAGATCAGAAGAAGGCAGACATTGAGGTGAAGGAAGAGGAACTAGGGGTTTTCTGCTGCTCTACCCGAGGATGTGCTCATCCAGAAGGGTGACCAGCTGTCCCAGTTTGACACTGAGGGGCTGCAGGGATACCAGACCTTCAGTTTTAAAACTCAGACAGCCCCAGGCCAGCCAGAACAAGTTAGTCACTCTGCATGAACCCTCTCTTAGGAATTTAAAAAGAGTCCTCACCCAGGTGATCTGTTCTGCACTCCTGAGCACCTTTCAGGATCCCTCGCCATGCATGGTGGATGCAATGCCAGGACCCTCCTTGGTGGGCCACTCAACTCATTTTGAATGCGAAGGAACCACAAATAGAAAGCTCCCCATGAGAACACCTTGTGAAAGATGGCGGAGTTGTTATGTTTTGGACCTGGTTTCTTTTGTTTTGGTGCCTTCACTCCATTACCAGGGCACCATGATAATGACTATCATAAGCTTGTTTTAATTTGGAATGGGAGAGGGATCATTATGAGTTAGGAGTTATAGTTTCTAGTACTAACTCTTTGTTTCAGTCATCTTTAGTGTTAAAGAAAAATCAGTAGGTGAAGGGAAGTGGGAGGAAAATGGTGGATCAGAGGAACCCATGGCACCCTAGCAGCTCCCGGAGACTGAATTATAACAGCAGTTGAGCAGCAGCACATTGAGGCAGAAGACTGTGGGAGAATGCTGAGTGGCAACTTGGAGAGCTAGCAGCCAGGTGAAAACCAAAAATATTAGTCTCTAGAATAGAAAGAGATTAGTAAAAGGCCTAGATGGCGTCAGTGACGGGCACGCAGTGGCTCAGCGGGAGAGGGGAAGCTCCCTTCCAACAAGCCAAAAGAAATTCTCCCACCAAGTTTAAGATAAGCAGATGCTGCTGTCCAACAAATTTGCAATCTGAGCAGAAAATAAACTCAGACATGGCAATCTGAGCCAGAGCACGAGAAAAATCCCAGCACTCTCTGGGGTGGGGGCGGGGTGGAGTAGTGAAAGTGGGGGAAGCGTTGACAGCTTAAAAAGACTCTTTGTTTGGACTTCCTGAGTGGGAGCCTAGAAAACCCTGCAGTGTTCCTTGGCTTTTCATATTTTGCTATTTTTCTAATTTTTACATTTTTCTCTTGTTCTTGGTATGCTTGCTTCTCGAATATCCAAGACCAAACAGCCACTTAGACTTTAATTTTCACTGGCTGAGTGGATACCCATGCAGCACATCAGGTGAGACTGTAACTGGGAGAAGCTCAGGGTGGTCATCGGAGTCATGGCTGCAGGTCTCGAAGTCTGCAGAGCAGAGAAGAGCAAAGAGTGCTTTCATTTCAAATTGGCAGTTTGGTCTCTGGGATCAAGAACATGACTGACAGGAGGTGGAACAGGGATGGATCAGGGTCCGGTGAAAAGTAGGACCCCACTACACCCTACCAAGGGCCCCCCCCCACCTCTCTTATGCCTGGAAAGATCTGGAAGATATGATACATCCTGCATACCTCCCCCCAGCATTTTGGAATGAGGAATGTGACACAATCCAGATGGATCTGGTGGCCCAACTGGGAGGGCTGCCCAGCAGACTTACACTGCCACCCCTAGTCACAATAACAAAGCCATTCTGCAGGTAAAGTTTGCACTGGGCTACACAACACCCCAGCAACAGAGGCCGCCGGGCAAGGAGGAGGTGGAGCTCACCATGCGGACAATCCTAACAAGTCTGGCTGTTTAGGGTCAGAGCTGAACACCAACAAACAGCACAGTATTTGTGTCACACAAATCTCCTAATAGTGGGGAGATTCTAAAATGGAAACCCCAGAAAGAAAGGTCACCATTTCAAGAACCTCAGCAAGAAGAAAGCTGGATCTCTGTGTGACAAATGTTTGTATTAGCTGCTTGACAGAAACTGATTCCCAGTGTCCCTCCAAATTTGGGGTTTTGCTAGTTCTCTAATTTTACGTATTTTGTCAATTAATTGGAACTCTTCTTGAGATCTCATTTCCTCTCTCCTGTCTACAACCTGTTCCCATCTCTTTCAACTTTTTTCTTTATCTTGTCTTTTTTTTGCTTTCTCTTTTATTCTGTTTTGTTGTTGTTGTTGTTTTAAAATCTTTTCTTCCAATTTAATTTAGTAGCTTATCATCAATGTTTAAACTTTTCAGCCTCTTCTATACTATTTCTCACCCACTTTTCTCTTTAGTTAATAAAGTCATAAAAATTATTAGTAGTCATGCCTTTTGAAGCACTTGTTGATATACGGTTTGCTCTTAAACCACCACTGTTTCTGGCAGTTACTCTTTTCAAATTGGTCCTGGGGGTTGAACTTGACACTTGTTATGCTATCGTATTGTTGAAGCTAAAAATATACCTCCAGCCCTGCACTTATGATAAGGCAAGAGCTACTCATTAGAGGACCCCACAATGTAAAAGAGGAAGAGGTAACCATCTCAACAGATGCATAAAAATAGGGTCTCAGCAACCCTGAGGAAATAAGCAAACAAGACACTTCCGTATGCTGTAACCCCTAGTAACCAAACACACAGATATTGAAATCCCAAACAAAGAATTTTCAAAGTTGATTGTAAAAATGATCAATGACCTAAAAGATTTTGCAGCATCGCTATTTTAAATTAACCTCCAGAGGGGCTTCCTGTTGTGGGAACCTTTTGAGTCCCTTGGCCGTGGTGGTTAAGAACCTTAGTGCCCCATGCCACTACCAAGAGATGTCCCTCTAACAGTTTTCCTGTCTCTGTCTTTCTAAAACTGAATTTAATTGCTCAGCCTCAGGCCCCTGGCCTGACCCTGGAGAGCCCCTTACCACAAACAGCTTGATCCTTGACATGGAAAATATTAGACAGCAAAATCAGCAGGGACCAAAATCAGCAGAAGTTGTTAGAGTAGAGCAAAGTACTGGAGAGAAGCAGTAAGTGGATGCGGGGGTCCTTTTTTCTTTTCTTCTTTTACAGGATGCATTCATTGACGTGTGCCAAGGGGGAGGAGGGCATGCATGAGCTCCCAGACAGCTTTCACAGGCGACCCTAATCACCACCAGAGAGCAAGCTGCCTCCAGCACTCCCCATCTGACTTCCTGACGCTCAATTAGTTGGGCCTGGACAATACCACTCCAGCTGCCACTAAAGCTCAGAAGCCATGCTTTCCAGACTGTCTTGATTTCCCCAAATATTTTGGGCCCAGGCCTAACTGCAGTTCAACCACAGGCTTTAGAATTGAGCCTGGCATTTCATATCCTTTGCCAGTTTTCAAAATAAATCTTTCCTCCAGAGAAAAACATTGGCCTCCTGTAGAAGCTGGGGCCTCAACTTGCTGCATTTCTTTCAACCCAGAGAGGAATCCAGAAGATCAACAGTGAAGCCCCATGTGTCACAGTCTCTCACCAGGCTCTGGTCCCATCCTGTGTATATGAGCTCAGTGGCATGAGATGGACACTGCCCAGGAGAGGCCACACAAGAATTAGCCCTGGAGGAAGGTACTGGGGAATGAGGTTGATCAAATTATGTGCATGTACAAATATGGCATAATGAATTCTACTATTATGTATAATTCTAATGTGCCAATTTAGAAAAAGAAAAGAAAATAAAGAAATCAGCTCTTGAAAACTGCTAGGAAACCCAGGAAAGCTGATGTGTCCTGCTCTTAGGCTGCAGCATCAGGCCATCTGAAGCTAGAACTACCATTGGTGGTTTCAACACCTTTTCCCTGTTAAAATCTCTTCCAGGGCTACTAATAGCCCAAGTTAAAGACTTGACTTGGCTTTCTTCTCTGTGTACTAAGTGACTGATTTATAAACCTACAAAGTGAACAACCTGTCAACAGTAACCAAAAATTTACTGTCTTGATATTCATTAATCTCTTCAATCTACCAACATGTACAGAGACTCTACTGTTATATGAGGTTCCACGAGGAGAAGCCAAGCTCAAGATCCAAGGCTGTGTCCTCGAGGAACTTCCACCCCGTAAGGGGGGAGTCCAGAAGTAGACAAATAGCACCAGATGGAGTGACGACTAAGAGTCGTAGGAAAATTGTAAGATGGACTGAATCAGGGACTCAATGGACATTTGGAGGAAGAGATGGTATCTGAGTTGGGCTTTGAAGGACAGGTCAGAGGTAGGGAGAGGGCATCCCGGGGTTGCTACTGACTACTCGTTGGGCTGACTGAAGTTATGTCAGCAGAGCAGGATTACCCTTCTTGACCGTTCAACTCTCAACGCTTAAGTCTTGCATGGGAAAAATCATTTTCACAAACATGAGAACGTTGATTTAAGTATGTGCAAATTACCCATGATGGTGATAAGAAAGGGGAGACCTGGGACCAGGAAGACAAAGAGGAAGCAAAGTGGGCTGTCAAGCAACTCTAAAGGTTTCTGCAGTGTGACATGAACAGAAAGAAAGAAAGAAAGAAAGAAAGAAAGAAAGAAAGAAAGAAAGAAAGAAAGAAGGAAGGAAGGAAGGAAGGAAGGAAGGAAGGAAGGAAGGAAGGAAGGAAGGAAGGAAGGAAGGAAGGAAAGAAAGGGTGGTGTTAGAACTTCCGCTTCTGTTAGTGTGAACAAGCTGAGATGCACTTCTAGACTCCACAGGGAAACAGTAGGGAGAGTCTGATGCAAAAAGAGATCAGAAATACATGGACCATTTTGGGGAAATGTTTGCAGGATCTCTGGAGAACTGGACTGACTGAGTACTTAGTCGTCACGTATTCAAATTCTGGTTTGTCGCTTGTGGACAGTGACAAAGATAGCAATTATTGTTATTGCTGTTGTTGATGGATATGTTGAAAATAAAAATTTCTCCATATATTTACTATCTGCAAAATGCAAGATAGCTTGGTGCAGACATCATCGAAAACCTGTTGAGGGAAGTTGAAGGTGCATTCAAATTTCTAATGATCCAGGCATAATACAGAAAGATTATTTTACAACATCTGGTAGTACTAATTAAAGGTATATGAGATAAAATTGATAGACTTCGTTAAATGGGTCAATGTATGAAAACTAAGAATTTTTGTGGAACTACTCACAACTAAAGACTCAGTTCATTATCTCTGCTTTTCCCATGAGCTATGGTTGTATCCTTTCCCTCAGCCTGGAGAGCAACCCCTTCCTGGCCGTCAACTTCAACTCCTCCTTCAAGTTTCAACTGCAAAGTCTCTTTCTTACAGAAGCCTTCCTGCCCTATCACATAAATTAGGTTCCCTCTTCTCCCAGATACTCTCTTTCATGTGCTCTTTTATACACTGAGCACTCAACACATTTTGTAATTGCACACTTCTGTTCTGCAATGGCATGCACACTTATTTAATATTTGGCTCCTTTGCTAAGCTGTATCAGGCAGGCAGGGACTCCCAGGAGTCCCCCCACCCCCAGTATGGAATTATACCTTTGCGCTGTGTGTTCCAAGCAGTGGACACTCAACACATATTTGTCAAGTTTGATAGACAAATGATTGTTTAGGCACATGGCCTTCAAGGAGGAGGATGGAAGAGGATGCTTGAATTTGTGGAAATTACTGTGGTATTCCTGCACTTTGCATTTTGCTATGCTGTCCCTAACTATCCCCTATGTCAAGGGAATTTGGTCCTCACTGGAACTGCAGAGCCACAGACATCGTGACAACCCACTCCTCTGCCCAGCCCATTTCCAAGGATTTCCTAAGGGAAGAAGTGGCAAGATGGCTCACTGGAAACCTTGGTGAAGCATGAGTGACAGTGGTGCCAGTCCTCCTGGGAAAAGGTGACTTCCATTCCCTGGAAGGAAGAAGCAAGGAAAAGGCTTTCCAGGGGACAGTGCCAGGTCTTAGGGAGGTCAGGGAGGTGGAGCAGGTGTTAGGAGCCTTATTTCCTATCCTTGAAGGAAAGAGCTGGGCTGGTGGGACAGGCTTGGGCTTGACTTCCTCGATGGCCTGTTGTTTGCTTCTCCACATTTTAGTTCTCCGGGAACACGAACACCTTCAGGTTTCTGTCCTTTCAGGAAGGGAGGCCTGAGAAAGGGCTGAGAGCAGCAGGCAATCCAGTCTGCGTATTAGAACATGCAGGCGTAGAAGCCAACTGGGAGTCGCTGGGCAGGGGGTGTGTTTTCTACAGCAGCATTGGTAGTCACACTGGATACTGGTACAATTTCAGGTGACAAATTAAATCTGCTTCCCCTCTTTTTATTTTTATTTTTTTTAAGCAACCACAGAAAGAAATGAACTTGGTCAGTTCTCCCTGGTTGGCTGCCTTAGGGTCTGCCAAACTTAAATCGGTGGCAGAAAGTTGGTGTATATATGGGATGGGCATTTTTACCAAAGAAGCCAAATCTTACATGTTTATGGGATGGCAGGTGTAGGAGGAAAGAGAAAGGGGGATGGAATTGGCTCCCGCCTAGCATCGATTTGTCCTGACTCAGCTGTTTTCTGAATCATGTTGAAAACAGACCCTGCTCTCCAAGCTCAGACCTAGTGAGATTGCTTGCAGGGCTGAGAATGTCTCCCTCCTGCAAACGTAAAGTAGAATCCAGCACAAGAGCATCATCCAGTGCATTGTGGACTGGGATGCAGGCTGCAGAGCAAAACACAACATTCTGTACAATTTAGGGACAAATTTTGTAAATAGGAATGTGAGAGATTAACAGCCCTGGCACAGAACAGGACACAGAATAGAGTTTTCAATTCACCATAGTCAAGAAAGTATAATAAATACTAGAACTTTACAGAAGCAAAGTCTAAGCCAATAAGGAGAGAATGGGCACTTGTGCGTGTGTGCCTGTGTGTGTGTGTTTTGTTTTTTTGGTATTGGGGATTGAACCCTGGGGTTCTCAACCACTGAGCCACATCCTCAGCCCTTTTTAATATTTCATGTAAAGACGGTGTCTCTCTAAGTTGCTTAGGGCCTCACTAAGTTGCTGAACTTGCAATCCTCCTGCCTCAGCCTCCACAGCTGCTGGGATTACAGGTCTATGCCACTGTGAGCTGGGCATTTAAGAATTTTCAGAAAACAAATAAATATGTCCCCAATATCATTTTAAATTAGAATCAGAAATTGTAATTTTTGCATATGATGTCTTAAAAATATAAAGGCATAAATTCAAGAAGAGAAGTTAATAAATGATTAAGGCTTCAATCTAGGAAACTAACATAGAAAAAGGAGGGACCAAAAGAGGTCTACATTGCCCTTGGGACTCAGGGGCAATCATGATTTTGCAGAGAAATATCTGTGTTCCTATGTTACAGACCCTGTAAGTGACATTACTGACATTGGTTGTACTTTCTTCTTTGCTGCTAGGAAGCACTGAGCCATGTTTGCGTTCCATTTCATGTTATGTTGTGATAAGTTATTTGCATAACTAGCAATATCCACAATGCAGAGTCACTGAGAGAATTACAGCAAGTAGCCAGGAGTGGGTAGGGATGCGGCTCAGTGGTAGAGTGCTGTCTTGGCACGCACAAGGCCCTGAGTTCAATTCCCAGCATTGCAAAGAAAAGTTAAAAAGCAACAAGAAGGTACTAAATTCAAGATGGTGATTATGACAAACTGGCACATGCCTGTAATCCAAGCTGCTTGGGAGGTTGAGGCACGAGGATCACAAGTTCAAAGCCAGCCTCAGCAACTTAGTGAGGTTGTAAGCAACTTAGTGAGACACAGTCTCAAAATAAAAAGGACTGGTGATGTGGCTCAGTAGTTAAGCACTCTGAGTTCAATCCCTGTTACTAAAAAAAGAAGAAAGAGAGATAGATAGAGAGAGAGAGAGAGAGAGAGAGAGAGAGAGAGAGAGAGAGAAATAAGTGAGAGATTATCATTCTTGTTATTATTGGCCAAAGTTAAAAAAATCAGTGATCTCTATTTTTATCTGCAAAATGTAAAATAGCTTTATGTGCATGTCACTGAAACTTTGCACAGAGGGTCAGCTAAAGATTCTACTGACCCAAGCACAGGGGGTACTCATCTTTGCTAATTAAAAGTGTGTGAGTACCATCGAGAGTTTCTGTATTAGCGATTTGACAATAATCTTTGAGAGCAAATCTGATTTTCTTTTTTTTAATTAATTATACATGATGAATCTTATTTTCTCATATCCTACTACTTATCTTACTTCTGATTTCTTTTTTTTTAACTTTCTATTTCACATATCTTTGCAATCACCTCCAATCTCCCTTTTGAAAATAATGATTTAAACACTGCTCTGGTCATTGCCAGAGGTTCCCCTCTGTGCTGTGGGGAGTCCCTGCTGACTGACTCTTAGTTTTTATTTACTCAAATGAATATATATGTGTGTGTGTGCAATACATAGAAAAGTAACATATAACATGTGCAATGACCACATGGCCTCACTCTCAGAGGATTCTAATTTGCTAGTTTCCTGCAGGGGTGAGTCCTGAAAGCAGGGTGTCCTGAGAGGCCTTGGCTGGTCAGGATGTGAGAGATGGTCAGTTGCTCCTACTGTTCTCTCTTTGCTCTTCTTTGTTTTGGGGGCCATGTCTGCCTAATCCCCAGCTTCTTCCTCTCTTTTGTTTAGTAACTGTGGCCACCTGGTCTGCAACACAGCACAGTTCCAGATCCCAGAACCAAAACTGGCCCAAGGCAGAAATTTTCTACCCACACTATCCATTGATGACTGATAAGACAGAGGGGGGAAGTTGCTAGTGGTTTCTGAACTTCTGTTTTGAGTGCAGTTCAAGAAATTTAAGCATTAGAGTCTCTCAGGCGAGTGAGCTTCCTCTAAGTCCCTATACCTAATTTTGTTTTCATAACTATGTATACTTTTTCATGTTTTTATTATTAGTGCATTTTAACTATACATAATGTATTCTTTTCTTAAAGAGAATGTTTTCCTCACACAAATTCCAACATTTTCAAAGACCCACAAAACCTGCTTCTACCCCTGGTTCTGGGGTCTATTATTTTGCTCCTTGATAAAAGTAGGAGATGTGCAAAGAGAAGCTACACCCTTTCTTTCCTGCTTTGTGATGTTCTGAGGGAGTGTGATGCTTGGAGCTGTAGCAGCCATTTTGTGGCCTTAAAAGGAAAATCAGAAGAATTGTAATGGAGTTAACTTGGGGTCTGAATTAAACAACCTTGGAACGGCCTACCTCTAGACTTTCAGTTAAGCAAAAGAGTAAATCTTTGTTACTTCAGCCATTATTCAAACAGCCTATGACTTACAACCAAGGGCATCTTAATCGATACACTTAGGTCTCCCTCATTGTGGTGCTTTAGTCACTCATTGGAAAGATCTACATCTTCTTGCTGGATGAGCTGCTACTGAGATACCATAGTTACTTCCCAGACAGAACCCTTGCCAACCTAGAAGGAACCTCCCTTTTTTCCATGACCAGGTCACTGGACTTCCACTCCTAGCTAGAGCACTCCACCAGCCCCTCCCCACTGCTACTAGAGGGATCCAAAGCTGTTCCCATGGACGTAAGTGGTACCTCGCTGTCGTCCAGCATCTCCATGGGAAGCTCTGGCTTTGCACTCCCCTACCTCATCCAGTTTTCCACCAAACTACCCAAATCACCCTGCTTTCTTCAGTCTCCCTCTCTACCATAAACTTTCAGGGTATTTGGTTTCAGCTAAATAAGAGAAAGTAAACAATAGAGTCACATATTCAGGCTAAGACACGAGTAGAAGCAAACTGTGAATTGATCCTCATGGTTTATTTACTTTTAAAATTCAAAGCAACTCCACTGGAATTTTTATAAAATAAAAGAAGTTGCAAAAGTGAGCTCTGTTGCTTGTTTACCAATCAAGTCACACTCCAGGCATCAACCCAGGTGGCCCAGTGCATGCGTATTAAATGCACAACCCTAGAAACCACCATAAAGGACCATGTGGGGGTCTCCACAGCTTCCCTTCAGGTGAACTCCTAACAGTGAGACAAAGTGAGGAGAACTGCTTTGGGTCTTCGGGAGACAGTGTTAGTGGACACAGGAACCCTCTCAGAGACCTTCTAAACCACCTGGCATAGGAAGGGACACTCTGGGGCACTGTTGCCTCTGCACTGTGGGGCCAAAGTTTCTATCGAGATCTGCTGTGTTCTCAGTTCCTCTAGGACTAGGGGCTCCTCTTTACCTGCCAGCACAGGAGAGAGACTTGGTCCTGAATAACTGAAGTTCATGTCCCAGATCCCCCATTTTTCCACCCGCAGGCCTCTGGACTTCTACTCACTCACCCAGTCCATATTTTTCCCCTGGTCACCCCCTGCTCTGTCTCCCCCTCTTCTGGGTTATTTCGAGTCTCAGGTCTCATCATCATGGGTCTCAACAACCACTCACATGGGGCTCTTTTCTACCCTGTCATCTGATCTAAATGCAACCCGCCATCAAATTCATATCTAAAATAACCCACGTCCTCTTCAGGAATTGATCCTGAACATGATGTGACCTCAGGTTCCCCTGAAGGTCAGGTCCCCACAGCATAAGCTGATGCGAGACCCTGGTGAGCCTGGAATCGGGCAGACTGGGAAGAGGCTGTTGGAGTCATTCAGGCACCAGGTGACTAGGGTTGGAGCCCAAAATACAAGATCATCCTTGTGAAATCAAGCTGGCATCTGGGGGACCTGGATCTGCACAGTCCCGTCTGCCAAACATTTCTCTTAAAGGTGAAAGCAATGAGCTTCTCTCCGCTTTCTACTTCCCCAGAGCAATTGCTTGGGTTCACAGTAATTGTTCCGCTTTAAACAGAACAGGTTACATGGAAAGCGGCAATAATTGAGTTAAGGCCTGTTTGTTAAACTCCAGCGAGGCTGGTGCCACAGAGTCTAAACCGTGACCCTGGGTTTGCGTCTGCAGTTTGTGTCCACAAAGTCACCTGATGGAGGCTTTTGATTCCCCTAGAAAGGAAAGAATGCCAGGAACGATACCTCGGTGGAGACATCTCTTATGTGTCAGAGCAGAATTTGTAGCATGAACAAAGTGTGGTGTGTTTTATAATTACCTCTGCTATGAACCACCCTTCATCGGCCACTAAAGTCAAAGGAGAGACAAATTTCCCTCTCTTGTAATAGAACCTGTTTGGTATGGCTTCCTTCTCATACACGGTCATGTGTTCCACTTGGCTCAGTTTGTCATATATCTGCAAAGAAAACAGAGAACAACCAGTTTTGCATTCTCTTTCTTCAATATATTGAATCTATGGAATGGGAGAATCTATTTTAAAGACCAAGCAGAGATATTACCAAACATCTGGTAGATTTGACTATGTAAAAATGAGAGGGTTTTATACAGCTTTGAAAATAGGCTGACCTTATCTAGTAAGGCTGAAGATCCATGTCCCTGTGATCTAAGAAGTTCATCCCTAGGGATAGATAATCTTTTTTTTTTTTAATGTTTATTTTTTAGTTTTTGGCAGACACAACATCTTTGTTTGTATGTGGTGCTGAGGATCGAACCCGGGCCGCACGCATGCCAGGCAAGCGCGCTACCGCTTGAGCCACATCCCCAGCCCGGGATAGATAATCTCTCATGTGCCTGGACCTATAAACCTACAGAAGAGCCCAGACACCCAGCCACAGTGGAAGGGATAAAGAAAGACTACTGAGGTTTGTGGTAGAATACTACACAGATGAATGGAATACTGCTACAAAGAAAAAGGGATCTCAGTTTGAGGAAAATTATGCAAGTTGCAGAAAAATACAGGCAATACCATTTTTATTATATAAAGTTCAAGTAACCTATAAAAACAAACAATACATACGGCAAAACTATAAAGAGAATTGCAAAAATGGTAACTTAAAATTTAGGAAAGTGATTTCTTCTGAGACTAGAAAAGGTGATAGGTTTCAGAAGGACATGAAAGTGATGTCACCAATAATAGTAATGTTGTACTTCTTAAATATTCAGTGAATATAAGGAAACTGTTACAATATCATTCTTTGTATGTTGTACACATTATGATAATCCTTTTTATACACTCAACAACTAGTGAGCACTTTGCAAAAATTTATTGATGTCAAAATTTTGTACAATAAAATTGAAAGACAAATGAGGAATTATCTTAATGTTAAATACCCTAAAGATCAAAGAAAAAGCATGCACTCTTTAACCTGACCTAAGGAGCATATCCTACCTACACATGAATCTTAAAAGTACTAGTAGTTGAGCTAAACTGTGGAACCAACCTAGATGCCCTTCGATAGATGAATGGATAAAAAAAAAATGTGGCATATATACACAATGGAATTTTACTCAGCAATAAAAGAGAATAAAATCGTGGCATTTGCAGGTAAATGGATGGAGTTAGAGAAGATAATGCTAAGTGAAGTTAGCCATTCCCAAAAAACCAAACGCCGAATGTTTTCTCTGATTTAAGGAGGCTGACTCATAGTGGGGTAGGGAGGGAGAGCATGGGAGGAATAGATGAACTCTAGATAGGGCGGAGGGGTGGGAGGGGAAGGGAGAGGGCATGGGGTTATTCATGATGGTGGAATGTGATGATCATTACTACCCAAAGTACAGGTATGAAGACACAAATTGGTGTGAATATACTGTGTATACAACCAGGGATATGAAAAATTGTGCTCTATATGTATAATAAGAATTGTGATGCATTCCACTGTCATATATAAATAAAAAAATACTAGTAATTGTTTGTTAACTACATCGATGATTTCATAACAAAAACATAAACTTGGTACATCTGTTCAATATTTAGCAGCAGCTTAAATATTTATAGTTAACATTAAAATCAACTGGCTGATGTTGACTTGCTGGTCTTTAGCCAAACCGGGCATACATTCCTCTGTATTGCTGAATATAAAATTGAGTTTATCAACTCAAGTGTGAAAAAGAATTAGTCTTTAGGATGTTTAGCAGAGGGTTTCTGATGAGCCCACAAGTTAAGCTATGATACTTAAGAAAACCCAGAGTTCTTCAGGAAAGTAGGATTCACATGCAGGAGGATTTGGAGTAAATGAAAATCTGGAGACACACAAGAGGCCTCGCAAACCTGACAAACTGTCACCCAACTTTTGAGCAATCTAGTGACTGCTATAGACTGCTTGCAGGCTAAAGGTCACTTGACTTAAACATCACATTCGACAAAGCTCTTCCCAGCTTGTAGGCTGCTGGTACCGAGTGTTGTGGAGACGGCACTCTTCTAAGTGCCAATTGGAGACAAAGATGATCTTCCTCACCAAGAAAACAGAACTCCTCTCAAGAACCTGCCCATGTGAAAAATACCCTTTTCGATGGCATATTTAGGGAATTCATGGGGACGTTGTGTGAACATAGCCAGCACCTTCGTTCTCTGACCACAGAGCCTGAGAAGAGAGGAGCACCTCCCACTCCCAGGTAAATGGCATGAGTCTGGGGAGTCCTGACATTGTTGCCAACTGTCTCCCACCAATGAGACTAAGTATTGAGCACTAATAGCCTCGTGCCACAAGATGGACGGAGCCAGTGGCCCCAGGGCCTCTTCCTGGCTCCCTATGGTTGACAACCTTAACCAGCAGCGGCCTCACCTTCCCTGAGAAAGACAGCTTCTTCCTGGTCCTGATCAGTTTTATCTGGGCCTGGGCAGAAGCTCCCTAGCCTGTACAGGGAGATACCAGCAACTGGAGAGTCAAGTGGTAAGTCAAAGGTGACACTTCTCCATTTTCTCTAAATGGCTTCCCACCTACTTCCAGGCACAATTATTGTTTTGAGAAAATGGTACTCAAGGTCTAATCACCTCAAGGTTTTCCAGAAAGGTAGCGGCAGAGCTTTGTCCCCCATCAGCACACTGTGGAGACTCAACCACCCTCTTGAGGACATTCCACTTAGACAGTGATCATCATAATAAGAGACCCATGCAGCATCATTGCAGAGGGCCTAGCACACTTCTGTGAGCTCCCATGAACTCTCAGTAGTAGCAAGGGACAACTGTAACGATGTTGTCACATCAACATATAGAAAAGCAACAGAGATCCTGGGTAAGTGTTTTGCCTGATGCTCAGATGATGGTAGAGCTGGCATTTGGACCCCAGGGCTGTGGCTCTGAGATAGAGACCCGAGCCTCTGCACACGGGGCCTCCCTCTGTGGTTCAGCACGTTCATATCTCCAGTTCCCTGCTGAAAACAGCTTATTTCCAGAGAAAGAGCATTCTGTCTGCCTCAGCGAGTCCCCTTATTTACCTAAAAAATAATGTTTTATAGCCAATAATAAAATAGCCGTAATCAGGGCTTGCCACGTGTGCTGGTCGCCTGCTGAGTACTGCACATCCTTGAATTTATTTGACTTTTATAAAGTAGATATCATTACAGAGAAACCACTGGGGTAGATACCATTCTAGAGAAGGATGGAGCCAGGGAAAATGAACCACTTGATCACTTGGTGAGTGAATGGCAAACTAGGTCACCTGCCTTCACAGTCTAAGCACCTAATGCTAAAATATATTTCAATATTAAAACTATAGGAGAGGACTCAGTCAGTAGAGGGCTTGCCTCACATACACAAGACCCTGGGTTCAATCCCCAGCACCACAAAAAAAAAAAAAAAAAAAAAAGCCAATGTAATGCCAGTCTCAGCAATTTAGCAAGGACCGAAGCAACCTAGCAAGACCCCATCTCAAAAAAGGGCTTGGGATGAGGCTCAGTGGTTAAGCACTCTGGGTTAATCCCCTGTACCCCCCCAAAAAAAAATTAAATTAAAAAAATTATAAGAGCCGCCCCCTCCCCCGGCGCCTGCAAGGTAGGCGGAACTGTGACCACCGACAGAACAGGCCCAGCGGCCTGCTGAGGGGCAGAGCCGCCCCCTCCCCCCGCGCCTGCAAGGTAGGCGGAACTGTGACCACCAACAGATCAGGCCCAGTGGCCCGTGGAGGGGCAGAGCTGCCAATCATGCCTGCAAGGTAGGCGGACCTCCGACTCCCTGGCAGAACAGGCCCAGCAGCCTGCTGAGGGGCAGAGCCGCCCCCTCTCCCCGCGCCTGCAAGGTAGGCGGAACCGTGACCACTGACAGAACAGGCCCAGTGGCCCGCGGAGGGGCAGAGCTGCCCCCCACGCCTGCAAGGTAGGCGGACCTGTGACCCACCGGCAGAACAGGCCCAGCATCCCACGGAGGGGCAGAACTGCCCCACGCGCCTGCAAGGTAGGCGGACCTGCGACCACCAACAGAACAGGCCAGACCTGCAACCGAAAGGCAGAACAGGCCCAGCGGCCAGCGGAAGGGTAGAGCCACCCCCCCCCCCGCGCCTTCAAGGTGGGTGGACCTGCGACCCACTGGCAGAACAGGCCCAGTGTCCTGCAGAGGGGCAGTGCGCTGCCCGTGCCTGCAAAGTAGGCAGAACTGCGACCACCAACAGAACAAGCTCAGCGGCCCCCAGAGGGGCAGAGCCGCCGCCCACGCCTGCAAGGTAGGTGGACCTGCTACCGACCGGCAGAACAGGCCCAGCGGCCTGCCGGCGAAGTAGGCACATTGCCCCAATTGGAGGAGGGGCATAGCCGCCGCGTGCGCCTGTGAGGGAGACTTTGCAACTATACAAGAGCAATATAAATATATAGGGGGAAAACTCAATAGCACAACAGTTACACCAAGCAGAAAGAAACGCGAACAGTATGAAGAGACAAGGAAAGAAAGGACCACAAGCAATGCAGGTCAACTCAACGTTAGAAGAGGTAATAGCTGCAGCAGATGGAATGTCAGATAAAGAATTCAGGATATACATGCTTCAGATGATCTGGAGTCTCAAGGAAGACATCAGACAGCAAAATCAGACAATGAAGGATCACTTCAACAATGAATTACATAAACAAATCCAAGAAGCAAAAGATCAACTATACAGGGAGATAGAGGTTATAAAAAACAAACAAACAGAAATCCTAGAAATGCAGGAAGCAATAAACCAACTTAAAAACTCAATTGAGAATACTACCAGTAGAGTAGAACACTTAGAAGATAGAACATCAGACAATGAAGACAAAGTATTTCAATTTGAAAAGAACATAGACAGCTCAGCAAGACTGTTAAGAAACCATGAGCAGAACATCCAAGAAATATAGGATAACATAAAGAGACCAAACTTAAGAGTCATTGGGATACAGGAAGGGATAGAGGTTCAAACCAAAGGAATGAGCAATCTATTCAATGAAATAATACGAGAAAACTTCTCAGACTTGAAGAATGAGACAGAATCCCAAATCCTAGAAGCCTGCAGGACGCCGAATGTGCAAAATCATAAGAGATCCACACCTAGACACATTATAATGAAGATGCCCAACATACAGAATAAGGAGAGAATTTTAAAAGCTACAAGAGAAAGGAAGCAGATTACATTTAGGGGTAATCCAATCAGGATAACAGCTGATCTTTCAACACAGACTCTGAAAGCTAGAAGATCCTGGAATAACATATTTCAAACACTGAAAGAAAATGGGTTCCAACCAAGAATTGTGTATCCAGCAAAATTAAGCTTCAGGATAGAAGATGAAATTAAAACCTTCCACAATAAACAAAAGTTAAAAGAATTTGCAGCTAGAAAACCATCTCTTCAAAACATCCTCGGCAAAACATTACAGGAAGAGGAAATGGAAAATAACAATGAAAACCAACAGTGGGAGGTAGGACACTAAAGGGGGGAAAATAATCAAAGAGGAAAACAAACCATGTTTAGTAACATAAATAAACAAATATGGCTGGAAGAACAACCCATATCTCAATAATAACCCTAAATGTTAATGGCTTAAACTCACCAATTAAGAGACACAGGCTAGTAGAATGGATCACAAAACAAGACCCAACAATATGCTGCCTACAGGAGACGCATTTGATAGGAAAAGACATACATAGGCTGAAGGTGAAAGGTTGGGAAAAATCATATCACTCATATGGACTTCGGAAACAAGCAGGAGTGTCCATACTCATATCAAATAAAATAGATTTCAAGCCAAAGTTAATCAAAAGGGATAAAGAGGGACACTACATACTGCTCAAGGGAACCATACACCAACAAGACATAACAATCATAAATATATATGCCCCAAACAATGGTGCAGCTATGTTCATCAAACAAACTCTTCTCAAGTTCAAGAGTCTAATAGACCACCATACAATAATCATGGGAGACTTCAACACACCTCTCTCACCACTGGACAGATCTTCCAAACAAAAGTTGAATAAGGAAACTATAGAACTCAATAACACAATTAATAACCTAGACTTAATTGACATATATAGAATATACTACCCAACATCAAGCAGTTACACTTTTTTCTCAGCAGCACATGGATCCTTCTCAAAAATAGATCATATATTATGTCACAGGGCAACACTTAGACAATATAAAGGAGTAGAGATAATACCATGCATCTTATCTGATCATAATGGAATGAAACTAAAAATCAACGATAAAAGAAGGAAGGAAAAATCATGCATCACTTGGAGAATGAACAATAGGTTACTGAATGTTATACAAGACATCAAGAAGGAAATTAAAAAATTCTTAGAGATAAATGAAAACACAGACACAACATATCGGAATCTATGGGACACATTGAAAGCAGTTCTAAGAGGAAAATTCATTGCGTGGAGTTCATTCCTTAAAAAAAGAAAAAACCAACAAATAAATGATCTCATACTTCATCTCAAAATCCTAGAAAAAGAAGAGCAAAACAACAGCAAAAGAAGTAGAAGGCAAGAAATAATTAAAATCAGAGCTGAAATTAATGAAATCGAAACAAAAGAAACAATTGAAAAAATTGACAAAACTGAAAGTTGGTTCTTTGAAAAAATAAATAAAATCGACAGACCCTTAGCCATGCTAAGGAAGAGAAGAAGAGAGAGAACTCAAATTACTAGCATACGGGATGAAAAAGGCAATATCACAACAGACACTTCAGAAATACAGAAGATAATTAGAAATTATTTTGAATCCTTATACTCCAATAAATTAGAAGATAGTGAAGGCATAGATAAATTTCTTAAGTTATATGATCTGCCCAGATTGAGTCAGGAGGATATAGACAACCTAAACAGACCAATATCAATCGAGGAAATAGAAGAAACCATCAAAAGACTACCAACTAAGAAAAGCCCAGGACCGAATGGGTATACAGCAGAGTTTTACAAAACCTTTAAAGAGGAACTAATACCAATACTTTTCAAGCTACTTCAGGAAATAGAAAAAGAGGGAGAACTTCCAAATTCATTCTATGAGGCCAACATCACCCTGATTCCTAAACCAGACAAAGACACTTCAAAGAAAGAAAACTACAGACCAATATCTCTAATGAACCTAGATGCAAAAATCCTCAATAAAATTCTGGCGAATCGGATACAAAGACATATCAAAAAAATTGTGCACCATGATCAAGTGGGATTCATCCCTGGGATGCAAGGCTGGTTCAATATACGGAAATCAATAAATGTTATTCACCACATCAATAGACTTAAAAATAAGAACCATATGATCATCTCGATAGATGCGGAAAAAGCATTTGACAAAGTACAGCATCCCTTTATGTTCAAAACTCTAGAAAAACTAGGGATAACAGGAACATACCTCAATATTGTAGAAGCAATCTATGCTAAGCCTCAGGCTAGCATCATTCTGAATGGAGAAAAACTGAAGGCATTCCCTCTAAAATCTGGAACAAGACAGGGATGCCCTCTCTCACCACTTCTGTTCAACATAGTTCTCGAAACACTGGCCAGAGCAATTAGACAGACGAAAGAAATTAAAGGCATAAAAATAGGAAAAGAAGAACTTAAATTATCACTCTTTGCAGCTGACATGATTCTATACCTAGCAGACCCAAAAGGGTCTACAAAGAAACTATTTGAGCTAATAAATGAATTCAGCAAAGTGGCAGGCTATAAAATCAACACACATAAATCAAAGGCATTCCTGTATATCAGCGACAAATCCTCTGAAATGGAAATGAGGACAACCACTCCATTCACAATATCCTCAAAAAAAATAAAATACTTGGGAATCAACCTAACAAAAGAGGTGAAAGACTTATACAATGAAAACTACAGAACCCTAAAGAGAGAAATAGAAGAAGATCTTAGAAGATGGAAAAATATACCCTGTTCATGGATAGGCAGAACTAACATCATCAAAATGGCGATATTATCAAAAATTCTCTATAGGTTTAATGCAATGCCAATCAAAATCCCAATGGCATTTCTTGTAGAAATAGATAAAGCAATTATGAAATTCATATGGAAAAATAAAAGACCCAGAATAGCAAAAACAACTCTAAGCAGGAAGTGTGAATCAGGCGGTATAGCGATACCAGACCTCAAACTATACTACAGAGCAATAGTAACAAAAACAGCATGGTACTGGTACCAAAACAGGCGGGTGGACCAATGGTACAGAATAGAGGACACAGAAACCAATCCACAAAACTACAACTACTTATATTTGATAAAGGGGCTAAAAGCGTGCAATGGAGGAAGGATAGCATCTTCAACAAATGGTGCTGGGAAAACTGGAAATCCATATGCAACAAAATGAAACTGAATCCCTTTCTCTCGCCATGCACAAAAGTGAATTCAAAATGGATCAAGGAGCTTGATATCAAATCAGAGACACGGTGTCTGGTAGAAGAAAAAGTTGGCTACGATCTACATACTGTGGGGTCGGGCTCCAAATTCCTCAATAGGACACCCATAGCACAAAAGTTAATAACTAGAATCAACAAATGGGACTTACTCAAACTAAAAAGTTTTTTCTCAGCAAAAGAAACAATAAGAGAGGTAAATAGGGAGCCTACATCCTGGGAACAAATCTTTACTCCTCACACTTCAGATAGAGCCCTAATATCCAGAGTATACAAAGAACTCAAAAAATTAGACAATAAGATAACAAATAACCCAATCAACAAATGGGCCAAGGACCTGAACAGACACTTCTCAGAGGAGGACATACAATCAATCAACAAGTACATGAAAAAATGCTCACCATCTCTAGCAGTCAGAGAAATGCAAATCAAAACCACCCTAAGATACCATCTCACTCCAGTTAGATTGGCAGCCATTATGAAGTCAAACAACAACAAGTGCTGGCGAGGATGTGGGGAAAAGGGTACACTTGTACATTGCTGGTGGGACTGCAAATTGGTGCAGCCAATTTGGAAAGCAGTATGGAGATTTCTTGGAAAGCTGGGAATGGAACCACCATTTGACCCAGCTATTCCCCTTCTAGGTCTATTCCCTAAAGACCTAAAAAGAGCATGCTACAGGGACACTGCTACATCGATGTTCATAGCAGCACAATTCACAATAGCAAGACTGTGGAACCAACTTAGATGCTCTTCAATAGACGAATGGATTAAAAAAATGTGGCATTTATACACAATGGAGTATTACTCTGCATTAAAAAATGACAAAATCATAGAATTTGCAGAGAAATGGATGGCATTAGAGCGGATTATGCTAAGTGAAGCTAGCCAATCCCTAAAAAACAAATGCCAAATGTCTTCTTTGATATAAGGAGAGTAACTAAGAACAGAGTAGGGATGAAGAGCATGAGAAGAAGATTAACATTAAACTGGGATGAGAGGTGGGAGGGAAAGGGAGAGAGAAGGGAAATTGCATGGAAATGGAAGGAGACCCTCAGGGTTATACAAAATTTCATACAAGAGGAAGTGAGGGGAAAGGGGAAAATAATACAAGGGGGAGAAATGAATGACAGTAGAGGGGGTAGAGAGAGAAGAGGGGAGGGGAGGGAAGGGGGGATAGTAAAGGATAGGAAAGGCAGCAGAATACAACAGACACTAGTATGGCAATATGTAAATCAATGGATGTGTAACTGATGTGATTCTGCAATTTGTATACGGGGTAAAAATGGGAGTTCATAACCCACTTGAATCAAAGTGTGAAATATGATATATCAAGAACTATGTAATGTTTTGAACAACCAACAGTAAAAAAATTAAAATAAAATAAAGTAAAATAAAATACAAGTAAACTTGAAAAAAAATTATAGGAGAAGATAAAGCACCTTGGGGCAAATTAGGATGCATTTTCCACCCCTCCCCCCATGACGGTGTTTCTTGCCTCAGAATGCTTCCCAGCGGCGGGCCACAGGCTCACAACAGGCCCCCGGTCCTTCACTTGCTGCAGGTCATTCAGGCTGATGTACTCGCTCAGCTCAATCACTTTGTCCATCCAGAAGATGTCCGTCATTCCATGATCTGAGAAAATGATGACATTCAGGTCGTCCTGCAGGCCCCGCTCCTGTGGGGTGGGCAAAGGCAGTCACCACAGCACCTAGAGAGGTTCTTACACTCAAAAGTCTCATGTAGAGGCTTTTAAACTACAAATTAGCTGGGTGCAGTGGCACATGCCTGTAACCCCAGCAACTCAGGAGGCTGAAGCAGGAGGATCACAAGTCTGAGGCCAGCCTTGGGAACTTAGTGAGACCCTGTCTCAAAAAAAATGAAAAGGGCTGGGGATGTAGTTCAGTGGTAGAGTGTTCCATCTCCAGTACAATAAATAAACAAACAAACAAACTACAATTTGTAGGAAAAGGGATATTTCCTCAATTCCAAATTCAGTCATCCACCGGTTTATCCTGATGAGACGCAGTTCAAAATCATGGCAGAACACTTTAGTGGAGAGGATAGGAGAGCACAGCCCCCATCCAAATACATGCTGAAAAATAAGAACAGACTTCTAGCTTTTTAAGGTATACACTGTTTTTATTTTCACTCACTCTTTCAACGAACTCGTGTGGTAATCTAAGAATAATCATCTGCTCACATTACAGATATTTTTTTTAAAAAATGGAAAGGAAAGAAAACCAAAAACAAACAAGAATGAAAACAAAACAGGTGTTTTGAACTCAGGTGTGGCTCCCGTGTCCCCGCCAGGCTGGTTACCACCCGCATGCAGGTTCTGAAGAACAGGGCCAGCTCTCTGGCCAAGCCAGGTGATAATGCTCACCCTGGTCACTTCAACCCCACTGGCCCACTGCGGAAGGGTCTCTGGGTACCTCAGGGGGAGTGGCGTGAAGAAGGGAGAGCCTGGGCTGGCCAGGTAAGAAGGAAGATGCTGAGGGGGTGACAGCCACGGAGACTAGAGAGTGACAGGAGAGTGCCAGGCCAGCTGTCCCTGCTTTAAGTCACCTGGATCCACAGGATCATGTACTTCAGGACGGTGTCCACGGCCTTGAGGGCGTCTTTCCTCTGAGGAGATGAAGGACCATAGTGGTGCCCTTCCACGTCGATGCGCTCGTGGTATATGGCTGCCAGGTCGGCTCGGCCACTCCTGGAGAGAACGGGGAAAGAGAGGCACAGGTGAGGGAGGGCGGCCACTGCCAGCTGCCCCCCTCATCACACCCCTCTGTGAAGGTGTTGGCACCTCCAAAACCCTGCCCTGTGGGTCAGGCAAAGCCCAGACCTCAAAATGAGCAAAGCAGAAGAAGACCAAACCAAGACTTGACAGTCTTTTTTTTTTTTAACTTTGCATTTTTAATGTAATTTTTTATTTATACATGACAGCAGAATGCATTACAATTCTTGCTACTCATATAGAGCACAATTTTTCATACCTCTGGTTGTATATATAGTATAGTCACACCAATTCGTGTCTTCATACATGTCCTTTGGGTAATAATGATCATCACATTCCACCATCATTAATAACCCCATGTCCCCTCCCTTCCCCTCCCACCCCTCTGCCCTATCTAGAGTTCCTCTATTCCTCCCATGCTCCCTCTCCCTACCCCACTATGAATCAGCCTCCTTATATTAAAAAAAAAAAAATTCAGCATTTGGTTTTTTGGGAATGGCTAACTTCACTTAGCATTATCTTCTCTAACTCCATCCATTTACCTGCAAATTCCATGATTTTATTCTCTTTTAGTGCTGAGTAATATTCCATTATGTATAAAAGCCACATTTTTTTTTATCCATTCATCTACTGAAGGGCATCTAGGTTGGTTCCACAGTTTAGCTATTGTGAATGCTCAGAAAGAACTCAACATCCCCCACCAACGAGGAAGCATTTGTTGAGCCCATGTGGTCTTTTGGAAATGACTCTTGCCACCAACCCTAGAAAGCTGGGCGTGGGATGGGACAAAAGCCTCACAGTGAAATTGTGTCACTTGGCCTCTCAATGCACAGCACTCTTTGTCTATGGGTTGACGATGCCTCCAAAGTCCAGGAATGAGGGGAAAACAATCTTACAGAAAGGCATTTACAGATTGTATAGATGAAGAAATGTGCCAAGAAAGTTCTAGAAGTTAGGGAAGGCCTCACAGATCTCTAAGATGCCTCTAGAACAGGAAATGCAAATCTTCTACCTCCAAAGTCAGATGCTTTTAATTCTAACAAACTGGGCCTTTGAACACCCACCTCTACTCCACCCTCTAAACCCGGGAGCAAATTCCCAAGTATGTCCTGCCTGGTATCTTCCTTCAATAGATCATGCACTCTTTATTGTTGCTGTAATATTCTCCTGGGTACTCTGGGATATATTTTATTAAAGGTTTTGAGGATGCATTGGTTTCAAGTTAAGTAAAATGCCTGGCGAAATGTTCTTTTCTCTTTTTAGAACAAAACAAATGGGGCTCTCATTAATAAACCCCATTACCACCCTCCTCCACAATGGGCGTGGGGTTAGGCTTATTATTTGGGTGTTTCTTGCAAATGGTATTCTCATTATTCATACTCGCCAATCTGTGAATGACTAATCCAAACTCTCTCTGCCTCTATACAGAGTTGAGTACAAAAAGTCAGTTTAGGGTCCCACCATGCAGCATGTAGGTGGTGGGTAAAAGTTTGTACTGGGGAATGGCATTTTCATCCATATGCTGAAATTTGTTTGAGGCCCATGTTCATTGGACTGATAGGGCTGAGGTCCCTTCCTCCACCACTATTTTAACGGAGTGGGGGTTTCCATAAAATCTGTCCTGCAGATAAGCCTCAGCATTTGTTTGCTTTCTGCATTTGCATCTTGAGCATTCCACACGTGCTGATTCACACAGGGAATCATCAGTTAGGTGTCTACATTTCATCCAGCATGGGGCTTATACACAGGAAAATCATATTTAATTCAGTAGTGACTTATTACCATTAGGAACTTTTGCAAACAAGGTTTACTGTGCCATTAAGGTTCAGTGAAAAACTTCTAGTTCTCTTCATTTTAACAATTTGCCTTAGTGTAGCAGTCCCTGGGCTGGCTTCTCAAAGGCTATTTACCATATTCATAAATCTCCATGCCATCAGAAAGCTAGTAAGTATCACAATTTACCTGATGGCTCTGTGTCAGAAAGCTGTCAACCCCAGATGCCAGGAACACTTGATTTGGGATGCTTGCAATTCAGGGATTACACATGTGAAAGGTTTCTATGTTCAAGTTTCATTGATTCATTAGGGACCTGAGTCTCCAAGGGCGCAGAGCTCTTGCCTGTTTGGAGCTGAGCAGATAAATTCTTAGTAGCCAGCTGTTTTCCACATGGGTCTGGTCTCCATCACAGGTCAGCTCATTTATAACAGATTGGTTGGGTGAAGAGAGATGGGTGGAAACGCCTGCAGGTCTGCTCTTGGCCATTTACAGCTCTAAGGTCCAGGAACTATGCCAGAAGGACATGTGGCCATCAGCCCAGTTCCCTGAAAGCCATGAGGGGCTCTTAGCCCTGGGGTTTCAGGGACACCTATGTTTCCCATCACCTTGGGATTCTGTCCAAATGTCTTTGCAACGTAAAAAGTTCAAAATATCACGTCCATCTTCCTTACTGAAGTGGTTTAGAAAGAGGTAAAAAAAATAGGGAGAGAGAAGTGGAAGCAATTTACAGAAATGTTTAGTTATTGACTGTTAAGGAAAATGATTCAAATTGCAAATCAGATTTCCAAAATGGCTACCTATCTCTTTAGTATCTTGAGCTTGCTTAAGAATCAGATTTAACTACTGATTAGCATTCAGATTGTGTCAATTTAGCCTTGGACTAGTAGGAAACTGATCAGATGAAAGTGATTTTGTTCTGATATAGAAAGCAGTCCCCCCAAATTATAGTTTTATCATCTTCTGTGTTATTAAGCATTTCTGCTTCCAACAATAATCATATCCCACCATCCTTTGTCTTCAACTGTGTATCTGTTTCTCATGTTCTCTTTCTCACCAGCCTTGTCAGCCACCTGACTCCCTCAGGCAAATTAACTTGAACCCTGGCATAATTCCCAAAGATGCAGTGAGCCCATTTGACAATGTTTAGTTTTGAAAAATTACTTTTTTTTTTTTGTACTGGGGATTGAACCCAGGGGCACTGAACCACTGAACCACATCCCCAGCCCTTTTTATATTTTATTTAGAGACAGGGTCTTGCTAAGTTGCTTAGGACCTCACTAAATTGCTGAGGCTGGTTTTGAACTTGCCATCCCCCTGCCTCAGACTCCCAAGCCACGGGGATTACAGTATGCACCACTGCACTTGGCAAAAATTACCTTTTGATGGGGGTACTGAAACGGCACACATCTGGGTTCACCAACTAGAAGTTCTCAGGTAAATGGTAAAACATCACTAAGCCTCAGTTTCCCCATCTGAAAAGCCTACCCAATACCTCAATTGGGTATTAAATGAGCTGATATTCATCAAGTGGTTGAAGCACTGCAAAAGGGAAGGAAGGGGAAAGAAATGCCCCCCATTTCTCTTCCTTCCAGATGTATCGGACTCCTTTTTCTAGGTATGTGGGCTGAACAGGGTGGAGAACAGAGTCTCTGTCCAGCCTGGGCCTCCCTCTGCGTTCTTGCCCCTTCATTCTCAGTCCAGAGAGGAGGGACCCAGGCCAGGACATTTGAGCCAGCTTCCTGGTGGCCTCAGGGATGAACTCTCTTATCATTCATCTATTTGATTCACACCAGCAGCCACTGAGGTGCTGGGATCCTGGAGGAACTCCTTTGGAGATGTTGGCAATAGGCTGGAGCCTGCAGGGACATCAGCTGTGGCCGCCATTCCCGTAGCCAGTTGTTTCCTGACCGACCCTTTGGTGAGGCTGTGCGATCAGTGTGCCAGGTCCAGCCTGGAAGTGGCTGCCTGGCCCCTACATGCAGCCAAGGCTCACTGTGGCCATCTCCCCCTCACTCCTCCGCCCACCCCATGAGTTATTGAGGGCTTATTTCGACTTTAGCATCGTGCACCTTTTTCTGCCAATTGAACCATGAGTATCTTGCCAACAGAACTTCCAGGAGGATGGATTAAAGGATGTGGATCACAGGCTGCTTTCTTTTTTTGGCAGGCGAGGTGACTGTGTGGGCAGGGGTGCTGTGTGCTGAGTCCCAATGTGTAGTGGCAGGGCACCAGTCGCCAGGGCTATATGCTGCTGAGTGCATAGAGTGCTAAACAGACTGCAAAAGGCCCTGCTCCACTTGGGCCTTGCCAGGGCCCCAAGGCCCAAGATGGCCCCAAAGAAGCAAAGAGGTAATTCTTTACTTGTATGACTCTGTTTCAGGGCATCTTACAGGTGCAGGTTGAGAACAGGATTGGAGGGTGGAAGGAGAGGCCCCAGGAGACAGTCCTAAGCCCCTGTGGAAAGAGCTGTGTGCTCAGTCACACACCTCATAGCATGTGAGATCCAAGGCAAAGGGTTCAACCTTCCAAGTGGGTGGCCTCTTTTGTAAGAGGGGAGAACAACATCTATATAATATGGTGGATGAGAACAAAATGGGGTAATGGAAGTAAAGCCCTTAGATTCTATGCTAGCAAATGGATATTAAAAATGTCAACTTATTCCCCTTCCCCTTTCCTCTGAGCTAAAAAGTTTTCTAAGTTCAAAGGGAACATCTCACGAGGATACTACTGGGATAAACACAGCTTCTGAGCATGAAGGGCAACGCCCAGGTGAAACAGGGTGAAGATTTGCTGCTTCCTGCAGAGACATGCAGCTTCTTGACCCACCTGGACCCTCTGCTGAAATGGCCCTGGGTAGGACTCCATGTTCAAGATCTTAACAGCTTTTCTTTCTTCTCTCAAAGCCTACCTACCTATCCCATATCCCATTCTCTCTGCAAAATGGACAGCGACACTTTATGAGCAGGACTGACCTGGAGTTACGTGGGAGTATGTTTGGACACTTAGGTGCAAAAAGTATTCTCCAAATTATAGTTAGAAATTTGAGTTAGCATTGAACAGACACCAAGAGTTGAGCTGTAGTAGTTTAGACCACTGAGGGCTTTCTGATGGAAGGATAAATATTATGGTTTGGATGTGAGGTGTCCCCCAAAAGCTCACATGTAAGATAATGCAAGAAGGTTCAGAGGAGAAATGATTGGGTTATTGGAGCCTTAACCCAATCAGTGCATTAATCTCCCAATGGGATTAATTGAGTGGTAGTTGGAGGCAGGGGGACGTGGTTGGAGGAGGTGTGGCATTGGGGGTGTGGCTTTGGGGTATATATTTGCATCTGACAAGTGGAGATCTCTTTCTCTGCTTTCTGATCATCATGAGCTGCTTCCCTCTGCCACACTCTCCCACCATTGTGTTCTGTCTCATCTCAAGCCTTGAGGAATGGAGCCAGCTTTCTATGGACTGAGACCTCTGAAACTTTTCTTCCTCCACAATTGTTTTTGTTAGGTCCTTTTGTAACAGCAGTGAAAAAACTGACTAACACAGAAAATAATTATACAACTCTACCTACCATGAAAATTAATGATTTCTTTGAGCCACCTTATTGCATGCACAAGCTGCTACATGCAGAGTGGTTTTGATTGTTCTCAACTGTCCTAGACTGGATGGGGCTATCACCTACTTCACTCCTGAGAAAACAGAGATTAGCTGTTTTTTTAATCAATTTTTTATCAATCAATAAATGGGCCAAGGACCTGAACAGACACTTCTCAGAAGATGATATACAATCAAACAACAAATATATGAAAATAATGTTCATCATCGCAGGTAATTAGAGAAATGCAAATCAAAACTACTCTAAGATTTCCTCTCACTCCAGTCAGAGGGGCAATTATTATGAAGCAAACAACAATAAGTGTTGGCGAGGATGTGGGGGAAAAGGTACATTTATACATTGCTGGTGGGACTGCAAATTGGTGCAGCCAATATGGAAAACAGTATGGAGATTTCTTGGAATATTGGGAATGGAACCACAATTTGACCCAGCTATTCCTCTCCTCGGTCTATACCCAAAGGACTTAAAAACAGTATACTACAGGGACACAGCCACATCAATGTTTATAGCAGCACAATTTACATCAGCTAAACTGTGGAACCAATCTAGATGCCCTTCAATGGATGAATGGATAAAAAAATGTGGCATATATACACAATGGAATATTACTCAGCAATAAAAGAAAATAAAATCATGGTATTTGCAGGTAAATGAATGGAGTTGGAGGAGATAATGCTAAGTGAAGTTAGCCAATCCCCAAAAAACAAATGCTGAATGTTTTCTCTGATATAAGGAGGCTAATTCATAGTGGGGTAGGGAGCGGGAGCATGGGAGGAATGGATGAACTCTAGATAGGGCAGAGGGGTGGGAGGGGATGGGAGCGTGCATTGGGTTAGAAATGATGGTGGAATGTGAAGGTCATCATTATCCTAAGGACATGTATGAAGACATAAATTGGTGTGAATATACTTTGTATACAACCAGAGATAAGAAAAATTGTGCTCTACATGTGTAATATGAATTGTATTGCATTCCCCTATCATGTATAAAAAAATTAATCAGAAAAAAGAAAAATATTAATCCACAACTGTCGGTCCTTCAGTCTATTTTGCAAGAAGGTGAGAGAAAAGTTCTGTTGCATAGGGTGGCTGAGGAAAGTGCTTCCTCTCTCTGGAGGCGGGCCTCCTCACCTTACTGCTTTCCATAAGCAGTATCATCTGACCTACTATTTTTCTTGCCTTTTCTTGGTCATTTCAAGTATGGTCTAATTTTACTGATGATGTGTCTTCATCTTTCCACCTACTATTCAAAGGAGCTGTTCCTGGTGACCCTGTTAACTTTGGCAGGAGGAAGATGCTATTAAACAATTCCATTGGTCTGGTCAATCCTTCCAAGTCCTTCATTGTCCAGGGGCATCCTTCCAATTGTAGGCTATGTGAATGACATTCCGTGGAGCTCAAGGCTAGGTTTGGAGACTACAACCTGAATGCTACAGAGCTCTGAGTGATTATAGTAGCACCAGGCCTCCATCCCAGGTGGAGGCTTAGCCTGGGACAACCTCTCTGCACCTCCAGTTCTTTGTAGCTTTTTCTCTCTAGGGGATCCCAGTAACTCTGCCAAATACACACATACACACTCACACACAAGCACCGGCATCACCACCAATGATATCAAAAGCAAAATCCTCCCTACTTCCAAGGTAAAGATGCAATTCCCCAGCATTCTAGAGCTTTGCCACATTGCTTGAAAAAGAAAAGCAAAACAAGATTAAAGACAACACTCCTTTAGAGGAACTAGAGCCAAGAACTTCTTCCTCCACTCTTTCCTTCCTTATTCCTGAGGACAGGGGAGTCTGCTTAGGTGGACCAGCTTGTCAGCTGACCCAGGATTCTCCTGGTTGTGCGCTCCCTGCTCTCCTTCCTGTGAACCACTGGGTTCTACACACAGTCCATTCAGCAGCAAAACTAAGATGAATGTGGAAGAGATCACACTGCCAAACAGACTGTTATTTGAAGGTATTTGTATGACAACTATGATCCAAATTTTCATATTTGGCATGGCAATAGGCTGTAGAGATGGCTAGCATTTTGGATATGTTGGAAACAGCACTGGTTAGATAGAGAACTACTCCACAGTCCCAGCTCAGCTCATCTGCTATGTATACTTGCACAAACTAGGCTGCAGCACAATATTCCAGCTCATTGTGTGTGTGATTTTTCAGCCCTAGTGGGCAAGAAAAAGAAAACATAGCAGGTAAGAGGCAGGATCATATAAAACACATGATTTATAAACCATATGAAGAACATTTATTGAAAGGTTACTTCCCCCCTACTCTTCCTCTTCCTTCTCCCTGCCAGAAAAAACAAAAATTTAAAGCCTTTTAAATGTGTTACTTTTCCATTTTTGAGTATTTTAAAACTGTTTCCTCTCCAACCTATCAATCAGAGCATGAAACTTTAAGGCCCCTCTTGATAAATTTCATGGAAGTGGGATATTCCAAGAATCAGCAAAATCAGAGGTGTTGTTTCCTCTTTTGATAGCTCTGTAAGGGTAACTGCAGCTCACCATGATTGTTCAGGCAGAAGGGACAATGAGAGAATGGGATCCACATTGGGTTACCTCTGTGTCTGAGGCCATCTGAAGATATGGTCAATGCATGTGGTTAGTGCTAGTGATCTATATATGCACTTAGTGTATGTTAGCTCTCCTGGTGACCCCCATTGCAAGTCATGCTCTTTCTTTTGGGAGGATGTAGGTCCTGCCCTGTTCCCAACATACTGATTGCTGTGAGTCTGCTGCTTTGACCCTACTCAGGAAACCCACTCAGCAGCCTAGGTGACCTCAACTCCAGCTGAAGACATCCTAAGCCTCTTGGTGGGTTGCTGATTTCTAATGCAGACTCCCAGCTAGCCTAACATCTTGATCACCACTTCCAGTGACATCTGTACTCACTTGAGATCTTTGTCTTGACCTATGTTGTTGATCAGTTCATAGACTCGTGTGTAAAACCCTGTGTCATTGTTCCACGTGGGAGCAGGGGAAAAAGGTTCTGGACTTTAATATGGTTATGTGCTTTGTACATTTCAAGAAGAAGGTAGAAAAGGCAATTTTTCCCAAACTTATTGGACCACATATGCTCCCCTTTTGCCAAATACTTATTGATATCTTTCAAATACAATTATTCACTAAATCATGATTAGAAAAGTGCTGACATTTATATTGCTTCTCTGTTATCTAACAACATAAAAAAGAAGGTCTCAAACCCCTGGAAATTTTTTTGCTCTGAATTCAATGTGTCCAAAGAGTGTCCTGCCTGAAATTCCTAGTTCACAGTATACCCTGCTAGCAGTTAAGAGTCACCTTGTCAAAGGTTCACAAACTCTGCAAGACATTATTTCACCTATGCCAGGCTCTCTTCCTTCACTTTGAGATCCATTATTGGTCTTAGAAATGAAGAACAATGGTATGGCTAAGAATTGGGGATACTTACTTGAGTGAGTCAAGAGCGTCACTGACTGCATTGGCAAAATTGATATCCGTTGGGACATTTTTATATTCTAGGCAGTAAGTAGGTCTGACACCAAGAATCTCAACCTCACAGCCTAAGAAGGAAAAAGATAGCAAATGGTTACTCTCTTCAATAACTGAAGTGGGGTGTGAGCCTTTTTGGGGAAGTAAACATAATTAGTCAAAATAAAATGGTTGTACATTTTTATGAACTAAAATAACTTATTTTCTGACAGGTGATGCATTTAAATATAATTTTACTTAATTGGATCAGAGGTTCTTAAATGCCATTCCTATGTAACACTGATGTACCAAAACAGGGACCAGTAAAAACTGGATAACGGAAAGAAAGCACAAATTAATTAATGGACAGAAACTCCTCAATTAAAACTTTATTCCTATAGATCATTATTATGACTATGAGGTCTTCCAGTGTACATTTTTCTATTCCAGAACCAAGTGTTGGGTTGTATCTGATTAGTTGGAGAATTGTAAAATATCAATACGACTATCTTGGGGTATTACACAAAGTCTAAGTGGACTTAGAGGCACTCCACTGGATTAGCAAGCAAAAAATAAAGAGTTCAAGCAGGGGTTCTGAGTCATGACCTTGCTTCTCCCAAGACCCAAAGGCAATTCAACTATGAGAGGGGTCAGCTTTTCTGCCCCAGACTCTTGGATGAGATTCCCAATCCTATCATCAGAACACAGAGCAGGAACGGGGTGAGCCAGTCGTAGTTTATATTAGTTGGCTAAATATTTATTTGGCCCCACTACAAACTAGTAACTATGTTCAGACATAGTGGAAACAAAAGGGATCAGCCAGCGTCTCCTTCCTGGAGCATGGGCAGTCTAATCTGGTGGGAGAAGGCAGACAGGAAAACAGGACCACACGTGTAGTCTAAAGTGAGGTGCACACTTTCAGGGTGTTGTGGGAACTCAGGTGAAGGGCATTTACTTCAGGGATTGCTCCTTCTGAAAACCTTCTTTGCATCCCTGTGTGAGCCTCCATCTTGTAGAGGTCACCAAGATGATGGCGACTGGGGAGTAGGACTGGGAGGGGAAAGGCAGATAAGGAGAGCACCATGAGCCGAGGTCCAGAGAACCGTTAAACAATAACATGAAACACCCTGAAGAATCCCTTCACCGCCATAACCCTGCAAAACCAAACTCCATCCTCTCTGCCTGATATCTTGGGTTCCAGAAGGACAAGGGCCATCTAGGACACCTAATAGAGAACAAGAAGGCAGGATGCGCTCTTTTCCAAGACATGTTTAAATGGGACAAATAGGCTTCATGACCCAGGAATGAATCCTGCTCACAGCTTCCAAGAAAATATTTATTATTTTAAGAAATGCCAGTAGAATCTGGACTGCTTATATCATCTTAGATACCTGTGTTTCATCTGTCAAAGGTTATTTGTAAACTTTTGACTGCTCTCTCTCAAAGCTATTTATTCTGTGTCCACCCTGTGCTTGGTGCCAGGGATCCAATAAGACATTGCATATTCTTTAATAGTTTAAGAGCCTCATACAATGTGACCCCAGGTGACCAGGTGTCTGCTTCTGGCATCTCTCATATACAGGCATGGGAATTTTTAAGTAATGGAATTTTGACCATGATTTATAGAAAAAGAAACAGGCTGTTCTTTTGGTATTTGCACATTAATACCAAGCCATAAATGCTTTTGTATAATTAATATTAAATATTTTTGTTACTACATGTTCTCCTAATCCTTTTATCTGATTAAAATAAATCTGAGCCTGGCACGGTGGTGTACGCCTGTAACCCCAGTGGCTCGGGAGGCTGAGACAGGAGGATTGTGAGTTCAAAGCCAGCTTCAGCAATGGTGAGGCACTAAGCAACTCAGTGAGACCCTGTCTCTAAATAAAATACAAAATAGGGCTGGGGATGTGGCTCAGAGGTCAAGTGCCCCTGAGTTCAATCCCCAGTACCAAAAAAAAAAGTATCTGTACTTAACAATGGCATATTAATACAGTTTACCTGAGAAATGTATTCTTTCCATGGCTAAAGTAAGATAAAAACTGTTTTTTTTTTTAAATTGATTAATTGTAAGTGAAATTCTGTAATCATAACAATTTAGTAAAAAGAAATCCAACGACTCATAAATTAAAAAGAAAACTTTTAGGACACAGTACAGAAACACACATACAACAGAAGCAAAAGCTTCAACAGACTATGAGCAATCTGCTCAAATACATTCTTATTCCATTTTAGTCTGTTGTATGCACATTTTTCTAAAAAAAATTTTTTTTTGCTGATTAGCAATCCATAAATTTATTTTACTCTCCACTATAGATCAAGATGTATGTTTGAAAAAACACCAAAACATTACCTGCTGATGAGTCATTATCCCCCCTGGGGATATATTCAAGGACCCCCAGTGGATGCCAGAAACCAGGGATAACATGGAACCCCTTATATAATCATACGCCATATTGGTCAACAACAGATGGCATATGTGATGATGGTCCCATAATATTACATTGTCTGGTGATGTAGTGGTCATCTTAGTTTGTATCAGTAACTATGAGGTTCACACGATGAAGAAATGAACTAACAACATATTTCTCAAGACTTTATCTCTGTTATTAATCTGTGAATGATTGTGCTGTGTTTTCTTCCACACATGTGTGCCTGTGATAAAGTTTAATTCATAAATTAGGCACAATAAAATAATAGCTAATAATGGAACAATTTTAACAGTATACTACAGTAAAAGTTATGTAAATGTGGTCTTTCTCTCTCTCTCAAAATATGGTATTGCACCTTTTCATTTAAAGAATGCCCCTTATGGTTTCTCTTTGGCATGTCTGAAATTAACAATATCATTATTCTCATACTTTGGGGCCATTATTAAGTAAAATAAGAGTTACTTGAACACAAGCATTGTGATGCCATGTTAGTGGGTCTGATTACCAAGGCAGCTTCTAAATGACTCACCAGCAGGTAATATACACAGTGTGGATACACTAGACAAAGGGATGATTCACATCCTGGGCAGGACAGAACAGGACAATGTGAGATTTTTATCATGCTGTTCAGAATGGTGCACATTGTTTATTTCTGGAATTTTCCATTTAATATTTTCAGACCAAAGCTGATCACATGTCACTCAACTGTGGATAAATGGGTTTCCTATATGAAATATACACCTTGAGTCACTCTGCATTGAGACTGAAGTTGTTAGGCAATATTCAGATGAGTTTTATCATATACCCACTTTGCCTAGCAAAATACTAAGACCACTTTTCAGGAACATACTCTAACAAAACAAAGTTGCATATGCAAGCATTTTTACTACAGTGTCACTTATAAGATTGAGGACCATATAAACTTTGGTAAGAGAAGTATGTTTAAATTATGATACATCTGTTTATGTGAAGGAACACCCAACATGCAAGCATTTTTTTTAAATGTCATTTGTATTTATTGACATATTATTTTAAGTGGAAAAAAAAGACTAAAAATAATATATAAAGAATGAATTTCTTTTTGTAAATAGTTAAAGCATGTTTACATATTTAAAAAACGAGGGGAAATAAATGACAAAATGTAAGAAAGAACAAAATTTGGGTAACTGGTTGTTAGACTCTCTTTAGGGGCGGGTGGTAACTGAAATAGTGCTGAACTTCCCTTGATCTCTGGACCTGAGGCAGCCATCTTGGAACTATGAGACTACAGACATTTAGCTTCATGCTAAAACAAAGCAGCAGGATAGAAAAACTCAGGGTTTTAAAAATAATGTTGTTAAGCACCTGAACCACCATAAAGTACATCTTACATAATACAAATAAATTCTACTCTTAGCACATTCTCTATTATTTGCAACAAGTGTTTCTAACTGACACAAAATAATCATAGCTGACTTTTTCTATTTTTGTCATTCTTATCCAAATTAACCATACTGTTCCAAAACAATTTAATTCCTTCTGTAACAAGAAACCAAAAACTTTAAAAAAAATTTTTGTTATATATGACAGCAGAAGACACTACAATTCATATTACACAATTATTCATATTCAAATTAGAGCACAATTTTCGTATCTCTGGTTGTACACCAAGAACTTATTTTTAGTGATCACTTTCCAACTCCCTTCTAATATATCAATTAGAACATAAAACTCTGCTGTATGAATCTATTACTACTTGTCTGTTATATAGTTGCTGGACATATAGGTTGTTGCCAGTTCTTAAATGGTACAGATAATGCTGACATAAACACTTTTGTGTGTGTTCTTTGGTGTACCTAGGTATACATTTCTGATGGGATATATGTATAAGTAGATTTGCTAGATTTGGGGTACCTGCGTGTTGAGCTTTATTAGATAATGCCAAGGAGATTTTAACTTATATATCAATTTGCTCCCATAAGCCCCTTATGATCCACACTGTTACCAACATTTGAATTTGTTTATTTTTTAAAATTAACCATTTTCCATGTTAGGCGGTGTAGTTAGGGGTCTCTGGAGAAGCAGAACCAATAGGAGACCTGTGTGTTAGAAGAGATTTATTATGAGGAGTTGGCTTTTATGATTATGGAGACTTAAGAATCTCTCCATCTGCCATTTGTAAGTTGGACCATCAGGAAAGTTGATGGCTCCCATTTAGTCCCAGTTCAAAAGCCTGAGAACCATGAGTATGGAGAGCAGAAGATTATATCCTGCTGCAGCAATCAGGCAGGAAGAGGGAGTTCCTCTTTCCTCTGCGTTTTGTTCTGTTTGGGCCCTCAATGGATTAGATGATACTCCTTCACAGAAATGTGTCTATTTTATTTACATTTTTCAAATACATTGACACAACATATTGATCTTCCCCCTTTTCCATCTTACTATTGATTATTTGTGACTTCTCTCTTTATTTCTTGATGATAAGTTTTCTCAGTTTCATTCGTTTTACTTTATTTTTCAAAGAATAAACGTGACCCTGGGTGCAGTGGCACCAACCTATAATCCCAGCAACTGGGGAGGCTGAGGCAGGAGAATTGCAAGTTCAAGGCCAGCCTCAGCAACTTAGTGGAGACCTTATCTCAAAATAAAAAAGGGCTGAGGATGTAGCTCAGTGGTAGAGTGTCCCTGAGTTCGATCCCTAGTACCAAAACAAAAGAAAACAAAATAAAAAGTATAAATATGGCTTTGGTTCTCTTTATTGTATGTTTGTTTCTATTTTATTCATTTCTGCTTATATATTCATTATTTCCTTCTTTCTATTTTGGGGGAATTTAATTTGCTTTGAGCTGGAGGCTCAGGTCACTGTTTTTCAGCCCTTTTATCTAATACATGCATCTATGACTATTAATTCCTGGTAAGCATGACTTTGGTTTTATCCCACTTATCCTACTATATCATATGTAGTATTTTCTGTATCCCTCAGCGAGGGTGTTTTCTCAATTTCCAAGTTTTTCTTTGAACCGTGGGATATTTAAAAGTTTCTGGTTATTTTCAAAATACACAAAGACTTAAAATTATTTTTATTATTGATTATAGTTAATTGTACTATAATCAGAGACACATTATATATGATATCAGACTTTTCCAATTTGTTGACAAGTGCATGATGGCTAGCATGTCATTTTTGATAAATGATCATGGGCATTTGAAAATAATGTGTCTTCAGCAATTGCTGGATGTAGCATTCTAGTAATATCAATTAGCTAAGCTTGTTAATTATGTTGTAAAAATTCTCTATCTTCCAATTTTTGTTCTCTTATTCTACCAGCTAAAAAAAAAATGGGGTAAGATCATCCCCTACTAGCATTGTTTGTTTATCTATATCTCCTTTTAGTTTGGCCAGATTTTGCTCTATTTGTTTTTAGAGTGTATAATTAAGAATTTTACAATTTAGAATTGTTACATCTTCTTGGTGGATTGAACTTTATATCAACATGAAATGTCTTTAACTTAAAAATCTTCTAGATTTAGTGTCTGTATTGTTTGATACTAATATGGCTGTAGCAGCTCTTCTTTGGTGTTTGTATGGGGTATCTTTCAAAGATGCTATTACTTTGTGTGTAGTTAGATTTAATGTTTATCTTTCATGAGCAGCTTGTATTAATTTTTATTTTAATCCCATGTGTTGATAGTTGTTTTTAATGTAAATTCTATTAAAGTTTAAAACAGCATAAAATAATGAATAAATCATAAGTTTAATGAATTCAGCACTCAGATCAGGAAACAGAATGTTACCATCAGACACAGGGGTCCCATGACCCCTTATAGTCCTGTTCTCCTAAGGGTAAAGACTAGTCTAGCACTCGGCATTAGTATTGACTCCTTTGAACTTTATGTAAATGTAATCACTCAGATTAATTGGGATACTTAATAAAAATATTAGTAAAAATTTACATTTAATATATTAACTGATACCTTTACATTTAAATCAAACATTTAGTTATGTCTTATATCTGTCACATATTTAATAACTTTTCTCTCGATTCCTATTGAATTAAACACTATTATTACTCTTGTATCATATTTTTCCTCCAAGAACTTGCTATTTATACATTTTGATTGACTTCTTTTTTGCAAAGTGCCCTAGAGACTGATAAAAAATCGAAACATTGGTCTATTAAAATCTAACATATATTTCTACTTCCATGACTTTCAGACAATGTAAGAATGATAGAACAACTTAACTTTTGAATAAATTTTATATTTCTCTCATCTTCTGTGCTTCTGTTGCCTTGTATTTTAATTCATGAAATCTTTATCATCATTATTCTTAGTGCATGTTTACCCACATATTTACCTTTTCTGTTCTTCCTCATTCCTTCCTCCATTTCTTTGCTTCCACCTGTGACCATTTTCCCTTTGCCTGAAGAATTTTGTTTTTCCCTTATTTCAGACATGCAGGCAATAAATTCTCAGTTTTCTATCCCTAGAAAAAGACTTTATTATACCTTCACTTTTGAAGGATATTTTCATTGGATATAAATTTTAACTTGATAATTGTTTTCTTTTATTGCTTTGAGGATATTATTCCATTGTCCTCCTGGGTTCCAGTATTTCTGCTGGAAATTTGGTTGTCTTTTCTCATCATTTTCCCCTTTGAACAATTTCCTCTGGTTGCTTTTAAGATTTTCTCATTGTCTTTGGTTTTCAGCAGTCCTGAAATTCATGATATTCTTTCCTGAGTTTCCTAGCACTGCTTCAATCTATGGTTTGATATTACTGGTTAGTGGGAAAATTCTTATTCTTTATCTCTCAAATGTTACTTCTGTCCCATTCTCCTCTCCTCCTGTGATCTTTTCAGTCTCATACATCTCTTACATTCTTTTTCGCCTTTTGATCTTTTTTCCTTTTCACATTTAAGCTGGATAGCTGTCTTCAGTCTTAAAATTCCTTTTTTAAAGAAAGAGATTCTAATTTACTAGTGCAAGTCTCCATTTCACCCTTGAGTTCTTTTTTCATACTTTTTCTAAAGTACATGTCTGATATCTGGTCTTTTGAGTCTATTGTCTGCTTAATTTCTCTTGGTGCTTTTGGTAAGGATTCATTTTCTATATTCTGGCTATTTTTTATTGAGTGCTGCATATTGTATATGAAAAAGTGTGGATATTATTTCATACCCCACATACCGTTTATCTTCTCCTAGAAAACATATGCTTTTGCTTACGGTGGGCACTTAGGATATGGGTAGGCAACCTCTAGCCAGAATGGATTTAATCAGAGATTAAGGTGATTCAAAACTCAGCCTTGTCTTTATGAAGACTTCCCCACTTATCTACTTCTTGCTCATTCTTGCTCTTAGATGTTGTCCTTTATTGTCCCAGCTGAAAGTGCGGGACATTCAGTGGGTCTCTTCTCCTTGGTGGGTCTGAACTCAAATTTTTGTCCGTTCCTCATCCTAAGACTGCTGAAAGTATGGTTCAGTTTCTTAGCTCTCAACTACTGCTTTTGATGTCAGGATTTTACTGTAGTAGAGACATGGTATTAATTCCAAATATAGCTCTTTCTCTATATCTTCATATATCTGTCATCTATCATATATACACATGCATACACATAGTCCAGAAGCTTTTCTGGTTCATGGGAAGACAAATTGTTCTAAAGCAATTTAACCTGTCACTGTACCAAGTAGAATCCCAAATTTTAACAAGTAATTTTAAAATATAAAAAAATATGTATTTTGTAAGAAGTTGCCTGTTAATGAAAGAAACAGAGACACTTTTAAAAATTAATTCATTGGGCTGGGCTATAGCTCAGTTGGGAGAGTGCTTGCCTCACATGCACAAGGCCTGGAGTTCAGTCCCCAGCACCACACACTCAAAAAATTAATTCATATATCCATGGATAAATGACTGACTCCAGAATGAAACAAGTTCAGAATCAATTCTATTTCTGTTTGTTAAATGTAAGTGTTAAGAAAGGTGTTCACATAAATAAGTAAATGTAAGAGAAGTATTTGTACCAATGTCATTCAGTTCTTTGAAAGTCAAAATTCACACAATGATCTATCATAAATTTTAAAATAATATTCAGATGACAACTAAATTAAATTGTTATTAAATAATTTAAGAGAAAACATTTAGAAAGTACCTGTTATTTGAAAATTTTTGTTACTTTTTCACTAGATTAGTTTATGTTTGAAACATTTACACCAATATTTTGGTGCTGGAGGCTTTTATGTTCTTGTATATCAATGAGAGCAGAAATGTACCTTTATGAGATTCTTGAGGGGTAAAAGATATTCTTTCTTATGTAAGATAGGAAAAGGACATGTTTTCCGTTAGGATAATTTTAGCAATAAATATGAAAGTTGAAGGTCTTAAAACTATACCCTTTCAATTATTTTTGCTCCTAGAAATCCTTGAGAATTCACTTTGAAGAACTCTGAAGCAGAACAGGAGGCAGTAGTATCTCTGTTCTACAGAAACTGTAAGGTCCAAAAAGCAACAGAGTACAAGGTGTTGTTGGGAATTGGATGTGAGAAATGATATATGACTGACTTTTCGGGGTCATCTCACAACTCAAGTTCTATAAGCAGAGCAGAGAGAAAAAGAACCTTTACAGCAGAACCAATTGGACACTGTAGCTTACTATCTATTTGGAGTGCCAGACAGTGGGGTGAGAAACCATATCCGAACATGTCAGATATTGTCTGAATGCAAATCCTGCGGTCACCATTAATTTGGAGGGAAGTTATGGATTTCCCTGCACCCCTGGGAAGGAGCTGGATCAGAACCTAATTAGACAAAGACTGGGGTTAAGTGCATCCGTCTGCTCTGTGTGTCCAGAATGATCTCTCCTGGGTGAAATCTCAAATGGAAAAACATTTCACCTTATTGCTAACATTAAAACCCAGAATGAATAAATGGTAAAGGAAAGTCAGCAAGAAATGACAGGGACAGTGTAATGGGATATGGAGCAAATTGAATTGGTGGTTTTAGAACCAAGTTAATTCTTCCTAATAAGTCTGAGTGGGTGCTCTGTTTTGTTTTCCTTAGTTTTTCTGGTAGAAATCAGCCAACTGCAAGGATTGTGTGGGTCCATGAGGCAGCTCTTTTCTTAGGAGCCTGTGGGCCCCTTTCCTGGACCTACCACAGTCTCAATCTGTGAATGTGAGAGAGGACCGCTCAACCTCTAGACTGCTGCCCCCAGCCATTTTTGTGGCTTCACAGACAGTGTGGATTTTGGTCCACTGAGGTCATTACAGGTCACCCCAGCATGACTGAGGAAAGCACAGGTTTCTGAATCTCTGTCTCAGGGTTGTGAGGACATGATCAGCAAAGGCAATGGCCAGGGAGTCAGATTTTGGCTTCAGGATACCTTTGAGGACATGTTCTTTCTACACTTCATTTTGTTTCCTCATCATTCCCAGGAAAATTCCAAGAGAATTGCCTTAAGTAGGGTTCCTTTCTTGGGATCTACTCTTGTCTTTGTCTAGAGTCTACTTTTCTGCTGGATATTCCCACCTAATGCTGTCTCTTATATATAAATATATCCTGAGCAGGAAATAGAGAGTTGGAGGGAATCAAAGGATAACCAACAAGTGCCGCCACTATGCCCATGTACCTTTGTGCAAAAAATAAATTCTAAAGACATTTTTTTTCAAAACAATTAACTTCCATCCATCAGAAAAATTTTCAATAAACTTATTTTTTCACTGCACTGCCGTGGATCCCAAAATTGACAAAACAAATAGACAAATCTATAATGTCTATGATGTGCACGATGCCCCCATACTTGTGGCATCCTTGTGCAATTAACAGTTTCACAGCCATACCCAGCAGCCTATATCAAACCACACTCTTTTGTATTCGAGATTAAAAAAAAAAAGCCTCAGATAGGTGAAGTGAATGTCCCAAGGTCTCCCTGTCTGCTAGCCATCAGATCTTCCAGCTCTGGTACTTTCCCATGGTTTACACTCTTTTCCTGAATGTCCCTTGCTTCCTGGCGACATTCTCCAAGGACCACCAAGTTGAGCCCGTAAAAATCACATTTCTCTGAACTTTCCTCGAGCACAGGTCTCGCCTTCCAAGTGTAACTCTTGCTTGCCAACTTTGACACATCTTGGAACAATAACTCCTGTGAGCTGCATTTTATGTGATGTGAGACAGGTGTGCAACTGTTGAATACATGTCTCAAGAGAGCTTATTAAAACAGCTAAGCCAATTAACTCTCATAGAAACACGTAACCTTTTCCAGGAAAATACATCTGAGGAGCAGGAGCTTGTGGGAACAAGTCCTTGGGGGAAAGCACGGCCTTTGATCTCAGAGACCCTTTCCCCAGGGTTGGCCTGGCCCCCTGCAGGGAAGGAGACCTATGGCAGTAGCTCTCTTCTGGAGGAGGGAGGTGGGTTAGTTGGAGCACAGGATACCCCTGGAGACTGGCCTTGTGTACAGAGGTGAGAGCAAGCTGCAGAAGATAAATTAGATGACAGGCAGCTCATCCATTAGAGCGGTTTCTGAAAACTCAACAGAACATGACCCATTGGGCATAAAGTGACTAATAGGAAACCAAGGTGAGAGGGGAAGTGTGTGTCCCCCAGGCTGAGTCTCTGCTTAATGAGGCCAAAGGTAGGTTTTAATCTTGGTATTTTCTAGTTAATTTGAAGTCAGGAAAAATGTCTGGCCCAGGGTCAGGGACTAGACTCCTCCCATGGGACCAGATGAGGAATGAATGACTACTACTGGAATGGTGGCTCCTGGGGTAGGGAGGGAGTGCTGTGCTACCTCTCTGCAATCCTTGGGTAAATAACCTGGAAGTCAGCTCTGCTGGACTAGCCATCAGTGGTCATGCTGTTGGGGACAAGAAGTTTCACCTATGCATTGGTCATATACACAGTTCACTTTGACCACTGGTTTCTGCCCCCAAACCCCAAGACATCATCCCGCTGTGTTCTCCTCCCCTCTCCATGGACTTGGTACCTGACTCCCTCTGTCCATCTCTTCCCTGGGAATCCCATTTCCTGTCCTTACTGGCTCTCATGGCCTATCCCAGAATTCTCTTGTCTGGGGTATGGCAAATTGCATCTGTGTCCCATGTATCTGGAATAAAGCCACCCCCCCAAAATGGTCATGGAATAAACAAATCAATGAACAGTGTAGCCAGTTGATTTCCAAATTGCTTTTTTAGAGGAAACCCTTTTGGCAAATGGATTCTGGTCATCCCCTGTCTCTGCAACACAAAAGCCCCTGAGACATGACTGAGAAGCTAGGGGAATTGAATGCAAGTTGAAAACCTCCTGTAGAAATTCTCCAGTGAAGAGAACTATTCTTCTTTGTAGACTCCCAGAAAACAAGCTATTCGTCCAAGAATATATGGAGTAATATGCAGTTGAGTTGAAATAAATTAGGAACAAAGAAATTTGCTGAAAATAGTTTGATTAACACACCAATTTGATCAAAACTGCTTAGTTTCTTTCCATACAGTCAATCCTGGGTATCCTCAAGGGATTGGCTCCAGGGACCCCCTGAGGATACCAAGGCACATGCTTGAGTCCCTCATGTTAAATGGCATAGTATACATGCCATACACCTATACACACCCTCCTGCATACTTTACATTACATTTAGATTACTTGTAATATCTAATACAATGTAACTGTACATGTTCCCAGAGGTTGACTAGTGATGTCTAGAAACCTTTAGAATGTTTGGAAATTTGAACTTGTCTTTGACTCTTAAAGCATGACTTTTTCTTGTACTATAAATATTCCTAGAAATATGTTCATGTGTTCACTCAACACCCTATTAAAATCTATAATAATATAATTGATATGAATTATATTATATTATAATATAGATAGACATACATATATGTAGTATAATATGTAGATTTATTATATATAAAATTTTTTTATTATATATAAATATATATATAACCTATATAGAATCTAATATGACCTATTCTAATGTCTATTATAACCACATCATGTACCTTGTTGGGTAAATGTCTATTTCTCCTTCCTGAGGAAATGTGCCTTGTTTATAACTGAATATTAAAAACTCCTAAGAGGATTCACTGATTAGAATAAAAAGAGATACTTTTTCACAATTTTTCCTGTTTGATTGAAAATTGTCTTTGTAGAAAAAAAATCATGCACATTTTATTATTTTTACATTGCTTTCTTCAAAACCAGTAGTAGATGATACACAATCATCATTGTCACAATTGAAGTCAAGACTCCATTGCAACAGACTGAAATTAAAGGACATCCTGGGGTTATGATTATGGGTGTTTCTTTCATCTAATTTGGAAAGTGGTGGAGAAATTTAACACCTACAATGTTCAGAGTTTGCCAGTAAAGTCTCAGTTGATAAATCCAATCCTCTCTTCGCAGTCCTCATCATGGTCAGTGACGTTAAACACTGATGATGACCACACTCCTCTTGAAATCATATTATTTTGGTCTCTGTAACAATGAGTGTCAACAGATTTCACCTGGTGTCACTATCTCCATGACACTCTCCTCCCCTCTCAGATGAGAGTGATACTGCCTTATGGAGTGACATCAGACGTCACTTTCTTTCACGATACTTTTCAAAACTCTCCTGTTTTTCTCTCCTGCTTCTTGGGAGAAGCAGCCAGAGTACATTTTGAGATGGAGTGTGATTCTGTCATTTCCTATCCTCTCTGAGCCCCATATCCACTGACTCAACACCTCAGGGTCATCTCAGAGGCAATGTTCTTTTGCTTCCAAACTGAACCTCTTTCAGTTTTTCCAATTTCAGCACAGAACTATCATCCACATAGTTCTGTAAACCAGAAATCAAGTGTCCTACCTTTCACTGTCCAATCCCTTAATCCCCAAACCAATCCATCACCAGGTCCTGGCAAATTAATTCCTAAATATGTCTCCAATCCAGTCTCATATCTGCTAGGACCTTAACACATACCAGGCCTAGAAGACCAGCAATCGGAGGCCCATTCCCCCCCCCCTTACCTCTGTCTCACCACCCTCTCAGATGTTAACTCACATCATTTTCCAGGGAAACTTATAACAACCTCTCAGATCAAACCAGACCCCTTATTATATGATGTCATAATATAATATACTTTTGACTATTATCCTTTCCATAATTGTACTTTTACATTTATTTGGGTAAGTGTTAGATTATTATCTGTCTCCATCTCTGTATGGTAAGTTCTCAGGAGGAGGGGTGCAGCATGAGGGGAGCCTGTATCTGGTTTAGCTCAAGGTTATCTTCTGAGAGCTCATGCCACAGTTTTGAGTCACACCCTTGAAAGATTTCTTTTTTTTTTACACAAATGGAGCACCACTTTTCATTTTTCTGGTTGTGCTTAATGTGGAGTCATACCATTCATGCAATCATATCCATACCTAGGGTAATAATGTCCATCTCATTCCACTGTCTTCCTCCCCCCACTGCCTCCTTTCCCCTCCCTCCTCTCTGCCCAATCTAAAGTTCCTCCAAGATGTTTTGAGAATAGATTGGTCATGATTTATGAAGAACATAAATTCATCCCTGGATTTCTCTCCAAGACTTTCTAGTCAACATAATGGACACTGCTGAGAGACTATGAGCTCTTTTGACCAAGATACTCTTTTGCAAGAGGAGACTGGATGTGTTGGAGAAATCGCTTCTGCAGTCAGCAGTCTAGGGAGGCAGCACCACCTCAATTTCTCTGCAGCAGAATTAGTTGACGCCTAGAAATCCTGCAGAAGGCTTTTGAAGATCTTTTTTTTTTAAGATAATCTCACACTTGAAATGTGAATTCATAATCTTTTTCTTGCTGACACAGACAGATAGCATCAGTGATGCAGAACTTGGCAAAGTTACTACCAAAGCAAATGATGCAGTGGGATTTCAATCCCAGGAATATTACAGAATTTTGACCCAAGCCTGTCCTTGCCAGACAACACTAATTATAGCAGCTTAGGTTTGAGAGTTTAAATGGGTTTTTTAAAACACATTTTACATCATATAAAAACAAAATTAATCAAATATCATAGGTATATGTGTGCTACTGTGTAAAAAATTACTTGTCAATCCTAATCATGATAGTGTCTGGCATTATATGAGCACAAAATTTCAAATGTAGTATACGTTGGTGTATTTTATGGAATGGAGAACTGTAGATTTTCTTTTTGAGGTGCTGGATATCTAACGTGTGTTAAGCAAGTGCTCTACCATTGAGCTACATCCCCAGCCCTGAGAGTTCCCTACAGAAGTTTTTAATTCACAAGTGTTGGAACCAACCAAATATGTAGTGAGTTTCCTTCTAGTTCTTACATAAGTCTCAAGGTCTAATGTCAAACTGGTGATACTATTGAGAAATTTACTGGCTATTAAGATCTTTTTTATTTGCATTGTCAAATATCTGCCTTACAAAAAATCCAGTACAAAGGTTTGGTGTCATTTGCAGAGGCAAAGACTTATGTATAATGTTGGCTCATAGCTTTGTATGATGGTTTTTGGGCTGTTTCCCTGTGCTTGAGAATATGGACCTACGATCAGCCTGATAGAAGCATAGCAAGGATCCACTATTGCTGGAAAGAGGAAAAAGCTGTAGATGATCCATAATTCTTGACCAATAGCTAAGATGTGCCTCTTATTTGTCTAGATAAAGTCTCCTTGATTATAACAACCTGAACTTGATAGGAAATGAGTTGGATACTCACCTAATAACTTCCCACCTAGCCCACCTCTGAAAAATGATGGATGGAAGACAGATGGCAATATGTGTTTCTCTCCATAGAGGGTGTCTTACTGGTCTCAACGCCTGCACAAGACAGGAAGAGGCCAATGGAAGAGCCCAGACCCACACCCAACATCTTCCCACATGACATATGAGTGGTTGCATCCAAGTCTTCCTAACTACTTGTCTGTAGGGAGTTAACACTCCAAAATGCATGATGAAAGATATAAAATTGGAAGATCAAAGAATTTAACCACAGACTCTTAAAAGGTGGCTGTTTTTAATCCCCACCCTCTTTTTGTGCTTTGTGAGAGGTGAGACAATAAACTTTAAAACTGCCAGCACTGATGATCCAAGATGCTCAAACTCTTTCCACAGCAATTAATTAATTCACCAATTCCCTGATATCTCTTCCTTCCTCAAGGGCATCTTCTCTTGCTTTAAGTTGCTCTCCAGTTAAGAACTGGATATTTGAAGCTCTTCCTTTTGTCTCTCAAAAAAAAATTCCTTCAACATCAAACTGGAAGCGGTGCACTGAAGAATAAAATTAGTGAACAACACGTACTTAGGTCTTATCCTTTGCAGAATACTACGGGGTCCAAGTTACGCAGTTTAAGGCCTGGGATCATTTCCCGAGGTACATTTTCCCCTGTGTAGCTCAATGGTACCATTGGGTGGGGCTCTGAAGGGTCTGTTGACAATATTAAATGTCTCAGGATTTGAGGTGGGGCAGGCTGAACTCTTCACAACTGATTAATTTTTCAGTCTGCTGCTTTATCTACCTGACAGTACGACTTGAACTACTGCCATTTCTAAATTGCACTTCTAAATATTGACTTAATGGCGAGACTCAGTGTCATAACACAGCTCGCTGGAGCAGCGAAGATTTCCCAGGCCTCATCTAGAAGTCTGTACAATGTCCTGTGGGGAATAGAGAAGGAAGAGGAGGATTGAAGAAAAAAAATAAAACCAAGTCCTGTTGAGAAAAGATGCAACTGCTCTTGACTTAATCTTACAGAGACAAATGGGAACACTCACCAGGCAGGCTATTGGATGAGGCTGGAGGGGACCAGGGCTGAGAGAGAAATGAAAGCAGTGACCGTGGATCCCTCAGCCAATAGCCAATAAGTATGTAAGATTACAGGGCAATGCTGGCTGGACTGTACAACACTCTCAGAGAGCCTTTACTTTGGTATCCAGTTTGAAGGCCTAGACCATATCCAAGGAACAAAAGGCTCTTTATCGAGACTTCAACATGGCTAAATCTTTAGCTCATCTTCATTTAGGTCACTGAGGAAATTCTGGGAAGTTATCTTTTTAGCTTCTTTCCTCTTGATTATTTAACACTATAACTGATCTGAAGGCATTTTTTGTCACATCCCATTAGCTGTTGAACTGTGAATCAGAAGAAGTGGTTGACTCCTTGCCCTTAAGGAGCCATTTTGGAGAAGCAATGAGAATTTTTTACATGCAAATTAGCTTTGAGATTTATTAGATACTCATTGATATATACATTCAGATTCTCCAAGATGATAGAAAGCATAATGCTCTGCAAGGCAGCAGAGAGAAGTCTGGGCTATGGAAACTGCCCCTCTTCAGGATTTCCCATCATCTTGCCATAGTATTGTCACTATATGCAAAAGTCTACCAACAGCAGATCGTGTGTGCATGACACATGCCCACTGGTCTCAACGCCTTTGGTGGAGGGGGGTTATTGGAAAGGGGATCTTTAGAACATGAAGAACTTAAGTTTCAAGGTAAAGTGAAACTAACCAGATATGGAAGGAGGTCCTTATGGTTTTGTAGAGATATTCATCTTGATGTTCTTAGATTGGTTTTAAGGTGATCCCTAAGGCACTATGTCCAACTTATTCTCTCTCCTATGCCTATGCAGGTGGCCTCTTATATTTGTGAATAATCATGCTTCTGAGAATGATCTCACAGGTGCAGCAAAATCTTTTGATTTTAGACCTCATCACAATGGGCTTGACCATGAACTTAACCTCTGGTTAAGTCTCATATAAGAATGGCCCATGCATTTATTGGCTTCCTTCATCTAATATCCAATTCCTTGAAAAATTGAGTCTCCATTTGAGATAAGAGAGTCCTCCTAAATCTTTCCCTTTCTCAAAAGCTTCTCATGTCAGCCTAGGTGACTGCTATGGGTAGAATCCCAGGTGACCCCCAGAAACTATCTTCACTGGCAAGGCAAGGCAAGGCAAGCCTGTGTTTGTTCTTCTGCCCAGTTTTAGCTTTCCACAGCCGGTTCCTGCTTCATGAGCCCACCTATGGATGCCTGTCACTGCTCTCTGGCATCTTCAAGATTCCTACCACACCCTGGTTGTGGGGCTGCTTTCTGTGGTCTCCATCTGTCTATGTTCTATGCTTCTCCGGGAGCTGGCACACCCTTGAGTGTCCTGAGCAGTTCTCCGGCGTCCACCTCCAGACAGCATCCTCCAAACACCTGCTGAAGGCCCACACCCTTAGTGTGGGCCATCTGTGATTCAGCCTGTGCTTACTCATTCTTTGTACCACTCTCTCCTATCCCTGCCAGCTAGCCTTCCCCATAATCAGTCACACTCCACCCTCTCCCATAAACCACCACACTCCTACAATTCTTTCAGCTGATGCTGCCCTCTGACCCAATCGAGTGAGATGCCATCAGCTACTTCTTCCCCTCTCCTATCAGGCTGCTTTTTATTTATGCCTTAATTTCTTCTAGGCCTCCCTTGATAACTTTGCCCATAATGGAAGTAATACAGCATTAAGAATTAGGTAAAAGTGTCCACAGCCATGTGCATGTAAAAGTCCAATGACCTACCAAAAGAGTGAATCCCACCACTGGGAAGATGACCGTGAGTTGATTATTTTGTTAGCTATAAATCCTCTCATCCTTAATAAAAGGTGAAGGATGAGAGAATCCCAAGGACTTCTCACTGTAGCCAAGGTAGTTTTCATGACCACTTACCTCATTGCAGTAAAATAATTTAGGATACCTTAGTCTCTTAATGATTTAAGATGTGCAGGAGGAGTCTTAACACAAAGGGACTTCATTTAATGCACTAACAAAAAGTTGTGAGTGGTTTGAATTCTCTTTTCTGTGTTGTAGGGGACTTCAAACATCTTTAGAAATGGTACACACCAAGTTATTTTGTTAAGGTCAATGAGACAATAATCAATCTCTCCTATATATCCAAAATTTTGCAAGTGAAAAATAGCTATAATATATTGAAGCAGTACTACTGAACCAAAGGAATCAATCGCCTACCAAAAGAGTGAATCCCACCACTGGGAAGACAATGACATTGTGTCTGGTCTAATGTTTCAAAGTACAAAAACAAAATTTAACAAAATGTGCTTATAAGATGTATTTCATAAGTAAACATCTCATTTTTCAAACCATGGCTTTGTTCTTCAACAAGAAGACTGTAATGCTTTCCTTCAGAGACTCAATGGTGTTTTGATTTGGAAGATAAGTAAGACCTGAAGATCAACACTCACCTGGCCAGTAGTACATGTAGACCTTCCTTTGGGCCTTAATCAGAGTGACCCACAGAGGTTCTGATCCATTCCACCAAAGAGGCATCAGGCTGTCTCTGTTGACACCGATGTCAAATGACTTGTTGGTTTTGGGATCCCACATGTAATTCCCAGTCATCTGATGGACCTCACAATGGCGCCCTACATAATGAGAAGGCAACGCTGTCAGTTTATCATTCTGAGTCTTTTCATTTTTATCGTTGTTTCTTGTTATAAAAGCTACCCCTGCTCATTGAGAAAATACAGAAGAGCATAATAATTGGCTTTGATTTTTTTTAAAATTATAGATATTTCTTCTTAGACTATGCCATAAAGGCAAATAATCCTGTGACATTCCCACTAATCGACTGAGGGTGAGATCACTTTGAATGAAGCTAACCTGTCAAGTCCGAGCTGTTTGAAGTCACACCGAAGACAGTGTGTGTTGAGTTTGGCCTTCTGTTCATGACTAGACATCTAAATCGGAATCAATATAGAAACAGATTCCTGTGAGACTTGGGTTAGGTTCTCATTCCAGAGCTTTTCCTGTCTCCCTTCAGACCACACCCTCCCACACCCCAAGATCAGCGATCTTTCTCCTTTCTTGGATAAGAGGAGTTATTTCTTCAGTGCTGAACAATCACACAACCTATGACATTTGGAACAGAAGAGTAAAAAATAGATTCAACTTTGGAAAACAAAGCAAGAAAACAGCCCTCCAAATGGAGCGTTCTATAGAAATGAGGGTTGGTCCTGCTGGGCACCCTCAGTCCCAGAAGAGAAGCCAGAAGTGAAAGACGCAAGCACTTGGATTCTTTTGAAACATTAGGCTTAAATTATTTATTTTGGAGCAATCTGTTACATCTTTAAAGTAAAAATAACACAAACATTGGCAAGTGCATCAAAAATTGCTGCAATTTTAGTGAGCGTCATTTGGCACCAGGATGAAACACTCTCCCCAAGCTCCCTAACTATGCTTAATCAAAGTGGCTTTTTTATTTGTTTGCTGTTGTTGTTTCTTCTTGCCCCCCCCTTTTATTTTTAAACAAAAATAACAACCACAAAACTACAATTTTGAAAATCTGCACACCAAAAATAACATAAAGGAAAAACATTTTATTTCATCACAGAAAGCAAGTCACTCCATAAACCATGCTTTGAATGCAAAGCCCAAAGATCCAAACAAAATGGTTTTTACCCAAAACTATAGCTGTGGTAGGTAAAGAGATTCAAATCTGAATAAACGGTCCCTATTTTCAAGTGGCTTGTGATTTAACGCTCAAGAGACAGTCTTCTGCATAAGAGATAGGCCTCCTGAGACCTAGGAAGCAGACCAAGTTGAAGCCTTAACCTGAGAATCAGGGTCATCCTCACCCATGTTGCTGAGGATAACTTTTTTTATTTTATTATATTTTATTTTTATTAACTAACTCATTAAGTGCAGACATATTTCTTACTGGTTCAACTCTGTTATCATTTTTAGTATTTGAAAGTCTAATAATGTTAAGGAAGCCCCTCTCACGGGTAAGGGTCCTTATTGATGTCTTTTATTCACCATAATACACTCCATATCAAAAACTTTTATCATCCTAATAATGCTTCCTCACCTCTCACAGGGCAAGGTAATCATGATAATATCCATTGGAAAATGTCTCCTTCCGTCTTTCCCTGTAGGTGATCTCTATTGTCCTCCCAAGTGCAGGGAGGGTATCTCACCGGGAGCTGCTGTGCACAGAAACTTAAAGGGTACAAAGTTGAAAGTGGTGAGAAAAGCTTTACAGAGATCAGTGACCAAAGAAGAGTCCTAAATAAATCAGCAGCAGAAGACTTGAAGGACAAGGTATATTAGACATGGGAACCATGGGGAGGGAAAAACCAGTGGGAGGGGTAGAGCCATCTCTGCTTTCAAATTTGAACTGTTTGGACCATTTTAGGTGACATAGATGAAACCCAAATAAAAGTGGGGGCCTTGTGTGATGTAGTTTTTCACAAAGTGCTACATTCAAAGAAGGCAAAACCAACCAAAAATAATTGCTAAAGTACTTATAGATCTCCAAAACCCCACAAGATATCATTTGGAAAAATGTTCCTCTTCTTTTCAATCTTCTGCTCGGCACTCTGAACCCCCAAGTATCCGAATTCTCTTTGCTCTTTAGGTAAAAATGAGGAGCCTCCTGTGAATCATAGAACTGTTTATGAATAGATTGCATTTGCATGTGGATTGGGGGAGAAAGGGAGAGAACATTCTGCTAGAGAATTTTTGTAGGGTGGAGTCTTTCTTTCAATAAGAAAGTCACCTCAGACTCCTCTGAGAGAGTTGGTTTCTTCTTGTGGATTGGCCTTGAGTTGAAACAGGAGGGTGCATTCTTCAAAGGCTGGATCGCAGATGCTGTCCCTGTCCCAGGGGCAGCCCTTTGTTCTGGAAGCCAGTAGGAAGCTTCATGCCTCTTATCCCATCTGCCCCAGGTGTCTCTTCCAACTGAACTGACCTTCCTTCCATGAATATAGTGAAGTTGGCAGTTTGTGTCTGTAACAGTCTAAGCCTGCTCTTATGCAGACTGGTTTACACACACACACACACACACACACACCCCGGGTAGAAGTGATGACTGAAAGAACAGAACAGAACAAAACAAAACACAATGTACTCGCTTCTGCAGCCCACAAGCGCTCATCTCCATATTCCTGCCTGACCCATATCTATTTTTGTACAATTACAACTCTTGATTTTTCTGTGGTTTTTGCTTTCCAAACAGAGCTTTGCTATAGTTTGTTTTTTGGACCCTCGGCTCAAGGCTTTAGTAGACACTTTTCCTGACTTCCTCACAAAGCACAAATTTCAGGTGGGTTTTCAGGTATGATGTAAGGAATGTCTATTTCTGTTTCTCCTCCAGGACAACTCTGTAGGCCTCTAACATCTGTGCTTGCCTTTCACTAAGGGGTTCACAGAATAACTCCCACACCTAGAACAGGTGTATGAAAAAAGCAGGAAATGATGCTTTCATTTTTTACTCCCCAAAGTCTTATTCGAGTGTGTTCTGATGTAATGCCCCTCACCAGAAGTTTTTAGCAAGTGTTCATAATCCTCTGCACCATGTTGTATGCCAAAGCACCGTAAATATCTGTCTTTCCATCCCATGAGAAAGCAGAGGATCATTTTATCTATAACTGATGGTCATAAAGACTTCCCTAAGATGAATCGGACTCCTTTGAACCCCCTCCTTGACTAGACCTGACCTTGGGCTTCCCTCTCTGACCTTGTGGAGTTCAGTTTGAGCAAGAATCCTGATAAGTCAGCTTAGGGAAAATCCTCCACCATCAGGTTCTGACCACCCTCAATCTTATTGCCCACCTGCCTCCAGCAAGAAGTCCCTCACCCCCGTCATGCTCCTTGGCTATACATCCCCCCTCTTCCTTATTTGTTTTTTGGAATCTAGTCCAATTTCTCTTCCCACTACAAGATCCCATTTTGCAGTGGATTCCTAGAACTATCACAATGAATTCCCCTTGAGTAGAGTCTGGCTTACCATCTTTAACAAGAATCATAAATAATTTTCCTTTATTTATTTACTTTTCATGTCTTTCAGCTTTTCTCATTATTTTTACTTAATGTATTAATTCCTTTTGTAGTTTATTTCTTCATTTATCTTTTTTATTTTTAAATTTCATTCAACATGCATCCTATGGCTTGGGTAGGGTGTGTCCTCCAAATGTTGATATACTGGAATCTTGGTCTCCAGTGTGGAGGTGTTGGGAGGTAGTGGAACCTTTAAAAAGTGGGTCAAGTGGGAGGTCATAAGGCCATAGGGCACCACCCTTGGAAGGGAATAATGTGGTTCTCCCAGGACCAGTTAGTTCTTGAGAGGACAGATTATTATAAAGCGAGATCACCCCACATGATTGGCCCCTTCCGCATAAGGTTCTTTCACTTTCTGCTTCTCCACCACGTTGTGATGCCATCAGGAGTCTCTTATCAGGATGCTGGTGCCAAGTTAGACCTTGTATCACCAGAATCATAAGCCAAATACATCTCTTTATAAGTTCTGCAGCCTTGGGTATTTTGTTACTGTGACCAAAAATGTATGAATACAGTGAAGTTATTAAGTCATTCACATGCTAGGCAGATAAAGATCAAAAGATTTGGTCTTTGTGTTTGACTAGCTTGCAGCCTGGTATGGACAACGATATGGCATAGTGGTTTGGGAAACAGACTTTGGAGTCAGACTACACAGGTTCCAATATAAGCCCTTCTATTTACTATCTGCCTGATCTTGGTCAAGTAGCTTGGACGCTCTAAAACTTCAATTTCCTTATCTGAGTAATGGTCATGATAACAGTTATTGTGAAACATACAGATAAGCAGCCCTTCCTTGCATGGTACTATGGGATCATAAAAATGACCCTGCAAACCATGCAAAATTATCTTAATAATCTGTGGGGGAAATTACAATTGTTCCATGACCATTAAAATTTTTTATAAAACTATTTAAAGTTCTCTGTCAGCTACAACTGTATAGGGAGATGAAGAAAACAATAATATGATCATTTACTAGTGTATTGTAATTTAAAATATTAGAAACATTGAGAATTAATGAGTTAGGGTTAGGGTTAGGGTTAGAAAAAAAACTTAGAAAAGATGATTTGAATAGCACTTGCTTGTCCTCCGAGATGGTTAACAGAAGTGGACTTTTTCCCTACACCTTGGTGAATTGTCCTACCCTTATCTAAACACTTTTTATCCTCTGTGTTCTCCATGTCATGAAATACCCTCAAGAGTTCCTTAATGTGAAGCTTTGGCTTGTGTCACCTCCTCAGGGACATGTTCATCCTTCATGTCACACCCCCTTTCCTCATTTCTGTGGATTGAATTTGGTTTGTCCTCCTAAGGTCCCTGGGCTGGAAGCTTGATCCTCAGAGCAGCTCTGTGCAGGTGGCGGGAGCTTTAAGTGACAGGGCCTGGGAGGGTGACCAGGTCACATGGCTCCACCCTCATGAATGGATTGATGCTCTCATGGAAGTGGGTCAGGTCTTCTGTGACTAGATTAGTTCTCATAAGGACACATTGTTGGGCTGAGGTTGTAGCTCAGCGGTAGAGCACTTGTCTAGCATGTGTGAGGCACTGGGTTCAATCCTCAGCACTACATAAAAATAAATAAAATAAAGGTATTGTGTCCATTTACCACTAACAATATTTAAAAAAAAATAAGGAGCAAGTTGTTATAAAATGAGGTTATTCCATCCCTTGGCCTATTTTATATGCAGCTATATCCCTTTACATCTCTCTATTATATTGTGATGCAGCCAGGGAGCCCACCAGAACTAAAAAAAAATAAAGGATGATTTTCATGGCAACAATTGGGGTTGCCACATCCAGCCACCAGATTCAGAAACTAAATAGACCTCTTTACTTTATGAGTTGTCCAGCCTTAGCTATTTTGTTATAGCAGCACAAAAGGGACTAAGACACTCATTTACATCAGTAAGTTCACCTTCATAAGGTTCTTCTGGGTACATGTTTAAAGCTTCTCAAAGGATGCCAATGTCAACATTCAGATGGCCAATTATTTCTTCTATGATTCCATTTACATTTTATTCAAACCCTGCAAAGTAATTTTCCAGTGAAGTTAAAGTTTCTGCCCCCTTCACACCTAGCCCTTACTATTACTTTCTGTCATGATGCTTGCTTGAATGTTTTCAGTTGCTTGTTTCATGTCATATTTCTTCCAAAGCTCAATTTAAAAAAAAAAAAACATTTATAACCTCCCATTCTGGATCATTACCATGTCCAAAAGTACATCTAAAACAATCAGCTTTTTTAAAATATTAAGATAATTTCTTGGCCTACTTGCTGGATTATTGAAATTGTTTTTATAGTAAAAAGCTAATTTTCACATATTCTTTCAAATGCCCAAAGGAATCATGGTGACCAGGTGTATTATCCAACAATAGTAATGCATTACGAGTGAAATTATATGGTTTTTATCATTGGAAATAAGGAGGCAACACAACTACATGCTTTACTGTCTGTGCAAGAGGAACAATCAATCACCAGCCAACTTTGAAAGAAGGGATGGAACTGGTCTCTAATCACGATGCACATTTTTTTTAATTTTTATTGTTGATTGTTCAAAACATTACGTAGTTCTTGACAAATCATATTTCACACTTTGATTCAAGTGGGTTATGAACTCCCATTTTTACCCCGTATACAGATTGCAGAATCACATCAGTTACACACCCATTGATTTACATATTGCCATACTAGTGTCTGTTGTATTCTGCTGCCTTTCTTATCCTCTACTATCCCCCATCCCCTCCCCTCCCATCTTCTCTCTCTACCCCATCTACTGTAATTCATTTCTCCCCCTTGTTTTTCCCCCCTTTCCCCTCACTTCCTCTTGTATGAAATTTTGTATAACCCTGAGGGTCTCCTTCCATTTCCATGCAATTTCCCTTCTCTTTCCTTTTCCCTCCCACCTCTCACCCCTGTTTAATGTTAATCTTCTTCTCATGCTCTTCCTCCCAACTCTGTTCTTAGTTACTCTCCTTATATCAAAGAAAACATTTGGCATTTGTTTTTTAGGGATTGGCTAGCTTCACTTAGGATAATCTGTTCTAATGCCAAACATTTCCCTGCAAATTCTATGATTTTGTCATTTTTTAATGCAGAGTAATATTCCATTGTGTATAACTGCCACATTTTTTTTATCCATTCGTCTATAGAAGGGCATCTAGGTTGGTTCCACAGTCTTGCTATTGTGAATTGTGCTGCTATGAACATCGATGTAGCAGTGTCCCTGTAGCATGCTCTTTTTAGGTCTTTAGGGAATAGACCGAGAAGGGGAATAGCTGGGTCAAATGGTGGTTCCATTCCCAGCTTTCCAAGAAATCTCCATACTGCTTTCCAAATTGGCTGCACCAATTTGCAGTCCCACCAGCAATGTACAAGTGTAGCCTTTTCCCCACATCCTCGCCAGCACTTGTTGTTGTTTGACTTCATAATGGCTGCCAATCTTACTGGAGTGAGATGGTATCTTAGGGTGGTTTTGATTTGCATTTCTCTGACTGCTAGAGATGGTGAGCATTTTTTCATGTACTTGTTGATTGATTGTATGTCCTCCTCTGAGAAGTGTCTGTTCAGGTCCTTGGCCCATTTGTTGATTGGGTTATTCATTTTCTTATTGTTTAATTTTTTTGAGTTCTTTGTATACTCTGGATATTAGGGCTCTATCTGAAGTGTGAGGAGTAAAGATTTGTTCCCAGGATGTAGGCTCCCTATTTACCTCTCTTATTGTTTCTTTTGCTGAGAAAAAACTTTTTAGTTTGAGTAAGTCCCATTTGTTGATTCTAGTTATTAACTTTTGTGCTATGGGTGTCCTATTGAGGAATTTGGAGCCCGACCCCACAGTATGTAGATCGTAGCCAACTTTTTCTTCTATCAGACGCAGAGTCTCTGATTTGATATCAAGCTCCTTGATCCATTTTGAGTTAACTTTTGTGCATGGCGAGAGAAAGGGATTCAGTTTCATTTTGTTGCATATGGATTTCCAGTTTTCCCAGCACCATTTGTTGAAGATGCTATCCTTCCTCCATTTCATGCTTTTAGACCCTTTATCAAATATAAGTAGTTGTAGTTTTGTGGATTGGTTTCTGTGTCCTCTATTCTGTACCATTGGTCCACACGCCTGTTTTGGTACCAGTACCATGCTGTTTTTGTTACTATTGCTCTGTAGTATAGTTTGAAGTCTGGTATCGCTATACCGCCTGATTCACACTTCCTGCTTAGAGTTGTTTTTGCTATTCTGGGTCTTTTATTTTTCCATATGAATTTCATAATTGCTTTATCTATTTCTACAAGAAATGCCGTTGGGATTTTGATTGGCATTGCATTAAACCTATAGAGAACTTTTGGTAATATCGCCATTTTGATGATGTTAGTTCTGCCTATCCATGAACAGGGTATATTTTTCCATCTTCTAAGATCTTCTTCTATTTCTCTCTTTAGGGTTCTGTAGTTTTCATTGTATAAGTCTTTCACCTCTTTTGTTAGGTTGATTCCCAAGTATTTTATTTTTTTTGAGGATATTGTGAATGGAGTGGTTGTCCTCATTTCCATTTCAGAGGATTTGTCGCTGATATACAGGAATGCCTTTGATTTATGCGTGTTGATTTTATAGCCTGCCACTTTGCTGAATTCATTTATTAGCTCAAATAGTTTCTTTGTAGACCCTTTTGGGTCTGCTAGGTATAGAATCATGTCAGCTGCAAAGAGTGATAATTTAAGTTCTTCTTTTCCTATTTTGATGCCTTTAATTTCTTTCGTCTGTCTAATTGCTCTGGCCAGTGTTTCGAGAACTATGTTGAACAGAAGTGGTGAGAGAGGGCATCCCTGTCTTGTTCCAGATTTTAGAGGGAATGCCTTCAATTTTTCTCCATTCAGAATGATGCTAGCCTGAGGCTTAGCATAAATTGCTTTTACAATATTGAGGTATGTTCCTGATATCCCTAGTTTTTCTAGAGTTTTGAACATAAAGGTATGCTGTACTTTGTCGAATGCTTTTTCTGCATCTATCGAGATGATCATTTGGTTCTTATTTTTAAGTCTATTGATGTGGTGAATAACATTTATTGATTTCCGTATATTGAACTAGCCTTGCATCCCAGACGATGCACATTTTTTTATTATATAGTTATGGATAGATCAAGGAGCTAGCAGTGAGGTTTACTAATCCGTAGAAGAGGAAGACTGAGAGCAATGCAAAGAACTTTGAATTGAATCATAGACATCCCAGCTCTTTCAGTTACCCCAGCAGAACTTTCTTCTAGGCCCCTCTTTCTACAGCCAACCTTGTGAGTCTAATTCATCTCTTCTCCATCCTCTCCTTCTCAAAGCCATTCAACTTTCCAGAATTCCTACTTAACTCCTAAGTTTACATAGCTTTTAGAAAGCTGAACACCAAATGAAAAGGAAGGAAAGAAGAAAAAAAAAAGAAAGAGAATGTGTTTCCTTAAACAGGAGATATTGATTTAGAGGGACACTATAGTTACAGTGGCACATTTATTTTAAGGAAAAAAGGAATGGAAAGGATTAAGAAAATACACAGAATTCCCAGTTAAATTGGGATTTCAAATAAACAATGAATTTTTAGACTCTAAGTATATCCCAAATATTCCATGGGATATACTTATGCTACAATTTATTTGTTGCTTACCTGAACTTTAACCAGATTTTAACCAGATGTTAAATTTAACCAGATGTTCAGTATTTACCTGGAAACCCAATTGTTGCCATGAAAATCATCCTTTATGTTTTTCCTAATTCACAATAACACTAAATGTGAGAAGTGGCACAGGAGCCACATACAAGATACAGTGTGGTGTGGAATAAATAGCAGTTGAAACCTCTGGGAGATAAGGGAGGATCTCCCAGAGGAGCTGGAACTTGACAGGTAAGTGGGGTTTTCCGGGGTACTACTGACAGAGGTGATGGCATGTGCAAAGAGACAGGGGATTTGAGGGTGGGCAAAATATGAATTATGTGTGCAAAATATAGAGTTTCACTTTGTATCAGGGATGCTCTTAGCACTATGCTGCCCTGGCACAACTCAGGTGAGTCCTAGCTTGACTCTGTCAAGGTCCTGGCAAAGAACAGATGAGCCAGCTTAATTAAGGAGCTATGTACTAAGGTGTAGGCAAGGCTGACTGGAGCCATTACCACTCCCTTCCCCCAGGGGTAAGAGCAAGGAGAGGAGTGTGGCCAGCAGGGACCCTCCTCCACCCATCAGGATCCACCTCCTGAGCTCTAGACAGGCTGCAGAAGGTGGGGGAAGGCTCGCGGGCAGACAGAGGACACCCAGCATGCAGCCAAAGAAAATCCCAGACATGGATTCTTTACAAAAATCATTAATCACCTGGGTCCTTAACTAAATATCAGAATACACTTGAACTGAGTGTCCCCTGAATGGGGACTTTTAAATTGTTATGGCATTACACACATCTGAGAAATGGAGGATGCCCCGGGGGGCCTCTTGGTTTCATCCTCTACTTCTATATTATCATACTGTAATACGATATTATGATATAATATATGCAAAGAACTTCAAATTGAAATTATATATATTATATATAATTTATATATATACACACACACTCTCTATATATATATCAATGGAAGGTCAATGGAGATGATCTATAGTGGCCTAATTCTACATCACAATTCCAATCACTTCACTTGATCTCATCACATAAGCGGCGTATCACCTCACATCATCATCATAAGAAGAAGGGTGAGAACAGTGCAATAAGGTATTTTGAGGGACCCATTCACATAAATTTTATTTTAGTTGTCCTTTTTGTCATAATTGTTCTTATTAATTATTATTGTTAATCTCTCATTGCATCTAGATTATAAATTAACTTTTATCATAAGTATATGTTCAGGAAAAATCATATCATGTATATTTCAATCATTGTTAATGATTATGGGCATCCACTGGGGGTCTTGGAACATGTCCTCCAAGGATAACTCTCAGCATTTAAGAAGCTCACGGAAAAAGGGAGCCGTCATAGTTGTTATGTATACTAATGCAGTCTTCAGAGCAGACACTCCCAAAGACAGGAGGAATCAGGGGACAAGGTGGTAATATCCCAAGGGAGGAGCCTACTCAGGAAGCACTTTGGGTAATCCATGCATGGATCAGAGGCTGAATTAGTCCCCAGAAGGGTGAAAGAATAGTCATCAGTCCTCAGCCACCTGAACTAGGTACTTCAGGTTTGCACTGTAGTCTTCAGCATAACACTGGGATTTGTCCTCTTTGCAGGCAGAAGAAGAAAGGGTCTAAGTGGCTGAGTGATGAGGCCAGGACCATGGATCTAGTAGAGAGCAGAGCTGCCAAGCAGAGCTGGGTCTCTCTCTGACTCAGCCTCCATACCCTTGCCAGCACTTGCACCTGCTCCCATCATAGGATCTTGCCAGGCCTTGGTCATTTTAGTAGCAATCACATCATAAGTCAAGCCTAATTCTGAGACTCTCAGCAAAGTCACCCCATGGAAGTGCACAGATCTCCAGAATGCCAGCCATACTCTTTGCTCTTGCTAACAGTGACCATGCATGAACATGACCACAGATATCTCTGCAGGAGAGATGGCAGTCACACAAAGGTAACATAAACCTCTCCTTTTTTCTGGAAAGAGTCCAGCTGTGTAAAGAGAGGCTCTAAGAGTTTTGAAATCTAGGATCTCAAGTTAATGGGTGCATTTTAGAGACTGAACATATGCACATCAACTCAAACTGACATGGCTCCAAGAAATATCTTGGTACACCCAAATCGGAGTCAGGCAGCCTGAGAATGTTAAACAAGTCAGACTTCGACACTACCAGACTCCTCTTAGTACTTTCCCTTGAGCGTTTGAAACATCTGAGGATTAGTTTAACCCCTGTTTTGATAAGTGAACTTCCAAACAATTACTTTCTACTCAAGAGACGTGAAAGAATTAGTAAAACATTGCTCAACGTATCTAACTTACAAATTGGAGTTTGCTTTGCAGATGAACTCTGTTGGGAAATACATTTTATTTTCTTATATTTCTTTTTTCATTTTCTTAACTTGTTCAAATGTGGATTTTGGTGTGTGGAAGAAGTGGTTTCAAATGAAAGATGCAAGATTAAGTTGAAAGAAAAAGCTCACAATTTGCACATCTTTAAAAGCAACTACTGATGTATGTGCCAGACACAGTCATGTTTAGACTCTGAGTCACAAATATTGCAAGACCGAGGTAACAGGCTTTGATTATAGTGTGAAGTGGAGGGAGTGCAGCAAAAATAACCCCAAAATGTTAAAAGGGGACATATTTTTGATCAGAGTCATTAATGCTCATAATTTTGAGGTCATTGGACTTAAAAAAATTTTTTTTAAGTTTTATTTTTCTGCACCACCTACTAGCTGGGTGCAATTCCTTAACACCTAGAATACAGGAAAAGAAGCAAAAATCACTCCCCAAATAAGGACAAAAAGGCAAGTTTTGATTTGAGCTACTTTACTTTTGGAAAGCTCACTTCTGTCAAAGCTCAAAGAAGTTTCCAGATAATCTGATCCATCCTCACCTCAATGCAAAGTTGGAGAAGAATTAATGAGTACATATAAGATGGAATTTCTTTGGAGACACATTCCATTTTATTGAGGGGCTTTTGGGGGGGCTTTTTGAAAGATGGTAGATGTCTGGAAGGAGAAATTTCTTATTTTGAGCGTTTCTATGTGCACACATGGAATTTAGCTAACACTGGAAGCACCTCGGTCCTCCTGCTGTCATGAAGCTTCCATCTTCCCCACCTCTCACACTCTCACACAGGGACATCAGGTTGGCTGTGGGCCTCACGCTAATTAGTTGGTGACTGGCAAAAAAACACATAAACAAGCAACCAGGCTCCAGCCCCTCCACTACTGGCTGGCTGCAGCTGGGGGAAGCCCCTTTGCTATTCTCTTCCCATAAACTCACCCAGGACTGGAATTCTCTTTACACTAAGGGCAGAAGGACTGTTGGAGTCCTCCTCCTCCTTGTGACCAAGGCAAGAGTGGGTAAGGATAGGGAGTTTAATTCTGTAGAAAAGAAGTGCAATTAGGTCTTGGATCCAAGCCACATTCTCCAACCAAGATTTCCAGCTGCTGTAGAATCTGGAATGGCAACGGGTGACCTAACAGAAGGGACCAGATATCAAATGGTAGATCCCACGAATGGCAGAAATTGGTAGAGAATGATCAACCCCAGCAGTGTAGGAGTGCGGAGAAACAGTAACTTCAGTGGCTGCATCCAGTGTGAACCAACCAATGGACCCAAACCCTCCTCTCCTTTGTTTTGATAAGAAGTGGAAGAAAGCACACAGTGCATCCCCATTCTCCTCCTCCTTCTCCTTTTCTCTTTTAGCTTGTAAACAGCAGGACTTCACTTCTCACAGTTAGGAAGGATGGGAAGTCCAAAATCAAGGAACAGCAGATTCTCTATCTGATGAGGGTTTGTGTCCTCACAGGCAACTTTGTCACTTCAAGTTCACATGGGGGAAGGGGCAAGAGGTCTCTCTCCAGTCTTTTTTGTAAGGACACTCACTGATCCTATTTATGAGGGTTTTGTCCTCCAGACTTCATCTCCAACCAAAGGCTTCACCTCCTGTCACCATGAACTGGGATATGAGCATTTGAAAGAGATATAAATATTCAGACGGTAGCACTTGTTCACATTTAATGCCTTTTTAAAAAATTATTTTAAGCATCCTAAAATCTCACTGTGAGATTGAGTGTCCCCTCGGTTTGTTGTGGTTGTTACTGTTTGTTTGTTTGTTTTGTTTTTTGTGCTTATTTGCCATTGGTATCCAGATTGGCATGACCAGAATGGTGCTTAGTCTTGGTTAGCTAGTTGTTAATTGTTAGTTAATTGTCACTACAGAAGCAAGACACTGCCCAGTTCACTGTGAATCATGAAGCTTTTCAATTTGGCAGAGGTGGGGAGGCAACATTCATACATTTGGGGCCTTTTTTGTTGTTTTTCCTTCAGCTGCAAGGGTAATTCTGGGAATCTTAAGGCAAATTTCTTCATCATTGAAAAATCTATGGATTATTTAGTTTTTAAATATTTTTTCTAACATAAACATGTAGAGCTTTAATTGTTGTTCCAGTTACTGCTGCACCCTATATATTTTTAAAGAAAACTCATTTTTGTCAGTGTGGTTGGTTCTGTTTGTCGTTACTAGAATGTGTGACGTAGGTATGATGCTGGCCTGTCTGAGTTCATAGGCTTGGGCCAGAAGTACCCATAAGGTGAGACCAGCCTCCCAAGGCATGAGAATTAATGATATTACCATAGATAACATTGTCACTGTGGCCACAGCCACATGCCCCAATCGGTGATCAGCAGCAATCAGCACATAAATGGATGTACTTGGAGTAGATGCTGCACTTCCTAATGATTTGTGTATATCATCCTCCTTGGGTGCTCTCAGCATATGTAAAATGTGTTAGAAGATAATTTGCCTCAGGGATAAAAAAGTAACCCAAATGAGCACTTCATCATTTTGCTAGGTGTGAGAAGTATCTTTTTGATGTATTGATAGTTTCCCAGTCGAAGCAGTAGACGCCACTGGAAAAGATAAAGCTTTTTGAGTTAAAAAATAGAAGCATCAGGTAAAATGAGAACTGGCAGGAATTCAGGACCTGTGAGAAGCATGTGGCCCAGTAGAACAAATATTTTTTAAAAATATTTTTTAGTTGTTGATGGACTTTATTGTATTTATTTGTATGTGGTACTGAGAATTGAACCCAGCGCCTCACACATCCTAGGCAAGTGCTCTACCACTGAGCCACAACCCCAGCCCCATAGTAAAGCAAATATTGAAGCCCAATATTTGGGCATTGGAACTCTATTCCTGCCATTCACCAGTGCTCAGTTTCCTCATTTGAGAAAGGTTTTTCCTTTTTTATTTTTAGGGTGCTGGGGATCAACCTCAGGCCTCACAGATGCTAGGTAAGCATTCTACCACTTAACTACACCTCCAACCCAGTTTTCCCACTTGAAAAATGACTGTCATCATACCTTCCAGCCGAGTTAAATGATTTCAGGTAGGTGAAACCTTCGCATGTGTCTGGGGCATCACAATCCCTTGGAAATACACACCAACGTCTACATCCCCTTTAAAGGACAACCTTATCAAATAGTATGCACTTTTTGATGGGTTCTAGGGAGGATGAGGCTGGGCGGTGTATTTCTTACATGCTATTTACACACCATCTCCTAAGGCAAATTCTCAAATTCCCTTGTAGGAAAAGCAAAGAAAAGCACTACTCGGAATCTGCCTTGGTCAGGGGCAAGGAAGCTAGAAAGGTGCAAAGGAGCACATCCTAGACCTAGAAGAAATGGACCCTGAGGTTCAGGACCGTCGGGAAAGAGCCTTTCCTGAGCCTGGGACATGCCTGGCCTGCACTGCCCTCTACTGGCGATTAAAATAATCTCACCACTCGCAGCCTCTCCCTGGCGCGGGGCTGGGTCAACCTTGAGTCCAGGATGCATGTTTCCCCCATTTGAAGACTCCACAGGGACCCCAGAATTCTTAAAGGTGTTTGTAAATACGCTCAACATGTCAAGAATAAATACAGTGGCCTGGCCAGGGGCAGACGGCCACGACATCAGAATGGCCCCCTTTAGTCACAGCAGCAAACTGAACCCTTCCACCTGTGAAATGAGGATCCCTGGTCATATCTGGACTGTACTCGTTTTGAGTGTCCTCATTCTCATACTCCACCCACCTCCATCCTAATCCTTGCTTTGTTTCCCATTTTTAGGGCTTTTGCTTCTTATTTAGTATTTTATTATCCCTTTCCCCCCACATCCTCATTTCTCTTTGGGTTAATATCAATGAATTTTTTTTTTATACTCCGATTTGTAATTATCCACTGCAGCAGACATTTAACTTCTGGTACCCTTTTGTCCTTCTAAGAGCAGCTACTGCTGTTCCTTGGAAATTCTACTTCCACCCCACACCAGGCCCACTCAGCAACTTATATGACCCGACTTCTCTGGCTATAGTAAGGAGGCAGAGGATGGACCTGTATCCCACACTGGGCCAAGGAAGTCCCCACCCTGGCTTCAGTGAGGATTGCTTCAGGGTCCAGCCCGTGTGAGTCCAAGCCCCGCCTTTATGTTCCTTATGCTGAAAGACTCCATCCTCCTTGTGGCCAAGCTGGAAAGAAGCATCCACAGTATAAAGACATGCTCCCTGGAGAGGGGAGCCCAGGCAGTAATGAAGACAACAGGAAGGAAGCAGCAGAGACCGAGGTGCAGAGGGAGTCCTGGGAGTGACGTCCTCAGTTCTGTTCATCATTAACCAGCTGTGACTTCTGTTCCATTAGCAAGAGCCACCAGAGTCTTCTCTCATCCCAAAGCAGCACATGCTAGAATCCAGTCCCTTGCCTCATTACCTTTTCCTGGCCTCATCTGCCTGCAGCTATCATAAAAGCTCAGTGACCATCTCTGGCAGTTTTGCCTCTTCTTTCTGAGCTCACAGCACCTGCCCTGGGTTCTGAAGCAATTTAAATCCACTGGAGACCAAGGCCCTGGCCTTCAGCTGTGAACAGCTCTGAGCTCCAGGACTCTGCAGTCCGGCTTGTTCCTTCCTCCAAAGCCCACTCACCCCAGGCAAATCTCACACCTTAATTTGTGTTAAAAGTGCCATTAACCTAAGTTGACTTCTGCAAAAGAGCTTAGATGATGCTTTAAAATTCTCTATTACGGAGATTTTCAAGTATACACAACAGAAGGATAAATATCAACAAAGAACCTGGTACCCTTTGTCCTTCTAGATAGTTTTCATATGTCCTTCTCCCCACCCCATCATATTTTTTAAAGCAAATCCCAGACCTCATTTAAATCACAAATACTTCTGTGTCTATCTCCAACACTGAGGGACTTTTCACAAAAATATAGTCTGTTGTTATCACACTTCACAAGGTGCACCATCATCATTCCTTAGTATTATCTGATTCTGCTCTGAGTTCACTGTCCCCTTATCCTTTTAAAAATACCCAATAATGGCTCAGGAAGCTAAAGCAGGATTGCACATTCAAAGCCAGCCTGAGCAATTTAGCAAGGCTCTAAGCAACTTAGTGACACCCTGTCTCGCAATTAAAAATAACAAATGGGTTGGGGAATGTGGCTCAGTGATTAAGTGCTCCTGGGTTTAATCCCTGGCACCCCTCCCCCCCAAAAAAATTGCCCAGTAAGATAGGTCAGTGGGTTCAGACCGTGTCACCCTAATCCTTCATAGAAAGTTTCCCAGCAATCTTTACCTGATGGTTTTACAATCCACTGGAGATCATTGCCTACATTTGATCCTTCTAGAAGGGTCGAAGAATCTCTCCCTTGTAAGTGAAGCTTTTCTCTGGAAATAGACAAATTCCTTTTGGGATTTCTATAGCCTGTGTATCCCCCACACCAAAGTAAGTGGGTGCCTCCGTGGCCTATTGCTGTGTGATAAACAACCTCAAACCTTAATGGCTTAAAATAACAACAGTCATTTACTGAGCTCACACATCTGTGATATGGGCAAGGGCTAGAAGGTGAAGCTCTTCTCTACTAATAGGGCAGCTCAAAGGCTGGGGATGACAGAGGACTGGAAGTATCTGCAGGCCATTGCTTTGGCAGCTGGAGGGGACCTTAGCTGGGCCATCAGCTGCTATACCTACATGTGGCCTCTCTACCTGGCTGCTCAGTATGGAAGACAGCTTCCAAGGTGAAGCAGCCCAAGAGAACAAGGAGAAAATACCTGGCATCTCTATGATCTAGATCCAAAAATCACAGAGCATCACTTTTACTATATCTATCATCATAAAGGTAATCTATGTATAAAGGGGGCACACCACTTGATGGGTGAGCATCAGTGGTATGCTATAAAAGGAGCAGGTAGGGGATTTTTATGGCATCTCTCTTTGGAATGTATCATCTATAGCGATGAAAAAGTGAATTCATTAAGGAGTAAGTGTTATAAAACAGACACATCCCAACTGATGTTCATTTACCATAGTTTCATCTAAGTCATTTTAAAAAGAAGAAATTCAGAGTATTTGAACTCTACTGCTTGTCTAGGTAAAATAAATAGATATATTGGTATAGAGGGTTATTTGAAGACTTGTTCATATAACTTGTTAAGAAATATCTAATTTTTTTAAGACCTCGCGTATATCAGGCACAGTTTTAGGTGCTAGGATGAAGCAGTGAGCAAGACAGACAGAATTCCTGCCCTCAAGTGGTTTGGTTGCTGATAGGAGAAGACAATTAATAAACATGGAAGTTAGTAGAAATATAGAGAATGGTATGAGGAAGGTGAAACAGAGGGCTGGGGTACATGCCTGAGGTGCTGCCTTGGCTCTGGGGACCTGGGAAGGCTGCACAGAGGAGTGAGGTGACACTTGAGTTGCAGCAAAGATGATGACAGAGAGGCAGACATGCTAAATCCTGGTAGGACAATAGTATTCTTGGCAGACAGAGGAGACATGAACTCGGCACCTTTGCAGGACAGGAGGAGGGTGGTCTGGCAGAGACGGGAAATGGCAGCTGATATTGGAGAGGTAGGTGGGGGCTGGGGATGTCACCACTATCCAGTGCATTTAGACTATTTAGGGATGCAGGTTTCCATCTCCAAGCTTTCTCGGGCAGTTGGGGCAGAAGTACTTGGGGTGGAAATATAAATTATATGACAAAAAGGCACAAGGTGTTGTCTTCATTATGCATTTTCTGTCTATGCCTAGCTGGGGCTTAGCACTATACTCTGGGATTCCATCATTCTCCCAAAGCGGTGGCTAAAAATCTGAAGAGTATGAAAATGTCTAAGGAAGGAGAAAGCAGTTTTCTTGCTTGGGTGTTGGCAAATGGCAGTGGGAATCTTCTACTCAAATCACAGAGTCAAATTGAAAAGGGCTTTGGAGGCACTCTGGTTTAAATATTCACCCGTTTCTGGGTGTCTGTTGTGGTCAAGACACAGTGCTAAGGTTAGCAGGGGGTGATCCCAACCTTCCAGGCTCTTACAGTGTGAGAAATGTCACCCCAGGCTATCTGTGGAAAATTACAGAAGGCCAGGACAAAGAAGGAGTGAGGGCCTGGTTGGTGATCCACTCATGGAGGACACTAAGTGGATCCAGTCTGGGGATCCTGCAGATTATAATCATCATAACTCCAAGGAAAAAAGATGAGAAGGTTCAGACTCTGGTGAAAATTTAACTGAGTTCGAAATTAGGATGAGTTAGGCAAGAAAGGGAAAAATCTAAAGAACCAGCTCTACTGAAGAGTAGATGCTCTCAGAAGAGGGCCTAATCAGGCACATGCCTGTAATCTGAGTGACTAAGAAGGCTGAGACAGGAGGATCGCGGTTCAAAGCCAGCCTCAGCAAAAGTGAGGCGCTAAGCAACTCAGTGAGACCCTGTCTCTAAATAAAATACAAAAATAGGCCTGGGGATGTGGCTCAGTCAAGTGCCCCTCAATTCAATCCCCAGTGCAAAGAAAAGGGCCTAATCATTTTCTTTCTTTAAATAAATAAGAGTATCAATCAATCAATCAACTGATCAACTCCAAAACAGATTAGATCTTCATGCTTTAATTCTATGCCAAGCTAATGAAATACACAAGTATTTGCAAACATAATAATAACCATATTAGAACAGCAACTTTTACTATGTGCCAAGTGCTGTGCTGAGAGATTTCCAGAATGACTTCATTATATGCTCACATTATTAGCTGTTTGTAGCAGATATTTTACATATTAAAGAACCAAGGCTCAGGTGAAGTAAGTTTCTAAGTTTCTAAGTTTCTCCTAACAGTAATTGATAGAGCCAGGATTAGAGCCAATTTACATTTAACTTGCACCCCAAAAGTATCTTAAAATATTATTCTATTGAATAATAGACCCTGGATTGAGCGCAGGGTCTTTCACATGCTAGGCAAGTGCTCTACCACTGAGTTAAATCCCCATCCCTAAAATATTATTTTAAAAATAGAGCCTATATGCTTGCGTTTACTGCTGTATGTGTTCTGAGATCTAACCAGGGGACACCCAAGGGGAAATGTTTGGATCACAGTGCACTTTGGACCATTTAGCAAAGTATATAAATGCACAGGCCTTGAATCAATGGAGGTCCATATCAAACCCCAGTGCCACCAATCACCTTGAGGGGCTCCCTGTTTCTTCATCGTAAGCCATGCACTTGCTAACTGCTTGCTATCTCGTTCCCGCATGATGACTTTGAAGCAGAAAGCATCACTTCAGTGCACTGACTGGAAGTGACTGACTTACACAAAAGCACCAGTGAGCGATGTCCACTTTACTGAAGATTTCCTAAGAATCCACTGGAAACAGCAGTGACTCTAGATCCCCCATTACACAGAGTTTCCCAATCTCTTCTCTTGGCCTTGCAGCTCCAGGACCCTTTACCCCACAATTCTCACCTGTGGTTGCTGGCTCCTTCCCCTCTAGATCAATCCCAAGTCCCCGAGGTCCCCCAAACCTCGCAACTTCTCTTTTCTTTGGCAGAGGCCTTCAGTGCTGTTCCAATTCCACTTTACAAATCTGCAAACCCACACCCATCTCCCTGCCTCAGCAAACTAGAATCCACTCCCCCTTAAAAATCAGTGAGGAAAACATGTCACATGCTATTTTTTCCTCTCATAGGGATGATTAGAGAGCTAATCTATGTAAATTAATTGCATAATAATTAGTGAATTGAAGGAAGCTATTATTTCCATTAATGGAGAAATCACACCTTCCTGCTGTCTTCTCTTCTAAAGCTCTATTGAGTTGATGTCAGGAGTTCTGTCAAATGGCAGAAAAGCCTTCTTTGGGGGCCACCATTGCAGAGGAGGGCAATCTACCACATCATTGAGAGAAAAGCAAAGCCCTCACTAGGATGGGAATCTGTAAGTTGTCAATATGTGGTGAAGAAACTAGACACTCTCTCTCAACGGAAGCCCTACTAACGACTGGAAAACTCGAGATGAGCTCTTGTGCTGGAGTGTTGACAAGAAGGAGTCCTTCTTATAGCAAAGACGGTCTAAATTCCCACCCCAAAAGGTGGAAAGAAGCAGGGTAGCAAATGAAAAAAGAGCATAGGATTGGAAGACCTGGACCAAATCTGCTGTCACCCATCACCCCACACTAATGTCATCTTGTCCCTCAGTGGCACAGAATCAGATGTCTACAAAAGAAGCAGGTGTATATGCAGAAGTTGGAGGTAAAAGATGAAGGAGGAGAAAGATAGTGGGAAAAACCAGTCCATACAAAACAGTCTTATGAAGCCACATGCCACTATTGTCTCCATTGAACAGAGACTTGAGACCTTGAGTCAATCCCAAGGTCACACAGTTGGTAAGTGGTGGAGCTAGGAATCTGCCTGTAGCAGCAGCCTTGGCCATCAGACCAAGGCCTTTCCAAGCATCATCTTCACCATCACAGCTAACAGCTTTCAAATACTAAGTCTAGACCAAGTAGGATACAAAGTATATTCTCAGCATTATTTGTTGAATTCTCTCATCGTGTATAATAAGTACATCATTTATCCTTATTTTTTATGGGTGAGCAGATGGAAGCCCAGAGAAGTTAAAAGCCCTGCTCAAGGCCATTAGGGGAGCAGGAGATGTGGGGTAGGGCTTTTAAGCAGTTTCCATGCAGCCTCTTTATGGGGCCATGGAGATCACATCTCCCTGTGCACTGAGCTGTGGGAAGCAGAAGACTTTGCCAAGTATCAGAGCTCTAAGTACCTACAGGATAGGGCCTCGAGCTAGGCGTGATGAGTGCTGTTACCCTGGGCACTCATTCTCAGGTTGGTGGGGTCTGTAGAAAAAACTGCTAGAGTTCAATGAACCTTTTTCAAAGTGACTTAATGAGAATTTTTAGTCATGAGAATTAGCACAGGGCTATGAAAACATCAAAGCCTAGGATAGAATTATCAACACATCCTCTTTTCTGCCCAAACCCTGAAAGCAGTTGCCTCAGGAGAAACAAGAGGGCAATAGGAAGAATCTGGGCCTCGGCCTTGTGAGACATGTGCAGGACATTGATTGCACCTGCTGCAGATAAAGAGGAGGAAGCAGGACCAGGCAGGAAAATCTCATTTGTGAAAGGAGTTGGGGAAGGAAGAGAATGTCTAGAAAGGGCATCTGCAATTCTGAGGAAATTCCAGTCTGACTGATGGAGATCCTCGAGCCAAAGTCACTCTTTAGAGGAGTGGGTCTACACTAGACCCCCACATTCTTCAGTCGCTGCTCAGTTAACCTGGGAGAAGTGAGGCTTTGGCACCAACACGGTGGACTCAGTGGGGCAACAGAGGGGACTGTCCATTAACTCTCTTCCCTGTAGCAGAAGATCTGGGAAGCACATTGTCATGGCCACCATAGTGCTTGTTATCTCTAGGACCTCATCGGCCACTCTCCTTTCTTCTGTAGCTATGCTGGCTCCTGGCTGTTCTTCCAACAATCCCAAGCATGTGACTTTACCATTTCTGCTCCCCTCCAAGTGGCATGCTTTGTTCTCAGATATGTACGTGGCCAGCTCCCTTACTCTCTTCAGGTCTCTGCTCAAAGTACATCTTATCAGAAAGGCATTTCCAGACCACCCTTTATAAAGTGGCACTTTCTGATCACTCTTTGTGTCCTTTACTTTCTCTAACTTTTTCTATAGAATGTAATATCACCTGGGCTGGGCATGGTGGCTCACGCCTACTATCTAGCTACTTGGGAGGCTGAGGCAGGAGGATTGTAAATTCAAGGCCAACCTGGGAAACTTAGTAAGACCTATCTTTCAAAAAAAAGAATGAGAAGGTAGCTCAATGGTAGAATGTTACCTGAGTCCCTGGGTTCAACCCCCAAGTACAGCAAAAAAAGAGAAAATAGAGCCTGGGACTGTATAACCACCTGACATTAATTATCTGTGCCTATTTATCTGTCTGTAGCATTGGGTAAGAATTAAGTTTCACGAGAGTAAAAACTTTGCTTTGTTCATTTGAACCTCCAGGATTTAGAAGACAGTAGGTATTTTTTTGAATCAATGAATGAATGATGAACACCGATATGCCTATTATGTCCACACAGAAAACAGTCTGAAAACATTGTTTCATGAATGCACAAGCCAGGACTCATCCAGGAGCTGGGATACAGCTTGGGACAAGACAAAGTCCCTCCTCTCATGGAACATCCATTCTTTAATGAAAATAAGATTAATTATTGGATGCTAGAATCATAATAGATAATTTATGGAAGCAAAAGTATCTTGTTAAGTCCCTTTGTGTTAATTTTAAAGGGGCATACTCTTCTAGAAGACCAACCCAGGAGAGAATGTAACATGACCATCAGTTGAACAAACCCAGGGGTCTTTTGCTCATATTCTTGTGTTTATGTTTCAATTCTAGAAGTCAAGTCTTGGTTTACATTGTGTCTGAAGTCTTTCCTAGTCATGTCTCCTTAAGAAAATATTACCTGAGATTGGCTTCTGTGGGGTAAATTCCAAGACTTAGAAAGCAAACATTTTTTTAAAAAACACCAAATCCACTCTATTTATCAAAATCAAACATTGTCCTAGGTTTGTGTTCCAAGCAAAGAAGGTAATTTCTTCACCAGCTGCTGTTTCGTGACCCCCTTCCCCAGTATTATCTAAAGTTCTGAGAACCATGAGCTACTTGCGTTGCGGGTGGGCACTTGATTAGAAGTTTCCATGTTGCCGTTCTGTGTTAGCTGGAGGTTACTAGGAATAGCCTCCATGGATCCACAGAAGGTTGTCTCAATGGAAGAGGTAAAGCGAGTTCAGAAGAAGCCACATGTGAGAGCTGATGTCAAATTGTCCCCAAGCTCTGAAAATTTAGGATCTGTTTAGTTTGAAGGAGAAGTTCCCAGGAGAAGAAAATCAGGAAAACGTTTTGCCAATAAAACAGGTGAAGATTATTTCAAATTGAGACCTCATAAACCCACAAATGTGAGGTTCATTGTTAAATTGTTTTAAGCCTTCAGAGTGCTGAACTGCTACTCACAGCTATTTTTGCATTTCATCTGTTGTTATGAACCAGAAGAGGGACCAGTTTCCAGGTAGAAGTCAAACTCTGGCCTTATTAACACTTAGACTTGAAATTAAATAGATCTAAAAAGATGGTTAGGAGATAAAATGACAGAAAAGGTCATTAAGCAAGCAAATATATTTGCTGTTCTCTTAAAATTAAATTTCCTGAACTTTCCATTTGTGACCCACCAGGGTGGCCCCTTGGCCCTGGTCTGTCAGTGTGTGTCAGGACTGAGTCACAGAACTGAGAGGCTGTCAGCTGCCGAGAGAGCAGGGCTAAGCTAGGGAAATGGTTGGGAGTTCATGTAATAAATTGTTCCTCGTGTTTATACCAGGGGATTTCTTCTTTCAGCAGCTCTCCTTGGCTGCTGTGACTCTAGATAGGAGTTACTCTTTTGTGGACCAGACAGGGATGGAGTCCATTAGCTATTTCCCAAAAAGAATTAAACTCTGTCCCTCAGGGAAATTGGTAGTGAAGGATGTGATTCTAAATAGAAATTTCTGGACTAGGTTGCTAACCCTCCCCTCCAAAATCCTACCTCAAACCAGGTAATTTTCCCTCTTTTTAAATCATAACTTTGAGTCTTAAGGAGAAGAACTGAATTCGTTCTTTAAAAATAATTGTAGAAACACAGACGTCCTTTGCTACCCTACGCTGAGTTCTGGTTCAGTTCAGTGGCAATGGCTGGACAAAGGGCACAGGGGCAAGCAGCAGCCCTGCCTTTCTGTGGACAGAAGCAAAAGTCAGAAGGATGCAAGAGAAAACAGACAGGAGTGATCCAAAGAGTCGAACCAAAAGAGGGTTCTGCAATAACATTTGAATTCACTCCTTGGAGTCCTCAGTCCCCTCATTAGTTTAGAAAAAAAGCTTGAGTCCAAAATGCTTTTTTCTGAGAAAACAAAATTCAGCTATCTCTTTAGCCCAGACTCGAACCGGAGCCCCCTACGTCCAGATGCCACAGCTTTCCTCATAGGAAGATCTTCAAGAGACAGAAGAGGTGAGCAGCCCAGGATCTGCATGGGAATGTAGATAGGAAGGCAGCTCCAGAGACGGGTTGAAGGGTTGGATTTGGCAATGAACTAAGAGTGTATAAAACATGGCTAAGTTAAATACAAAGTAATCTTGTTTTGGCAGAAGCATTGCCTTTTTATTTCACGTTATTAAAAAATTCATATTCTCCTGCTGACCACGAAACCACCTGGAAGTAGCTCAGCTAACATAGGATACCTTCTACCTCACACCAAGTCGCCTGGGGGAACTGCTCTTTCTGAGGACTTTTCCAGACTCTGGGTTATAATTGGCTTAAACTCCCAAACCTAAAATCTCTTGGGCAATACAGAAGAAGTTGTTTTAAGCCTTCAGAGTGCTGAACTACTCACCAATCTGGAATTTCCTGAAAAGGTAAACTGTAAGAATTCATTCAGTGTCTACTTGCCTCTTGTAATATTTGATAGTATTTGTAAAAGACTTAATGACACCCATTCCTGCTTTGGGATCTTATTACCTATCCTTGGTTGGGTGTGGTCTGGCACTGGGGAGAAGAGGGTGAAGAGAACTGTAAAGCCAGCTCTGAGGTGACCTTTGTCACTTTCATTTGGATTTTTCATCTGCTGTTAAGTCTAAAATCATCACCCTTGATAGATTGGCAGCAGGAATTCTCTTTCTCTTAGGGGATGGGATGGGGAAGGACACGGTTAACCATTTGGTATAAAGCAGGTACAAGTAACTTTAAAGCAAAAGCAAAAAAGACATTTACTGAGTTCCTACAAAAGTGTCAGGGAGCAAGAGGCAGGTTGGGAGGGATGTAGGGACCACCCTTGCATCGAGTCCCCATAACCAAGTACAATCAGGAGCAACCACACCAGAGCTGCCTCTTGGTGGTCTGGGTCAGCATCCCAGATGTGGCTTATCAAAAGAGCCCTGTTCAAACCGTCTCTCACAACTGTGTAGCCTTGGCGATGTGATATAAGTAGCTAAGTGTCTGAGGTTGAATCCTCTCTTTTATATTCAACCCCAGAAGCGCTTATTGTTCACATTGTCCATTGAAACACACAAAGGAGGGTTTAAAAAATAGTTAGCCATGAGGTTGCTCAGTCTGGAGGAAGCCTGGAAAGGCCGAGACTCACGCACCAGGGATGTGTGTGTGGCAGGATCACCGCCCAAGGCACAGATGGCTGCACAGGACAGAGCTGCCCTGAGCAGCCCTTCCTTGGAAGCAGGAGGGAGGAGGCAGCACAACGTCATGAAAGGAGCCCAGGCTTTTCAGTTCTTCCATTGATGAGTTCTGTGATCTTGAACAAGTAATTTAAGTTCTCATCTGTAAACTGAGAACAACTGTGACTGCCTTGCAGGGTTTTTGAGGATCACATTCGAAGGTGGGTAGCACTGAGCACAGCACAAAAATACAGGAGATGTTTGGGAAATGTACATTCTGCTCCCTGGGTTCTTGTAACCAAGGAAGACAATAGGAGCACTGCAGGAATATAGGCCTTCCATTGTCTCCCGGATTCAGCCTCTACCACACGGAGGTAGCCTGGTAAACATGCAGAGGGGTGGGGCTGGAGGCAGGACCTCTGCTTGGTCCTCAAGTACTCCCTTCTTGGCTAAGTGATCTCAGACAACGAAGATAACCTCTCTCTCGAGTGAAAGTCCCTCATCTGTATAATGTTCTTATCTAACTCTGGAGATCGGCATAAAGATGTATTAGCTACATTAAGATTAGAAAGGAAAAGTAATTGCATTCTTTTGCAGAAAACAGGATCTTGTATGTTCTTGGATGCAGAAAATCCTAAGAAATCCATAAAAATTAATAGAATTACTTAGACTAGTTTTTAAAGTTTAAATTAAATTTCAACATTCGGCAAAGTATCAGGATTGAAAATGAACATTTTTTAAAAAGTTGTATTTTATATACTGTAAAAATGAAATTAGGACCAGTCACAGTGGTGCATTCCTATAATCCTGGAGGCTGAGGCAGAAGGATCTCAAGTTTAAAATTAGCCTCAGCAACTTAGCAGGATACTATCTCAAAACTTAAAAAAGAAAAAAAAAATTTTAAAGGACTGGGGATTTAGGTCAGTGGTGTAGCACCCTGCATTCAATACCCACTATGAAAATAAATAAATAAATATTATGATAATAATTCCATTCACAACTTCAAAAGGAAAAAAGTACTTAGGTATATTTAACAAAAATGTGCAACACTGATACACTGGAAACTACAAAGCATTGTTGATATAAACTGAAATAAAAATAATTGGAAAGATATATATCCTATGTTCATGAATCAAAAGACAATATTATTAAAATGTTAATACTCTCCCAATTGATCTATAGATTCAATACAATCCCTATCAAAATCTCAGCTGACTTTTCCGCATAAATTGGCAAGCTGGTCCTAAATTTCATATGAAGAGACAAATGACTTAAAATAGCCAGAACAATCTTTGAAAAGAACAAAGTTGGAAAATTTATACATCCCGATCTCAAAACTTACTGCAAAGCTATGGTATTCATGGCAATATGATCCTGCATAAGGATGGAGATAGATATAGATATAGATATAGATATAGATATAGATATAGATATAGATATATCAATGTCAGTGAAATAAAATTGAAAACCCCCAAAATTTCAAAAAATTCACTGGGGAAATAATAGACTTTTCCATAAATGGTACTGGGGCAAATACCTCACACTATATACAAAAAATAACTCAAAATGAGTCACAAACCTAAACATAGCTAAAAGTATAAAACTCTTAGAAGAAAACATAGGTTTAAATCTTTGTGATATTGGCTTAGGCGATTATTTCTTACATATAACAGAAGAACTGCAACTGGTAATAGAAAAATTGATAAATAGGATTTCATTAACATTAAATGCTTTTGTACTTCAAGCACTTCATTAAGAAAGTGAAAAGACAACCCACAGCCTGGGTTGCAAATCATATATCTCATAAAGAATTTATATCCAGAATATATAAAGAATGCCTAGTACCAAAAATAAAAAGCCAACACACTTTTACAAATGGTTAAAAGGATTTGAAGAGACATAACTTCTTTGGGGAAAGTTTTCAAATATCACATGAAAAGATGCCCCCAACATTGTTAGTCATTAGGGAAATTCAAATCAAAACTACAATTAAATGACACTGGATACCCCACCAGAGTAGTTATAATAAAAAATAAAGTAAGTGTTGAGGCAAATGTGGAAAAATCAGAACCCTTACACATTGCTAGTGAGAATGTAAAATGGTGCAGCCATTTTGAAACAGTTTGGCAATTTCTCAAAATGCTTAACAGAGAATTACTGTATGACCCAGGAATTCCATCTCATCTCCCCAGAAGAAATGAGAATATATGTCCACACACAGACCCTGTACACAAATGTGCACCACAGCATTATTGGCAAGAGCCCAAAAGTGGAAGCAACTCAAATGTTGAACAACTGGTGTATGGTTAAAGTGTGGTCTATTCACACAATGAGAGACTTCTTGGAATAAAACAGAATGACATACTGATTCAACTTGGACAAATCTCAAAAGTATTGTGCTTAGTGAAAGAAACCAGACACAAAAGGATAGATAGATAGATAGATAGATAGATAGATAGATAGATAGATAGATAGATAGATTCTGTTTTTAGGAAATATCCAGCTAATGGGGCCAATGGCTGGCATCTCATTGGGTGGTTCTTCTTCTTGCCAAGGAGGGTGTAAGCCGCCTGAAAATGTAAAGTCTAAAATAATTAGTGAAGAACAAAAGACTAAGAGTCAGAAATATATTTACAAAAGTGAAGCATCCAGTCCACGCAAGAGCTGGAACTAGACAAAGGAAAGATGGCTCTCGTGGCTTATTCAAGGGGGTAGGTACATCAAAGGCAGGGATAAGGTTTCAAGGGTGGAGTCTTGGTTCCATGTCTTGCAGTCAGCAGGTTGATTGGCATCTTGGCAGGTCACACCCATCTCAGGTGCTGTCTGAGACATGGCAGAGCGGGATAGAAATTCACAATGTCCCTGGGCAATTGACCAGGGAAAATGTCCACTGGTCATTCCCAGAAACCATATGTTTTATCCACTAGGCTTTGATGCACGGTGACCCACACACAAGCCATGGAGGCTCGTGACATTCAGCAAAGGCAAATCTATAGCAATAGAATTAGTTGTTGCTTAAGCCTGGGAATAGGAATGGGAAGTAACTATTGGATATGAGGTTTCCCTTGTGGAAGATGAAGATATTTTAAGCTTTTATCCTGAGGATGGTTGCACAGCTCTGAAAATATACTAAAATAATTGAATTATACACTTAAAATTGATAAATCTTGTGTTATGTGCATTACACCTCAATAAAGCTATTAATCAATTTTTTAAAGATCAACTGAGATCACAACTATGCAGATCCATATATAAGACCTAATTAGCATATTGATGCCTAAGATCCACCAGATTCCCAGCTACACAGGCAAATAGCAACCCCCAACTCCTCGTAATGCAGAATTTACCTCCAAATCACTGTCTCTCCTTTCTAGCGCCCTAGTGATCTCACAAACCTTGCTGCTAACAAAAAGTCTATAACCTAATGACTTTCTTTTTCATTTCTTATTTTCTTTAATTTTTATTTAATAATACTGACCTTCTACTGGAAACTTTAATTTTTTCCTTGATCACTTTGACACTGCTAGAATCCTAGGTTTCATTTTAGGCCTTTGGTAGAATGATCTTTGATATGTCTTCACATCTTCCTTGTCTCCTTTGACGTCTCTTCTTCCATATATTACTCCCTAAATGTCAGCACCATCCCCATGTTTCCATATTGACCTCTTTCTCTCACTGTTGTCTTCACAATGGGGCTCATCTACTCACATAATTCCCCACTTCTATGAGCATGACTCCTAAATCTATCTTTAAGACTTCATGGCTGATAAAGAAATCACCATCTGAATTGCAAGTGCCAAAGATGCAAGAATATGAAGTACTGAATTAGATGCTATATTGAGATATTATACTGAAATATCAGATAGCATATTTTCTCCCTGTATATTCCCCTTGGTCATGGGTCAGGCAGGTATCCAGTTCCTTTGGTCTTTGAAGATGTTATCATTTCTCAAACAATAGCTAATGTTTGAGCTCATTTGAGCACATCGGGTGGTGGTTTTTCTGAAGGAGAGGGGAGAAAGGTATATACCTTTGACAGAAACCAGGAAAGGATAAAGGAAAGACCGGCTACATAATTTTTAGGACCTGGTACAAAATGAAAATGCGGGGTTTATTGTCCATTGAAAACTTCAAAATGGTGGCAGCAGAGCATTAAACCAAGCACAGTATCCTCGTAAGCACAGTATCCTTATAAGCACAGTAGCCTGTGTTCCTGCATAGGTCACACACCCATGAAGCTGACCCAGGTAGAATGTTTCCTTCCCAGACCAGTGGGAAAAAAGAAAGAATTGGCTGGTATAGCAAGAGTGGGAAATGATGAATTGGTTGGTGGAAGAACTCCATGAGGAGGATTGAGTCTGTGAACTAAAATGGGGACACACAGGGTTTTCTAGCCCAAAGCAATAGAGCCTATTTGGAGAACCACATGACCACCATTGTGGATCAATGACCAGGGCCTAAGTATTTGGAACAGCATACAACCCAAGGACCTTTGCTTACCCTTCGGGGAAGAAGAGAAGCCCCCCTGTACAACCCAAAAGAAACTAAAACTGAATTTCCACTCAGCCCATTGGGATGGGGGTCAGTCCACTTTAGGTCTATTTATTTTTTTTATTGTACAAATATATATATAAACATAACATATTCCATCTGCACCATTTTTTAAAATATTTTTTAGTTGTCGATCAATGGACATTTATTTATTTATTTATTTATGTGGTGCTAAGGATCGAACACAGTGCCTCAAACATGCTAGGCAAGCGCTCCACCACTAAGCCCCAGCCCCAGCCCCACTCACACCATTTTAACTGTACACTTCAGGGGTATTTTTATATTCACATTTTTGTATGACCATCACACCACTATCGACCTCCAGAACTTTTTTTTCATCCCAAACTGAAAAACTCTGGATCCAGTAAACAGTAACTCTCCATCCCTTCCCTGACCAGGCCCCAGTAACCACACTTTTTCTTTAGTTCTCTGTGAATTTGACTGTTCTAGGTAATTTCCTATAAGTAGAGTCACACAGTATTTGTTGTTGAAGTTTTACAAGTGTCTGGCCGTCTCACTTAGAAGAATGCTTTTACAAAGTATATGTATGAAGACTTGAATTGGGTGTCAACATACAGAGATACAAAAATTGTGGTATATATGTGTATTAAGATTTGTAATGAAAAAAAAAAAAAAAAGAATAGCGTTACCTTAGATTAGGTAGAGGGAAGTGAAAGGAGGTGAAGGCAGGGGATGTGGGGATAAGAAAGACAGAATGAAACAGACACTATTACTTTATGTATATATGTGACTATATGACCAATGTGATTCTACAATATGTATACTCAGAAAAATGAGAAATTATATCTCATCTATGTATGATATATCAAAGTATATAAATGCATTCTACTGTCATGTATAACTAATTAAAACAAATAAAAAATTAAAAAATAAATTAATTAATTAATTAAAAAAGAACCATTCATAGATTTAGGTTTATTTAAAGATAGAGAAATGCAATATTTCTTATACACCCGAGTTTGTGAACTTGTATCACTTTACATACAGGTTAATAATCTTACCCTAGGGCTATCTGAAATTCTTGTCTGATCCTGAGATGATTTTCTCTCTGATCCTCCCAATCCAATCAGCCCTACTAGTTCTCTCTCTATAGGGCCTGTTAAATTCTTGACCTCACATTCAAATTCTGACCCTGGGGACTTGACTCCCAGACTATCAGTCTCATCCTAGACTTGAGTGGCCTCCCTTGAGCCTCAAACCCACACTGCTCAGAAACATCTGAGTAATCATCTCAGCCCACCTGTGGTCCCCAACTCTCCCAATCATTCCCATATCCACACTTTGACTTGAGTTTTCTTGTTAATTTGTGAGAACTTTCCTCCTGGTTTCAACCTGCCTTAATCCTCAGCTTTACTCAAATAACTATCGCCTCAGAAAACTTCCCTCTTTACCACACACGATAAACAATCTCCATTTTCCCCATGTCTGTTCTAGTCTGTCCTATGATTATGATTATTAAAACACATATTAAGCCACGCATGGTGGCGCACACCTGTAATCCCAGTGGCTTGGGAGGCTGAGGCAGGAGGATCACAAGTTCAAAGACAGCAAAAGCAAAGTGCTAAGCAACTCAGTGAGACCCTATCTCTAAATAAAATAGTGCTGGGGATGTGGCTCAGTGGTCAAATACCCCTGAGTTCAATCCCTGGTACTCCCCTCACACACAACAAAAAAACTACATATTTATTGCTCCAACTTAATTGCAAGTTTGTCCAAGAACACAGGCCATTTGGAGAACAGCACTTCTTACATAGCAGATGGTCAATACATTCTTAAATGGATAATATTCCTACATGAATGCACTATATGAACATATGTGAACACTATATGGGGATACAGTTACCAAAACCCAGGGTTCAGCCAGAAAGCAGAAAAGGAGTTAGTCAATGTATGAAAATAATATCCAACTCTGAAATGTTACTAGCTCTTGGTCAAAGCTTTTGGAGGAAGGACATCTTACTTAGGCTTAAAAGAAAAAGTTAGGTGGACGAAAGCTGGGTCTTGGGTTTGGGAGATGATGAGAGGTGATAGGCAGTGTCAGCAAAGGAAAGGACTGAGAGTTGCAGGGAGGCCTGGAACAGAATCAGGGGAGTCAAATGGAGAGGGGAGAGATCATACTTATTTAAAGGCCCAATTCCACTGGGGGATTCACAACTGGCTGTCAGGACCCTGGTGATCCCCTGTTGGAAGGTTAGGCATCAATCTAATGTCCACTAAGGGAATGTCCTGGAGTGAATTTCCCAAATACCTACACAATTGGTTAATGAGTTCAAAAGAACAAACAGGTGGTTGAGAATTGGGTAACTGAGGTCACTCTTGTTTTTGTTTGACTCTTAGTTTTTAGCTAGCTGCTATAACACATCTCAACACAGACTGAGAGCAAATTCTCTGGAATGCTGTTGTCTTATCTGTTCTATCAGAACTTGGTGAGATTATGTAAGGAGCTTAAGGAACTGCAGCCAGCCTTCAATTACCATCCATGGCATGAGGAAGTCGGGAGGATGCTGAGTCCAAACTCCATATACAGCCTTCTGGGTGACTCCACCTCCTTGACCAGGTTTTTTATGAAATCTACACACACACACACACACACACACACACACACAGTGCTTGGAATCACACTTCCATTTTGGCTTGTGCATTTTGGTATATGTTAATGGGGATTAGGAAAGAGGCAAGAGCAACCTGGAGAAGCCCAGTCACAAAGGATCAGAGTGAAGGAAGGAAGGAAGGGAGGGAGGGAGGGAGGAAGGAAGGAAGGAAGGAAGGAAGGAAGATGAGCATGCTCAGAACAAAGTTGAAAGCTTAGGCAAAGAAGTCAATCCAGGAAAGTAGGTTGTAGGTACTGGGAAAGAGTGCCTGGGCCTCCAGCCCCAGTCATGGAGGGTAGCCAGCCAACTGCTGGCCCCAACTCAGAGAACTGCACTGGTGTGGTCCTACTCTTAGCTGGCTCTTGGACTGGAATCTCAGGCCTCGGTGTCCTGTTCTGCACAATAAAACACAAGCACTGGTTGTCTTTCTCAGGCATCTTCTGCTTTTTACATTTTGTTAATTCTCGAAGCCTCTTGGGAAACTTGGGACTGCGATACAGTGGATTTTGTTACACATTCCCAAGCTCATTCACATAGTTTTAGCGTTATATTTTACATACACAAAGGCATGCTAAAATGGACTATGAAAGTTGTACTCAGAAATGTACAGCGAAGGGTATCGTGGTTTGGGGAAAGGCCAGCTGGCTCTGCTGCAGGGGAATGGGCCAGTCTGGGAATAACTGGAAGCTCAAATTAGATCTACCCACAGAGCCCATCAAAAGCCAGGGATAGTACAGTGTGCTGAGAAGTCCAGGATAACAGGCTGAACATGGCAATGGTGTCACTTTTGGCCCATGAGAAGCTTGCCCAGTGTGGAGATGAGGGGAAGAAGCTTAGAGGCCTGAGGACTCCAACAATGCAGGATCCAGAGACCAAATTGGGTAGTTTTCTGGAAGAGTGGAACTTCAGTCAACTAATGGGGCTCAGCAGCAAACCCCCCCCCCCAGCCCAGCCCAGCCTAAGCTTCCACCTGGGGCCTGGACAGATGTCCAGTTAGTGGAACTGAGCCAAGAAAGTTCAACAAACATGAATCAAGTCTCTTCTGAGCAAGAGACAGATGTGGAGATTGCCTGCCCTCTACTGATGTCCTTGAGGGACAGTAGACCAACAGCAAGCAGATTGCTGTGTGGACCAGCTTGCTCCAGGGACCCATCTAGAGAAGCCCTTCAGAGGCTGCAGACCAAGTGGAGCCTCAGGCTTTCTTTGGTCCTGCTCTTCAGAGGGACAGTGCTATGATGGTGCTGTTCAAAGGAGGATGAGGATGGCAGCCTTCGCCATGGTCTCTTGAGCCTGCACCACAGACTGAGAATAACACACACCAAACCACAAACCTTTGCCTTGTGTCCACGAGGCTGGGAAACATCTCTCAGAGGACCTCCAACGGGAAACCATTTCCCCGAAGTCCACAAGTGGGGTTGCTCAATCAATGTTGAATAAAAATATCTGCTTAACTAGAGATGAGCAAGTTCCATGGGAGACAGATACATTTTCAATGTACTATTTCAAATAAATGATTCATAGTGTTCAAAAAGATAATGTGACATCTCTGTCTCATCTTTGTCTCTCATCCGTACAGTTGCCACCTCAATAGATAACCATAACTGCTGGTTTCTTTAAAGGTGTTTCCCTCCAACTGGCAAAATCTTCTTAGGGCCCTGACACGTGTCAGGAACAGATCACTGCCTCCGGCCTCCTAGTGGAGGCTGGTTGGATAAAAGGAGGGAGAGAGGCTGCCTTCACACCTTGGAGCATTTGTGACCAAAGACCAAAGGACAGGTGTGAAAAGTTTTCACAATGACTGATCACGTGCTCATCACTGCTGGGCCATCTCAGGCCGAGTGCTGTGGCAGCCTTTTCTTGGGGCTGCTGGAGTCAAGGGTGAGACCTTGGTGTGTTCTCTGAGGCTCTCACACCTTCACAAGCTCCAACCCCAGTGTCAAGGGTTGCCAGCCTCCACCACAGGCTCAGGGATGGGGTGTCTTCTAGGCCATGTACTTTACAAAAGAGAAAAACAGTGCCCAGAGAGGGAAGGACGGTGCTCAAGTTCACAAAGTCAGGGCGGGGTGAACCCGATGTTTTCATTAGTCTGGGTTACAAGGTGGAGGTTGGAGGGGGCTGGGGAGCCTATTCCGGGGTAGACCTGAGGTCTGCTAGTGAGTGACTAAAGAGTACAGTATTTGAGGTTTTCTCCCCAAAAAACTATGTTTGTTTAAGTTCTTTTTTTTTCTTTTTTTGCCCTCAACCATAAAGCAGAATGTTTCCTCAAGTTCACCTGTGAAAGCCAAATCTTTATACATACAGATAATTTTTCAGGGAAAGCCAGACATGCTGCAGAGCCCGCAAGCTAATTTGTTTGATTTGTGTGCCGAATCTGGAAGAAGAGACTAAGGCACAGGGGCCGCTTTGGCAAACTCTGTGGGTGTCAAATCCACCGTACCTATAGACATGAGGACTTCCTGCTGCTGTCCCCCAACCTTCCTCAGGTCAGTCCTTGTCATAGACCATCATCATCCAGTGGAACTAACTGCAGACAACTGACTTCATATGTATCAAACAGGTCAAATTGGAGTTGCTATAATCACATGAGGGGCAAAGTTTTCAGAGTCTCACAAAGAGTCCCTTCCAGACTTCCTTTCCCTCTGCTCCTACTGTGGCCCCCCAAAATCTCCTTGTGGAGGATGGGGTTGTGGCTCAGCAGTAGAGCACTTGCCTTGTATATGCGAGACCCTGGGTTTGATCCTCAACACCACATACAAATACATGAATAAAATAAAGGTATTTTTTAAAAAAGCTTTAAAAAATGTCCTTGGAACCTCACTACTATATTCTCAACACCTAGAATATCCCCAGCACACCTCTGGTACTCACTAATGCATAACTCTAGGGCTTCACCTGCCCAATTGTCTAATTTTAAAGCAACAAGATCTTCAGTCTAGGAAGATGATGTGATTTATCCAAAGACCCAGCTGACAGCAGCAGAGTTGAGAGAAGGAACCCGGTCCTTGGACTCTCATTCCTAGACCCTCTGTGCTCTACCAGTGCTTCCCAACTGGCTTCACCAGACCCTTCGGTTGAACACATGGGATTAATGCACAAGGCCACTCACAGAAGAAGGTGATTGGCCCAACCCATTCATGACCATCGCACAGGCTGGGGCACTCTGCTGCAGACATTCTCACACATTCTCACAACGACCTCTCTGATCCGGCCTCAAAAGAAAGCGCTTACTCTTGACAATACCTGGGAGGAGTTACTTTCCTCTAGGAGTTAAAGTATCTGCAGTATTCCAAAACAAAGGTCCGTTAACGACTTCGGCTCTTTGTCTCCATGAGTCTGCACACACATGGCTTCTAGACCTGCTGTTAGATCTTTTCTCCTTGTTAGCAAAAGGGCTGGAAATAGGAGTTGGTTAAGATCAAGCCAAGTATCCACCCAGAGCCAAATGCTACACACAGGACCTGCAGGAGCCCCAGACCTGCACCAGGTCCTCCCTGGTTAGTCTGTGAACACAAAGGCCCTATTCACAAAAGGGGACTCTGAAATGTGAGTAGGTGTTGTTTAAAAAGTCTCTGAAAGAACCATTAACATGCTGAGTCAGGCTCCCTCTGAATTAATTTTAAATGGCTTTAACTCATTTGGGGCGCTAGTATTCATGATGAAGCAGTCCAGAGTACAGCCTGGTTCAACCGAACTCCTGGAAGCTTTGGAAGGAGGCCTGTGGTCCTATCAATCAGTGGTTGGGTAGGACAAGGAGGATCGGGGAGTGATCGGCCAGGGTCTGTAAACCACAGAGGCCCCATGTGGAGGAACCTTCTTCAAAAGAGTTTGCTGCTATTAGAATCAAAGATTTTCACCACATTTTAAAGCTTTACCCACTACCCTAACCACTCCTGGCTTCAGGGAGGGAGTTTCTAGCAGCTGAACACCATATAATAAGAACGCCCTCTTGTCGCCGTGGAGGCCAAGAGAAACACACTTTTTGAAAAGTGGCACTTCAGTGTAGAGAGGTCTGTTGATAGGAGCTGAAATAATGATGTGCCAAGAGACATTATTTTTGTAAATACTTACAACACATCTTTTTCTCAGGGCCTGATCTGGTTAGACCTCTTTATGGCTTCTGTTCCTGGATACCTCCCCTCCCCAGCCCTCTCCCTTAGGCAGCTAATTCAGGGCCCATTATAGAGACTGTGGTTTTCGGTAGGGAAATGGAAGGCTGTTTAGGTGTCTCTGGGAAGTAAGTGTAAAAATTTAGACAAAAGTTCATGCAGACGAGAAGGCACATTTTAATTGTGTATCTGTAAGAAATATTCTGTACCAGCTGTGTGACAAACAGAGAGGTAGGAAGTGCATAGACTGTGGTCCTTTGGGACCTGAGGATCAATTTCACTCCTTTTCATGGTTATTCTACATGTTTCTGGAATTCTCCTTTAAGAGACTCTCTATTCCCCTAAAGGGCTAACTCCTGATGAATATCTTACTCAACTTGAAATATATTCTGATGAAAAATTATTTTCTCAAATAAATCTTACTTAGGACTGGGCCTGGTGGTGCACACTTGTAATCCCAGCAGCTATGGAAGCTGACACAAGAGGATCACGAATTCAAAACCAGCCTCAGCAACTTAGTGAGGCCCTGAGCAACTCAGCAAGATCCTGTCTCTAAAGAAAATATTAAAAAGGGCTGGGGATGTGGTCCAGTGGTTAAGCGCCCCTGGGTTCAATCCCAGTACCAAAATAAATAAAAATAAAAAATAAATCTCACTGAAACAAATAACCCTTCAAACTTTCCCATTTCTTCAAGCTTCTGCATATCTTGCGGTCTGGGGAAGGTTTCAAGCCCCCTTTTATTTCTTTCATATTCACTCCTCAGTCAATCAGCAAGTCCTAACTCAAAGGTGCTCTTCAAATTCAACTCTTCCTCTTCCCTCCAAAAACATGCTGGAGTGTTTGAAGTGGAAGAGGAGGGCAGGAGGAACTTGAACTGTCCTTGGTTCAGCTTTCAAAGTCTTCCATCATGTTTATTTTTTTCATTCTTTTTGTTGCTGTCGTTATTGTTGTTGCTGTTTTATAAACTCATCTCTCTGTAGCCCGCCAGCCCACACCCAAATGGTGAATGGGTTTAACACCTCTTTTGTCTTGTTAAGATACACTTCTCTTACTTTGCCTGTGCTACGTCCCCAATATCATCACAGTCTATATTGATTTGTTTTCTTTTAATATTTGACTCAAAATGCATCTACTAAAAATCTTTCCAATCATTTTCAAGAGTTAATTCGAGATCTACTTCCTCTATCAAAATGGTCAATACCCTTAAAACTCACCTCATTTCTCAGTTGTAGATTCTCTCTCTGCACCATTCATTTAAATTATATAATACCCAGCTTTGAAATATCTCTTCTACTGATCTATTATCACTTCACCCTTAAATTGTTATTTGATATTTCAAGTGTTTTGAAAATCTTTTTTGCCTCCCATCTAAATTTTTTAAGGACAACAAGACCTACAAGTTTCTTACAAAATGCAACTAATATCAGTTTAGTGTCTGTGACACTATTACACTCTAGTTAAAAATAAATAAACCTTGGCCCTCTCTCTGGGAGGAATTGTACATGCCTGAATTTTTGGCATCAAGCTTGGCAAAGTGATTTGCTTTGGCCAATGAAATGTGAGCAGGTGTGATTTGAACCAACTGGGAGCAGAAGTTTTTAAACTCTAGTATAGTGTTCTGCCATTACCCTTTTGCTTCTTCATGTGGGCTGTGTTTCTCATTTGAAGTTGCTTATTTTCAGCCTGGGTCCCAGAATGAAGAGGAAGTGGTACAGAGTTAATTACCAAGGGCCATTTATGTGAGGGAGAACTAAATTATGCTAAGTCTCAGATATAGTCTCAAATTGCTTATCTCATCTTACTGATTACATGTGTAACATGCAGAGTATTAGGAATCATAATTTTATTTTATTTTTTTACTACTTAAATAAATTTAAAAAATATATTTTTTTAGTTGTAGATGGATACAATACCTTTATTTTGCTTATTTATTTTTATGTGGTGCTGAAGATCTAATCCAGTGCCTCACACATGCCAGGCAAGCACTGAGCCCTTTGAACCACAACCCCAGCCCCTGAGTAATAATTTTATACAAGTCTATTGGGTGAGTTCGGCTTTCTCCATCGTACTAATAAAAAAATATTAACACTTGAAAGAAGCTGTTCAAGTCCTGAAAGTTAAAAAGTGACAAAATAGATTAAAACTGGGCCTTCTGTGGCAAATCCATAACTCTTTCCACTACACCACGTGTTCTGGGTTGAACTGCTTTGTCCCAAAAAAGGTATGTTCAAGTTCTAGTCCTCGGTAACTACCAATGTGACCCCATTCAGAAATAAGGTCTTTGCAGACATAATTAAGATGAGTCATTAGAGTGGAACCAAATCAATATGGCTGGAGTCCTCAATGAAGAGGGGAAGATGTACAGATAGAGGCACACAGGAAGAAAGCCACGTGACAATGAAAGCAGAGACTGCGGTGACACATCTATAAGCCAAGGAACACCAAGGAATTGGCAGCAACCTAGAAGCTAAGAGAAAAGCATGAACCACATTCATCCTGGAGCCTTCCAAGAGAGCATGGTGCTGCTGACACCCTGATTTCAGACTTGTAGCCCGCAGAACAATCAGAATACATTTCTCTTGTCATAAGCCACCCAATTGGTAGTCCTTTGTCACGGCAGCCTTGGGAAACTGAGGCAATCATGATTGCCTGGATTTCAGGGCAGAAATCACCAGGAACTCTAGGTAAGTCTCTATATGGGGATGGAAATGGCCCATCTGAAGCCCTTCGTTCCTCCATGGGCCACCTAGTGTCACATGGTCTGTGTCCAATCTCTTTTTCTTATAAAGATACCAATGATATGGGGTTACAGCCCACCCAAATGACCTCATTTTACTTCATTAGAGACCCTCTCTCCTAATCCAGTCACATTCTGAGATATTAGGGTTAGCATGTTAATGGGAATTTCAGGGTGCACGGAAGTCAGACCATAATACCACCTCATGTTTTCAAATGTCTGAGGAGCTTCTCATGATGCCTGCTTGCACAGACAGGCAAACTGGGATGGAGGCTGAGAACCCAAAAGTGCCTCTGCAGGACCTTTAATGAGTCAGTCCCATTCCTACGTCTGACAGCCAGGACCACATAAAACTAGGCCTTTGCTCCCCTCTCAAAGTTCTTTGCGTTGGTTCTGAATTATCTGCCTCCTTCCTTGCTTTGCTGTTGTCTGCTCTCTTGGCCGAGGCAACCTTGCTATAGTTAGGTTCTCCTAACCCTCTTGCTGCCTCCTTATAATCAAAACTTAAAACAAAATTGAAAGACATTTTGAGATATATACGATTATTTGAACCCAGGGCCTCACTACAACTAAAAAATAAATATTAAAAAAAAGTGGCGGGGGGGTGGGGCCTGGTTGTGGCTCAGTGGTGGAACGCTCGCCTAGCATGTGAGGCCCTGGGTTCGGTGGCATAAAAATAAATAAAACAAAGTGAAGATATTGTGCCCAACTACAACTAAAAAATAAATAAATATTTTTTTAAGAAGATTATCTGACATAAAAGGCAATCACTAGTCTGGGATTATAGCTCAGTTGGTAGAGTCCTTGCCTCGCATGCACACAAGCCCTGGGTTCAACCCCAAGCACCACACACACACACACAAAAAATAGGCAACCGCTTTACCTAAGTGGTTCTTAATTGCTTTCACATGAGCAAAGCATAATTTTAGCTTTTTGTCTTCTCCTTATTGGTTTAGGAGTAGCTAAAATCAAAGTGATAACCACTTCTCCGAAATTCTGAATGCATGAATTATTATTATAATGCTTCTTTACAATAATAAGTGTTTTGGTTTTCTGTTTGGTTTTTTGAGGTACCGAGGATCCGACTCAGGGTTGCTCTACCACTGACCACATCCCCAGTTCTTTTTATTTCTTCATTTGAGACAGGGTTAGGTTGAACAGGCTGGCCTTGAGTTTGTGATCCTCCTGCCTCAGCCTCCCAAGTAGCTGAGAAGAGAGACATGCCCCATCGTGCCGGGCTTACTACAATAAATTTGATTTGGAAAAGATAGGAATAAACAAACAAATTGGTGTTATACAAAAAATAGGGAAAGTAAGACAATAGAGAATGATGTCGTGATGAGAGGCTATTTTAGTTAGTGTGGTCAGAAAAGCACATCTTGGATCTTTCTGGGGAAAAAGCATTTCAGCTAGAGGAAGCAGAGAGCTCAGTGTCCTGAAGTGGGGGACACTCCTTGGCTCAGCAGGACATCAAATTGTGTAATGTGAGGCAGCCTGGGGAAGACTGGTCAAGAATAAGGTCAGAAAGGAGCTGGGTGAGTGTGTGGGGAGAGTTCTGTAAAGACTTTCAAATTTTCTTGTAGTGAAAACAGAATCCCTTGGAGGATTTGAACAGAGGAAGGACATGAATAGACACGGGTTTTATAAGGATTGTTCTGGGACTTCCATGGGGAACAGACTGTAGAGCACAGAAGGTAGAAGAGCCAGAGCAGGGAGAAGCTCCAGGCTTCTGGGGAGGTTTTGGACAGGTGCTAGCCATGGAGGTGGGAGAAGTAGAGGCTTTGGAATTGACCTTGACTAGGGCTGTAAGAGAAAGAAAGGTTAGAAAGACGAGGTGGAACCCATAGACGGGACCTTGCTTTGCTGTTGTCTGCTCTCTTGGCCGAGGCAACCTTGCCCATAGTTAGGTTCTCCTAACCCTCTTGCTGAAATAAGAAGAAACGGAGAAAGAGGAGGGTGTCCTGGAACTTAGGTGGGCTCTCAGGAAAGAGGAGCATGCCCTGTGCCCAATGCTGGTCCTGGGCAAGGAAATCAAATCAGAGGATGGACCCTGTCTTACTAGGAGGTCACCATAAAAACAGAAGCCTGGCTGGCTTTGGAACAAGAGGAAGGGGAGGCGAGGAAGAGAGCACACCTCTATGGGCACATCAAATATAGATCATTTATTTGAGGAGGTATCTAAATCTAAAGAAGCTAATGCACAGTGGTGAAGGTCCCCGTGTCAATGCTGATCTTGGGTTTGGAGAAGAGATGGAGCCAGAGAGGCCATGTCTCTAGCCCCTGGTCCTGTGGGTGGGTTTACGGGCACCTCTCCCTGAAACTGAATTCTGCAGAAGGCTGGGGATATAGACTTCTTTCACAGAATGATTGGTCCAGTACTTTCTATATGGATTTCCTTTGGTCCAAGTGATGACTGGTTTTAATTTAAATCAGATATTTTCTTAAAAGTAGGGGGAAAGTATACCATACTTATACCTGGAAGTCTCTTACTCTAGAAAATTAGGTCCTTGATATCTGCTAAGATTTTACATCCCAAGTAATTTCTAGGAGCATAATAGGAAATGCACTTGCACAAATATTAAGTCTGAGCCATTAACATCCTGGTTTTTGCTTTGATGCCCATGCAGAATTAATAAAGTACCATAATTCAGGCTGGGGTCGTGGTTCAATGGTAGAATGTTTGCCTAGCATGTGTTAGGCCCTGGGTGTGATTCCCAGCATAGCAAAAGAGGAAGGAAGAAAGAAAAACAGAAAGCATCATTATTCAGGCTCTCCCTGCCTCCTGGACTGGTCCTGGGGAGACCTCTGTCCTGGGGAGACCTCTGTCCTGGGTCTCAGGTCACAGGCACAACACTCTGGCCACCCCAGGCAGGCACAGATCACGGCTCAAAGCCTGCAAGAGAACCAGGCTCCAGATACCTACCTTCCCATCTCAGCTCTGAATTGACATTCTGGGGTGTCTCAAAACACTCCACCTCCATGTCTTTTATTTATTAGTTTTAAAATGTTGAGATGAGAATTATCTTATACAAAATTTATTTCAGCATATGTTCATGTCCTGGTGGATTGTTTGCCGTAAAGATAAAATTCTCCCTGCTATTCAGGACACTTATGGGCCACTTTCTCCAACTTCTTAACCAGAAGTGTTTCAGAATGTCAAACAAACGCTGCCGTCAGCCTTAGCAAAACAATACTAAGCTGTGCTGCCTCCAAATATATGCAGCCTTTTCTCTTCCCCATGACTGGATCCTCCACCAATTTTATGTTAAACTTCACTAAATCAAATATGAATTTACCCCCCAAAGAGAGAATAACTTTACAAAAAGATCCACAGTTAAAAACAGAAAGCATTCCAATGGCATATAAACTGTGGTTTCTCTTTTTTCATACCAAGGATGAAACCCAGGGGTACTTAACCACTGAGCCACACCTCCAGCCCTTTTTGTATGTTTTTAGAGAAAAAGTCTCACTTAGTTGCTTAAGGCCTTGCTCAATTGCCCAAGGTTGGCTTTGAACTCACCATCCTCCTGCCACGGCCTCCCAAGCCACTGGGATACAGGCGTGCACCATCATGCCTGGCTAAACTGTGGTTTTATTTTTGCTAAAACTAAGTTGATCCACCCACAGCTCATCAGAAAGAGACCATAAGCATAAAATTAAGACCTAATGATTTACACCATATTTGTGCTTGTTTATCCCAGCACAAATCCCACACCCAAAATGCTTCCTGATGCTGCGTTGATGTCCAAAGACATTCTCCTCTTCTCCGTTCTCTACAGCATTTGGGGGAACTACTCCTTGATCCTTCATGCTCGAGTTTGCACAGGCTGCCACACCATAGACTGAGTGGCTTCAACAACAGAAATTTATTTTTCACCTTGTCAATCTATATTTAGAGTCTTAGTAGGTATCTATTTCTTCTCCCTCCTCAATTTGAAGGGTGGAAGGCCTTGTTTGATGATTCGATGTCCCCAGCAATCAATTGTTTGATGGATCTTCTTGATCACTATTGGAGATTTTGTTCACATTAGTCTTAATATAAACATATTTTGAGGAAAACAACTAATGGTTTCATGTCAGTGACTAAGATGTATGTTTTCCAAGGTTCCTTACAAGTACGATTGCTGGTTTCCCATCACCATCCACATAACTTCCCTATGAAATTTTCCCTCTCAAGGAAGTTTCAGCCATTTGATAAATTTATACACAAAGGTCTATGGCCTCCCAAGAATAATGGATTAGTCTGATGATTTTGTTTTTGTTTTTGTTTTTTTGTTATAGAAAAATACCTGAGATTAGATAACTTTATAAAGAAAAGATGTTTATTTACCTCATAGTTCTGGAGAGTAGTAGTCCCAGATTGGGTGGCTCTATTGGTTTGGTCTCTAGTGAGAGCCTAATGGCAAATGGCATCATGGCACCATGTGGGAGAAGAAATCACATCTCCAAACAGGAAGCCAGAGAACAGTCAGGGGTCAGGTTCAGGCTTTTGTAAACAACTTGCTCTCACCAGAACTCACAGATCCCAACAGAGCTACCTTTATTCCTTCTGAGGGCAGGTCTCCCAATAACTTAGAGACCTCCCATGAGGCTCCACCTCTTCAAGGTTCCACACAATTTCCCAGCATCACCACACAAAGGACTAAGCCTCCAACACATGAACCCTTGGAAAATAAATCACATCCAAAGCACAGAAAGGGACTAGCCCTAACTTTTTAAAGTTCCCTATGCATTTCTTACTTTTAATGTCTGCATCCAATAGCATCTGGAATTCTGGCCTGATTAGGACCTGAGCAGTTCATTCCATTTTATTTTATAGCTGAGGAAACAGAGGCCCAGAGCAGTGTAATGTCCTACCAAAGTCTTCCTTGCAAAGACTCCAAGCAAGTTCTCCTAGTTCCAAGGCCAGCATTTCCCCACCCCAGTAACCCATCACTCCTCATCCTGTAGCAAAGAGAACGCCAAAGGTTTCCTGTCTTTTACACAGTGTTCATGTAATGAAGTGTGACCATAACCTCTCTTGTGAATTCTGGAGAACCCTAAAACAGCATATCTTTTGGTACCAAAAAGATCTAGTATAACAATTTTGTTGGTTCATAAAATTCTCAAATGCTCAATCCATATGTTTAAGTACAATTTCCAAAGGATATATTCTTCCTTATATTTTATTTTATTTTTTTAAAAAAGGAGTTTTTCAAAATCAGGTAGAAAAATAAGTGTGGTTATTGGGGGGAAAGAATTTAAAATTGATTCCCGAGTCTGTTCCAGGATGGTGGAGATGATTCTAGTTTCAGGCCCTGCCATCTTCTCGCCTGTAAATTCTGCCTCAAAACTGTGAGTTTGCTCAGCAGGTACAAGACAAATCACACCCAACGACGTTTGTACATAGTAAACACGAGCCTGCTAGACAAATCTGTGTACAGTATTACTTCTACAAAAAGTGGACAAGTCAATTTATATACCAAGCCGACTTTCAAATCAGATTATGCATATTTTCCATTTAAAAATATGTAGACATAACATGTACAGAGAGCTTGTGGCCTCCTCAAGTCAGCCTCGGTTTGAAAGTGAAGGGGAGATCTTTGTCAGACACTCATGGAAACTGTCCCATCAAGGGCTCTTCTCTCCTCAATAGACAATGGAAAATATCCAAAGCCTGAAAAGAAGGTGTCTCAGTGTGACAGAGACTTTGTGCAAATTATTCCTTGTGCCAATATCAGGAACGTAGATCTAAATCACAAAAGGCCGTGTCACGGGCTTGGTTTCTCTGAGGCGTTGTGATGGTCCTTTCTTTCTTACTGGAGTCTGCCTTTCTCAACTGCATTCTGTTCATTTTCCACTGCAATTGAGAAAAGCTGCACGTGGCAGTTTATGAATCCCGCCTCCCAGCGAGGCTCTGATGGACAACTGGCGTGGGGGCGGTCTGGGTGTGTGAAACTCCCTGCACGGAACTGAAGTTGGGTTGGGACATACAATTACATCTATGTGTGACCCAGCAGCCTGCAAACTGCTTCCCCACAAGGGGAGAAGCTTGCCAAGTGAGGACCAGAGAGGCTTTTGTTAATTATGTTTATCTTAGAGACTCGTTGTTTGTCTATTGGGAGAAATTAAAAAAAAAAAAAACAACAAATAAATTCTTTCCTGGTGCACAGTCTGATCTCTTTCTCTTTTCCCATGTCTTCATCTCTAATTCTCCACAGGATCGCTCCCCTTTAATTTGGGGCATCAGTGTATATCATTTTTATGCAAACGTGTATATAATACCTACACGCAAAGTCAGAAATTCCAGAATTGCCATCCCCTTTCTGTTAACATCATTTCTTAGGGTCTCCTTGAGTTCTGAGTACCTAGTTCAGGGTATCAATCCATATTTCCAGACTCCTTTGGCTTTGGTGTTCTGTTGAAAGCTATAAAGACATTTCAGCCTTCTCCTCCACTTTCTGTTAACATAATTTACAAAGTTCTCCCTGGGTTCCAAGCACATAGTTAAGTTCTGCATAACCAGTAATAACAGTGCATTCTTAAAAACCTCCCTGGATAGTTTGCTAAATTCTTTCTGAGAACCTCTTGCTGGCCCTTAAAAAGATTAGCTGAAAAACAAACCAGAAGCTGGGGGTCCCACTACATGAGCAGAAAGAGGGCTACACATACTTTTGCACGGACAGAGGATCGGTTCATTGACACATTTGGAGCTCAGGCAATTCCAGACAGAGGCCACCTAAACATGACCCAAGGCAAATCCACCTTCCCCAGCCCAGGCAGTCTGGGTTAGCTGGACTTTTGTTTGTTTTCTCAAGGTTGTATTTGTTGGCTTGCTTGCTTTTTATAGATGCTGGAAGTTGAAAGGGAGGAATCTCAACTCTACAATTCTTTTGGTCTCTATGTCATTTCACCTGACCCAAAAAAGGCAAAAGAGGAAGAAATGGCATTGCTAAGCAATACCAAAGGGTGTGACCTAAAAACGCCTCCAAGTCGCCCAGGAACTCTAGGACTTTCCTCTGAGGAGTCTCAAAGGGTCATTTTCACAGTCTAACCTGTTGGTAAACCAGCTAACATAACTCAAGGATGACAGGCACATAGCAAAGGACAGAAGGAATTTGGCACTGGCACATAGAGACCTGCCCATTTCTTGCACTTGAACTTAGAAACCCAGGGTTAGCTAGAACTTTGATTTGTGTTAACAAATAATCACTTTTTAAATCGCCCCATATCGTTGATTGCTATAGTTCTCTTTTCCACCCTGAGAATCCCAAACAGGTCCTTGGGAGAATTTGGGGGAAAAAATACAACTGTGGAGGGAGAAAAAAAATCTTAACCAAGAACAGATTCTTGTCTATCTTTGGTGTCCTGCTTGACTCTAGACCTCCCCTCCCTCCAAGAGGGTGACACAGTACTCACCAGTCATTAGGGTGTAGTAATTGGGATACGAGAGGGTAGGGAAGTCAGGAGTCAGGTAATCCACTTTTACTCCTCTGCTCACAATCTCTTGGAAACCAGGCAAGGATTCCAGAGCCTCATCGCTGATGTAGTCCCAGCGAAAACCATCCAGTAGAAACACCAGGAGCTTCCGTCGGGCAGAGGCTGGCTGAGCCAGGCTGAGCCCAAGGACCAGCAGAAGGGACCCCAGCTTCACTGCCATGCTGCCAGGAGCCTGCCCGAGCCCGGCACAGCCGTCCCCTTGCAAAGACTGAGGATGGAGAATCTGTAGCTATTCTCTCTTCTAGGGGCTGGACCTTGAGCTAGCTGCTGGCCTTCCTGAGCCAAGTTCACTTTCAAAATTTAAAGGGACAGCAACCCCTTTTAAAAACATCTCTGCTCACCCAACAAAGTCTGGAGACCCAACTCCCATCAGATAAGCTGGGTTCCCAAACAACCCAGAATTAGCACCTGAGGAGGGAATGCAGTCATTGTTTTTGGTGAATGTTCCAGAAATACATACGGAGGAATTTTAGAAGATGACAAAGTGAACACTACACAGTTGCGCTAACCAAAGGGAGGAGCCAAGGAAAGGACAATCTTTTAATTTGTTGTCCTCCCACCATCTCTGCCTGATTTAAACGTTCTGTCTGCTTCACTTACAATTTAGGAATCCAAGCCTCTTAACTTAGCACGTAAACGAGAGACAATAGATTTAGGTGGACCTATTTGTGAACTTTCCAGCATTGTTGCCGTAGCTGTGGCATTTAAACACAAATTATTTGTTAAGGTCTCGACCACTTATTTTTTCTTCATATACATCTATATGCAGTGTTATTGTTATTTTTTTTTCAATTACAAATAAATTTCTGGCGCCTGAACCCATTTGTAGAAGGAAGTGTTTCACACAAGAGCAGTAGAGCAAGAGAAGGTTACAGAGTTGAACAATAAGAGTTCATTCCTGGCAGGTTGGTCTAGGCAGCGTTGTCCTAAAAGGGTAAAAATAAGATAATGAGCTGGAGGACAGGAGTTTGAAATGGAAAAGCAGAGGTAGAAATAACCCAGCAGGATTCAGGTAGGAATACTAGGCAGAGGAGAAAATAGGTCCCAGCCAAGGAGGTCAGGCGCAAGTGGGCAAGGGCCAGAGTTAGCACCAGTATCCAGATTTTGGGGGTTTTTAAAGTGTTCCTTTGCCTGGTATAAAATTAAATGAGATAATTCATATAAAGGCTGATAAGATATGTAAGGACATAATAAGGACTTAATATATGTTAGAAATTATTATTAGTGTTAAAATGCTGCTTGGATCCTAATGAAATGTGTCAGGGTTCAGGCAAAGCTTTACAAGGACTCAAGACAATCAGATGCAGGCCACTCTCATTATGATCAATCCTATAGTGCCTCTTCTACTTCTGCCCTCTGCCTGTGCCTTTCCTCCTCCTCTTGTTTTGCCATGTTTAAAGTCAAGCCCCTACATGGCACCATGTCACTTTTTAAGTCATACTGCAAAAAAGCAAACATCGGAGCCAGATTACCGTTTCCATCTCAGCTGACTTGAACAAAATTAGACTTCGTTTTTCGTTTTTAATGCTTTCTACAATTTAAATTAAAAAAAAATTCCTTATAAGAAATAATTTGGGATGGTGGTATATGCCTGTAATCCCAGGAACTGGGGAGGCTGAAGCAGAAGGCTCACAAGTTTGAGGCTAGCCTGGGCAACTGAAAGAGACCCTGTCTCAAAATAAACATAGAAAAGACTGGGGAGTTAGCTCAGCAGTTAAGCACCCCTGGGTTCATTCCCAGTACAAGAAGAAGGAGGAGGAGGAGGAGGAGAATTTATTATTCTTAATGCTTATTAGTTGAAAACATGCTATCATGCTATTTATTTGAAATTTAGGATATTATTGTTGTTCTATACAGAAAAAGAAGGAAAGGAAAGATGTACTAATGAACTGATGAGCTGTCTAGACACCAATCCTCCCACACATTAAAAGAAGAATTTTAGCCAGCAGCAATGGTGCCTGCCTATAATCTGGAAGCTGAGGCAGAAGGATCACAAGTTTGAGACCAGCCCAGGCAACTTCCTAAAATCCTGTCTCAAAATAAAATAAAAAAAAGGATTAGGGATATAGCTCAGTTGGTAGAGTGCTTGCCTTGCAAACACAAGGCTCTAGATTCAATCCCCAGCACCACAAAAAAGAAGAAGAGAAGGAGAAGGAGAAGGAGAATTAAAAGAGTAACTTCTTTCCATAGTGAGTAAGACTCAAAGAAGCACAGATCTAGCTACACGTACTCCATCAGTTCTGAGTAGTTCAGGCATTTTCTGGAACCTGAACCAAGAGCTATAATCACATTGCAAATCCAGATGATTTGCTTTTGGGGTAACTCTTGGGCTAACTTCAGGGGAGATAAAAAGAGATAATTTTAAAGATGAACCTAAAAGTTTAACAAGGGCTTAGACTCCTCCTTTACAAATTATTGCCTGTGAATGTCTAGGGGTAACTAAAAGCAGGATTAAAGACAGAGCATCTCTGCCTCCATTTCACAGCTGTCTCCCTTCCTCAGAATCACCTTGGATTCCACCAGTAAGTCTGATTGATAAACATCTTCTGAAGAGTGGAAGCTCCCCCTCCCCCGCACCAGACAACAGCAATTCTCTTATTGCCCACAAGGCCCAGTCCGACCAATCCTGAGCTAATGATGGACAGGCCACACCCAATCAAGATCACCTGTTTTGGTAACTGTGGAAAGTCTTCAGCCTTTCAACCCCCCAATCCTTGCCTTCATCCCCTTGTCTATGAAACCTCAAAGTCAGTGTCAGCATCTCAAAGGCAGAGCTAAGGTCTCCGGTCCCTTTGTCTTTCCCAGTGTAGTTACACTGATTAAAGTTCCTTTCATGCTTTTCACCATTATCCTTTCTGTTTGTTTTTTGAGATGAGTAGCTGGATCTGATTGTTGAATCCTCAAAGTCAGGCCTCTGGCTTAGAACTCCAATAACAAAGGACCATTCTCTTTGCTCTGACACTAGCAGGGGTACATCCAAAATAGAGCTCTCTGAATGCTCCACCGAGTATTGAAGATGACAAGTCTGAACAAACATGTTCCAATTTAGAATGTCGCAGACCACTCCCCACCCAGGTTGCCAAGGCCCCATTAATATTGCTGCTATGTGAAGCCATTGCTTGCGTGAGCTATATTGTTTTATGTTGATATTCATGATCAATTTTTTTATAATCATGGTTAGTTTCTCTAAAGTTTTAGATCAACAAATTATTGCTAAATAAACATCTCTAATATACATACATATAGAAAAAGAGATGTGAGATGGAATTCAAACCAAGTAAATCCTAGTATTGCTTATAGTCAGACACCTGGTTTGTACCTTGTGATTTAGAAAAGGTTAGAAATAAAAGTCAAAAGACAATAGGTAAGAGCAATTGATCAAAATAAGTGGTTAATATTAATTTCTTGAGGTCTTATTGTTTTGATTTCCTCACTTGGAAATGTTTATCAGCATCTATTATTTTGAGTGCTTATTGCTAAATAATTTTCAAGGGTTGACAATACTCTTTAGGTCATTGACCACAGGGGTTTCACTCAGTGAAAATATAACAATATTCTCTTATAGTCAGAATCACCTTTGTCCTGAAAGCTATTTCAGGTCTTGCTAGGGACATGCATAATCTCTCAGGAATGCACTGATGCAAATCCTGATACAGGAATGTGTGTAAGTTAGGTTTCTCCAGAGACAGAACCAATGTGATAGAAATAGATAGGTACATGTACAAGAAGAGACTCAAGAAATTGGCTCATAGGATTACCGAGGCTTAGAAGTTCCAGACTGTCTTGCAAGCTGGAGATCTGTATGTTCATATATATATATAGCTTCCAGTTTTGTACTTCAGGGTTTGAACTGGAATATTCTGGAATGGGAATGGTGAAATGGAAGGCACAGGGATTAACTCTGTTCCTGATCAGGTGGAGAACATATGGTTCTTCTCTCCACACCAGGTAGAGGGCACAGGGATCTACACTCATCACTGCATGAAGGACACAACGACCTGCTCCCTCCACGAGGATCTACTACCATCATGGGGTGAAGGTGTGGAGATCTACTCCCCACGTTTAGCAGAGGGCAAATTGACCCAATCCCCATACTGAGTAGAGGGTACTGGAGACTACATATTCATATATATATTCACACATTTACATATATATATATCTTCTCCAGTTTCATGTTTCAGGTGTTGAACTTGAATTTTCTGGAATGGGAACTCATCAGATGAAGGGTACAGGGATTAACTTTCTTGAATAGGTATAGAATACATAGTTTTAGACATCTCACCATGTGGAGGGCATGGATATCTATTCCCCTCATGGAGTGAAGGACACAGGTGCCTGCCACCACAAGGGGAACCTACTTCCATAAAGGGGCAGAAGGCATGCATTTCTACATCCCGCCTCTAGCAGAGAGCCAGGCGATCCATTCCTCATACTGAGCAGAGGAAATTGGAAAATATATATTTATATTCATATATTTATTTATATGTGTATTAATATATATTGGGATTCATATTTATATTCGTATTCATATATAAATATTCATAGTCATTCATATTTATATATATTCACATATATTCATATACATCATCTGATTCACATTTATGTACATATTCATATACATATTTGCATACATTCATAATCATATACATATGCATATGTACATTTATTTGTTTTCATATATAATCATATATACATATATGTATTTGCCAAGAGCCATCCATGAACTGTGAGTGAACTAGAATGATGTAGAAGCCATTGGGCAGGAAAACCTGATATGGAGAACTCTCAGTGGCAACCCTGCTTGTTTGAGACTGCCCAATACATGTTCTTCCTACCCAACTCCATCAACCTGTGTACTGCAAGACCTCTGCCACACTGAGAAGTGAGAATCCTCTCGCTGGAACTTTATCCCTGCCTCTGATGTACTCTCCCTTAAATAAAGAACTGGAGCCATTTTTTGTCATTCTGTTCCAGCTCCTATCAGGACTGGAAGACCTGTCAGGCGCTTTTCTTAATCTAATTTCTGGCTCTGTCTCTATTTTTTAGTAGTTATTTCAGACTTTCTTTTTCTCAGGTGACTTGCACCTTCTGAGCAGGAAACTACCCTGGAGGGTGCTGGCTGCCCATCTTTATAAAGATATATATGTATATTCTTTATAAAGATAAATATAGGGGCAGGGGTTATGACTCAGCAGTAGAGCACTCACCTCACACGTACAAGGCCCTGGGTTAGAGCCTCAGCACCACGTAAAAAATAAATAAATAAAATAAAGTTATATATTTATTTTAAACACACACACACATACACACACACACACATATATATATGTCTTTTCCAGTTTCATACTTCTGGGGTTCAGCTGGAATGTTCTGGAATGAGTACTCATCAGATGGAGGGTACAGGAATTAACACACTGATCAGGTAGAGGATACATGGTTCTACTACCCTTAGTGGTGAAGGGCATGAGAACCTACTCCCCCAACATGTTCTACTTCCTTCAAAGTGTAGAGGGCATGGAAATCTACTCCTGCATCTAGTGGAGAGCCCTGTGACCTATTCCCCATACTGAGCCAAAGGCACTGAGATATATTTCACATATGTATTTATATATATTCATACATGTACTCATGTATATTTGCACATTCACATATTTACATTCATTAATATATATCAGATATTCATTAGCATACATATACATATTCATATATTCATTTATATATTTGCATATATTGATGTTTATATTCATATTTGTATTCATGTAAGTATTCATATATATTAATATAATCATTCATATATGTACTCACGTAGGTATTTACATGTTTATTCATATTATTCATATGTCCATTCAAATATATTAATATATTTATATGGTCATATGTTTATTCTGTATTCATATATATGCATTCATATATATTCATGTATATTCTTATATATTAATATAATTTCATTCTCTATATATTTCTATATATTCATATATTTGTTTATATATTCATATTCATATTTACTATATATTCATCTTCCTATTCATATATGTGTTACGTGCATATATGTCTTCTCCAGTTTTATATTTTGGGAGTTGACTGGAATATTCTGGAATGGGGATCATCAGATGGAGAGTATAGGGATAAACTTCCTTTATCATGTGAAAGATCCATTGTTGTACTACCTTCACCAGGTGAAGGGCATGGGGATCTGCTCCCCTCACATGGTGAAGGACACAAGGGACCTACTCCTCACAAAGGGGCCTACTCCCATAACAGGAGGAAAGGTGAAGAGATCTAATCCCCTCATCTAGCACAGGGCATAGTGATCCATTCCCCATACTGAGCAGAAGGCACTGGTATTTAATTAATTTATATATTCATATACATATTTGTATGATGTACAATATATATTCATACCCATATTCAAATTTGTATTTATATTTGTATTCATATACATATTCACATTCCTGTATATATTCACATTCACATTCATATACAATCTGTATTCATATTCATATAATACTCATCTACATACTCATACTCATATTCATTTTCATATATATTCACATTCATATTCATATATACATTCATATTATGGTCATGTATATATCATATTCATATATACATGCATATATAAATTCATATATATATATATATATATATATATATATATATCTTCTCCAGTTTTATACTTTGGGGGTTTAACTGGAATGTTCTGGAATGGGAACTTAACAGATGGAGGGTACAGAGAATAATTCCCCCAATTAGGTGGAGGATATATGGTTCAGCTGCCCTCAAAATGTGGAGGACATGGATATACACCCCTCAAGGGATGAAGGACAAAGAGACCTACCGCCCTCAAGGAGAATTATTCTTCCCATGGGACAGAGGTCATGGAAATCTACTCCTTCGCCTAACAGAGGGCATGGTGAGCCATTCCTTCCACTGAATGGAAGGCACTGGGATCTATTTCATATATCTACTCATATACCTATCTATCTGTCTATCTATAGATATCATATAGGTCTCTATATCTTCTCCAGTTTTGTACTTTGGGGGTTGAACTGGAATGTTCTGGAATAGGAACTCATCAGATGAATAGTAGAGGTGTAATTTCCATGATTAGGTGGAGGATACATGGTTCTACTCCACTCACCAGGTGGAGGTCATGGGGAGCTAGTTACTTCCTTCACGGGATGAAGGACACAGGTATCTACTCCCCACCACTTGGTCTTACACCCCTCCTGGTGCATAGGGCCTGAAGATCTAATCACCTCACTCACCTTATCTAGCAAAGGGCATGGTGATCCATTCCCCATACTGAGCAGAATGGACTGGGATCTAATTATTTATGTGTGTGTGTGTGTGTGTGTGTATCCTGTTTCATACTTTGGGGATTGAACTGGAATGTTCTAGAATGGGAAGTGATCAGATGGAGGGTACAGGGATTAAATCCCTTGATCAAGTGCAGAATAAATGGTTCTATGCCCTTCAACAGGTGGAGGGCATGAGAATCTATGCACCTCAAGAGGTTAAGGACACAGAGACCTACTTTCCCCAAGGGGAATAACTCTCCTCAAATGAAGAAAAGCATGTAAATCTGCTCCCTGCATCAAGAGGAGGGCATAGTGATCCATTCCCCATACTGAGTGGAAGGCACTGGGATCTATTTTATATATATATATATATATATATATATATATATATATATATATATATATATATATATACACACACACACACACACTACAGATAGACAGATATAGATATACACACAAAAACACACACATATATATACATATTTGGGAATGTAAACTATATATATTCATATGTATTTTCATATACATATTCACATATGTATTCATGTAGGCATTCATAGTCATATACATATTCATACACATACTGTATACATACTCATTCATACTCATTCGTATTTTTATATATTCATATTCACATATTTATATACACATATACATATTCATATTCACACATATATTTATATTTGTATATATTCATATATATGTCTTCTCTTTTTTTGTACTTAGGGGATTGAAGTGGAATGTTGTGTAACGGGAAATTATCAAATGGAGGTTACAGGGATTAACTCCCCTGATCAAGTGGAGGATACATGGGCCTACTCCCCTCACCAGGTGCAGGGCATGGGGACCTACATCCCTCAAGGGATGAAGAACAAGGGATCTATTCCCCTCAAGGGAGCAACTCTACTCATTCATGGGGCAGAGGACATTGAAATCTCCTCCATTCCTCACAGAGGGCATGGTAATAAATTCCTCATACTAAGTGGGCGGAACTAATATCTATTTCATATGTATAATCATAAACATATGTTCATATATACATTCATATATTTATTTGTGTATATTCATATATATTATATATTCATATACACTCATATATTCATATATTCATGCAATACTCCCATATATTTTCACATACAAATTCACACATATATTCATATACCAATTCACTAATTCAATTCACAGGTATATTCATATATTCATGTATATAATGTCTTTTCCAGTTTCAAACTACAGTGGTTTTGTTATAGTTTGGATGTGAAGTGTCCACCAAAAGCTCATATGTGAGTCAATGCAAGGAGGTTTAGAGGAGAAACAATTGGGTTGTGAGCCTTAATCTGTGATTAATCCCCTGATAGGGATTAACTGAGAGGGAACTGAAATGGAAGGATGTGTCTGGAGGAGGTGGGAATTGGGAGCGTAGCTTTTGGGTATATATTTGCATCTGGCAAGTGAAGACCTCTCTCTCTGCTTCCTGATTACCATGTGAGCTGCTTCACTCCACCATACTCTTCCACCATGATGTTCAGCCTCACCTCAAGCCCCAACCTTCTATGGACTAAGACCTCTCAAACATTGAGCCCTCAATAAACCTTTCCTCCTCTAGTCACAGCAGTGAAAAATCTGACTAAAACAGAAATTGACACCAAGAAGTGGGGTTGTTGCTGACCATGTAGTTCAGCAGTTTTTTGAGCTTTATGGAATTGGTGGGAGGAATTTTGAGATGTTTAGCAGTGTAATTATTATAAATGGAGCTTAATGACCAATTATAGTGGGAGCTCAGAAGACCAGAAAGCCAGTAGGATTGTGGACAGTGAAAACAGGGCTCAAGAAGTTTAGAGGAGAAGGAGGACACTATCAATAAATGAACTAGAGGCCATTTGTATTATGTTCTGGTTGAGAAGTTGTCTGCATTTTGCCCATGTCCTAGACTTTCTGTGAGGCTGATTTTAAAAGTGATGGACTTCTTAATCTGGTGGAAGAAATTTCTAGACAGCGGAACATTCAGGCAGTGGCATGGACATTCCTGGGAGTTTTTAGTCAAGTTTATTGTGACATTCAGGAGCAGAAGGCAGAGCAGAAAGACTTGAAAAACTTGAACTTGAAAGACAGGAATAAAACAGGGGCTAAGAAAGTTGCTGTTGTTAAAGACATCACTACCACTAAAGAAATGCTAAAGGCTTTGCCCAGAGACAATAAAAAAGATGGCTTGAGGGAACTTGGTAAGTCCACAACCATCTCAGGCTCAAAGGAGTAAAAGTGAAAATTCTCTTGAGAAGGGGGCTAGGAAGTTTTTTCAATGTGCTCAGCCACCCAGACCTTCAGAGGCTACTGCAGCTAGAGTTCCTATAGGCTTAGCTACTGCTCGAGATGGCAGCAGACCTTGGCATCAACCATGAGGTGCTCATTCTGCAGGAATGCAGGATGCTGGAGTTAGGGGTTCATGGAAACTTCCACCAAAATTTCAAAGGAAGGTCTGGGAGACCAGGCAAAATGCATCAGGGTTGGAATCCCTACAGGCATCCCCTGAGAAGTCAAAGTATGGAGATATGAGGAGAAAGCCAAAACTTTCTGTAGTGTAGACCGCTGAGACTAAGAAATGCCAATAACATGGGACATTATCCTAGGAAAGCTTCAGGAATTGAGCAGAGACAAGCCAACAGAAGGGCCACTTGGGGCTGCAACCAACAAGGCCACATGGGGGGAGCTACATAAGCCCCTTGTACAAAATACCACCATGCCATGTGCCCCAGATGCTGGACATGGAGTTACAGACTTATTTGCCCAGCTGGATTTCAGTCTTGCATTGGTCCTATCCTTTTTTTCTATGCCCCTATTTTTGTGAATGGAAATGTTTACTCTGTACAATTATATATTGGATACTTATAAATTGGTTTTAATTTTACAGGAGCTCACAATGTGAGATTGCCTTGCCTCAGAGAAGACTTTGAACTTGAACTCTGAGAAATATCAGAACCATTGAGACTATGAGAACTCTTGGGAATGGACTAAATGTATTTTGCATTGTTAGATGACTATGCATTTTGAGGGACAATGGGCAGAATGTTATGGTGTCTGATGTGGTGTTCCCCAAGAGCTCACATGTGAGATAATGCAAGGAGGTTTGGAGGAGAAATGATTGGGATATAACCTTAATCTAATCTCTGATAGGATTAATTTATTGTAACTAGAGGTAGGTGAGGTAGGCTGGAAGAGGTGGCTCATTGGGGATGGAGATATGAGGTATATATTTTGTATCTGGAGAGTAGACTCTCTCTCTGCTTTTTTTTTTTTTTAACACGATCATCATGTTAGCTGCTGCTTTTCACCACACTCTTCCACTGTGATGTTCTGCCTCACCTTGAACCCTAGGAACGAACTTGTGTTCTATGGACTAAGACCTCTGAAACTGTGAGACCTCGAATAAAATTTTCCTCCTCTACAATTGTTCTGGTTGAGCCCTTTAATCACAGCAAAAAAGCTGACTAAAATAATGGTTGAAGGAGAGTATCCTGGAATGAGAACTCATCAGACGGAGAGTACTAGGGTAAACTCCCCTGACCACCTAGAGGATACAAGATTCTACTATCCTCACCAGGTGGAGAGCATGGGGATTTACTCCCCAAGGGGACATATGCCCCCACAGGAACCTGATTTCATTAAAGGTGGAGGGCATGGAGGTCTTCTGCTCTAATCTAGCAGAGGGCATGGTGAGTCATTCCTCATATTGAAAGGAAGGCATTGGAAAACAATTTATACATATATATTCATATATTTTTTATTTACTTTTTCATGTACATATCATATAAATATATATTCATATTTATGATATATTCATATTCTTGAACATAATCATATACATACTCATACATATTCATATTGCTATCCACACACATTCATATTCATATGTATATGAATATACATATTTATATACATATATACATATTACTATCACATGCATATCCATATATATGTAGTCATATATACAGTCATGTAATACATTCTCCAATTTTGTATTTTGGCAATTGAACTGGAATGTTCTATAATGGGTGATTATCAGATGAAGGTTACAGGAATTAACTCCCCTGATCAGTTGGGGAATAGTAGATCAGTTTCTACTCTCAACAGCAGGTGGAGGGCATGTGGATCATTCCCATTGTCATGTGAAGGACATGGGGACATACCACCTTATTTGGGACCTACTCCCCTCACAGGGTGGAGGGCATGGAGATCAACTCCCCTAATCTAATGGAGGGCATGGTGATCCATTCCCCATTCTGAGCTGAAGGCACTGGTTTCTAATATACACATATATTTATATATATGCATATATTCACATATATTCATGTATATACACATATACATGTTCATATATTCACAGATTCACAGATTTACATGCATATTCATATGCAAATTCACATGCATCTTCAAAGCATATTCATCTGCATATTCAAAAGTATATTCACAACTATAGATAAATCTGTAGTTAAATCTCTGGATGATGAAATATATCTGAGTTCCTACAGCTCAGAATGGGGACTGAAACACTGTGCTCTCCCCTTGATTGGGGAGTAGATCTCCATACTCTCCAACAAGGGATGTGAGTAGTTTCCCTTGGGGGAAATAGGTACCTGTGTCCTTCACACCTTAAGGGGTGCAGACCCCATGACCTCCACATGGTGTGGGGGATAGATCCATGTATAATCCACCTGATAAGAGGAGTTAATCTCTGTATAGTCCTGCTGATGATTTCCCATTCCAGATTCTACCAGTTCTACCCTCCAAGTATAAATTGGAGAAGGCTTTAATATGTATATGAATATGTTTAGGAATATTTGTATGAATATGTATGTATATGGATATGCACATTAATATGAATATGAATTTGTAAATATGAATATGTACACTAATATGCACATGCATATTAATATGAATTTGCACATGTATATGAATATGAGCATGTTTATAAATGTAAACATGAATATTTATATGAATGTGTGTGCATATGAATATGTGTGTGAATATGAATATGTACATGAAAAATATAACTATGTTCATATACATGAATATGAATTTGAACATGTGTATGAATATGTACATGTATATAAATAGGAATGTGAATTGTACATGTACATTAATGTAAATATGTATATAATTATACAAATAAATATGTATACAATTATAAAGGACATATGAATATGAGTTAGATCCAGTGCCTTTTGTTCATGTGGGGAATGGATCACCCCTCCCTTCAAAAGATGTAGACTTCCTTGCCTTCAGCATCATGACGGCTGTTGGTTCCCATAGGGGAGTAGGTCCTTGTGTAGTTCTCCCTGTGAGGGGAGTAGATCCTCATACCCTTCATCTGGTGACTGGAATCTTGTATCCTCACTGATCAGGAAAGTTAATTCGTATACCCTCCATCTGATTATATCCCACTCCAGAATACTCCAGTTCAAACCCTAAAAGTATCAAACTGGGGAAAAGTGCTATAGATGAATCTATAGATGACCTGACTAGTGGAGTATACATGGTTCTATTACCATCATCATGTGGAGGGCATGAGTTCTTCTCCCCTAAGGTAGTGAAGGGCAGGGGTACCTACTTACTTCATGGGGTGAAGAGCATGGACATATACACTTCTCATATTCATATTTGTATATATATATATATATATATATATATATATATACACACACACACACATACACACATATATATGACAGAGATTCATCTATATATAATCATATACATATTCATATTCACATTCACATTCATGTAAATATTCATGAACATAGTCATGTTCATGTTCATGTTCATATATGTATATTTATCTTCTCCTTTTTCATACTTCGAGAGTTGAACTGCAATGTTCTGGAATGGGAAATCATCAGATGATGGTACAGGGATTAACTCCCTTGATCAGGTGGAGGATATGTGGTTCTACTCCCCTCACCAGATCTAGGGTATGGAGATCTACATCCCTCAAGTGGTCACAAACACATGGAGCTACTCCCCCAACAGGGGAACTACTCCCCTATTGGTGCAGAGGGCATGGAATTCTACTCTCTTCATATACCAGAGGGCACAGTGATCCATTCCCCAATCTGAGCAGAAGGAACTGGTATCTAGTTCATATATATATTTATATATAAATTTGTATATATATCCATATATAGTCACATATATATTCAAATATTTATTCATATATTTATATACATATTCAAAGATATATTCATGTATATGTTCAAATATATATTTATATATGTCTTCACCTATTTCATACTTCATGGAATGAATTGGAATATTCTGTAATGGGAATTCATCAGACAGAGGGTACAGGTGTTAATTCCCCTGATCAAGTGGAGGACACATGGTTCTACTCCCCTCACCGTGCAAAGGGCATGGGGATTTACTCACCTCGTGGGGCGAAAGACAGTAACCTACTCTGCCCACAGGGACCCACTCCCCTCTTGGTGTGGAGGACATGGAGATTTACTCACCTCATCTAGTGGAGGGCACTGTGGTCCATTCCCCATCTAAGCATAAGTAATAGGATCTAATTATTCATGTATATATTCATATATATGTTCACATAGTATTCATATATATTCCCATATGTATTTGCATAATGAAATGTACTCCCACCATAGGGTGGATGGTGTGGAGATCTACTCCCCTCATCTAGCAGATGGCCCACTGACAAATTCTCCATAATGAGCAAAAGGCAATGAGATCTATTTCATATATATATATATATATATTTAATATAAGTATAAATGTATTTCTCATATTTGTATTCATATTCATATTTGTATTGATCTACTATGCATATACATATTCATACTTGCATTCATATACATATTCATATTATACACATATTCACATACATAACATATATGTTTTCATGTTCATGTTCATATTCATTTATATATACATATCCAAATATATATTCATGTTTATATACATATGTATACACATGTTTATATACATATGATAAACATTCATATTGATGTTTATTTTCATATTTGTATTCATGCACATATTCACTTTTATATATTCATATTTATGTATTTATATACATATATCATTCATATTCATATATATTTATACGTATGTTTTTATATAAATCATATATTCATACATGTTTTAAATGCAAGTATATATATATATTTGTTGTTGTTGTTGATATGTGTATTTCTTCTCCAGTTTGTACTTCAGGTGTTGATCCAGAATATTCAGGGTTAGGAATTCATCAGATGAAGGGTACAAAGATTAACTCCCCTGATCAGGTGGAGGACACTTTTTTCTACTACTATTACAGTACTTAGGGCGTGGAGGTCTACTCCCCTCATCTACTGGAGGGCATGATGATCCATTCCCCATACTGAATGGAAGGCATTGGGATCTATTTGATATATATATTCATATACATATCATAAACCTATTTATATTCATATACCTATTTATATTCATAGTCATGTGCATATTCACATACATGTTGATATTTACATTCACAAACATATGCATAGTCATGTACATATTCATATCATAGTCACATATTCATGTTTATATGCACATCCACATGGGTATTAACATACATATTCATAGTTATATACACATTCACATATTCATATTCACATACACATATTCATATTGATATACATATTATATTCATATACACATACTCATATATTCATAAGTATGTTACTATGTATATTCATATCTATTCATATGTAACCATATATATTTATATATACATTCACATATATTTGTACATATATTCATGTATACATTTATGTTAGTTTTCTCTAGCTTTGTATGTCAGGGATTGTATTGGAATATTCTAGAATGGGAGTTCATCAGATTGAGGGTATAGGGATTTACGCACCTGATCAGGTGGTGGATACGTGCTACTCCCCACACCAGGTGGAAAACACAGGGATTGACTCCCCTCAATGGGCGAAGGATACTGGGACCTACTCCCCATTCCCCAGGAACCTACTCCCATAATGAAGTGGGAGGTGTAGATCTACTCCCCTCATCTCGCAGAGGGCAATGTACTCCATTATTCATATATATGTTCATATACATATTTACCTATATTATTCATATATATCCATATATGTTCATATTCACATTCATATATTCATATATATTAGTATTTATATATTTAATCCTTAAATGGAAGACTGTCCCCTTGTGTAAGGACAATTTTCCACAATGTCAAAAATGTATACTGTTAACCTTTCTCCCAATCTTCCCCAAAGATCATTTACCTGGATGACTATGCACTGAGGAAGGGAATCAATCAAAACTTTCAGGATTCTGACTATGAACGGACAACTGATCCCTAGACAGGAGAAACCCCATAATCCTTCAATTGGAATAGAGCCTTATAGACATCAGATGATCAATGGATCTTTAGCCCAAGTCCATCTCTCAGTGGGCTCAGTGAGGTCCCAAACCTATCCTGTGGTTATTTCTCCAGTCTGAAATGCATAAATAGAATAGACATGTCCAGCAACTAGAAGTAAGTCCATATTGGACTGAAGATAAATGAAAACAAAGAGAAGACAAGTCAATAAAATAAAACTGAAACAGAATAGAGAAAATTAGTAAAGCTAAAGGTGGCTCTCTAAAAAAGGTTAATAAAATTAATCAGCCCTAACAAGACTGATTAAAAGGAAACATAAATTAATAACCTCTATAACACTTATAGATTCTATATACATTGAAAGACAATAAAGAAATATTATGAATAATTCTGTCAATAAATTTGATAATTCATGTGAAATGAAAATTTGTTTTATTTTATTTATTTATTTTTTAGTTGTTGATAGACCTTTATTTTATTTATTTTATGTGGTGCTGAGAATCAAACCCAGTGCCTCACACATTCCTGGCAAGTGAGCTACCGCTGGGCCCCAGCCCTAGCCCCTATTATGAAAATTTTTATGAAATGCACAACTTATCTAAACTTATACAAGAAAAATTTAAAATCTTAATACCTCTATATCTACTAAAAAGTTGCATTTGTTATCAAGAATATTTTTATACATAAGCACCAAGCCCAAGTAGTTTTACTGAAAAATTATATTCAGGGAACTCAAGGAACATCAACTCCTTGAGAAAATAAAGGAGAGCGAAACACTCCCTGGCTTATTTTATATGACCAAAAATCTCTACAGGAAAATTCTTATAGTATTAGAAAAAATGGAAATAAAAGATCAATATCCCTCACACATTTACATGCAAAAACCTAACAAAATATTATATTATAAAGTTGAAGACAAAATATAATAAAGGTAATAATGTCTGTTGACAAAATGGGGTTTATAAAGCAAGTTTGGTTTACTATTTAAAAAGTCCTGGGCTGGAGTTGTAGCTCAGTGGTGGCACGCTTGCCTCATACATGTGAGGCACTACTTTGAATTCCCAGCACCACATAAAAAAAATAAATAAAAATAAAAATAAAAGCCCAGGGCTGGGATTGTGACTCAGCGGTACAGCGCTCGCATAGCACGGGCGGGACCCGGGTTCCATCCTCAGCACCACATAAAAATTAAGGCATTGTGTTGTGTCCATCTACACCTAAAAAATAAAAATATTTAAAAAATAAAAATAAAAGCCCATCAACAACTATATATATATATATATATATATATATATATATATATATATATATATATATGAATAAGTCCTTCCAATTTACCACATAAAAAGAATCAAAGAGAAAAGATATGATCACCGCAACTGCACTTTTTTGGTGGGGGAGGGGTACCAGTACAGGGGATCAAATCCAAGATTTGAGCATGCTCAGTTAAGTGCTCTTACACTGAACTGCATCCTTAGCCCTTTTTATTTTATTTTGAGACAGTGTCTTCCTAAGGTTCCCAAGTTACCCCTGAACCTGTGATCCTCAGGCCTCAACCTCCAGAGTAGCTGAGAATATAGGTATGCACCATCATGCCCAACCAACTCAATAGAATTTAATAAAATTAAAGAGTCACTCATCATACAAAAAAGAAAAAAAAACTTTCAGAAAAATGGGAATAAAATGGAATTTCCTCAAGTTGATAAAGAACATCTTCAGAAAACCTACAGCTAACATCAGACAGTATTTCTTGAAATAGGTTTTTCTGCCCCTTTTTCTTACTCCTTTCCTTCTATACTTCCAATAATTCATAAAATCATACATCTGTTGGCATACCATAGGGCCCTTCTATTTTCTTCACTCTTTTCAATCTGTTACTTTTCCTATAATTGGTTAATTTTCAATGACCTAGCTTTGAGTTTGCTAATTCTTTCTTCTGCATGATTCTCTAGTTTTTCAATTTCATCTTTGTATTCTTCGGCTCCGGTATTTCTTTCTTGTTCTCTTTGTATGGTTTCTATTTATTTATTAAACTTCTAATATTATTCATTCTCATTTTCTTAATATCATTTAGTTGTTTGTCTATATTTTTGCATCTATTTAAGATTCTTTAAAACTGTTGTTTTGAATTCTTTTTCAGGCAATTTTCTTTGGTCTTTATTAGCTTCCTTCAATATTGTTACACTTGCCTGATTCTTGGTTATCCATGTAGCCTTGCATTTGTATCTGTGCACTTGAAGAAGAAAACCCCTCTTGGAGGTTTTATATACTGAGTTCAAAAATTTGAAGTTTTCTGTTGAGTCTCTGACTGATAGGACTGCTGTTAAGTGAGGTTGGATCCTGGTCTTTTGACTGTTTCTGGTTCCACAGTGGAGACTACCACTGGTGAGCCTGTTAACGGAAGTGGGAATGGGTACGGATCCTATCTGGTTTAGTGAACTCACTCTCCAGGACATTGGGTATAAAATTAGCCCAGGATAAAAGTTTGCTTCAGGATTAAATTGTGGGGCCATTATCATATACACTGACAGGGCTCCTGTGGGATTGCTGGATGGGTCTCTGGGCTGGTTGCACTGCCTTAAGCCATGATTGATATGGAATAGAATAGAGATGTGAGAATGTTTCAGGATCTCCAGATAAAACTAAGACCTTCAGGTCTCTTTCTAGAGTCACAAGTTGGTGTGCTTTCCAGTAGTTTCCTGGATGAGCAGGCATGCTCTTGGAATGAAGTTGAGAAGGGCTAGCATCAAATTTATAGGGCTATTTAAAAAACCACAATGGGACCAAGTCAAGTACATAGGAAATTGTGAAACACTGAATTTTTCCCCTAAGCAAAAGATGTTCAAAAAGGTAAAGCAAAGATGTTCACTTCTGCCATTTTATTCAACACTATACTAGATGTCCTAGTCAATGCAAAAAGGGCAAGAAAAAGAAATACAAAGTATAAGCATCAGAAAGAAGAAAAAAAGTATTTGCACACAAAATAATTGTGCATATAAAAATGTCTATGTAATCTATCAAAAAATCATTAAACTGTATACTTTAGATCAATAAAATTTTACCATATATTAATTTTCTGTTGAAACAGTTAGAAACAGTGGCATTTAAAAAAAAAAAAAAGCAAAAGACGGGAAAAAAAATGGTATTCTTCCCATGCAAGATACTTGCATGCCTAAATCATCTGTCCAACTCTCCCCACAAAATCCAATCTCCATATTGTAAAGAATATGTCAGGTTTGCTGTTTATGAAACTCCCTTCACTATAGAGCCAAACCCAGGCTCTGGTTCTTTCTAAATGTCTTATTCTAGGTAAATCACTTCCACAAGTGTGTGAAGGGTAGATTTAAAGGCACAAAATAGGCAGTGATTTTAATGATCTAGGTGAAAAATAACAAGGTCCTGGGGCAGAGCAATGATTGAACAAATAAAAGGAACAATTTGAAAACAAAAATTGAGGCAACAACTTTGCAAGATAGAAATGGGCTAGTGAAGTTGTACCCTTATTTGTAAGACTGCTTTAATTCTACTATATCAAAAGTAAAAGAAAAATAATTCCTAAAAATATTTTCATCTCTGGTTAAGGCAGTGTAACTCCTCAACAAGTTTCCAGCATGTTCTCCTTGCCTAAGTTTCAAGGTGCTGCTGGCTGCAGTGGTACATGCCTATAATCCCAACAACTTGGTAGACTGAGACTGGAGGATCATGAGTTTGAGGTCACCCTCAGTAACTTTAGCAAGAATCTGTCTCAAAATTTAAAAAATAAAATAAAAATGGCTGGATGTAGCTCAATGGTAAAGCACGCCTGGATTCAATCCCAATGCTTCCCTCACTCCCCCACAAAAAAATTTCGAAGTGCATAGATGGAGACAAGATTGATATAAATCAAGATGTCTGCTTGAATGAGCTCTGTTTGATGTCATCATAAGGCTATCTCCACATAAGTCAAATAGTCATTCAATTTCATCAGAAGATTCTGTCAAACCTCCACTTTGGCAAGCAGTGATGACATAATCAGATTTTTTCATTCATCCAACTGCATTGTGAGGTGTGACTATAGTATATGGCATGCCCATCAGGTAGCAGGGAGTCCCAGCAGTGTCCTACAGTGAGGGAGGCAAAGAAGACCCACCCATGGGTGCCTGGATCAATTTAGCCACTTGCACCCTATAGTCTCAACAATAGCAGTGAATGGTGTTTCAGGTGGTGGTGCTGGCAGCCAATGTCTTGTCTCAGACTCTGTGTGGACTCATATTCCCCCAGAAACACTAATGAAGATAGAACGTGATCTCAGTGAGGAAGTGCCGCCAAGAACACTTGACATTCCTCTAGTGACAGAGATGGTGAAAAATGGTAATTCTTTCTCCTAGAAAATTCAGGGAGGCTTACACTATAAAGTAGACTAGATTTTCTCAGAATCTAGAAAAACCATGAAGCTCAATAGTGAAACCAGGGCTTGGAAAACCTTTAACTCTGGGTTCTGTGGGATAGCAGAGATTGTTATCACCAAGCTAATGTCTCTTCTCTACCCTTTCTTACTAGCACAACCATTACTTCTTAAATTATTATGTGATACCACTTATATAAATCCCAAACAAGCACACTTAAATCTTAATATTTAAGAACAAATACATAATTAATAAACTATAAAGAAAATTATGATTACAATAAAAGTTATGGTAGTGGTAAACTTTGTGAAGTTTGTGACTGGGAAAGTGAAGGAAGCAAGTTTCTAAAACACTGAGGATGTTTTATTTCTTCACTTGGATGGTGATTTTTCATTATTTTTCTCTTGCTTACAAAGTGATATTGCTGCTTCTTTTAAAACTAAGGCCTTTTCAAGAATACAAACAGTACAAATGCTGGCGAGGTTGAGGAGAAAAAGGAACATTTTTTACTCTGTTTGTGGAATTGTAAATTAGTACAAATAATGTGGAGATCAGTATGGAGTTTCCTCAAAAGACTAGACATGGAACTACCCTATGACTCAGCTATACCCACCTCAGTGTTTATCTTAAAGTCATTGTACTCCAGTGATACATGAATACCCATGTTTATAGCAGTGCAATTCACACTAGCCAAACTATGGAACCGGCCTAGGTGTTCATCAGTGGATGAATGGAGAAAGAAAATATTATATATATTATATATATATATATTTATAAATATTATATATATATAATATATATATAATATTTTCTTTCTCCATTCATATATATATAATAATTCATATGCATATAATTATATATATAATATATATAATATTTTCTTTCTCCATTCATATATATATACACACACACAATGGAGTTTTATTCAATCATAAAGAAAAATAAAATTATATCATTTACAGAAAAATGATGGAACTTGAGAACATTATGTTAGGCAAAATAAGCCAAATTCAGAAAGTCAAGAGTCATATGTTTGTGGGTTTTTTTTCTTATTTTTAAAATGTGTTCTTTTTAGGGGCTGGGGTTGTGGCTCAGCAGTAGAGCGCTCGCCTTTTTACATAGGAGACCCTGGGTTTGATCCTCAGCACCACATAAAAATAAATAAGTGAAATAAAGGTAGTGTGTCTAACTACAAATAAACAATAAATATTTTTTAAAATGTTCTTTTTCTATACACATGACAGTAGGGTATATTTTGACATATTATAGATACATAGGATATAACTTATATTAATTAGGATGCCATTTTTGTGGTTGTAGGTATTGTGGAGTTACACTGGTTACATTCATATGTGAACACAGGAAAGTTATATCTGATTCATTCCACTGTCTTTCTTATATGTGGAAGCTAGAGGTGAAAAAGGAAAAGACAGATGTGGGGGGAAAGGGGAATCAAGGGGAATAGAGGAAGGGGACAGGAGAGTAAGAAGAGGAAGGAAAGGGGAATTATAAGGCTAAATAATATCGTTACATTGTGTGCACGTATGAATATATAACAACAAATTCCACTATTATGTGCAATTGTAATGCACCAATTCAAAATGTAGGGAAAAATTACCAAGGGTGATTTTTGAGTATGAGTAAAAGTCATTGGGTGTAGCTTCTAAGAAAACTTTTTAAAATTTTGACTCTTCTTGGGAATGTGTCCAGTCTGATCTTTTCCTACCTCCTCCTTGGCTGTAATTTGCAAAAATTAAAGCTCCAGTGGCTGGAGGTGCTTGGATCATAATATGATCTTCAAGATAAAAAAAAAAAAAACACTAAGACAATGAGCAGGAAAAAAATAGAAGAATTCCAATGCTCTGATGACCACAGAGCCACTTTACCAGCCCTGGAGTGCCCACCTCAAGGTTTCTTTTACTCGAGAAAGAAAGAAAGTTCCTTCTTATTTAAACCATATTTGAGTTTTTTTCTTAAAAGACATGAAACCTAGTTCTAATTGATGGAGCTGGTTTAGTAGTTCCAGAGGAGGAATACTTCCTTGAAAAAATAAAATGAAGGATCTATTAACTGATAGTTGAGACTATGGCCAGTCATGTCTAGCCAAACATTGGATCTAAGTATCTGGTTAAAAAAAAAAAGTGACAGAGAGGGATTATATGTTGACTGACTTGAAGATTTCCTCTCTGCCTTTGCCTCCGCCTCTGATTCTCTGTCTCTCTGTCTCTCTGTCTCTGTGTGTGTGTGTGTGTGTGTGTGTATGAGAGAGAGAGAGAGAGAGAGAATTCTCTTGGAAGATATACTTGAGAAGGAAGGGAGAACAACCCCAGAGTTGCTTCAAGCAAGTATGATCAGAGGAAAAGAGGAGAAAAAGAGATCTCAACAATCCAGTCTATCAACATTGCATCCCGTGGGGCCAGCCCCTCAATTAAGGCATCTTTCAACAGTGTGGGACTCTGGTGTGGCTGGAAGCCAGGACTCCAGGACAAAGGAAATGTCCATGGAGTTACCCAGCTTCCGTAATCACTGCCACTAGTGGGCAGGACCCTAGAAAGCCCCAGCAGGACAGATGCTCCTTCCTGAGCCTTAGGAGCTGGAGGGTCCCCAGAGAATAGTGGTCTGGGCACCCAGCCACAGACAGAGCTTTTCTTCCCTGCCAGTTCCTGTCTAGCCAGGCATCACAAAAGGTAGAGATGGATCTGAGAAAAGTAGATCCATTATCAGACTATGTTGTTTAGCTCAGCAAATCACTGATACTACCCTAACCTTCCACATACTCAAGTGGCCATCTTCCTCACTTTATCTCTCACTGGGGTTCAACCTCTAACATTAAGGTAATTCCCACTCAGAGCAGAAGGTTCCTTTAAAACACAAAGGTCCTTTTTATTGTGTGCATTTTTCCCACTATGCATTCCATTAGAGAAATCATATGCTGATGCTTCTTGACTTATGAGGAGGTTGTGTCCCAATAAACTCATCATAAGTTGAAAATATCATTCAGTCAAAATGCACTTAAGAGGCCAGGCATGGTGGTGCATGCCTGTAATCTAAGTGGCTCCGGAGGCTGAGGTAGGAGGATTGAAAGTTTTGATAGCCTTATCAAAAGCAAGGTGCTAAGCAACTCAGTGAGGCCCTGTCTCTAAATAAAATATAAAATAAAGCTGGGGATGTGGCTCAGTGATTAAGTGCCCTTGAGTTCAGTCCCTAGTATCCCCCCAAAATGCATTTAGAATCCAGGTGTGGTGCTGCATGCCTGTAATCTCAGCAGTTTGACAGCTGAGGCAGGAGGATCACAAGTTCAAAGCCAACCTCAGCAACTTCTTGAGATCCTAAACAACTCGATGAGACACTGTCTTTAATAAAAATACAAAAAAGGGCTAGGAATGTGGCTTAGTGGTTAAGTGCCCCTGGGTTCAATCCCTGGTACAAAAAAAATGCATTTAATACACCTAACTTCATGATATAAATCATAACTTAATAACACAGTCAGTCCACTGTAGAGTATTGTTATTTGCACTTGTGAGTGTGTGGTTGATGGGGAGCCTTGGCTCATTGCTGCTGCCCAGTTCTGAGTATTATGCAGCATATAAGATCTGAGACCCTCCCACCCCACCAAAATTTGAGACAATAGATCTGGAGTAAAATTGGGTTAAGACAGAGAGAGAGAGAGAGAGACAGAGAGACAGAGAGAGAGAGAGAGAGAGAGAGAGAGAGAACTTCAGATTTGCATTTTAGAAAACAGACTCTGGAAGAGATGTAGAAGCAACAATAGTGCAGGTGGAAGCAAGAATAATAACATCCACCTTTAATAGTAAGAACTGTACATGCAATGGTTTATCTAGAGCTTTTTATAATTTTGTAACATAATGCAATATTGTTATCTAATAAGAAATACATATTTGATCTTTGTCCCCAGTTCCTGGCACAAGGTTTCTAAAACTTTTGGGAATTTCCAAAGTGACAGTGATATGTCATTCATAATAAACTCCTTTCAACAAAATATAAGTTTGTATACTGAGAAACTCAGGATGGGGACTGTTACGATTTGGATATGAAGTGTCCCTTCTATATGCAGGAATATTAAGAAGTAAAATGATTTGATTATGAGAGCTGTAACCTAATCAGTGTTTCTTAATTTAAAGGGACGGACTGGGTGGTAACTGTAGGCAGATGGGGCGGGGATGGAGGAGGTGGGTCACTGGGAGTGACCCTGCTTCCTGACCCTGCCATGAGCTGAGCAGCTCTTTTTCTCTTCCTCCAGGAGCCCATCTATCTCAGAAGGAATCCTTGATTGATAGCCAGTCGGTCATAACTATGAGAGGTAACCTGAGACTTTGATTGCTATCTCAAGTGTGGCCAGGTTCGTGGGACTGAGCCTTAACCTGTAGGACACTGAATTGTTGTCCACGGTGAAATGGTGAATTGTTTGCTATAGAGGAGGGGGAAAAAAAAACCACACATCTGGTGTCAGAAGTGTTGTGAGTATGGGAATGGTTTTAATTTTGTCTTTTTAGGTGGGTTCTCACACATCTTGAACACAAAGGACACGAAGTTTCAGAAAATTCTAAAAACAAAGAAGATATCAAAGTCCTGGAGCTGAAATAAAAACCCAGGCCTCTTTTACAGCCTTATGTTTGGGGCTATCCATTCAATTTTTGAAAATTGGAAGAAGAATCACAGCATGTGTCAAAGAAGAAAATAATACCCCTAAATATCTTTCTTCTATCTTGATTGAATTGAGGGGAAGAAGTAGAAACATCACCATTAAAACTCTACAGAAATAAGTGTTGCTGGTAGCTTTTCTGATGGGTGCTAAACTCACTGGGAGAACCAGAAAGGAAGGCCATGTTAATAATAATAAAAATAATAATAGTAATACAGAGCATGACAAAGGGACAGGGGAGCCAACCTGAAAGAGCTCTCAGTGACCAATGGTGGAGCAATTTAGAACACAAAATAAATGCAGTGATATTGGAATAGAACCCAACCTGTCAAATAAACGAACAAGTCCATGTTTGTATAAGAAAATAAGTAACAGAATGAATGCATGCATATACACATAGGGGACAAATAACAAATCTTCCCCCTAAAAATTCCAAATAACTTAAGTAGATATGTTTCAACCAAGAAGCAGGAACTTAAATCCTTCCCCTCAAGGAAGGGTGGACAGAGGGACTTGCTGCTAAAGAATGGAGTTGAAAAGGGAATAATAATATTGACTTCGCAATGGAGAAACCTGGAAAATATGACATTCGCCCATGGATGAAGATTTATATGCCCTGGAATGTCATGTGGACATAGTGAGATGTGAAGGGTATGTGGTTTGGGGGTCTACTAAAATCCCCAGGGTACTCATGAGGAAACATTAGACAAACCCAGAGGCAGGATATACCTGGCATGTATTCCTTAAAACTGTCAATGTCACAGAAACCAAGTGAAAAGCAAGAAACTGCCACAAATCAAGGCAACACTAGTGAAAGAGTTTAAATATAATGCTAGACCCTGGGGGTGACCCTGGAATAAAAACAGGCATTCAGGAAAAATTAGTAAGTCCAAATAAGGTCTGTAACTTGATTACTAGTACTGTACCAATTTCTTAGTTTTGATAACCATACTGTAGTTATGTACCATGTTAATATCAGAGGAAATTGGATGAAGGATTTATAGAAACATTCTGCATAATTTTTGCAAATTTTAAGTCAGTCTAAGATGTTTTCACAATCAAAAGTTAAAAAAAAATTGAAACCACAAATCTGGTCATCAGTTAGAAACTTGAGGAGATATAAGCCTTTTTAAGAATACAAAACAATGGAGTAACAACTACCCCTTGTTTAAGAGCTGAAAGAGCTCTTAAGAGGTAAGAGAGAAGGTTATTTCAAATATATGTATCCCACTACCTTAAGAATTAAATCTACACTTACTTTGCATCTTGTCATGGTAACATTTCTAAGTGTCCTTACTGAAACAGGCAGAAATTTTTTGTAATGTTAAAATATTTGTCTTTGTTGTTCCATTGACAAATACCTTAAAATCTTTAACCAAAACCAATCAACCAATGAATCAACCAAGTTTGTTATAGGATACTATGGAGGCTGTGTAGAAAGCTACTCACTTGAAGATATTCAAGATTTTCATGGGAGATTGGTTACATTCACCCACTTTGGGAAGATGAATCATTAACCTTTGATATCTGGCAATGATGTTCTAATGTACTTGGTCAGTATAATAAAACCGCAGAGCCAGGCACAGGGGTGCATGCCTATAATCCCAGCAACCTAGAGACTGAGGCAGAGGGATCACATGTTTGAGGCCAACCTGGACAATTTAATGAGACCCTATTTCAAAATTTAAAAGACTAAAAAAATAAAAAGGATTGGGGATGTAGCTCAGTGGTAGTGTCCCAAGGTTCAATCCCTGGTACCCAAAATCAATCAATCAATTGATCTGCATCAATCTTAGAAATAGAACATGGCTTATAGGTATTCTTTCTTACTAAAAAAGGTAAATTTAAAATTAATATGCCCCTACCATTTTGTTTGAACTGTATAATTCAGTTCTTCTTGACGACTGAGAAGAGATACATACAAAAAAACAAAACAGAGAATTGATATGCAGAATGCATAATGGAATCCCAGAAATCAATAAGAAAGAAAAAAATGAGAAAGAGTCAGGGCTATGAACAGTCAAGGAACAGAGTAAGAAGACAAGAGTAGCTAGAAATCTCATGAAAAGGTGCCCAATCTCATAGTAAATGAAGGAAAATGAAATATAACAAAGACACAGCATTTCTCACCTGTCTGGTGGGGATGTAAATGAATGTAGACCTTCTGAAGCACAATGCAGGATCATCTAGGAAACCTGAAGGTAACACCTGCCCTGGCCTGGCCCTTCCACTCCCAGGTGCTCACCTAGGGAGCACTGCAGCCTTCACTGGACAGCAGAGAGGCCGGTCACTGCTTCTGCCACTTACTCATGGTTTACCCTGATCAAGTTACTTGACTACTTTCTGTGCTTCCTTGTCTGTTAAATAGGGATAATGATCATATCTTGCCCCTGGGATTACCATGATTATGAAACAGGTTAATTTATACAAAGCAAGCCCTTTTATTATTTTTTTGTAGTTGTAGATGGACAGAATGCCTTTATTTTATTTGTTAATTTTTTCGTGGTGCTGAGGATCGAACCCAGTGCCTCACATGGACTAGGCAAGTGCTTTGCCACTGAGCTACAGTCCCAGCCCAAAGCAAGCCCTTTTACATACGGTTTCTGACACCATAGGAGATATTATATAAATGGTTGACCCCACTCGCTAGCTAAGTGGAGAAAGCTGCTCAAGCCTGGAGCTAGACATTCCTGATGTCTTGAGTCCTACCTAACAGTAGAGGAGATAAATACCAAGCACACCTGTACTTATTTTCAGGACTCCCGTGTACACATGTACACAGGTACATGGATATTTATGGCAGCAGTGTTTATAATAGCAAAAAATTAGAAACAACCTAAATGTCAATTAGCAAGAGTATCAACAGTCAATAAATGACATTAATAGTCATAAAATGGAATATAACTATTTAAAAGAGGGAATTAGATTTAAGGATCTGGTTTTGACACAGATCTCAAGAACAATGTTGAATGAGATAAATAAGCTGCAGATGGATATATAAAATATGAATATATAAACATGTAGCACAATGCTCCCTATAATAATAATAATAATAATATACTATTAATATATTAATATAATAATAACAACATGGAAATTATAAATACCAAAATCAAAACAGGGGGCTACAATCGTGTAGATAATGTTCTACTTGTTTAAAAACATAATACACCCAAAGTGGATATATGAGACAAAATATTACACTTCCACCAACCCGAGGGTGAGTTATTTGCATCGTGCTCTGTGATTTTCTGTAGAACAGAAACATGCTGTAACTTTCTAAAAAAGTCAGCAGGGCTTGGTGATTAATGGAACATGTGGGTGGTAAGGGAGAGGAAAGGGTTTTGGATGAATCCCGAGATTCTGCCAGAGATGACAGAATGGTACCTTTTGTCAAAATCGGGACACTAGGAGAATTGCCATCTTTAAGCAATCATCTCATCATATAAATCAGAGAAAGGAGGGAAGTTAATCTAATTTAAACTGTGATCCAAGGTAACAAAGAAACTTTATCTTCAAAATACAACCAAGGAAGCAGTCTCAGCACGGCTGTCAAGAATGAGCAATCTGAATCGTGGCTGCCGTGCTCTTATACAAAGGACCTAATGATGTTCTTAATGTCTTTGCTGCAAGAGTAGAAATCATCATATACATGTTAATTATTTGATAATTACAAAAGAGCTAAAAATGTGAAAATTCTTTTAAAACCAGTAGGAATTTCTCAGTGTTGCTTTTTTCAGAAAACTGGGAAAAATAATTTGTCAAAGGAGTATGTTGGAGTTAACATTTAAAACATAAAATAGGAAGGAAATTTACTAGCTATAAATTGGCAAAGTCACCATGTCTTGGTTTCTGCTGAAGAAAAAGGAGTGCAGAGATAACAGACAGGAGATTCAAATGCTGGAACTGCCAATTACACACCACGAAACAAATGTGTTTGATATGCTTATGGAATAAAAGAGGGAATTAGAAATATGAGTAGGGAATGAGAAATTATGTAAAACAGTAGCACATATGAAAAAGAACTAAATAGAAATTCCAGAATTGAGATGCAAAATGAGCCCAGTTTCAAACTGAGAGTGACGTTTAAGAAAAGATCAGGCGAGCTAGGAACAGTGGCACACACCTGTAATCCCAGCAACTCAGGAGGCTGAAGCAGAAGGATCGAAAGTTCAAGGCCAGCCTCAGCAATTTAACGAAGCCCTAAGCAACTCAGTGAGATCCTGTCTCAAAATTAAAATATTTAAAAAATTTAAAAAATAAGCACACACCTGAAATCCCAGGGACTCAGGAGACTGAGGCAAGAGAATCACGAGTTCAATGCCAGCCTCCGCAAAAGCGAGGCCTAAGCAAATCAGTGAGACCCTGTCTCTAAATAAATACAAAAAATGGGGCTGGGGATGTGGCTCAGTGGTCGAGTGCCCCTAAGTTCAATCCCTGGTACCCTCCCCACCCCCACAATAAAACAATTAAAAAAAAAAAAAGAAGTCTCAAGATGTAACTCAATGGTAAAGCACCTCTGAGTTCAACCCCCAGTACCTAAATAAATAAATAGATAAAGTGAGCAAAGCATTAATGAATTAGAAGATATTTCTGAAAAAATTATACAGAATACAGTGCAAACAGACAAAGAAGAAATTTAGGAGACTTGGGGGACAAGTGATAACAGCTAACAAACGTTTAAGCATAATTCGTAAGTTAGAGGAGAAAATGGAACAAACGGAAGAGATAGTAATTGAGAATTTTCCAGAAGAGATGAGGAATAGCCCTCTCATTTAGGAAGCCCAGTAAATTCCAAACTGGATAAATAAGTGGTAATACTCATCCAGGCAGATCTTAGTGAAACTGCAGAACAACAAAGATGGGAAAGCAAATCAAGTGAAATGAGATACTACCCAACCAGAACAAAAATTATTATTTCTCAACAGCAACGAAGGAAGGCAGAAGACGCTGAGCAATATCTCCAGTGTGCTAAAACCAAAAGTAATGATCAGCCTAGAGCTGTATGTTCAGGGAAAACAACTTCCAAGATAAAGACAAGCCGGGTGCAGTGGTGCATGCCTGTAATCCCAGTGGCTCAGGAGGCTGAGGCAGGAGGATCGTGAGTTCAAAGCCAGCCTCTGCAATAGCGAGGCACTAAGCAGCTCAGTGAGACCCTGTCTCTAAATAAAATACAAAATAGGGCTGGGGATGTGGCTCAGTGGTGGAGCGCCCCTGAGTTCGATCCCCGGTACCTCTCCCAAAATAAAAAAGAAAAATGAATTTCAGACAAGTGAATACAGAGAGTTTGTCTCACAGACCCTCATCCATGAAAATTCTAAAGGGCATGTTTTGTGCCTAAGGCAGATTAGCCCAATTAGAAGGTTTGAGTTGTGAGGAGGAGTGAGAAACAAAGAAAATGGTGAACATGGGGCTAAAGCAAAAGAAACATCAGCTGAAACAATATAGATAATAAGGTTTCAAGGGATTAAAAATAGAAATAAAACTAGATGTAGTGTTGCACACCTATAATCCCAGCAACTCGGGATGCTGAGACAGGAGAATGGCAAGTTGGAGGTCAGCCTGAGCAATTTAGTGAAATCCCGTCTCCAAAATAAGGTAAAATGGGTTAGGGGTGTAGCTCAGAGGGAGTGCTCACCTGGGTTCAAGCCCCAGTACCACAAAATAACCAAATATCAAAATAAAAAATAAATAAATAAACACACTACAATAATTTCAAATACAATGAAACAGACCTAAGGTCATTTCTTCACACTGAAAACTTTGCATTCAATTTTATCTGTATGTATTTTATGTGCATAACTTTAAAAGTAGCAGGGAAGAAAGCTGAGTGAGAAAAAAGTACTCTAAAATAATGCAAAAAGAAAGAAAAACAGAAAAAGTCAAACAACTGTAAGAGCAAAACATGATAGGAGGAATAAATCTAGGTGCATTATCACTTACAATCGACAATACCACTAAATTCTCTCTTTAAAGACAGAAAGTATTAAACTGGACTTCAAAAATTCAACCACGTGCTATTTATAAGAATGTCATTTAAAGTGTAAGGTTATGGTAACACTGAAAATACAAATAGGAAATACAAACAGGAAGAGCCGTATCCCATAGAGCCTAATCAAAAATCAACAGGTGGGCTCTAAGACAAAGCAAAGTTTCAGGGAAAATAATAAGTAGAGAGAAAGAGAAGCCGTATCTTGAAAAGGTTTGATCTACTGGGAAAATGGATCCATTTCAACCTTCTAATAACTTAGTAATGTAGTCTTAAAAGAGATGAAGCCAAAACTAACAGTAGAAATTGAAAAATCTACCCTTACAGTGGGGGAATATCAAAACATCTCTCCACGTAACTGTTAGGTCAACACCATTAAAGATGAACCCTTGAACAGCACAATCCACAGGAATCATCTAGTGCAGATGTTGAATATGGCACCAGAAGCAGAGGATTCATATTCTTTCCAAGCACACATGGAATGTTTCTGTAAAACGGACCATCAAAGAACTCAACAAATTTCAAATTTGGTCCCAGACAACCCATATTTTCTGGCTACAATGTAATTAAATTTAAATCAACAGTAGAAAGAAAATTTACTATTTTGTGTGTATGTGTGTGTGTGTATCACATATGTTTAGCAATTACTAAAGCACTAAATCATTCATGGATCCAAAAAAAAAAAAAAGAAATCATAATAAGAGTTAGAAAATATTTAGAGTGGAATGGTATTATTGATACTTCATAATAAAACCTGCGAGGTTCAGCAAAAGTTGCATTTAGAGAGACATTTATAACTTCAAGTACATATTTATATATTTTCTTATAAAATAAGAAAACCGAAATAGAGCTAAGGATGCAACTTGAGAAATTAAAACTAGAACAATAGCATAAACCCAATACAAGTAACAGCTGATAAATGCAAATGAAAGGTAAAATTTTAGAAATAGAAAGTGAATATAAAATAGAATGCCAACAAAACCAAAAGTTGTCAAGTTCAATGAAAATGAGAGCAAAAGCATATTCACAAATAAATGATGATAGAATGAAGAGAGAAACATAATTTCAGATCCTACATGATCAAAAAACTTAATGTCAAAAAAATTGAAAATAAGAAACTGCCAAATTTGTAGAAAACATGACCTGTAAAAGTTGACTGAAGAATACTAGGTACTACCTGGGTACAGTGGCATACAACTGTAATTCCAGAGACTCTGGAGGCTGAGGCAGGAGGATCTCAAGTTCAAAGCCAGCCTGGGCAACCTGGCAAGAGCCTTTCTCAAATTTTAAAAAAGGGCTGGGAGTGTGGCTCAGTAGTAGGGTGCCCCTGGATTCAATCCCCAGTAGCAAAAAAAAAAAAGAAAGAAAGAAAAGAAAAAAGTAATAATTTCTAATAGTGCTAGAAATTAAGTATTAGAGGTCAGACAAAACAAAGTTACTATAATAAAACAAACAATAGTAAGTAAAAATCCATGTCATATAAAAATTGGCTAGGAAATGTCCATCAAAATCCTTATAAAATAAAGGCCTAAAAGCAAGGTCACCTCAGTAACAATACGCTTTCTAGGAAAAAAGAAATTAAGGGTTTCTTTTTTTTTCTTCCAGCGGAAGCTCATTGGCTTGTGATGGCCTCAAGGTATATGCCATTGGGGAATGAGAGATAAATGAACTAAGTCTGAGGACAATCATTAAAAGATCAGAATCTGAAGGTAAATGACTATAGGTCGGTTAAGATCCTTGACTTTGCTCATAAAGATGAAAGAGATGGAGATATTTATATATGTTTTTAAGAGAATTCATTTGGCAAAGAAGTTATAAGACTGGTCTACAAAAGCCTGTGACCATTCCAACCCAAAAGTCATTTCCCAGGCCCTTGAATGTGCACCAGCAGGAAGTGGACAGTGAGCCCTGTACAGCCTGACAAAGGTGTTCTTATCACCTGGGCTTCCAAGGTGGCCAAAGAGGAGAATGGACAAGACAGGACGTTCAGGAGGAAAGAACCAGGGGTCAGAGAATGAGCACAACTTCCTGGGAGCTTCTGCCAGAGGACAGCTGGAAACGCCAGGGAGTCTTGCAAAACCCACTGCATCCAGGACAAGATTACACCTGTAACTGCTGGTAAGCAGCTGCTGGGTGTTTCTCCTTCTGCCATTTCCTGGATGCACAGTAGTGATCTTACTCCTCTGGGATCATGGTATACTGGAAGGAGGTGGGCAGGTACACAGCTCGTCTTTGGGTTGAAAGTTTGTTGGACCACAAGGAATCCCAATTGGACCTGCTGAAATGATTACGCAAACTCTAGTTGGGGTTGTGATTCTTTCCCTTGGGGAGAGAGTATTTATTTAGTGAAGAAAGGTGTGAATGAAGTCTGTGGCCAGAAAGGTGGATTATAGCGGGGATTTTAAACTGTCCCTCTTCTGAGTTTTAACTGGACATATTGCTTCTTAGCTTGAGACCTTACTTCTCCATCTTTCTTGCAGGCAAGAGAGGCTGTGTGACTGTATTTGGGATAGAAGGGGAAGCTGCATCTTCCTAAAGGCAGAACGATTCCTCTGCAGTTCCTTTTCCTTTCTTCCTATGGGATGGGAAATGGGAACAAGATCAGAATCCAGAGATGGAAGCTGCATGGCAGGAATCCACCAGCCTGGATCCCTGAATGTTTTTGTGAAGCAAGATCATCCTGCCATTCCCAAACCAGTCTCTACTTTTGAAAGTTTGCATGTGAGAAAGAACAATGAAGGGTTTTATTTAAGCCTGCTAAATAATATCCTGACCAAAACCTGTGAAATTTAATCCCTATTCTGAAGTTTTAACAGATGAAACCAAGTGAGACCTTTAAAAGGTGATTAGGTTGTGGGGGTTCTGGCCTCATGAATGACTTAATCCAATTGTGGATTAATGGGTTCATGGGTTAGCAGGTTTTCTCAGAGCAGTTCTGTTTATAAAAAGCCTGTTGGACTTTGTCTCTCGCATGCACCTCTCCTGCCATTGATGTCCTATACTTCCTGAGGTGAGGAAGAATACCTCACCAGAAGGCTATTTGATTTTGAAGCCCTAGCCTTCGGAAGCTCAGTTAAATAAAACTCTTTTCCTTATAAATTACGCAGTCTGTGGTATTCAGTTACAGAAGCAGAAAGTGAACCAAGACAAAGCCACTCTACGTTGACATCTCTTTGGTATGACAAAGAAATGTGCCTAAAAGTACATGGATGTGATTTCCCTATATCCACCCACAGGATAAAAATGCAGAGTTTTAAATTTGCAATGGTACTTTGATCCCCACTCATTTTTATGTTTATCTATCCTATTTCCTATTTCAAAAAAGTATGACTAAAAAGATAACAAGCCTGGTTTCTCTAAGATGTTTTATGAAATTACCATCATAGTTTGAGATCCTTTTACCTCCTCAACACACATAACCAACATGGCACCTTCCCATTAGTAACTGTGGTTTTTGTGGCAGTGATTTCAGGGACCAATCAGAATCTTCACATAAATGTAAAAGAGCGAGGCAAAGGAGGGCATGGGTTTCATCCAATAAACCCCCGTGTGTTGAGAATACGCCATACGTAGCATGCAGCTAAAGACTCTCCACTTGACTCTTACCAAACCCTGTCCATAATCCCTGTGTTCCCAAGTTGGCTGTTGGGCTTCTGTGACTGACTTCTCTCCACAGGGCCTCAGCTGGGCTACCATAATTGTCATATTAAACCTTTTAGTGTGTGGAAAGTAACCTCTTTATCACAGAAACTGCATATTTTAAATGATAAGATCTTGGGAGCAAATCTTGTGTCAGGAAAGCCAGAAATCTCTAACAGAGAGAATGCACCTTGTTCCCATTTCAGAGCTATGTGGGTTGGATGAGGTATGGTTGGAACAGGTTTGATCTGGGTCAGCCACTGTCCTTGTTTTATATCTTCCCAGAGAGCACTTGTAAAATCTTTGGGATTCTATGTTTTTATATAGTATCAATTATCACCATTTTGGGGGATTTTTTTTTCAGTATTAGAGATTGAACCCAGATGCACTTTACCACTGAGCTACATCCCCAGTCCTTTTTAATTTGAGATTGGATCTCACTAAGTTGCTGAAGATGGCCTCAAACTTGTGATCCTCCTGCCTCAGCCTCCCAAATCACTGAGATTATAAGCAGGCACCACCCCCACACCTAAATTATCGGGCTTTATTTTCACAAGGTTAGCCTTCCAGAAGAAAAGCCAGAGAAGTTTTTTAAATGTTATGGTGCCAATTGTTGGTTTAAAACAAAACAAAACAAAAACCTGGCTGTGACAGCCTCAGCAACTTAGCGAGGCACTAAGCAACTCAGTGAGACCCTGTCTCTAAATAAAATACAAAATAGGGCTGGGGATGTGGCCCAGTGTTTGAGTGCACCTGAGTTCAATTCCTAGTACCAAAAACAAACAAACAAACAAACAACAACAACAACAAAAAAACTGGCTTTGAATGACAGGGGCTCCTATGGATGGAATAGCGAGGAGGAGATGGTCACATTCACTGAGGTTGGCATTGGAGATGAGGACAGAAAATTTCTCCTTCACTGTTGACCTATTAGGTGGGTCCTGGATATCATTTTTAAGCATAAGCAGGACTTTGACCTATCTATACTCAAAAAGCAAACAGGAGAGTGGCCTCCATTCTTCAAAGATGTCTCCCTCTAGTGGCCAAAGGACAGAAGCATGCAAGAGAAACTGGATCACTAAGGATATAAATCTTGATTTTTTGGGGAGAGGGATATATAAATAATCCTTGAATATGGGGATGTAATTATAGCATATAGTTTTATGTTTCCTAAATATAAGTCTGAGAATCATAATATCAGGGGGTTACTGTGAGAAAAAATCTGAGTATCATTAAATGGAACCAACCAAGGAGTGCTGAGATGTCACACCTGTGAAGCTGGCTGCGCTCACATGCTCAGAAGTTACTGGTTTGGCACCATCATATTGAAGTACAATGGCAAATGATGATATTTCATGAACCCTCTTTATTGCTACAAATAGGTGAAACCAAGAATCTTTTGTTTCATCTGTGTGATACTGAGGATTAAACCCAGAAGCCCTCTATCCCTGAGCTACATTCCCAGCCCTTTTTATTTTGAGACAGGGTGTTGCTAAGTTGCTGAGGCTGGCCTCAAACTTGTGATCCTCCTGGCTCAGCCTCCCAAGTTGCTGGGATTATAGGCATACACCACCACACCTGGGGAAAACAAGAATCTTTAAATCTCCAAAGATAAAGGATAATAATAATAACTAATAAAATATACTAATGAGAGCAATATGCAGCAATGAAAGTTTTAAAACTTAAAAAAAAAGTCAAGGATAAAAATGTCAAACATGTACAGACTGCTCCTGACAAAGTGCTCTGCGGTAGCAGAATAATAGCCTCCCAAATATGTCCTCATCCAAATCCCTGGAACCTGTGTTTGAGGTAGATTACACGGTCAAGAACAATTAAAGTAGCAGATAGGACTAAATTTCCCAGGGAGATTTTTCTGGAGTGTTGGTGTACCCAGCTGATATCATAAGAGTCTCAAAACGTGAAAGTGGAAGTAGAAGAAGAGGTCAGAGTAATGCATCCTACAAAGAAGTAGAAGAACTTGAACTGCCATTGCGGGTTTGCAGCAGAAGGATGAGGGTTGTGAGCCACGGGATGCAGGCGGCTCAAGAAAAATTCACCTCTACCCAGAAATGTTCGCAGCCCTGCCAACACCTCCAATGCCAACCTCAGTGAACGACTTTGGCCATCACGCTCTCTGCTAGGAACCCAGGTTAGACTTCTGACATCTTGATCTGTAAAATTTAAAAAAAAAAGATGTGTTGCTGTAAGCCACTCAATTGGTAATAATTTGTTATGACAGCCGTAAGAAATTATTATTTGTCCTAATTGGCATCCTGGGGAAAAAAATGTGAATTCCAACACATCGGTGACACCAATCCCACCCATGACTGTGGGTGGGATTATTAAGATATTCTTGCTAATCTTAAATGACCGACCAGCAAGCCCTTGCTCATTCCATGAACTCAGAAGATTCAGATCTGTCCAAGATTCAGATTTAATACCATGGACACCCCCCCACACCCCACATGGGCATCTCCTCAGCCCTGCTTTCCCTCCATGCTGGGAGGGAAGGTCCTGCTGCTCTCTGTAAGGCCAGCCAGCCGGTGAGCCTATGAGCTTGCTGATGCCCTTCTTCTGTGATGGAATAAGGGAGTTGGTTTACAAAATCTCATAGATCCCTTCCAGCTTCACCTTCAACGAGTCTGTGTATTCTTAGCCTTTCAAGCAACTGATGAGCCAACAGGGACACTTGGGCATCTGCCTCCACATCTGTTTCACAAGGAGCTTCATCAACACAAGACCCAACTTCTTCTCCGTTTCACAACCCAGGCTGACAAAGCTGAGAAGCTGGATACTGAGAAGGAAGCTGGAGCCCAGAAGGCCGATACCAGTCGTGAGGGTAAGAAAGTCACCTCAAAGCCACGAGACTGAGAAGCAGAGGCTCCTCTGCAGCTGAAATGCAGCCCTGCCAGAGGAATTGTGGACATTCCTGTCCTATTTGTAGTCCAGAAAGGCCTTGTACTGGGACAAGAAGGTTCTTGCTTATCTGTCATGAAACCAGTGGGTGGTGACAAGAAGAGTGACCTGGGTCATCACAAAATGCCTAGATACCTGCCTACTAAGGATGCAACTTGAAAGGTGTTGAACCTTGGCACAAAAAAAAAAACAAAAAAAAAACACCTTTTGGTCAGTGCATGAGGAAACTGTGAGCTAGCATCGCTCAGGGAACCATTCTGATGATGCTCACTGGGCACCACAGAGGTGAGAGGCTAGTTCTCCCAAAGAAGCTGAGCAGTGACTGGACCACTCATCCTCATTTGAGTTCCTAAGTATAGAACATGCCAGAAATTTCTCAACCTCGCCTGCTGAGAGCCATAGCCGAGTAGGAATGACGCATGGCATTTTTGGTTGAAAGGTGAAGGTGACGCCAGCAAGCCATTGAGATGATAATGGTTATGTCAAGATGTGTATTCAGTTGGATATGAGACCCCTGCTGTCCACCTCGGCCTGCTACTTTGGAGCTCTCGCGGGGACTCCCGGAGAGTTCCCATTGGTTGGGGAAGTGCGGTAGGAGGGATTTCCAGAGGAGGGACTTCCGGTTGGTGTGGTGTGTCCCGGGAGAAGGCTGCGTGCGTGGCGTTGGCGGGAGTTTGGGGAATAAAGTTTGTTCCTGCTTGAGTGGCTTGTGATTTTGTGCCCAGCCAGATTGCGGCACTCGCCTCCACCAAAATTGATAACAGTGGTGTAGAAATCCTCTAATAGCTCACCAATGCCAAATTCAAGAAGCTGTGTAAGCCCAGATACGAGGAAAGTGAAGTCTTCAGCACAAAGAAAGAAGCAGGAGTTGGTGAAGAAGTCCAGACTGACCAGTGTCCAGTCTCTTTTGTGCTACACTCACAGATACCTGCGACTGGATTACAGAAGGAACAGAAATGTGTTGGGTGCTGGTTCTTGGTTCTGCAGACCGGGAAGTCCAATGTCAAGGTGCTGGCATCTGGCAAAGTCCTCCTTGCTGTGTCATCCCATGGTAGAAGGCAGGAGGAGGCCGAATTCACTTTTTTATGGTGACACCAATCCCACCCATGACTGTGGAGCCCTGGAGGCCTGACCACCCCTTCAAGGTCCCACCTCCAATGCTATTGCAAAGGCATTTAAACCTCCACATGAGTTTTGGAGGGGACAGACATTCCAACCATAGCCACCAGAAAACTGTGGACCCACAATTGGCCCCAAATCAAAGCTGTTCCTATGCTCTAGGGCTACTTCTGTGTTCTCTTTCACAAGTAGAGTTTCTCCTTAGAAATGGTGGTTCTACTATAAACATTGATGTGGCTGTGTCCCCGTAGTATACTGTTTTTAAGTCCTTTGGGTATAGACCGAGGAGAGGGATAGCTGGGTCAAATGGTGGTTCCATTCCCAAATTTCCAAGGAATCTCCATACTGCCTTCCATATTGGCTGCCCCAATTTGCAGTCCCACCAGCAGCATATGAATGTACCTTTATCCCTACATCCTTGCCAACACTTATTGTTGCTTGTATGCATAATAGCTGACATTCTGCCCAGTTCACAATAGCTAAATTGTGGAACCAACCTAGATGCCCTTCAGTAGATGAATGGATTTTAAAATGTGGCATTTATACACATTAAATATTACTTAGCATTAAAGAGAATAAAATCATGGCATTTGCAGGTAAATGGATGGAGTTGGAGGAGATAATGCTAAGTGAAGTTAGCCAATCCCCAAAAACCAAATGCCTAATGTTTTCTCTGCTATAAGGAGGCTGATTCATAGCGGGGTAGGGAGAGGGAGCATGGGAGGAATAGATGAACTCTAGATAGGGCAGAGGGGTTGGAGGGAAAGGAAGGGGGCAGGGGATTAGAAATGATGGTGGAATGTGATGGTCATCATTATCCAAAGTAATGTATGAAGACATGAATTGATGTGAATATACTTTATATACAACCAGAGATATGAAAAATTGTGCTCTATACGTGTAATAAGAATTGTAATGAATTCCACAAGAGCATAAAGCTCTTCCAGTCGCGGGGCAGGATGGGATTCCAGTCCTTACCACTATGAGGAGTGGGGAGGGGGAGCCAGAAGTGCAGCCCCAACTACCCCCAGCCCACCCTTTAGACTAAACTTCATTTTGGCTTCTCCTGCTTCACCCCAAGGGTGGCCATCCCAGGCTCCCACATTTACAGGGTGCTGCTGAAGGGACGGGAGAGCAGAAGTGCCCCCACACCCCAGATGGGCTTTGGAGAACAAAGGCACTAATTCAGGGGCTGCAGCTCCCTGGGTACTGCGCACAGAAGGCTACCCTGGGCCTTCCCTACGGGGCAACTTCACACCTCCAGCATTCTTAACTGGGTCACCAGTAAATGGGAGGCTTTGGGCCTGCAAAGTGTGATACTGTATTTCATTAAACCCTAAAGACCCCAAAATTACAACCACCAAGCTCATTAAGGATTTCTTAAGGGTGGTATGTTTCCAGAATGAATTACGGTAACTTTTATTCCACAAGCTGGACTATTTTGCAGATGTGCCACCTTGGTGGTGTGACACACATGGCAGGAGCTGGGGATCCCACACTTTTGGGGGGAGGGAGGGGAGAGTCACTTCCATTTGCTTTGGCTGTCTTTTTGGAGGGTTTTGCTGTTGAAATTCTCACTTCGTCTGCATGGTTGTTAAATACCCTTTTCCAGCCTCGTTCCAGGCTTTGAAACCAGTGTGGAAAAGTTTACTCATGGGTTTGATTCAACTGCATCTTGTTTCTATGGAAACCCAGGCTGCTACATAAGCCAATCCTATATTCCTGCTGCCCGGCCCACCTTTCACTAGCAATTTTAAAGTAGATTTTCGCCTTCCAGGGTATTAACCTTTGACTGGCAGAAGCTTGAATAGCTTTGTTGAAGGCAGACTACCCACAGGCAGAAAACGCACACAGAGCCTAATCCAAAACAGGCATTGTTAATGATCTGATCCCTAGACGTGGAGACCCACTCAACTTAAAGACGACTTGGTGGATTCTCCAAGAAAGACCAAGTGTGCCAGAAGAGGGGACGCTGATGGCCCTGTGATGAGAAGGATTCGGAGCATGCCCTCAAGCTCCACAGCAGGGTATTATGATGTCCTGCCAAGGCCTGCCAGGGACTTGGGGGTGGGGCATTTATCCCCGCATCAGACACCATGTGTCTATTTCAAAGCAAAGCAGTATATTCAGGGCTGGGGCTAGGGCTCAATGGTAGAGCACTTGCCTTCCACAGGTGAGGCACTGGGTTCGATCCTCAGCACCACATAAAAATAAATAAAGATATTGTTTTCAACCTACAACTAAAAAAATAGTTGTTTTTTTTTAAAAAAAGCAGCACATTCAATCAGTGATTTACATGGATTCCTAGGAGCTCAGATAGAGGCATCAAACATGGTCACTGCTATAGTATGAATATATCTCCCAAAAGTTCATGAATTGGTAATTTAATATCTAACTTTATATATTAATAACATTTGGTGGTGGAACCTTTGGGGAAGTAATTAGGATTAAATAAGGGCATGACAGTGGCACTCCCAATAATGTCAACAGAGTAGCTTTATAAGAAGAAAGAAAAAGAGAGACCTAAGCCAATGTATTTGTTCTGTCTTGCTGTGTGATACCCTCTGCCATATTATGATGAAGCAGGAAGGCCTTCACCAGATGCCAGCATCTTGATATTGGACTTCCCAGCCTCTAGAACTATGAGCTAAATAAATCTCTGTTCTCAGTCTGAGGTATTCAGTTATAGCAACAAACAGAAATCAGACTAAGAGAGTGTTACTCAGCTTTGCATTGCTGTGACAATGTACCTGAGATAATCAACTTAATAGGGAAGAAAGGTTTATTTTGGTTCACAGTTTAGAGGTTTCTTTCGGTCCAGATCTTTTGACCTGTTTCTTTTAGGCCCATGGCAAGGCAGGACACCATGGCAGAGAGTGAATGGAAAGCTAGGAAACAAAGAGGAAGAAGAAAAGGTAGAGTCCCAGTATCCCCTTCATGGGCATGTCCCCAGTGAATCAAATTCCTTCTTCTGGGCCTTGCCTCTTGAAGTCCTACCACTGTCCAATAGTGCCATAGGCTGGTACCAAGCCTTTAACAGCTGGACCTTGGGAGACACAGTATTAAACCCCTTTCCTAAACTAAACATTTAGGTTACTTCCAGCTTTTCTCTAACAGAATGGAAGCTTGAGTGAGTATCTTTGAATAGTCACCTGTGTCCACACTTCTGTCTTTATATTGAAATTCTAAGAAAAGAGTAATGATCATTTTCAAAGCTCCTCATATTGCCAAATCACCCACCTAAAAGTCCACCTGTTTGCCCCATCAGCCTGCCCATCTCACGAACACCTGTGCACAAGGTGGAGCATAATTCTCATGGAATTTTTGCTCAGTTGATGGATTTAAAACGTAGTCCCTCATTGTTCTTGCACAACAAGTGCATTTTATGGATTGAGTTTCCTCCCCCTTGGGAATTTCTTCCAGGAACCCTTCCACCAGCCATACCTGCCATCCTCTCAGCCCTGTGGAGAGGATGTGGCACCCCATCACTAAGGTGGAGTTGGAGCTGTCCAAGCAGATTTGTGCTTGGATTTTCTTGTAAGTCCCAAGCCAGTCACACTATTTGACCTCCCGGCAAGCCAGGCTTGTGGACCCTTGGGAAATGATGGGTGCCAAGCTGGCAGTCTCCCTCCTCCTTCATACTAGAACTACAGGATCTCCAGCCGCCTGTGATAACCATCGAACAGCAAAGGTGAGTCCTGAACATTCTATCCGATGACACATGAATACCTAATAACCACATACAAGCGTTCCTGACCCAGGGCGTGATCGAGGCTGAAATCTAACCCAGGCAAATGTCGACAAAATAAAAGCAGGGGGAAAAAATGAAGGAGAGATGTTCCCCCTGAAACCAAAGGGTTCTTCAAACTCAGTTTTACAAGCCATCAAGTGAAGGGCCACTAGGTGGGGCTCTGCTTCCAAAATCCAGCCTTAATCCCTTCTCCCTGAATCTGCTTTCAGCTGAAATGGCTTTAGCTTTAAAATATCAATGGGCTTATTCAAGGATTTGCTCACCAAATGCACTGGCTCCTGTCCAGATTTTGTGTCAATCTACAGTCTACAGCTTGTAGTGCCACCATGAGCTAAAGCTTTCAATTTTGATCCCTAGATTATTGTCTTAAAAGTAAATAGGATGGCGACGCTCTGTGTGTGTGTGTGTGTCTGTGTGTGTGTGTGCGCACACGCGCATGCACGCACTTAAAACAGAACCACAAGAGTTATATAATTATTTCAGTACCAGAGTGAAGTTTAAATACATCTTAAATGTTCTTCATATATTTAAAATATATTAAACAGTAAAGTACATTTAATACATATATGTGTAATTGTATACATAAATACAGTTTAATATCAAAATATTACATTTCTATATTATAGAATGTACATATTATATGTTTACATATAAATATGTAATTTATATATTAAAATGTTTCTTAAATTTATATTTAAAATTCTGCCTGTTACTGAGTAATACATACATCTTTGTAACTTCTTTGGTTCTGTTTTGCCCATAATAATGCTAAAAAAAAAAAAAAATCCTCTTTTTGATGCATTCCACACACATCTTTTCTGTTTCTCTAACCCATTCCTGTTCAATAGTTAAAAAAAAAAGAGGGAGATTAAATTTAAAGAGAAATAAAAATGAGGAGTAGCTATTTTTCCTACTTTAATAGGATAGGAAGTACAGAGTAAAATAAGAATCTAATATAGCTAAGAGGAAGAAATACTATAAGTGCTCTTCTAATTTCCTTTAATGCTAACTTCTAATTTATAGCTGATTAAGGAAAATGCATATATTGAATGGTCATTATTTATGCTGTTTCAGGAAAATCATCTCAGTGTCTAATGTAAAAATTAAACTTTGGTTTTTAATGAGATATGAATAGCAACCCCAACTGCAACTTTCTTACCTCAGACTCCAGGAAAAAAAAAAAAAGAAACAGAAACCAAAATTCTCATCATCACCAAAACTAGATTTGATGAATAATGAGAATGGAAAACATAGAAAGAGGCCAACAGGCTTATTCAAGTTTCTTTCTTTTCTGTTTTCTTTTCCTTTTGAATCGGGGAAATTTTATCACTGAATTAGATCTCCAGAGCTTTTCATATTTTGTTTCTCGCTAAGTTGCCCAGGCTGGCCTTCAATCTGGGATCCTACTGTCTCAGCATCCAGAGTCGTAGCATTTCAGGCATGTGACACCATGCCTGGTTTATACAGGTTTTATTTCAGGAAACTGAGACCACCTAAAAAAAGGTTGGGGGTTAGCTGGGGACCACAGTTCCTGCCTCCACCCCCGCATAGTGGCCTCTTTCCGGGACATAGGATCTGAACTCTGAATCAAACAGAAAGTCACAGGGAGTTACTCTGAGCCTCTAGTTCCTTTCTGTGCCATCCACACATCTTTCATTCCCCTTTTAATCTGCATTTATCCAGAGACAGAGAAACTTAAAAAACAAACAAAACTAAACAACAACAAAAAAGTCACCAAAATCTGCAAATGCTCGAGTCCTTTATAAACTAGTGTACTATTTACACATAACCTCTGCACATCCTCTTATATTCTTTAAATCGTCTCTAGATTGCTTAAGATACGCAACGTAAGTGCTATGTCAACAATTGGGATACTGTATTGTTTAGAGAATCATGACAAGAAAAACGTTTGTATATATTGAGTACAGGTACAATATTTTTCCAATATTTTTGATCCATAGTTGGTCGAATCTGGATGTGGACCCCACAGATAATGTGGACCAGTGTATTAGAAAAAGTAGGAAGGGAAGAATTCTGTAAGGGATCTTGTTTACTCTAAGCCAGCTATGGAAAGAACAAGTAAAGAATATTACTGGCAGAGGAGGCATCATGCCTTAAGGTGAGAAGAGGTCTGCATATTAGGAGAACTGGAAAAAGGTCACTGTACCTGGTAAATGACAATGGTCAGTTCATGTAGAATTTTACAGCCAAAGTACCTTGGATTCTTTTTTTTTTTTTTTTTTTTGTAGTGTGAATTGAACCCAGGGGTGCTTCACCACTAAGCTCCATCCCAAGTCCTTTTTAATTTTTATTTTGAGACAGGGTCTCGCCTTGTTGCTTAGGGCCTTGCTAAATTGCTGAGCCTGGCCTCAAACTTGTGATCCTGCCTCAGCCTCCCAAGTGGCTAGGATTACAGGTGTGCACCATGGCACCTGGCTGTACTTTGGGTTTTAAATACAAGAAGAAATCAAGGAGGCATATGTGTGTGAGTGTCTGGATCTGTGTGTATGTATATTTCTACACACTTATGACAAACATTTACATATATAGTTTAGTATATATTCATATTAATTATTCCAACTACTGTATAGAGAGCAGACTAGAAGGGACAGTGGAAGAAGAAAAAGGAGAGAAAGAGAAGACAGTGCCACCTTTCAGTGATGGAGATAAATGGGCACGTGGGAGAAATATCTTGGAGACTGAAACAACTGTAACCGTGATGGACTAGAGGAGCACATGAAGGACCACGTGACTTGGGGTTTCTGGTTTGAATGACACAGCAGATTGTGGAAGGATAATAAGAAAGTCTGGCAAGGCAATAGCAAAACAAGGACCCCTTGGAGGTAGTGAGGGGCAGACCTGAGGCAGCAGAAACAGAAAAATGTAATGTCCAGGGCAAGTTGAGAGACTCTCGCAGGACGTAAAGAAAAGGGAACAACGATGACAGGGAGGACAAAGAAGATGACAGAGAAGACAGAACTACCTTGTGGATAAGATGGGTGTCTCTGAAGAAGAAACTAGAGCAACTGAATAAAAACAACAGTCAGAGATATGAGAACTATTTACTGATACGGACAATGCCAAAGACTAGAAGTTCAAATATGCTCTATCAAGAGAAATTAATTAATGTCCAAAATATGGCTATTGGTTTTATAAATGCTTATATTTATAAAGTAAATACTGAATTTTTTTTGAATATGATAAAATTTCCCTTACTAAAAATGTTCCAAATATGATAAATGTTATTATATCTAAATCTGTAGGTGTCTATTGGTATGTAGATATTATCTTTATTATTATAATTATTATTATATTTTTAGTTGTAGTTAGACACAATACCTTTGTTGTTATTTTTTTAAATTTATTTTTATGTGGTGCTGAGAATCGAACCCAGCGCCTCGCACTTGCTAGGGAAGAGTTCTACTGCTGAGCCCCAGCCCCAGCCCCAGCCCCTTATTTTTTAGTTATAAGTGGACACAGTATATTTTATTTTTATGTGGTGCTGAGGATCTAACCCAGTGCCTCACACATTATAGGCAAGCACTCTACCTCTGAGCCACAACCCCAGCCCTAGGTATTATCTTGTATGCAAATATTGGGTCTTTAGGATTGCCTCCAAGATTCTAAACTTTTCAAAGTGGTTTTCTGGTACTGGTGATTGTACCCAGAGGCCCTCTATCATTGAGCTATATCCCCAGTCCCTTTTGATTTTTTGAGATGGGGTCACACTAAATTGCCCACGCTGCTCTTAAACTTGCAATCCTCTTGAGTAACTGGGATTATAGATGTATGCCACCACACCTGGCTCCACAAGGTTGACTTATTCCAACTTCAGTCCTGGAATAAATCATGAGTCAATTCTCCAGGGAACACTGATTTTTTTTTCTTTTTTCCACATTTCACATTTTTTTGTTGGTGCATTAGAGATGAATATAATGGGGATTTGTTGTTACATATTTATACATGCACACGATACAACAATATAACTTGACCAATATCCACCCCAGCACTTCTCCCCTTCCACCCTTCCTCCCATCCACTTGTCCCTTTCCTCTATTCTGCTGATGTCCCTTTCAATAATCAGAAAATTTTGAAATTGCTTAGAGATAAATGCACCATCTGTGTTGCCTTCAATTTTTGTCCCATATCAGTAATTTCTAAAAGACACTTGGAACTCTAGATAGAGTTTTGAAGCATAATAAGCATGACTCAAAAATTCTACAGTAGGCCAATGTTATTCATGGGAGAAAACAATGAAAATATATGACATTTGCATGACTTAAGAAAATGTACTATTCACATACACTTATCCATAAAAATATCACTCAACTCCTATCCAACAAGAAGCGAGTCAAGAATGGGTAAGGCAGGATCAAAAGGAGTCAGTAGCAGTAATTGAATTATAGAAGTGTATTAAAAAGTTGCTTTAAATTAATTCCAAAATAGGAAACAAATGAAATGCATGTAATATTTGAAAGAAAAAATTATACACTGAAAGAATACTACTAATAAAAATTATATCTAAAATTCTGAATATATTTCCAAAAATTGGAAATATGACTGAAAATTTTGATAGTAAGTGAAAATGCTCCAACTTGCCCAGTTGTACAATTGCAATGAAGAAATGAGCAGGTTGAAGGGTTAGGGAACATAAGGACCCAATTTAGACAAAGGAACTTGGGAATATCTCTTGAAAAACTAGTTTCCTGCCTCTGTGAGTGGAGCTGACATTCTCTGAAATGATACAACATCTGTAGGTTGATCATAGACTATTTAGTTATGTCCAGAGTTGACTCAATTTGAATGACATCCCACAACTGGAACTCTCCACCGATATGGAAGTGAAAATTAATAACATGTTATTCCTGGGCTGGGGTTGTGGCTCAGTGGTAGAGTGCTTGCCTAGCATGCACAAGGTATTGGTTTTAATCCCTGTAATCACATAAAAATAAACAAAATAAAGATATTGTGACCATCTTTAAAAAAAAACCCATGTTATTCCTAATTCAGCTTTTTAAAAATTATGTGTGTGTGTGTGTATAGACCTTTATTTTACTTATTTATATGTGGTGCTGAGAATTGAACCCAGTGCCTCACACATGCCAGGCAAGTGTACTACCGCTGGGCCACAACTCCAGCCTCCTAATTCAGCTTTTGATGATACATAGGTAGGTTCAGAAGAGAGAGTAGGCAGCTCTCACATCTTATGATAAAATCAGGATGACATTTTGTGAATATTTATGAAACTCTTAGCATATAATTCAAATTAAATTGCTGTTTATTCTGTATCTTGTCACCATAAAGCTGAACAGACTGTTCTGTAGTATTGGAAAAATTTGTTTTCATTGTTTCAAGGGTGTATAGCCATCGCACCGTGAATATTTGTTATAGAAATTACTTTGGTTTTCATTTTGTTGTTGTTGACATAGAATATTGTTTGTTCAGTTAAAACTGTAAACAATATGCAATGTCCACTTAGGTCAGAGGTGGGCAAACTTTTTCAGTAAAGGGCCAGATGTTAGAATGTTCTGCTTTCAACATGGTCACTGTGGCATGAAAACAAGCACAGAAAATATATAAATGTATGGGCACATCTGTTCCAATAAAACCTTATTGGTAGCAGGTACAAGGCTGCGTTTAGCAACCACTGATTTCAATAATTCTTCCCGACCTGTCCTCTCAGTGTATGGAACTTGTTTATCTAATGACCATTTCATGATCATACCCTGAGCCATGATCACACCATGAGCCATGATCACGCCATAACCAATAGCTGCCCTCACTCCATAACCCCATGACATATGCCCAACTCTTGAATCACCACTCTTTTTCTTTCACATTCTCTTCCTCTAAAACCCTAACTCAATTCTCTGACCCACTCAAGTCTTTCCATCCACTGACCATCCCACCTCTATGCTGTCCTTCCATCCCTCCACAGCCTTTAATCTCCTGGGGGGAGGGGGTCATTATAATCCCTTTAGTACAAAAAAAAACACAAAACTTTATGTCCCTTGTCCCTGCTCTTGCTTTGTCATTCCCCAGGCAAAACTGTAACCCTAACTCATTCCAGCTGCCCACTCTGTAATGGGATGGACCTGGAGGAAATCCCAAGGCATGCTGATGCTCATGACCTTAAGTCTCAAATGGGAATGTTTTGTACCATCTCTTTAAGTCAGCCAATTCCACACCCTGATTTCACACTTTCTTTCTTCCCAAACCAGCAGTACCTCCGCCACTATGACTCCTATGTGTTTTATCATTTCACCATAAAATTAGAAGTTATGAGAATAAAATTTCCACCAACATGTCAATCAGGCCATCTTTATCCCTCTCCTCTGTACATGCTCCTACCTAAGCTACTGCTTCACTGGTGAGCGAAACCCCATGGCCTCTTCTCAAGGATGTCACGCTAGCAATTCCTCACACTCTCTCCATAGTCTCTACTGAATTATTACTAGGAGCATTCAAATAGCTACACTTCTTCTTATCTATTGTGTTAGTCATCTTTCTGTCACTGTGATCAAAATACGCAATAAGAACAACTTGGAGGAGGAAAAGTTTATTTTGATTCACAGATTCAGAGGTTCAGTCCATGGTGGGCTGTCTCCATTGATCTAGGCCCAAGGTAAGACAAAACAACATGGTGGAAGGACCGAGTGGAGGAGCACTGCTCTGATTATGGCATCTAGGAAACAGAGAGATAAGGAAAGGGATTGTAGGGGAAAAACATCTTCCAGGGCACACTCCCAATGACATACGTCCTCCAGCATGACCCTACCATACAACTACCACCCACCTCATCCATTCAAACCGGGATGGACTCTTACAGCTTTTATAAATCCAATAATTTGACTTCTGAATATTCGTACCTTAACACAGAGCTCTTGGGGGATACCTTATATCCAACCACAACCATTGTCCATCCACCATTCATCCATCCATACACCATCCATCTATCCATTAAATCAGTCTACCTACCTACCTACATTCTGTGTTGGGTTGGGGAACATAGCATAAGATAGCAGGTTAGGTGCAATGGGGTGGTCTTCTAACCGGTGGGCAGAACCACGACAGAGGGATCAAAACTATGGTGTAACCCCAAAGCAGTAAAGATGACCTGGAAATCACCATCCCCATCCCTTCCATTTCCAATCAGGTTCTGAAAGGAAGCCCAATCAGTGCCAGTTAAATTTCTCTAAGAGGTGAAGAGCTGAATCTGGTTTCCAATAGCCTGGGGATCATGCCTTACACACAAGTTCTTCTGTGAAGATCTTAGGTGCTTATCAGAGAGACATTCACATTGATGCTTTTGAACTTTGTTTCATTTTTCCTTCTTGTTTATTAAATAATCTTTATTAAAAATACCAATTATGGCTGAAATCAGCAGGAAAGGATACTTTTCTTTTTCCTTATTTGTACTGAGATAGCCTAGATGATGCCAGCACTCAGTGAAACCAAGTGTGGTGGCTGCTGGATTGGGGAGAACACGGGGCACACCCAGGTGGGAAGTGTGAAATGCAGGGGGGTGGGCAGGGAAAGAGGCTGGGAAGGACACCTGCAAGAGGAGCCTCTGGAATTGAGCTCCTTCCATCAAGGTTGGCTTTCCTACAACGGAAAGAGGAAGTCCTCACCATCATCCATAAGAAGTTCAGGAAATAATGCACATGTTGAGAGAGATGAAGGCATCTACTTGGTGCTCTGTGTATGACATGGAGAGACTTCTTGGAGGTCAGGTGGCTAGAGCTGACCCTTAGGAAGATGGAAAATGGAGCCAGTTCATTTTTATCACAGGTACCCATGTTTTGCTTAGAAATACTGGATACGCAATGCCCACAGGCTCAAGGCTTCTTGTCAACCTGGACATCTTATTGGAGCATCCCACCTAAATCTGTCCTATCAATGTTCATGTTTCAGATTTTTCATGACCTTCAATCCTCCCCGTACCTCTGATTTCCCCCATTTCCCATGAACAGGGCTTGCAACCATATTCTGATACATTCTCTTCAATATCTAATGAAGTCCCTACATTTTTGTGTGTGTAAAATATGTGAATTTTGTGTAAGTAAGCCCAATCTTGGAATGAGATTCAAATGTGAGGATTTCTGAGTCATTTCCTCAGTATTAGAGATACACCAGTGGGTTTTAGTCAACACACAGAGAGGCTTTGGGACTGTCACATATGAATGACACAAAAATAACAAAATAGGCTTTCAACTTCAGTGAGGACTGGCTATCAAGGGGCAGTAACCATGGTAACAAGCAGCAGCATCCTGAAGACATGGCATACTCCTCTGGGCTGACATGAGCTTCACTGCCTCTTACTCTTCTCTTTCTGCTCTTCTTCTTTTATTTTCCTTACCTACTTTCACTTTTTCTTGACTCCTTCCTATATCCCATACTCGAGAAATATTCCTGAAAGATAGGTGCATGTCTGTGTCCCCCAAAGGTCACTCATATGAGGCAGGCAAGGGTCTTTCTGTTTTGTTCCCTGCAGTGTTAAGCAGAGTGGGAGGTTGTTTGGTGAATGAATGAATGAATGAGGAGGCTGAACGTTGGGTACATAGTCTCATTTTGTCTGTGTGTGACCCCAAGGGGTGCTTTACCACTGACCCTCCTCCCTGTCATCTTCATTTTTAGACAGGATCTCTCTAAGTTGCTGCGGCTGGCCTAGAACTTGTGATCCTCCTACCTCAGAGGCCAGAGTGGCTGGGATCATAGATGTGTGCCACCATCCCCAGCACCATCAAGGACACTCTGAAAGCATTTCTAATGCCCACCTAGAGTTGTGGGTCAACACCTACGGGATCTCCTGATCTCATAGGGATGGCAACGCTGAGTGTTTTCGAGAACCTCACCCCTCCTCCAACAATAAGCATTCACTGTGATGAAATACATATAAATATAGAGAGTTTATTTTGTGAATCAATACTCTGGGTCCTATTCACTTCTCAGTCACTGCTAGTCTTCTTTGGGATCCAAGGAGAAATTGGGGCCCACTGCAGCTTCTGGAAATTTTCCAAAGAGAATCTTCACATGTGGCCAGGAAGGCCAGTATTTCTGGAGTTTGGTTTCTTCTAGTTCCACGACTGTCCTGACTATATAAGCTGCATAAATGCCACCATCCTGCCCCAATCTGTAACTGTCATGAGGTTGGGGTGTGACAACCTCCCCTGCCTCCTGTTTCTGAACTGGGTACCTTGTGGCAGGGTCAGGACCCAAGTGGACAAGAGGCAGCTGAACCACCACAGTCATGTGTTAGGTCTTCAGTTTTCCAAAGGGTTCCTCAACACAGACTGTGGAGATGGACACCTGGTCTAGTACCCAACCAGAGGCTCCACCAAGCACTTTCCAAGCATTTTCTCATTTAATCCTCCTAATAACTCTCTGAAAAATGTAGTGTTATTGGCTCATTTCACAGAGCAGGGAACTGAGGCCTAGCTAGATTAAACGTCTTGCCCCAAACCACAAAATTCCCAAGTGGAGTCAGGACAGGAACTTAAGTCTGCCTGATGTGAATCTGTTGTCTTCATATTCAGAGAAAACTCCAGGTGTGGGGGGACAAGGGCAGAGCACAGGTGCTTGGGTTTTGCAGTCTCAGAAGAGTTGTCCCCACGGGTCCCCTCACAGAACAGACCTTTCTTTCACTTGTAGAAATCTGGCACGTTGAAACAAGCAGGCAAAGATGTTTTGTTCCTGTGCTTTTTGCTATAAGCACATAGTGAACCCTCTATATCTAACAGAAATGACTGTGAGTGGTCTAGGGACTCTAAATATAATATATTTCTAAGTTACAAACAACCAACAGCACAAGAGGAATTTGGGTCTTTGACCAGTTTATGAAATCAGGCACTTCCTGAACTTTGCTCCAAAGAGGCAAGAAATTAATATCTATGAAACTCTTATTAAGTGCTGTTGACTTCACAGAATGAGTCTAATTCACCAGTCCAAGGAGAAAGGCCTTTCTCTCGTTTCATAGATGAGGAAATGGAGGAGTGAATCGCCTGCCCACATTGAGTGACAGAACTAGAAGGTGGACCAAATTCCCACCCCAGGGCTGGCTGTTTCCACAGCTGCATTGACTGGCACCTCCCCTCCCTGAGCGTCCAGGGTAGGACTCAAATTAAACCATCACTCTCCTTCCAAGTTCTTCCCTGGCAAGGACGGTTAATCATGAGGTCAGGGGGCCTGGCACCACCCTGAGTACATGCTTAGTGAACCTGGCCCCAGAATCTTTCACATGGAGGGTCACTACTGAAGATACATGTCGGGGAGAGGCCACCTCAAGCCAGTGACAAAGACTTTCTTGACCCAACTGTAGTCGGGCTCCTCTGAGCCCTCTTCTCAACTAGGCCTCAACTTTGGCCTATAAAGATGTCAACAAACCCTCACATGGTTTCTAACAGTTCAAGGCCACATTCCTAAGACAACCCAATTCCCCTTAAAGTGCCTTCATAAGAAAACTCAAGGCTGCCAAAATCATTTACTGTTTACATCAACCAACACCCATCATCCAGCCTCTGTGGACAAAGTAGGAGCCCAACTTCAATAACCACCAATTAACAAAGACAGATGGTTTTCATATGAACCGACACCCCTTTTCTTGCTTTTCGTAACTTGTCATTTTTTTTTTGACTCTACTGTACCCTTGCTTATCCTCCTGCATATTTCCTCCTTCTCCCTTTAAAATATTCAGTCACCCCTGTACAAATCAAAGTTGAGTTCAGGCTAGACTCTATTCCCTATCGCATCAGTATGTTATTGATAATCTGTTCTAATCACTTTGATATTTGGTCCCCCGCTCCCCTTTGGTTATACGTTTTGGGTTTTGTTTGTCTTTTGTTTTATTTTTTAACACTAGTCACTGGGGCAGGTAGAGCTGCCCCTGATTGACTGTTACTCTACTCCACTGCCCACCCCACCCTCACTGATCCAACCAACACTTGTTCCATCAACCACTGTATCTTGCCTGCACTCACCCCTACTTGCCTGGCTTCTACTTCTTCTAGGACCTGATTCTTCCCACTTCCTGTTTCCAAGAGTAAAAGTAGGAATGGTCTGAACTGGGCTGAGGCATGAACTACAAAAACATTTGGACCAGATGGATGTTCCAGGTCACTGAAATAGCCCATGCTCCAGGTCCCACAGAAGAGTTCATTAAGGGATTGGGGCAAGAAACACTTTTCAGAGCCTGAAAACATGGTATCACAGAAAAAGGAAATGTTCCTAGGAACTCTGAGAACTCTGGCCACTGTGCTCCAGGTCACAGCCCTTGGGCACAGTTGCTATAGGGGTCAGGGCTCACCACTGGAAAAGAGGCCTCTAGTCATGAAGGAAGCAGAGCAGAACTGCAGGGCTCTTGGCTTGTGGTCTTCCTTGCCGAGGAGGGATTTTATTTTATTTTATTTTATGGTAGTTAGAATTGAACCCAGTAGTGCTCTACCACCGAGCTGTATTTCCCCTGCCCTTTTTATTTTTGATTTTGAGACAGGATCTTGCTAAGTTGCTGAGGCTGGTCTTAAAATTGAGATCCTCCTGCTTCAGCCTCCTGAGTCACTGAGATTGTAGGCATCTGCCACCATGCAGGGCCAGAGGAGGAATTTTTCAGTGCTGGCTTCTTCACTCCTGTCTTTGCTGCCTGTTTTTCAGAACCACTTCATGTATCTGTAGTATATACAAAATGTCAAGTGGGAGTTTCCATCGGAAATGGGAAATTTCCAGAGAGCTTAGTGTTTCTTCCCAAGCTCTGCACAGTACCCAGAACGTTGAATGCTTTAAAGTTGTCACAACAAAATTCAAGTATCTTAGGTTTTGTTATAATGTTATTTGAGTTGGTGGAAACTGTTGAGGGCATGATCCTAGCATTTGAGCCAAATTCTTCCTTGTGGATTTGGGCCTGGATGTTTTCTAAAGTGCTCTTTAGTCACTAAACTAAAGGAGGTTGCTTTGTAATGTGTGATTATTGGAGTTATGACATCAAACGTATCCTTATGCTCTAAAGTAATGTTTTATCATTTCACATTTTTATATTTTCCTAGCACCATGCCAGACAAACAGAGGTTGCATAAGAAATGAATTGCGATTATATATTAGTTCTGGGGAAGTCTGGGACTTTTTTTTCCCATTTTATGACCCATCTTTATGTAATTTTGTTATCCAAAAGAAACATCAAACCAACTCCAAAGGCAGAGAGCATGAGTCATGAGCTGCCCATTAAGTAGATGAGAATTTGATGAATGGAGAAACTAAGCTTCAAAATAATTAAATTGCCACAGTTCACAACATTTAGTTAAACTGGGATTCAGACCCAGGCCTGCTTTCTCTGAAATTCTGTGCACTTCACCGCGTCCCTGACCCACCAGCCTGTTGTTTCCTGTTGAGGGTGCCAGGAGCACTAACCAGAGGGTCTTGGTTCCATAAAACACTGGGAGAAGAAGGAAAATTCTGGGGAAATGAGACCTGACCCCCAGCAAGTGGGAAAAGCAAGAGAAAGAGAAGACAAGGGCAAGACCAGTAAGGTGTGTCTCCGCTGGTATCAACACTCATTGCAGGTTTTTCTCTCTGCTACTGTTTCTACGAAGTAATCATTCAAGGTACTTTCCAGCAACTGTTTTAAACCCTTGTTTTGATGAGCTGGAACACTAGCAGTTATGTGGGTGGTGGGAGCCCCCTTTCTCACTTTTCTTTCCCTCTTACCTTGTCCTGAGCACAAAGGCAAAAAAAAAAAAAATCAACCAGAGTATGGTAGGTCTGGGAAATACCTGGGCTTTTGATGCTATATGCAGTAGCTACCAAGGCCTCCTACCCTTTCACAGCATGGGTTTAAGTGCCTCAGAGGAAAGGTAGGTATCTGCCATCACCATGATGTCTTTGCTTAATGTGGACCATTGAGCTTGATTTTTATATGTGTCTACAGTAAAAGGAGATTTTGAAAGTGTTTTTTGTTTTTTGGGGGGGTTTTTTTGTTTGTTTTTGAGAGAGATTTCCACCCCCACCCCCAAAATTTTGTAGGTTAAAACAACCAATTAGATGACCCAGGTCATGGACCCACATCAAATGGACCCAAATCACATAGAGAGCAAATCCGTAGGTCTCTCAATGACAACTGGGCCAGTAGACTGCAATCTTTAAGGAGAAGATTGCTGAGACATTGAGAAAATAGGAATCCTGCAGCCAGTCCCTTCAGGAACAGAGAGGCTGCAGGAGGAAAGGAAGGACAAACTATAGAGGGCAAAATCAAGGATCTTCTTCCTCCCCTCTTCCTCTTCCTCCTCCTCCCCCTCCTCCTTTCCTCTTCTTCTTCTATTTTTATTTTTCTCTCTCTCTCCCAGCTCTTGAGCAGAAGGTAAGGGCTTTGGAAACACCCAGATCAATAAAGGAAACGTGGGAACCGCAGAGTTGGCAGTCTAAGGAAGGGGAAATTCCAGGTCCCCTGGAAACACCAACCATCAGCTCAGTCAGTACCATATTCAAATGGCACAAGGTAATGCAGAGGTGCTCAGGGCAAATGGTCAACTGATGAATGAAGCAATGCTGCTGGACATTCAGGGCCTGCATGTGGCACACTGGAGTCCCCACTGTTCCCTTGTGCCACAAAATGAGAACACAGCCATGCTGAGCATGTCACCAGCCAGCAGAGCTCTCACCTGGCTTTAAAAAGTTGTGGTGAATCCAGACATCAAGATTTTTTTAAAACAAATGGAAAAAAATATAGCTCCCAGTCTCCAGTAGGGGCTGCAGCACATCACCCCAAAAGGCTCAATGAAACCAGTAGTGCCCTAGAGGACAGGAAGTAGCCTAGCTCAGCCAGTCTGTTGCACAGACTAGAAAGTAAATAGAAGACACAAAATGGACCAAATTGTCTCTTCGGCTGTGAGGTTGCCTCAGCCATACCTCTTCTCCATAGCTAAGGTGAACACCACCACCAGTTCATGTCTGTTTTCCCAGCACAATTATTAGTAACACTCCCTCTCTCTCTCAAACATGTCCTGGAGTCATTATAAAATAAATATTATAGAAGCCAGGTAATGGCGGTATGTGCCTGTGATCTCAGGTACTTGGGAGACTGAAGCAGAGTTGCTTAAGCCTAGGAATATGAAGCCAATCAAGGCAACAGAGTGAGACGATGTCTCAAAACTAAAATAGTAAAATATTTTTTTTTAATTACAAAATAACCAGATGCAGTGGTGCACACCTATAATCCCAACTCAGGAGGCTGAGACAGGAGGATTGCAAGTTCAAAGCCAGCCTCAGCAACAGCAACATGCTAAGCAACTCAGTGAGACCCTGTCTATAAATAAAATTAAAAATAAGGCTGGGGATGTGGCTCAGTGTGCCCCTGAGTTCAATCCCCAGTACCCTCTGCCCCAAAATATTATAGAATAAAATGCAAATTGTGATTCCCTATAACAATTAGAAAGAAGGCACCTGTGTTTAAAGTTCCTTTATGTTTGTACATCTGCAGAGAACATGTTTGGAAAGATACTGCTAGCAGGAGTCACCTGGGTACAGACTGGGACAGGAAAGTACTGTGTATATCATTTTTATATGTATTGTTTGTTATTCTAGGCACGTGTTTTTAAAAATTGGAAAATCAAAGTCTCTGTTTTGGGGGATGAATTACAATGGCCACTTTATCCAGAATACAGGCAATCTTGAAGAGGAGAGGGCAAGCAATGAAATCTGAGAGCGTGCACATTACAGCTGCAGGGACCGAGTACTCGTCCTAGCCTGGAACGGTTTATATTATTGCAAACAGACCAATTTTACCAGATCATACTAAACATAGTCTAGTTTGTTTTTCCTATTACTTGGTGGGTGTATGCTCATGAGGAAAATCAGAACAGTGAGAGAGAAGCAAAGTAAACATTCTCTGTGCCCATCTGGGTGGAGTGTGAGCAGTTTTGTGGCCATGCTGCAGTTGAATTCCGACTACTGATTTCAAAAGATTGGTTACTGATTTCTTCCAATAGATAGAAATTATACTGTTCTTCTGCCAGAGCATGACCTGCTTTATTTCTCATCCTAAGGTCTTAGTTTGCTGCACACTTAGGCCTATAACCAGAGACAGAGGTTTCCAACCAATGAGAAAACAGCTAAACAGCATTTTACTGCAGAGGGTTCCAGGATAGGGACCCTGTCCCTTTTGGTTTGGCAGGTCAGGTTGTTTGGGGTGGCTATAGCCTCCTGGGCAGTGAGGTCTTTTATATATATTTTTTTGTTTTTGTAAGAACTTGTCCACAAAATATGCTTTTTTTTTTAACTTGTAACACAGGAAAGGAACACTGTCACTCTGTGCCTCCCAGGTCCCCAGACTGACTTACAAGGCAGCCAGGATCACTTTGCTGGGCAAAGTCCCACCTGTGCTGCTCCAGCCACTGGCCCAGTGTCCTGGCCTTGGGATTGAGCACTGGGGTCAACTTAATGTTGATGTCAGGTTTCAGAGCACACAACAGAATGTGTTGCCTAGGTCTTGGGACACAGGGAGTCAAGCTTCTCATAGGCTCCAGGAGTTGTCTCAGCATCTCGCCCGGCCTTGCTGGGTGCTGAGACATTAGGGCAGCCCACTCCTCCACAGTGGTCCTCCAGGTTCTGAGCCCCATGTTTGGGCTGACACATTCTTCTGCATTTCGAGCAGGCTGAACACCATGAGCCCCCCATCTGTCATAGCCATATACCATTCACGGGGATGTCATCCATACTCAGCAAGTGGTTGGGATTTTCTGGGGCAGGAAGTAGGAGAGGAGGTCTCAAAATAGCAGAGCAGCCTCACAGTGCTCATGCAAATGGTGATGTCCTAGAAATAGTCCTTCATTTCTTCTTTGCTATCAAATTGGCCCAGGGCCAGTCTCCCCTTGTCAGTTTCTTGATATTCTCCAGGTCCCTGAAAACCACAGAGGCCCAGATCCTTGACTATATCAGCCTGTGGCTTTCCCTCAACCACGCTGTACCAAAGATTACTCAGTCCTTCTAGAAGACAGATTTCTCTTGGTCTAGTAATTCCCAGGCTCCAAAAGCCACCCCCAGTTTCTTGTCTGCAGCATTCTCCTTGAAGCCTAGGAAGGAAAATCTGGGCAGCCTTGGGGACTTCTGCACCAACCCCAGTGACCAGATAAATGTGTCATTTTCTTCTTTCTTTCTTTCTTTTTTTAAATCATTTTTAAAGCATTGTATTTAGTTATGTCTTTTCTGTCAGCCAGATGTAAAAAGACACAAGTTGGCAATTTCGCTTCATGTTTTTAAAAATATTTTTTTTTCTCAAATTTGTCATGTTTTTATGTGTGCCAAGACATGAAAACGGTAGGGAAGCATGCATAAGTACTATTTTGCAGCTAGTGAGGTCAGCTGAATGTTACTCTGAACCGTAAAGTGTTCATGGACACACAATTGCACCCAAATCCAAGAGGATTCTGATTCACATTTTTAAGATTCTATGGCAGCAGAAAGCCATTAGAATATCCTTTGGTCCTGTCAGAAATGGCTCACAAAACCAAGAAAGAGGGGAAGAACTGGGCAATTGGAAAGCCCTTGCAAAAACTGATTCTTCTCCAGGGCTCCACATTCCTTCAGGAAGAAAATGTGCTTGTGATAAGTCACTTAAATTTTAGTATTGAGATAAAGGAAGGGGAATTAACCTTTATGAAGAACCAAAAAAAAACATATGTTACATATGTGTCAACACTAGATGAGACTTGCAATTTAATTTTGCAATGTAACATCTGTGAGGTGCCATGTTTTATCAATTTAAAAACACATATTTCCCCCCACAATCTGACATCACTGAAATTGAGGGCACCTTAAAAATCAGCAGGCTCTTACAATCATTATTTAATCATGACATACATGATTCAAAAAGCAGTGATGACACAGTTGTCATTGCCCAAAAATGCTAGATAAAACTGCCGGTAGCGTTTACAATGACTTGGAAGAAAGTCCTAGAAGTAATAGCATAAGACACTTTTAAGTCATAGGAACCAAATGGTTGTGAGGGGAGGTGAGAGAGGTGGTGAGCCAGATGTGTTCCACAGCACTCCTGAAGATGGAGACCAAAGTTAGCTGGTTTTACATATGAGGGAAGCCAACTTGAGAGCCTAGAACCAGTGATTTGGGTTCTTCAGTGGATTATTTTAAGAAGTGCTACATCACTGATGTTTTTGATAACAATGTTAAGAAAAGGTCCAAAAATTCAGAAATGAAAAGGGAGAGCAGTAATATCCCTTTTAAAGTCATAAAAACCACTGAATTGTCTAATGGAATGTATGTTTGTTTGATTTGCTATTTGCTTCTGGGTGAAGGTTCACATTTTGTGAAGTTACATGTTAACTTAAGAGATTTTTATCTGGCAAATGCAAATGATTTTTGCTTAACAGAAAAGAGAACCCCAACTGACCCCATAGGACATTAACCAGTTTTGTTTCTAACCTCATCTTATCCCAACCTATTTTTTTTTTCCTTGTCCATGTCTCCCTTATTCCTCTAACTCTCCTCTGAATCAGCTTTACACTTGTGTTGGTTCCCTTAATAATCTTTGGCACGTGTTCCTTCTAGATTTGCCTTGTTTTCTAACTTTTTGAAAAGCATATACCTCAAAATCTAGTGGAGTTAGACTCTGAATATGAAGAAGTTTTAGAAGTGCCTTAGCCAATTTATTTTACATTTACTTTCTTTTTAGGTTTGCAAAAAAAAAAAAAAAAAACTGATTATATGATTTAATATAAGTCAGTCCAACAGAGAAGGTTCAGCAAATTTAAAATAAAAATTCTAAGTGATTAGAAATCGGTGCATAATAATTTAGTTGGGAGTAGCATACATATACGAACAAGGAAAAGAAATGCAAATCCAGCCTAAGTAGAAAAGGAAGTCAATGACAATCTTGGTCTAGGTTGAGGAATTTTTAAATAATCAAATATTTTAAACTCAGAGGTGTGGACTATTAAACCAGACCATTTGGAGAACATGAAATTGCTAGAATGGTGGCTCTAAATTAGTCTTATGTGTATCACAGGCAGAGGGAACAGGCAAGGATCAGTACCATGCTCCCAGTGGACTGAGTAACCTTCAAAGATCAAGACAGGAGATATAGCCAATGGGTGGGTTGACCTAAGAGTCTGTAAATAGGATGAGCATCTTTTAATACCAGAAAGATTTGGGTTAATATGTAAATTAAGCCCACATTATTATGGTCAGTGTGTATAATTTCAGGATGATCTGTGCTTATCAGAAATGTAATATATTTATATTGTTGAAAATAACTTGCTCCAATGAGTTTTAGGATTCCAATGTGAAATGTTTTGAGTTATTTACACTTAGGATATTAAATCTGAAGTAATGGGCTTTTTTTTTTTTTGCTTTGAAAACAAAATCAGATTATTTCAGCAATTTAAACTGCTGCATTTATATATTTATTTATATAATATTAAATGTTATCTAAGTATTTTGACAGGCTTTTTAATCATATATGCTTAAAAGGAAATCTGAATATAATAAATTTACAAATAGAATTCAATATTTGAAAGGATACCATAATAAACTTAACTAGCTCACTGAAGTATTTTAAGTACATTTTTTTTTGTTTGTTTGTTTTCTTCTTACAGTACTGGAAATTGAACCTAAGAGTGCTTTACCATGTATCTACATCCACAGCTCCTTTTCAATTTTTTTTATTTCGAGACAGGATCTCACTAAGATGCCCAGGCTGGCCTCAAACATTCTCCTGCCTCAGCCTCCCAAGTAGCTGGGATTACAGACATGTACCACCACATCAGCTAGCCCATCTTTTAATATATAGGTTTTTTTTTAATGATTGCTGAGAATGTATTTTACTACTAAATTTTAAAAAAATAGGATTTAGAAGTTAGACTTAAAAACTCGAAGAAGTAGCTTTTCTTTTTTGAATTTTGTGACTTCGATTAGTTGAATGTTAATTTCTAAAATCAAATAGTTCCTAAATAGTCTTATCTATATGAACAGACCTGCCCAAAATACACATGTAAATTAAGCCCACATTATTATGGTCAGTGATTTTTAGTGTACCAAGAAAGGGCGGCCTACCTCATCATCAATTAAACTTTGAGATACTGAGCCTGTCAAGTGTCTTCGCTAACCAAGACCAGCAGGTCCTCAACCACGAGAGCTGTTCAGGGTGGGATCTCCTATTCCTCCTCCCTCCAGGATCTTATTTTCAGTTCTACAGAGTCAAACACTTGGCGTCAGCGTTGCTCAAAAACACAGACACAATCTGAGGATCAGGCTGGAAATTAAGTAAATCCATTGACAAATCACCCAGAAAAGCTTTGAAACGTGTTTGCAGGCCTGACCGCAGAAGCAAAGCGAAATGTTACTCAGTTCTCTGAAGCTGGCGTACAGGTTGGCCCAGTTTTTCCACCTGAGCGGGGTGTGCCTGCAGATCTAGCAGGTACGCTGGGAAAGGAGCGCCTGGCAGCCCAGCCTGCCCAGTCCAAGCTTCCTCTCCAGACACACAAGGGCCTGTGCGTTGTGAAACAAACAAGGCACTTCACATTGTTCGTCCCCTGCTCTGATGACTAAGATTTCATGCAGCCATAAAAGCAGGTGGGGAAGAGGTTTTGAAACACAATTCAGGGAAAATTAATGACAGACGAAGAGAATTAAGCTCACAGACACACGGTTCTAGAATTGCTCTGGGCACTTGATTTTGGCCTCCAGCATCAGAAGGCTCTCCTCCCTTTTTAAATTCCTCTTCTCTGTTCTCTATCCTCAAACTCAATTGTATTTGTGGGTTGCTTGCTTATTTCAATCTGTTTTGATGTTTTTTGTTTTTGTTTTTTTGTACCAGGGGTTGAACCCTGTGGCACTTTACCACGGAGCTTTTTATTTTATTTTACTTATTTGTTTTTTTGAGACAGGGTTTTGCTAAATTGCTTAAGGCCTCACTAAGTGGCTAGGGCTGGCTTTGAGCTCCCAATCCTCTTGCCTCAGTCCCTCAAGTCGCTGGGATCACAAGATGCACCTCCACCTGCTTATTATTTTAATTTTTTATTATTTTTTAATTATTTAAAAATGATGGCCTAATGCTTAGGACTCCAGTCATTTTTCATCTGGTTTACAACTTGCCCTCTTTCCCTTCCCCTCTTATCACATGGAAGTGCTCAAACTCACACAAGTTCTAGTGCTGTGGGAGATGGAAAAGAACTGTGATTGCGGTTTGAAAGAAAAAGCATTGTCATTGGTAAACACAGAATCTCTCTGGAAACCTCTGCACCCTTTTTTCCCACCCTCTCCCTTTTTCTGTTCTCTCTCCTTTCTCTCTGTTTCTTTTCTATAATATTTAATCTACTCCATTAAAAGCTTTCTTTTTGAAGAATTTTCTACGACTTCTAACATTAGCTCTTGACTGTCAAGAGGGGACACTTGCCAGGTGAGTATGACATTATTTACGATTCAATGAATGTGAAGCAGTTTCAAAAAGTCCAAGGAAAGGATAATGACAACCTAGCCTTATTCCCAGAAGGTGGTATGGGGCTTTATTCCCATAGCGGAAATGAAGAGTTGAGCCTTGGATGCACGTGACTGCCCAGCAAAGCAAAGGTGTCCTGTGTGGATGCAGGGTCCACAGTCTAGTCTGGAAAGAGGCGGGAAGCCACTGTCCTTTTCCTGACCAAGTCTCTGGTCAAGCCATTAGAGGGAGGGGACCAGACTTCCTCTAGATTAGCAACAGCTAATAAAGTGGATCAGACTCCTTGGGGAGAGCTGAGCCAACTCTGGTTTGAAACTGTACTTATAACTCCAGAAGGATCCAGAACAAGAAGAGGTGAAGACAGGCTTCACCCTCAGCAGCATCATTGGTACTTTGCCACTACAGAGGTATGCTTTAGCTCTCCATTGCTGCAATAAAACACCTGAGATAAATCAATTTTTAAAAAGAAAAGTTTATTTTCGTTCATGGTTTTAGGTTTCAGTCATAGTTGCTTGCTACTGTTGCTTTGGCCTGTGGCAAGGCAGTAAGTACATCATGGCAGAGTAAGTACATCCATTCATTTCATGGTGGCCAAGAAACACACACACACACACACACACACACACACACAGAGAGAGAGAGAGAGAGAGAGAGAGAGAGAGAAACAGATAAAGGGACTGGGATCCCAATATTCCCTTTAAGGTCATTCCTCCAATGACCTAATATCCTTCTACTGTGCCTCACCTCCTAAAGCATCTACCACTTCCCAATAGTGCCACATAGCGGTGACCAACATTTTGCACATTTTTGGCCTTCAGGAGACATTTAAGATCCAAATCCTAACAGGATAGAAAAATGGAGTAATTCCTTTCCTACCGTTTATGATGGGCAGGAAAGGAATTACTCCATTTATTAACCTGTATAATAAATCTCAAAGGAGAAGCCCAATGGTTAAAGTTTTACTATCCTCTTCACAGGGAAAGGGAAACAGGGGAAAGCTATAGTCAATTTTATGGGGATAGAAAGTGGGGGTTTTGTGTGTGTGTGTGTGTTTTGTTGTTGTTGTTGTTTGTTTGTTTTTGTTTTGCAGGGAGAGGGACTGAACCTGGAGAACAGACAATGGCCTGCAACAAAGCTCCTCCAGACTCCAGGTAGGGGAACTTCAGAGAATGACCCCACCATCACATTTGCTGCATGCCAAGGTCCCTCATTTTTAATCCAAAGCAGCAGGTAGTGGGGTACCATTTTCTGAGCCCCAGCACCTGTTTTTGACCCAGCTGCCAGGTGAGGCTTCCCTCTGCCCCAGTTCTTCTGGCCCTCAGTTACCCCATCATCTCAGTGGGATCATCATCATCAATACTGTTGACTTTGGTACTCAACCTTTAAAATGACTTTTAGGTAGAATGTTTGGATTTGGGGACTTGCCATCTCATGGGTTGACATGTATTTAATAATGTACACACTGTTTGATAATCTGCTGGTCTCCATTGAGAATTGTTGTGCACAATTCTTTGTTGTTTAGTAGACTTCTATATATTACTTTGATACTTGTGTTTTAATCCATCATGAGATCTCTTATAATTGATTTAACTAATTTCTGTTTTTGGAAAATTGGGTTATTTCTGAAATAATGCTTTGATAAGTATTAGTGTAGCAAAATCTTTGAAATCATCCTTTTGAATATTTTTTCAATTGCATGTGTTATAAATGATCATGTGTTCTTCATGAAAATACTTAAAATCCAACAGATGAGCTGGGTACGGTGGCTCACGCCTGTAATCCCAGCAGCTTAGGAGTCATGGAGGATCATGAGTTCAAAGCCAGCCTCAAAAATATAGTGAGGCCCTAAGCAATTCAACAAGACCTTGTCTCTAAATAAAATATAAAAAAGGGCTGAGGTTGTGGCTCAGTGATTAAGCACCTCTGGGTTCCATCCCTGGTATCAAAAAAAAAAAAGTAAGATATGAGACTAAAGTCCTCGCTAACCATCTACAATCTAGTTACTAGCTACCATTATTGTTGAATGTGTACCTTTTTTAAAATTTGCATGCATATATTTTCAGCATCTAAATAAAATATACATGCTGAATAGTTTTCATCTGTAGGGCTAGACATGGTTCACAGAGGTTAATATGATGTATTTTACTTGGCAGAAGATATTTCCAATCTGGGAGAAGTTTCCAAGCTAGCACATGAAGATCCACATCCTTCTCAGTAACTACTACACAGGATTTCACAATAAGGACAAATCACAGTTTGTTGAGCTGTTTCCCTATGGGTGGGTACTTGGGATGTTCTTAGTTTTTTGTTAACACAAACTGTGATGCATTAGATCTTCTTTTCATGTACAGGTACCAATGGTTCTTTGGGGAGACTCAGAGAAAGAGAATTGTTGGATACTGCCAAATTGGCTACCAACATGACCACAATAACACCCTCACCAGAGAGCAAGGGAGAGTACATTGATCACCACAACCTCTCCCACACTTTAGATGACCAAGCTTTTGACCTTTGCCACTCTGATTAAAGATGGTATCTTGTGTTTGTTTGCATTTCCTACATCAGAGGTTTCAGTAAGGTATAAATAGTTCAGTGACTAATTCCTCACTGTGTACTGCCATGAAGGGGCCCCTGGGAAAATCCACTTTGGGGACTGCACCCTCTCAAACAAATAAAACTTTATAAGAAGTCTATCCTGCTGTGGTCTCACTGTTAGTCACCTTTCTGTTGCTATGACAAAATACCTGGGAAAATCAACTTAAAGGAGGAAAGTTTTATTTTGGCTTATGGACTCAGAGGTTTCAGTCCATGGTTGGTTGGTTCCATTGCTTTTGGGCCTGTGGCGAGGCAAACATCATGGTGAAGAGCATATGATGGAGAAACTCTGTTCACCTCATGGCCACCAGGAAGCAAAAAGAGACAGGAAGGGGCTGAGGTCCCAATGTCCCATTCAAGGGTATGTCCCCAACCTAACTTCTTCCACTAGGTCCTACCTCCTAAAAGTTCCACCACCTCCCAATAATGTCTGGGGACCAAGTCTTTAACACATGCACCCTTACAGGAACATTTAACATCCAAACCATAACAGTTTCCCTGTTGACTCCTAATTTATAAAGGTGGCTGATACAGCATCCTGATAAAGTAGCAGATTTTGAATGTTTGAGTATGATTATCCAGATAAGGATCAGTAGGTGAGATATGCCAGGTCATCAGGTTCTGAATGTCTGGCCACCCTCCAGGGTTACACCCAGCTCAGAGAAAACACAGGACTTGGAGGCCTGAGAAAGGCCCATCACTGTCTTAGCTCTCCTGCTAGCACGAATCAGGGCTGTACACATCTCTCTGGAGGGGTACCACAGCCTTTTACTTCTTTTTTGGCCAAAGATCCTCCCTTTGTTCCCATTAGAAAAAAATCACCTTGGTTTAACTAGTTTCTTGAGAGTCTGTATTTTCTAAGCAAAAGCTCACTCACCTATTTTGGGTTTGACCTCTACAACTAGAAAGCTGGTTGGTAAGGAATAAGCACACACAGTGGGAAATGTGTATACTAAACTCCAGGTGAGCTGTCAGGGAGATTTGCAGCAACCTCTCTAACTTGGGATCATTCCCAGTAGGCCCAAACCTCAGCTCCACCCTTATTGCTATGCAAACTCAACTTGCTAAATTTGAACTCTCTCACTGTACAATAACAATCATATTAACACCGACTTATAAGGCAGTTATGAAAACTAACTGAATTTGCCCACGTATGGATCCTGGGAACAACAAACATTTTATCCATACTATCTCTAATCAGTATTTCTCCATCTCAGAGTAGAGATAGATCTCTGTGTGTGTTATGCTTTCCAAAGAAGAGGGAAGGGCACATTAGGTCATACAGATTTCTTCTGAAACACTATAGTTATAAAGGAATCCAGTAAAGCCCAGAAGACTTTTCTTGTTTTTCCTAGATAGGGCATCAGGTTTTTTAAAAGAAAAAAAAAAAAAACCTTCCTACAGTTGAAAAATCTGGCAACCATGGATTCCCCAACGACAGTTACTGTGGCTGCAGAGAGGAAGCAGAAAACAAGTCTCCCGGCAGTGTTTGCTAAAGAAAATGAGTCAGTAGTTTCTATAGCTAACTAGTGACTTTCTCTTGGGTATTTTCAGACTAGATGACAGAAATGACTGCAGAGTAGAAAAACAACCATTCCCTTTCCAAAGAAATCAGAGTGTACCTCAGCCCCCAGAGAAAAGCCCATCATGATCTCAGTATTTCCCCAACAAAGAAATATAAAGAAATATAGCAAAGGTCTCCTTTCTTCAATACAGAAGGTGACTTCCTATCACAAGTTTCACCACGTTCTATACTTGTGTTTATATTCTCAGCACTGGAGAGATGGCTTTTTTTTTTTCCATGAAGTGAAGGCAGATAGTTCGCATGGGCCCAGATTTCTGAATTAACTACAAGACTGGTGGAGCTGAGGGAAAAATTCACTAAGTCACGGATGCCTCCTTAACTTGAATAGGGATGTCTTCATGGATTGATAGATGGTTACAATCTGTGCACTGGGAATATCAATACTTATTTAAGGAGAATGAACTTTCATTGAGCAGACCTGACGTTACATTTTATCTCTGTGTCTTAGATATTGTGTGACACCTGTTAGTTATTTAACATCTCTGAACCTCAAACTTCTCAACTGTAAACTGAATATAATAGATATTGGATATCACACATACAGGATGGTTGTGAGGGTTTGAGATAGCATTTAGAAAATGGTGAGCACAGTGTACAGAATCCAGCTGAATACTGGATTTTATGGCAGCTTGAATAATGCCCTCCCAAAGATGTCCATGTTGTTCTAATTACACCGCTTTGATTTTCTGGTGTTTTTTGACATTTTGAAGCCTTTACTAATTCTGAAAGGACCACTTTTCCCAGGGCTGCTAATTTCTAGAGAAAGTGAAGTACTAACCTGCAAGTGTGCTTTTTATATGCAAAATAATCAATTTAAAAGCTATACCCCAACCACCACCTTTATCTAGCTCTGACTTGGAGAACCATCACCCCCTACCCTAAGCACCTCAGAGCCAGATACCAAACAATATAGATAGTCCTAATGCCCCAGAGCTCATTGAAATCTTTTTGTTATTGTGGGTTTTTTCCTTTGATTCTACTGGGGATTGATCTGAGGGCCTCTCACAGGATAGGCAACCCTTCTGCCATTGAGGTACATCCTCAGCTCCTTTTAAATTTTGAGATAGGGTCTTTCTAAGTTGGCCAGGCTGGTCTCCAACTTGCAATTCTCCTGCCTCAGCCTCCTGAGTACCTGGGATTACAGATGTGCATTGCCGTGTCTGGCCCCCCACTGAAAATCATTTAAACTAGCCCGTTTACCCTGCCTTACCATTCCCCACAAAATGAAGCCTCTTTCCGTGTCTTCTTCTCACTCCCTCTGCCTCCTGACCAATCCCGGTACTTCCCCCATGTGGCCCTACACTGGAGGTGTGAACCCTCCTCTTGGGAACTGTGACAAATAATCTTTTTGACCGTGATTGCATCCTGACCAGTTCTTCTTGCCATGCCTGATTACAATAAAACCTACCATCTTAGTCCATTTTTTAAAATATGTATTTTTTTAATTTTTTTTAGGTGTAGATGGACACAATACCTTTATTTTTTTATTTATTTATTTTTATGTGGTGCTGAGGATGGAACCCAGTGCCTCACACATGCCAGACAAGTGTTCTACCACTGAGCCACAACCCCAACCCTATCTTAGTCCATTTTTACAGCTATAACACAATACCACAGAGTGGATGGCTTAAACAACGCTTATTTCTCACAGTACTGGAGGCTGCAGAGTCCAAATTCAAGGCATATAGAGTTAGTATCTAGTGAGAGCCCTCTTCCTGGCTCATAGAGAAACATCTCTCTGTGTCCTCACCTGACTAAAGCAACTAAGACACTAATCCCATTCATGAGGGAAGAATTCATCCTCTCTAAAGTTCCATCTCCTAACACTCTCACTTTGGGGGTTAGGATGGTTTTTTTTTTCCCCTCCAGTGCTGGGGATCAAACCCAGAGCCTCATGCCTGCCAGGCAAGCACTCTACCACTGAGTTACTGTGGTGTCCTGCAAGTTAGGATTTCAATGTGGAATGTGGGAGGACACAGTCTGTGACACCTTTACATTTTAAATGATATATTCCAATCTCTGGAACCTGTGAATGTTACCTTGTATGACAAAAGGGACTTTGAAGGTGTGAAGAAATCATGAATGTTCAGATGAGGAGACAATCCTGGATTATCCAGGGGAGCCTGGTATCATCACAAGGATTCTTATTAGAGAGCGGCAGGAGATTGGAATAAGGAGTATGGACCCCACAGGCAGAAACTGGTGTGAAGCAGCCACAAGCCAAGGAATGTTCATAGCCTCTAAAATCGGGAGAAGCAAGAAATGTCCCTTGGAGCCACCAGAAGAAATCTACCCTGCCAGTACTTTAACTTTAGCCCTGTAAGTCTCATTTCTGACACTCCAATCTCCAGAACTATAAGATGATTAATTTATGTTGCTTTATGCCACTAAGTTTGTGGTAATTTTTTACAGCTGCAATAGGAAAATAATATAACTTTCTACAAATTGTGGTTATTTTCACTACAAGCACAATAATATTCAGGATGTGGTCATTTTGAAAATTCAATGATGATTAAAAATTTGAGAACTTGTGAAGTTAGGAAGATCAAGTGGAGAAGAATATGAAAGTTTAGAGGAAATATCCAAAGGATGAGTTATACTGAGGGAAAAGTTAAGCTCTGCAGTTAGATCCAGGGAAATAAATATGAGATTGCAAGTTCAGAATCTCTTATCTGAAACCAGTAGAATGAGAAGAGTTTTGGAATCTAGATTTTTTTCAGCTTTTAGAAATTATACTGTATATTGTACATATTTAATGCTGTATATACTATATAATATCCCTGGGAGTACATAGGAAATATCCTGAAATGCAATGTTCTAGTTTTTCAGCAGCACAACATATAAACATTGACACTGACATCTTTTTTTTTAGTTTTTTTATTTGTTATATTCATCCATGCTCACAATAAAACAGTATAGCTTGATCAATTTCATTCCTCAGTACCCCTCTTTCCCTTCCTTCCCTCCCCCCATTCCCTTTTTCTATTCTACCTGTCTCCCTTCTATTTTTTTAAAATTTGTTCTAATTAGTTATTCATGACAGTAGGATGCATTTTGACACATCATACACTAATAGAGCACAACTTCTCCTTCCTCTGGCTGTACACGGTGCAGAGTCACACTAGGAGTGTAATCATACATGTAAATAGGGTAATAATGGCTGTCTCATTCTATGGTCCTTCCCATCCTCACCCCTCCTCTCACTCCCCTGTGAACAATCCAAAGTTCCTTAATTCTTCTCTCCCCTTACCCCCCACAATGGATCAACATCTGCTTATCAGAGAAAATATCCGGCCTTTGGTTTTTGGGGATTGGCTTATTTCACTTAGCATGATGTTCTCTAGTTCCATCCATTTACCTTCAAAGGCCATAATTTCATTTTTCTTTAAGGCTGAGCAATATTCCATTGTGTATATGTACCACATTTTTTTTTATCCATTCATCTGTTGAAGGGCATCCCGGTTGGTTCCATAGTTCAGCTATTGTGAATTGAGATGCTATAGACATTGATGTGGCTGCATCACTTTTGGGTGTGAACTGAAGTATAAACAGAGGAATGGGATAGCTGGGTCAAATGGTAGTCCCATTCTAAGTTTTCCAAGGAATCTCCATACTGCTTTCCATATATTGCAGTCCCACCAGCAATGTATGAGTGTACCTATCCCCCACATCCTCACCAACACTTATCATTGCTTGTATTCTTGATAATTGATATTCTGACAAGAGTGAGATGAAATCTTAGAGTAGTTTTTATTTGCATTTCTCTAGTTGCTGGAGATGATGAACATTTTCCCATATGTTTGTTGATCGACTGTATTTCTTCTGTGAAGTGTCTGTTTAATTTCTTAGCCCAATTATTGGTTGGGTTTTTTTTTCTTTTTTATTTGGTGTTAAGTTTGTTGAGTTCTTTGTATATCCTGGAGATTAGTGCTCTATCTGAGATTCATGTGGTAAAGATGTTTTCCCATTCTGTAGGCTCTCTCTTCATGATACTGATTGTTTCCTTTGCTGAAAAGAAACTTTTTAGTTTGGATCCATTTAATTTATTGATTCTTAATTTTACTTCTTGCACTTTAGATGTCTTGTTAAGGAACTCAGATCCCCCCCCCCCAAAAAAAAAAACGACACTACCCTGAATTCTCTCAGATCATAATGGAATGAAATTAGAAATCAATGATAAAATAAAAAATAGAAGCTACTCCAATACCTGAAGACTAAATAGTATGCTATTGAATGAACAACAGATAACAGAAGACATCAGGGAGGAGATAAAAATATTCTTAGAGGTAAATGAGAACACTGATACAACATATCAAAATCTCTGGGACACTATGAAGGCAGTGCTAAGAGGAAAGTTCATTGCATTGAGCTCATTAAAACAATAAAAAAATCAACAAACAAATGACCTAACATTACATCTAAAAGCCCTATAAAAAGAACAAATCAATACCAAAAATAGTAGAAGACAGGAAATAATTAAAATCAAATCTGAAATCAATGAAATTGAAGCAAAAGAAACAATTGAAAAAAATTGACAAAATGAAAAGTTGGTTCTTTGAAAAAAATAAATAAAATTGATAAGACCTTAGCCATGCTAACAAAGAGAAGGAGAGAGAAAACTGTAATTATTAAAATTTGAGATGAAAAAGGAAATATAATGGACACTGTTGAAATACAGAAGATAATTAGAAACTCTTTTGAAAATTTATACCCCAATAAAATAGGAAACCTTGAATACACTGACAAATTTTTTTAGAGACATATGATCTACCCAAACTTAATCAGGAGGACATACACAATTTAAACAGATCAATTTCAATCAATGAAATAGAAGATGCCATCAAAAGCCTGCCAACCAAGAAAAACCCAGGACCAGACGGATTCTCAGCGGAGTTCTACCAAGACCTTCAAAGAAGAACTAATACCAATACTTCTCAAATTATTCCATGAAATAAAAAAGGAGGGAACCCTTCTAAACTCATTCTATGAAGCTAGTATCACCCTGATACCAAAACCAGACAAAGACACATCAAGGAAAGAAAACTTCAGACCAATATACCCGATAAACATAGACTCAAAAATTCTCAATAAAATTCTGGCAAATCAATTCTGGCGAGGTGGTGCACACCTGTAACCCCAGCAGCTGGGGAGCCTGAGACAGGAGGATCAAGAGTTCAAATCCAGCCTCAGCAAAATCAAGGCACTAAGCAACTCAGTGAGACCCTGTCTCTAAATAAAATACAAAATAGGGTGCGGGATGTGGCTTAATGGCCGAGTGCCCCTGAGTTCAATCCCCGGAACCAAAATAAAAATCCTGACAAATCACATACAAAAACACATTAAAAAAAAATAGTTCACCACGATCAAGTGGGGGTCATCCCAGGAAAGCTAGGTTACTTCAACATACAGAAATAAATAACATATATACCATATCAATAGACTCAAAGACAAGAGTTATATGATTATCTCAATAGATACAAAAAAAAGCATTTGACAAAATACAGCAACCATTCATGTTCAAAACACTAGAAAAACTAGGGATAGTAGGAACATACCTCAACATTATAAAAGCTATCTATGCTAAGCCCAAGGCCAACATCATTCTAAATAGAGAAAAATTGAAAGCATTCACTCTAAAAACTGGAACAAGACAGGGATGCTCTCTTTCAACACTTCTATTCAACATAGTCCTTGAAACTCTAGCCAGAGCAATCAGACAGATGGAAGAAATTAAAGAGATACAAATAGGAAAAGAAGAACTCAATCTATCACTATTTGACAATGACATGATTCTATATTTAGAAGATCCAAAAAATTTCACCAGAAAACTTCTAGAACTAATAAATGAATTTAGCAAAGTAGCAGGATATAAAAATCAGTACCCATAAATCAAATGCATTTCTATACACAATCAATGAATCCACAGCAAGAGAAATCAGGAAACCTATCCTATTCACAATAGCCCCCCCCAAATGAAATACATGGGAATCAATCTAACAAGAGAGGCAGAATCTACAATGAAAACTATAGAACACTACAGAAAGAAATTGAAGAAGACCTTAGAAGATGGAAAGACCTCCCATGCTTCTAGATAAGTAGAATATTGTCAAAATGGCCATAATATCAGAAGCATTATACCAATTTCATGCAATTCCTATTAAAATCCCAATGACATTCTTCATAGAACTAGAGAAAAGCAATCATGAAATTCATTTGGAGAAACAAGAGACCCAGAATAGCCAAAACAATCCTTAGCAAGAAGAGCGAAGCAGGAGGCATCACAATACCAGACTTCAAACTATACTATAGAGCAATAGTAAAAAAAAAAAAAAAAAAAAAAAAACGGCATGGTATTGGCACCAAAATAGACATGTAGACAATGGTACAAAATAGAAGACACAGAGACAAATCTATATAAATACAAATTATTTCATACTAGACAAAGGCACCAAAAACATACATTGGAGAAAAGATAGCCTATTCAACAAATGGTGCTGGGAAAACTGGAAATCCATATGTAGCAAAATGAAATAAAACCTCTATCTCTCACCCTGCACAAAATTCAACTCAAAGTGGATCAAATACTTAGGCACTAGAACAGAGAGAGACTTTATGTCTAATAGAAGAAAAATTAGACCCAAATCTACAGATTTTTTAAAGTAAAAATATAAGGATACACAAAAAAATTGTAATACACTATTCAGATTTCTCATTCCTCAATAAATTGATGCATGAAAAATATTTGGATTCAAAGATGGTAGAGAAGTGAGATGGAGAGGAAAAGAACAATAAAAAGAAAGTCTCAATGGAAAGATAGCTTCCGTTGGTTTTCAAATTTTCTCAGCTTCCTTTCTCTGCCAATAGGTGGGGTTGTTTGAAGTTTGATGGTAGCTCCAGTCCTGTGAGTGCCAGACTGGTTGAGTGGGTGAGCCAATAACAAGATGCTCTCACACCTTCTTCTAGTCTTCCCACCCTTTTAGCCAGCCCCTTCCATCCTCCCGCACTTCAAGACTCACTGAACTAGAGAGAGCCCGGTTTTCTCCAGTTTCTCCAACCTGTGCTCCCCATGGGGAACTGTCCCTAGTCTACAGCTTTCCACAGGCTTGCTAGACCCAGACTGGCCCACACAAGCCTAGCTGCAATCTGATGGACCTGGGCTTCAGATTCCGCAGACTCTGCTTTGCTACAGTCCCAAGATCTCAATGCTGTTTCAACTTGCAGGGAGACCACCAGGGATGTGTTCACACAAAGGAGCCACCCTGCAAAGAGGTAGCCAGATGGTGGTCACTAGCACACCCAGCAGAAAGACTTCAGGTGCAACCAGACCTGCAGGTACCCCAACAATATATCTCTAGGCCCTGGCTACTGTCCCCAGACTGAGGTAGCTCCACCCCGAGATAGTGGCGGTGGCAGCAGCAAACCTGCAAGACCTGGCCAGTTTCCCAAGATGGCAGTGGCCGCTTATAACCAAATCTGCAGGTAATGTGACAATGGACTTCCAAGCAGCAGGGGGCAGCAGGCAGTGGTGATCTACTGTTGGTCTGCAGGCAGTCCTCAGGATAACAGTGGGCAATCCATGGGTGGACCATGGGGCAATGGGCAATGGGCAGGCAACAGGTGGACAAATGGGCAAATGGCAGACAATAGGCAGCAGTGGGCTCAAAAGGCGGGAGATATGTTGATAGAAGCGAGCCATCACACTGAATGAATGAGGGTATACAGCAGGGGATCAGTGGTCAGTTCCAGCTGCCTTGTAGAGAAACAGTATTTCCTCTGCTTGAATCCCGAATCACAGAGCAACAAGAAATGCAGCCTTCCTTCAGGTCACCATCTTGGATCCTCACATTAACATTTTTAATGACTAAAAATAGTTTCATATCAGCTCAGCTTATGTTTTTCCACTGAATGTGGTTGTTGGAGATTTATTTTTTAAACACACATCAACAAGAAAAACTTCAAATAAGCAATTGTGAGCCTGTAGTGGAATTTCTAGAAGGAAACGGTGTGTATGGAAGAGAGGTAATGATTAAATAAAGTAGAGGGAAATTACACTTTGCCTGAAGAAAGACTGAGTCTATAGTTTGAAAAAATTTAATACATTTCAGTCAGGAGCAATCATATCCTAGTTTTTAAAAATTCTGAATTTCAAGGGCAATATATACCTATTTATATGTATTAAAAACATCTTGACATTTAGAACATATTGATATACTAAGAGAAAAGTTAGCTGACATTTGACTTCCTTCCCACCACACTATCACAAGGAAAGCTAGGAAGCATTGTAGAATGCTAAAAGGACGGCAACCCAAGGATTGTAATGCAGCCAAGATATCATTCTCTGTTACAACAAAAGAAAGATCTTTTCATATATACAAGCACTCAGAGGTTAGAGCACACAGAGATGGTGCCTAGGATCATACCTGGGAAATGACTTATGCCCACTAAGACCAGGCACCAGATATGCCCCTCTGCCTACAACTACTAAAACACTGGACAAAATATATACAAGAGTGGCTTTCAGATATTAAATTAAGCATCGTAGGCTAGTGCTCTCAGAGAGGGGCAAATCCTAGGAATCAGCCAGCTTACTGCCAGGAAAGTGAGTCCAAGGTGTAATACAGGGAGGAGGAACCCCGGGTGAGCCCACCAGGCTCTGGGAATTGAGCTATGGCAGGAGTTACAGCTTGCTGGGTAAGGTTCTAGAGGAGAACACTCCACAGAGGGTCGCCCTTGACACTGATTGACTGCTAACCAGAGTGTGTTCCTCAAGTGAAACCCAAGTCTGGGGGAAAAAAATGCCTAAAAGGAACATTAGGAACCCTGGGGCTCAACAGAGCCAGAGGTGGGAAAACCTTAGAATTCATAGAGTTCTCAGGAGGACTGAAGGGAAGGATTAGTCCTGTATTAAAAGCTATTCTGTTCTCCCTGTAAAAGCTGAAAATAAAATCAAACTGTTTCCAAGTAACTAAATTGCATCCCAGAACAAAGCTCAAGAATATTTAGAGAAACATAAATATATTTAGCACCTAAATAAAATTCAAAATGCCTGGTATCTAAGATTACCAGTTGTTAAAGAAGCAAGAGAATATGCTGCATAATAAGGAGAAAAGTCATCAAAAGCACACAGAAATTGCTAAGAGCCACAGCCAAGTAATATGATGCATGGCATTTTTGGTTGAAAGGTGACACCAGCAAGCCATTGAGATGATATGATTATGTTAAGATCTGCATTCATATGGATATCGGACTCCTGCTGTCCACCTCGGCCTGCTACAGGACTCCTGGAGAGTTCCCATTGGTTGGGGAAGTGCGGTAGGTGGGAATTCCGGAGGAGGGACTTCCTGTTGGGGGGGGGGGGACGCCGCGTGTGGGTCGTGTGGGCAATTTTCCCGGGAGTGTATGCGGCATTGGCGGCAGTTTCAAAAATAAAGTTTGTTCCTGCTTGAGTGGCTCGTGATTTTGTGCCCAGCCAGACTGCAACAAGAAATAATAAGAATAATACAGTTAATAGAGAAGAATATTAGTGGTCACTATAACTATATTACAAATTAGAGGGCAGAGGAAAGAATAAACATAATAAAGAGAGATATGGAAGAAATTGAAAGGACTGAATTTGAGTCAGGCATGGTGGTGTACACCTGTAATTCCAACTGGGAGGCTAAGGCAGGAGGATTGCAACAGAACAGCCTGGGCAACTTAGTAAGAACTTTTCTCAAAATGAATATATATATTTGGGGGGGGGTACTACAGATTGAACTCAGGGGCACTCAACCACTGAGCCACATCCCCAGCCCTATTTTGTATTTTTAGAGACAGGGTCTCACTGAGTTGCTTAGCACCTCGCTTTTGCTTTGAACTTGTAATCCTCTTGCCTCAGTCTCCCAAACCACTGGGATTACAGGCGTGCACCACTCCACCTGGCTCAAAATGAATATTTTTTTAAAAGGGATGGGGATGTAGCTCACTGGCACAGAAGTTGCCTAGCAAGTGCAAGATCCTGGGTTCAATTCCCTATAATGGAAGAAAAATAAAAATTAAGAATGACTGAATTTGAACTGCTGAGAGTGAATTTTACAATGTATGAAATTGAAAATATAGTGAATGAGATTAACAAAAGATTAGGCATTGAAGGAGAAAATATTTGTGAATTTTAAAACCGAGCCATGTAAACTACACAAATTAAGACACAGGAAAAACAACTAGAGTAGAAATGAACCAAGCAACTAGAGTTGTGAGACTGCTGTTAACAGCCTAATATGTGTGTTAGTAGAGTCTCTAAAAGATAAAGTGAAACAGGAAAAATATTTTAAAAAATAATTTTTTATTTTTTAAAAATTTTTTCAAATTTTTTCAATTTGAAGAAAACTATGAAACTACAGATCCAAGAAGATCAATATACTCCAAGCTGATGTTATAATATTTATGAAGTCACAGAACATTATTTCCAAGTTAGGCTGTGATTTGTTAGAGATATAAATTATGTAGAGAAAACACTAAATAAAAAAAGCAAAAAAAAAAAGTAACATCTGAAAGAGAAAGCAAATAACAACATGGTAGATTTAAAGCCAATGATAAAAAATAAAATTAAATGTAAATGGTTTAAATACCATAATAAAAGTCAGAGATCATCAGATTGCATAAAAAAGTAAGAGCCAACAACATGCTGTCCATAAAAAGAACATTTAAATATAAAGAAACAAATAGGTTTAAAACGTGAGAAATAATGCACCATAATAATACTAATTAAAAGAAAGACAGTATGAATATTTTAATATCACACAGAACAAATTTCAGAACAAGGATACTTTGAGACATAAAGAAGGTCATTTTATAATGATTAAGAGATCAATTAATCAAGAGGCCATAAGAATATTAAACTTTTATGCACCTTCCATCAGAGCTTTAAGAAACATGAAATAAAACGGAGAGAACAGCAAAGATAAACAAATACACAACTACTGTCAGCAATATCTACAACTTTCCATCAACAATTGATAGGATAAAGAGCAAAAAAACAAACAAGAAAAGACTTGAACAACAATATCAACCAACTGAATCTGAATGACAATTTTGATCACTTTACCCAGCTGCAACAAAATACATGTTTTTTATGAAAATGCTGAACTTAAACCGTGATAGGTCATGTTCTGCACATAATAAAAGTCTCAATACAAGTATCAAAACTATTAAAATCATATGTTATGTTCGCTGAACTAACCAGAATGTAGTTGAATTAGAGGTCAGCACTTAGAAAGATATTAAGAAAATCTCCAAATTGTTGGAAACTATATAAGACATTTCTAAATAACCTAGGATTCAAGGAAGAAATCAAAGGGAAATTAGAATTATTTAAAATAGTATTTTGAAACAAATGAAAAAGAAAATAAAACATATTAAGGTGTGTGGGATGCACAAAAGCAATATTTAGAGGGAAATTTTAGCACTAAGTCTTACTTTAAAATAGAAGAAAGGTATCAAATCCAGGTTGTCACTATCCACCTAAATAAAGGAATGAAACAAACAGAACAAAAGGCAAATGAAACCTAATGCAGAAGAAAGGACATAATAAAAGATTAGGCATTGAAGGAGAAAATATTTGTGAATTTTAAAACAGAGTGAAAAACCAATAAACCAGGGAAAAGAAAAATAAAGAGAATCAATCAATCAAAATCAAAATCTTGTTCTTTAAAAAAGATAAATGAAATTGACCAGGGGAAAAATGATACAAAACAACCAATATATAAAGGTGGGGGGTTGCTATTATTATTTATCAGTGGGCACTTATCAGTGGTTGTTTTGAGTTTTAACTCATAAAATCAAACATTGTGACTTATCTAATTCCAGTTGTTACTTCTCTTGCCTTCTCCCCCATTGTGACTAAAAGAGATAATAAGAATGTCATTCTTAGTGCTTTTTGGCAAACTGTATATACAGTGAAGCTCTAAAATAAAGCTGATGAAGCTCCTGAAACCTCATCCTTAGATGAATTACAAATGTCAAGGAGGAGGTGGAGGTGATAGTGTCTTTATCTCTGTTCCCTCCTAACCGTGGAGAGGACCTTGCATTTAGGAACACTTGAGGAAAGTTTGTGGGTAGACGGATGGATGGATGGGATGGATTTGTGAATGGATGCATGAATGGATGAATGGATGGATGGATGCATCAATGCATGGGTAGATACATGGATGGATGCATAAATAGTTTCATAAAGGAATGAAACAAACAAAACAAAAGGCAAATGAAACCTAATGCAGAAGAAAGGACATAATAAAAGAAACTTCATGGATGGATGGATGGATGGATGGATGTTGTAAATCTTCATTAAGGAAACAGCAAGGACAATGACTCTGAAGGGAATAGACAAAAGAAAAAGAATCAGGTTAGCCTCTTCTCATTGTCAACCAAGCCAAAGACACACAGTACAGAGTTCATATACCACCATGGTATTTTTGAGGAAGGTTATCTTGATTTTTGTCTGTTAATTTATTTAGGGTTTTTATATCTCTGGATGCCAGGGCTGAAGACAGGAGTCATTTTATCATCAGTGATGAGCTTACTTATTTATTAACATTTGCCCCTCTCACCTCCCCATTGGTAACTGTTGGTATGGGTCTAATTATGTATTTTTAGTTATGCCAATTCTTTAAAAATATTGTGGTTTAATGCACATATTTTTTCAATTTACCTAAAGAATATTGCATCGTACATCCCCTAGCTGTTTCTTATCTTCACACTTCATTTTGTGTGTATATGAGTGTGTGTGTGTGTGTGTGTGTGTGTGGCCCTGGGGACTGAACCCAGATGTGCTCTACCACTAAGCTACAGCCCCAGCCCTTTTATTTATTAATTTTAAAGTTCTGAGACAGGGTCTTAGATGCCAAGGCTGGTCTCTAACACATAAGCCTCCTACTTCAGCCTCCCAAGTAGCTGGGGATTACAGGCATGCACCACAGCACCTGGCTTCACACTGCATTTTTAAGAGCCAATCACACTGCTATGTGTACATCCCATCCATTGTTCCTAAGTCCTCCATCAGGGACACCCTCCCTCCTATTTTACCCATCTACTTGGCCCACTTTATATTTTTCAGGTACAATTGATAGTAACTCATCAGTTGTGTCCATCTCATTTCCATAGCTCATCCCTTTAACTCTGACAGGAATAGGGGATGACAATGATTCCCCAGCAGAGGGCTTAAGGTCATGAAGAGTCCAGCACTGTGCCAGGCAGCTCTGCCACCGTGGGAGGCTCCCTGGGCTGTTTTCTCACTAATCCCTGCCACACCTATCTCCTAGGCTGCTAAGAGGCCGCCATGACACAATAGCTGTGAAAACCTATCCCATGGGGCTTTGAACAGCGCTCACGGCTGTGCATGGGTGAATCAGCCCACGCTATTGCCTTCTCCAGCTGGCACCCGGGTCTGTCTGGTGTTGGCAAATCCAGCCTGCCTGTCCCCAGGCCACAAGGAGGCACTCATTCTTAGGACTGTGCAATCAATTAAATGTCCCACCCCAGACATGCCTCTGGACTCACCTAGTCACACTCCCTACAGCCCCACTCAGGCGACCCTCCTGGGGGCTCCATAGAGAGGTCACCACCACTGAACCCCAGCACTGGCTTCCTCTGGCTCTTGGCCCCAGCGTCCTCTCCTTCCACAGACCACAGCCCTCTGACCATTATTTTTCCTCACGTGATTACTTTATAACCTGGATTTGGGGGACAAATGCCCTTTCCCATTTTCCACGTGTAGGGAGACTCCACAGGACATCATCATAGCTGTCTTTTGTGACAATTAGAACATGCAATGTGGCTCGGTTCACTTCCACATCCCATCAGCCACAGCGATGACAATAACAACAAACCAACACATCACCTCCATGTTTATACCAAGGAATCCTGAAGGATGTATGTTCCCAGTGTCTATGGTCACTGTCCCCCAGCCCTTCTGAGAGGGAGCATCCTCGGGAGCAGCTTGCCGTCCCCCTCTGCCTAAGGCAGGAGGACTTAAACCAAGACCACTCACCAGAGGTTCCTGACTGGCACCTCATCGGACTTGCTCCTGTTTTGCTGAGGACATGAGTCACTCAGGCCTTTGTGTCTCCTCTGTACCCCGTGAGCATCAGGCATGGCCATCACTGTTCAGTACTGTTTAATTGTTCACAGGCCTGTTTTTCTTGCAAGACTGTGAGTTTCTTGAAGGCTGATACTAATTAAGTTACTCCACTGCTCAAAACCCTTCAATGATTCTGCCTCCAGGACAAAGTTCAATTTTCCTCATCATGGTACAAAAGGAGCCCCCTTGAAAACTGTCTTCCCGTCCTCTCCTGAGAAGCCCCCACTCTGGCTCTATGCTCTGACCATTTTTTTCCAGCTTTTTAAGCTTCTCCTGCCCCAGGACTTCTTCTCATACTGTTCCCTGGGCTGCAAACATGCTTTCCCTCCTCTTCCCTTTTCATCCTTTGAGGAATTCTGACTTGTCCCTCCGGTGTCAGAAGTCAGTCATATTCGAGTGACTTTGCTGACCACCACATCTAGACGAGGCACGCCTCCCAGGTGAGCCATTGTGTGCCCAGCCGCCTTTGTTCTTCGTAGCCTCCAGCCCCAATGAAATCACAGGCTTCCTCTTGGTGAGGTCATGAATTGAATCCCATCCCCCTAAACTCATGGGTTGAAATCCTGCCCCCCAGAACATGACCTTATTTGGAGATAAAAGGTTTTACAGACATAATTGAGTTAAAATGAGGTCATCAGGATGGGCTCTGGTCCAACCTAACTGGTGTCCTTCTACAAAGGGGGATTTGGACACAGACACCCAGAGATGAGGTGATGCTTCTACAGGACAAGGAACGTCAGAGATTGCCACAACCACCAGAAGCTAAAGGGGAGGGGTGGAGCATGGCCTTCCTCACAGCCCCCTCAAGGAACCAACTCTGCTATCACATCCATCGGGGACTTCCAGCATCCCAAACTGTGAGCCTGTTGTTTAAGCTAAAACAGGCAGGCAGGCAGGCAGGCAGGAAAAGAAAGACAAGCAACTATTATCTTTATTTCTTTATTCTTTGATACCACATCCACAAGGCTTAGCATAGTCACTGGGATATAATTCAAGTTCAGTGCATATTCCTTAAAAGAAAAATTTGTGCTCCAGGGAACAAAGAGGAGACCTGGTTCCTGCACTTTAATTTATCTCATAGCGTAATGAGAACACAAAGAAGAAAATTAATGTCAGGTCACAGAGCTGGAAGGTCAGGCCACAGTGGTTCCAAGTCCCTAACTCAGACGTGGTGGGGAGTGCTAGGCAGCCATCCAGAAATCTCCCAAAGCCTGAATCTTGAAGTACAAGTTAGTCAAGCGGAAAAGAGAATTGGAAACAATAGAGGAACAAAGCCCAATGGACTATATGTGGAACAGTAAGTAATTTCGTGTAGAGATAAGCTAGATGAGGGGTCTTGTTATGACCCGTTGAGTCTGGAATCCAGTGAATGAATTTAATAGTGGTTCAGGGGGAGGGGATGGATGGTTAGGCTTAAATTCTAGAAATTTCTGCCTAGCCAAGTGAGGCTAGATGGGCATGAGGGGTAAGTATCACTGCCAGGATCACTGTGGACTTTAGAAGTTGGGAGAAATTTTTCCTTACCAGTCCTTGACCTCAAGGATGGTGAACAGCCCCAGAGTTGGGTTTTGCTGGGTAAGGCCTTTACTTAGAATAGAGGAAATGCCCACAGACCAGCCCCTATTTTGTCCTTTTGTCCAGTGATATCTCTTTAGCAGATGTGCAGCCGTGTGCTATTTTTAAGTCCAGGCCATCCCAACCCTCCTAGAATCTGCCTCTAATTCTTGGAAGTTGGGGAAAACCACATGTTTGTCATCATCCCTCAAAACCACCAGCTTGAAGCATGTAGTTCTGCGACACTGGGGGAAATGCCAAGGACATCTGTTTCTGTCCCCATTCATATTTCTCAGCTCTGTTAAAGCAAAAGAGCGCAAAGCTATAAGATCCAGGGAGAATCAGAGGACAAGACAGGATCCCAGGAGACAGAGGCTATCCCAAAGGGGATAGGGGTCTGAGGAGGGGCTCCTCCATCCCAGGTGTTCCCGCCTCTGCACGAAACACATTTTGCAGTCTGCTCAAAGTAACAATATGTTTTGGCCCAGACCTCTTGGTCTCATTATTTTTATTGCCTCTCAGACGATGTGTGGTTGCCCTGGATGCTGTGTTCAATATAGGAAGGAAAAGCAAGCAAACATAATTCATCTTGCAGGACAGGCAACCATAATTCAGTCTGTAGGACAGAGGATGAGTGTGCACACACTATCTAGGCCAGCAAAATGCCCAGATGCCTCTGCATCCATCAGAGAAGCTTCTGCATCCTGAAACACTGTTCTGGAATCTCCACTTGGTCCCGTGGAAGCCCATTAGATGGGTGTATCTTGGCACTGCAGGTGTTTACAGTCCTCATTTGCCCCTTGCAGACCCCAAATGTCAAGAGGACTCATTTGCTGACCTTTAGCTGATGATAGGGGCTGGTGTTGACATTTGCATCAACCAGCACACGCCTCTATGGGTCATCCTTTAGGGGCACAGCAGGACAGCTGCAGAACTGTTGGCTTACCACAGAACAGGCTACCTACCGCTATGAGAAGAACTAGAAACTGAGAGCATGGAATTTCCCTGCTGTTATGGGTGGGCTTTGATGGGCTTGTCTTTTACTTCCTCTCTTAGACCCTTGGGCAGCTGTTACTGCTGATGCGATAGGCACCCAGAATCCTGTTTCACTGCAGTAGAATATGCATCTCAGCATGGGAGGTGTTTGCCCCATACCTAGAGGGGCACTTCTCAGGAACAAGGGCAGAGTGTGGGCAGTGACCACCTGGCCAACCCAGCGGCCCTGGGAGTCTGCTTTGCTGCAGAAACTGTTGAAATCTCATTCCTGCCCATCTACCAGGACATTTGAGTAAATTCAGCATGCCTTGTGTTCAAAGGCACAGGAGATTTGGAAGGAATGGAGAGAGAATGAATTGGGACTTTATAAGAAAATTTGGTGAATGTTGCCTGTGATAAATCTGTGAATTAGACAGGAGTGCGGGGTGTTGGCCAGAAGATTTGCCTTCAATGTACTAAATAGCTAGTAAGCCTCCATGATGTGTCAGAATTTTACAGAACATCTAACAACTGTTGGCTACAGCCACTCCAGGGATATGTATGTGTGTGTGTGTGTGTGTGTGTGTATGTTGGTGGCAGGTACAGAACACAAGTCTAAAAGGTAGCATCCATCATTGTAAAATAAAAACAAAACACTACCACTGGATTTAGAATTATAAGAACTGGGTTTCAGTCCTATTTCTTATTAGCTGTTTCCTTGAGTTCCTTCATGAGTGGAAGAGTGATCATACTTCTTCCCAACAATCACAGAGCTTGGAGAGGTTTAAGAGAAAAACAGGTGTGCAACATCATGGTGTACAAAGAAAGGTGGGGGCTGAAGATGGAGCCCCATGGTAGAGTGCTTGCTAATGGTACACGAGGCCCTGGGTTAAATCCCCTGCACTCCCCTTCCACCCAAAAAAGGAATGAACCCTAGAGGGGACCATGGACTTTGGGTGATGATGATGTGCCAATGTAGGTTCATCTTTTATAACAAAAGGACTCCTGTGGTGCCACATGTTGATAGTGGGGGAGGCTATGTGTATATGGGAACTCCCCGTACTCTCTGCTCAACTTTACAACAAACCTAAAATTGTTCTAAAAAAAAAAAAAGAAGAAGAAAAAGAAGAAGAAGAAGAAGAAAAAGAAGGCATTTAAAGAGGAAAAACTAATGCACATAATCTGTTTAATAAAATTATAACCACTAAAAAGAAAATTCGGTAAAGTACAAAACGAATGTAGATGTGGTTTAACCGAATTGATATTTAAGCTTCAGTAGAAAGGGGAAATGCTAAGAGTTCAAAGCCCAGTGAAATCACAACTCCGTGGTAGTCTTTGGCAGAACTAGGAGAGGGAGATTTGACACACTTCCCAGTGACCTTGACCTGGCATAGCCTGCAGAATGGAAGTCATGAACCAGGTGGAGTGAGAATTAGGGTTAAGCATTAGTAAGAACAGTTGCCTTCACACAGTATGCTGTGTATTGCCCCTCCCTGTATCACCCACTCCAAAACAAAACATCAAAGGGGAAGGCCAAGGCCAAAGCCTGAGCATTCTCACACCGACTTCCTGTACCTGCTGCCCACTGGCATCTCTATTTCTGCCTGCATTTGTAGAAATGTGTCTCTTAGGGCTGCCATACAAAGTACGGCTACTTGGAGGGCTTAGAGCGACAAAAATTTATTCTCAAAGTTCTAGAAACCAGAAGTCTAAAATCAAAGTGTTGACAGGGTTATGCTCTCTCCAAAGCCTGGAGGGAAGGATCCTTCCTCCCCAACTCCAGCTTTTAGTAGCCGCAGAAGTTCCTTGACCTGTAGCTATACCCTCCGGTCTATCTTCACATCTCCATCTTTTCTGCCTATGTCTCCACATGGTGGTGTTCTCTCTGCATGTGTCTGTGTCCAAATTTCCCTGTTCTTACAAGGACTTATTGAATTAAGGCCCTCTTTAGTGATCTCATCTTAATTTGATTACAACTCCAAGATCCTATTTCCAAACAAGGTCACGTTGATAGGTACTTCAACATATCTTTTGGAAGGGACACAATTGAACTTATAACAGGGGGCTGGGGTGGCCCATCTTCTGCCTCATCCCTGGTGCTAGGAGAAAGACTTTGGATTTTACATTCCATAGACCCGGCTTTGTAACCTGGTTCTTTGTCTTACATGCTGTGTGACCTTGGCCAAGTTGCCTAAATTCTAAGGCATAGATTCCATGTCTGTCTAATGGCTATCATAACACCTACAATACTTCTCCTCAAGGTTATTATTAAAGATTCCATGAGTTGACATTAGTGGATCTCTATGTAAACTCTAAAGCTCCAGACAGAGGACCTAGCTTCCACCACCTGAGGCTCCAGCAAAGGGCCGAGTTCCCATCAATGCTCGAACTGCAAGCAGTGACATCCCCCATCTGCCCTCATAGGAAATTAAACCTCTCAAAGCATCTTTCAGGTATCTCTGGGGGTCTCCCTGAGCTATGTCACATGTGTTCAGAAATAGTTTTCTCGTGAATCCTTTTTCCCAAGCTGCATGGCTGTGACCCAGCTGCTGCCACTCCAAAGGTGGCCATTGCCCCACTTGGGCCTTGAGATAGGGTCACATGCTCTCCTCCTCCCACTCTGCTCCACTTCATTCCACTCCTAGGCTACTGCGGACACTGGGCTCTGACTTTTAATAAGACATTGCTGAAGTTTGAGAAAGGAAACTCAAACAGAGGCTGACAGAGCCCTTGTGGAGCTGCTAAAGCCAAGCTCCTGGCCTGCTCCTGGAGCAGGGGCATCCCAGGCCTACCTCACAGGGAATTCTGGGCATAACACACCCCACTGTCCAGGCCACCTGCCAGACACTCAGAGAAAGAAGGAGTTTCCCTCACAAGCTGTAAACCCTGCCTCTTGGTTCCTAATTGCCTGTTTCAGGACTGACCACTTCTCAGAAGTATTCACAGTAGGAAATATCCACTCCATTCAGGGAAGTCCCCATGCCTTCCCCATAGGTATGTGGCCTTGCTTCCTAACCCCAGATAGATAATTCCGTCTGAACATAGTAGTCCAAAGGCTGTACACCAGGCACACAGACACGTTCCATTTGGGTCATGTGGCTTTAAAACACATAAATAGTTACCAATATTTCAACTGACATATTTCACATAGAAATGCAAGATTTCCATTTTCTCTTGAAAAGTAGGATAGCACAACCACATTCAGCCTATATATCTATGTCAGCCGTCAGTTCAAGCTCAAAAGAGCAGGTGGTCTTTCCTCTAAATGGAACCTGTGTTCTGAAGTTTGCCAGAATCCTATCCAGTTTCCTTTAACCACTTATATTACTTTCATGGCCTCTGCAGCTATACGAATTAGTGGTATCATACTTATTCAGTGGACCCTAGAATGGTAACCTTAGACCCTAGCTGGGTCTCAATCTGTTCTGGTGCCATTCCCTCCTTTAGCATGAGGTGATGATCCCATTTGGCCTTCCCGCAGAATGCTATTCTTATCTTTCCAGATCTTCTAAACAGTGCTCAAGGGACGAAATAGCTTCACAACAAGAGGAACCATCAAGAGAGGTCCAGATTGTGCAGCAGGATGTAGTATTACTTGCTCTGAATCTCTATGGAGCTAGGAATCATCTCTTCCCTTCTGCACCACCTACTACCAGTGCCATTAAAAGTGGCAAAAACAAATATATGAAAAAATGTTCAACATTTCTAGCAATTAGAAAAATGCAAATCAAAACTACTCTAAGATTTCATCTCACTCCAGTCAGAATGGCAGCTACCAAGACTACAAACAACAAGAAGTGTTGGTGAGGATGTGGGGAGAAAGGCACAGTCACACGTTGCTGATGGGACAGCAAATTGATGTAGCCAATTTGGAAAACAGTATGGAGATTCCTTGGAAAACTGGGAATGGAACCACCATTTGACCCAGCTATGCCACTCCTTGGTTTATACCCAAAGGACTTAAAAATAGAATACTACAGAGACACAGACACATCAATGTTTATAGCAGCACAATTCACAATAGCTAAATTGTGGAGCCAACTGGATGCACTTCAGTAGATGAATGGACAAAGAAAATGTGTTATATACACAGCGTGAAATATTCCTCAGCATTAAAAGAGAGTAAAATCATGGCATTTGTGTGTAAAAGGATGGAGTTGGAGAATACTATGCTAAGTGAAATAAGCCAATCCCAACAAAACAAAGGCCAAATGTTTTCTCTGATATGTGAATGCTAATCCATAATGGGGATGGGATTCAGGGGGCATGGGAGGAATGGAGGAACTTTAAATAGGGCAAAGGGGAAGGAGCATGGGGGTAGAGAAGATGGTGGAATGAGATGGACATCATTACTCCAAGTACATGTATGAACACACAAATGGTGTGACTCTACTTTGTGAACAACCAGAGATATGAAAAATTGTGCTGTATATGTGCACTATGAATTAAAATGCATTCTGCTGTCATGTATAACAAATTAGAGTACATAAAATTTTAAAAATACCAAAAAAAGAAGAAGAAAGTGACAAAAACAAGACCTATCACAAGCACACATGATGTACATCTGGTTAATGGTAAAGACCCAGTCAAGTGGGAACAGTCCGCCCCAAAGAAAAACATAAGTTTAATCTCTTTTAGAAAACTCTTGCTTACAGTTCTTATGGAGTCAATTTTCTAGAAATCCCCCCCAGAATTTTTTTAAACACAATTTAAGATTTGAGCACCTAATGACATCATGTCACCTGTTCTGGTGTTTGGATTGACTTCAAGTTGGAGTATAAGAAACAAATACTAAAACTTCAGACCCAGGTAACCATAGACTAAATGATAGTGGGAAGGGTGGGGAATTTCCATAAGACTAGAACCTCTGACACATTCTGGGCACAAAATGAAATGGCTATGAAAAGAGGCATCAGATGTTTAAATTCTTTTTGCATAGGTACACAGCTTATCTTTCTCCTTTGACCTTGAAATATTCAAAGAACCTTGAACGGGTACCCACTTTGGGAAGTTCCATGTTCCCTCCAATGTCAACAGGGGCAGGTGGACTCTGTCATAAATTCCTGACCCCTGAGGTCTATTGGACTAGCTTGGGTTCTAGGGAGAGACTCCCCTCTCTCATTTAAAACATTCTGGCCTGATGGTGCTGAGGATGGAACCCAGTGCCTCACGCGTGCTAGGCAAGCACTTTACCTCTGAGCCACAACTTCAGCCCTAACAGAAACATTTCTAATGTTATGGGATAGTAACATGAACACACAGAGAACTCTGAATTTTCTGTCTTAACTGAGAGTTTTTAGATTTAAACTAGAGTCACTTGTATCAAACCCCAACCAGTGAAGCCAGGGAATGGAGGGCTCTCATGCATGATTTTGTGATAACAGGAAATATTATGAGGACACCTAACAGCACCCGGACAGATAACCACGTACTCGAGAATATTTGCTTGACACAGTCTCTCAAAAAACCAGTCCAACAAAACAGCCTGTTATGAATTTGAAACTACTTTTACCTAGTAGCATGCAGTCAGCTCCCAGGGTTCGCATAACACCACACCAGCTTTCTTTCAAAACTTCTTAAGGAGCTTTTCTCTCTCCCCCAGTAGAACCCCAACTTTTCCTTTGTTCCTCAGACACACCAGGGGCTACACCTCACTACAAGTGTGCCCCAGATTGTAACTGTTATGTGTTGTTCCCAAAGCAAAACTTTTTTTTTTTTGGTACTGGGGATTGAACTCAGGGGCACTCAACCACTGAGCCACATCCCCAGCCCTATTCTGTATTTTATTTAGAGACAGGATCTCACTGAGTTGCTTAGCACCTCGCTTTTGCTGAGGCTAGCTTTGAACTCTGGATCCTCCTGCCTCAGTCTCCTGAGCCTCTGGGATTACAGGCATGTGCCACTGCACCTGGCCAAAGCAAAACTTTTTTGTATGGAGATTTTGTTTTTCTATTTTTGCTTGACTTTGAGAAAAGAAAGCTTTCTAATCTCCAGTGTAGGATTCTTAGGCTTCCTCCAAGACCTTGAAGTCTTACCTACCTCTTACCACCTAGAATACCACCACCATGTATTTAAGCATCATTCAACTCCTCAAACTTCAGACTCAGAAACTAAAGCTCAGAAGAAACCCCAGGATCCCTTCTCCAGCCTGCCTGTGGTCTACCTTCTGAATTCTGGTGTCCTATCCACTTGGTATAATTCAGGAAAGCCTATGCACATCAAAGAAAACTAAGCCTGAACATATGGACCATGACCTTAATATCCAGCTTACCACAAGATAATCACTTCCAGTAACAGAACTCAGCAATTCGTACTGGGAATGCACATGTACGGAGCCAAAGTGCAACGTTAGTTAGAGGTGTTAATTCTGCCCACGTGGAGGAGTATGTCTGCGCTTCCTCTTGAATGGAATCTGATTGGCTACTGACTTCCGAAGAACTTTCATTAGCGAATTCAGCTATATTTTGCGAAACCCCACCTGCTGCTCCTCTGCAAAGCGATACTCCCGAGCCTCCAGGGACTACTCAGAGTAGACGGAAAGAGGCAGGATTTATGGGGTGAAGATTTGGTTCAGGCTCCTTGTCTGCAGTTTAAATTCTCTGAGGCTCGTTTCCTCCCTTGTCTGAGCTACCTTAGTCCATGGGAAGATAAAATGGCCTAACAGTGGTGAAAACACCCTATTCTAATTCTCACACAAAGTTAGTTATTAACTAGTGCTGAGAATGCACAAAGTTTCTATGAGATGACTAACAGCGATTACTTACACAGTCGTCGAAAATAAACATCCTCCTGGAATATTCATCCTGTACCTCAGTAGTGTGGCTAGAACTCTAATCAATGTTTCCAGGATTAAGAGGCTGGTTTCTTAGGATGCCAAGGGAACAAACAAGGCCAGCAGGTGAATCGATAATATCTGGTAGGAGGCCTTTTAGATAATCACAAACAGATATGACTAAAATGAATCCACTTCTTTCGTCATTAATCATGAAATAATTGCCTATAATAAACTACTACATATTGATGATAATTATTTATTTTATTAGAAATCATTTGCAATATACCCTTAACTTATTAATGATAATTACTGATTACTATTCTTTGCCATATTAGTTAATTAATTAATTAATGCATAAATGATGAAAGAGGTTTAAGGAAATCTATAGCAAAATATAGAACAAAACCAGAAGAGCAGACAAGGACAGATCTCTATTCCTGTCAGAACTATAATACCCATTCCAGAATTAGAAAACAGTACACGTTCTCTTCCACATCATGCTGTCTCACAGTTGTATTAAAGCTCCAACTCACTACCTGACTTTTAAAGAAAACATTTTGTGTCGATTTTTTTTATTAGAAAACAAAAAACTCCAATGCCCCAAAATGAAATCAGTTGCAAACATTTAACAAGATGAAAAATATCCCACCTCACAAAAATTTAGGACATAGTGTGCTTTCTCCAGGTCTGGGCACAAGGGAAATTAACTTAATCTGGAAATCCAGGGTACAGAATGATTTTTATTAGGTTCTTGTGCCACTCAATGGAATGCCACCCACATGTTATTAGTTAACAATCTCACACTAATATTTACCAACCACATCTTATTCAACAGAAGGGAATATCTACTTTATCACCCATTGGGAACATGCTTTTTTTACTCTCAGTGACAATTTGGTCAAATAAAAGTCAGATCAAGAAATGAATGCACAAACAGAGCATGGTCTACTCATGCAATGGAACATTAGTCATTCATAAAAAGGAATGGGGCTGTGACACATGCTACAATATGGATGAACCGTGATGAGTGAAAGAGACCAAACACCAAAGGACAAGTGCTGTCTGATTCCACTTAGAGGCAGTATCTAGAATTGGCATATTCATAGAGATTATCAGGAGTGAGGGGACAGGAAGTCATCCCTAACTGATGCAGAGTTTCTGTTTGGGGTGATGAACATGTTCTAGAAATACATGATGGTGCTGGTTGTGCAGCAACTACTACTGTATTATACATCTAAAATGATGAATGATAATTTTATGTTTTTTGCCTAATTTACCAGAATAAAAAATAAAAAATTTAATATAAATAAAAATTTGGGATACCTTGGGCCATAAAGCCCATTTAGGTGGTATTTTTTTGTTTTTGTTTTTTGCATTGGGGATCAAACCCAGGGCCTCAAGCGTACGAGACAAGTGCTCTATCACTATACCCCAAAACATTTTTGGTCTTCAACTTGCTATTGTCCTGCCTCAACCTCCTGAGTAGCTGGGGTTCCAGTCAAGTGCCAGGACACCCAGCTCACCTATGCATCTTTTGCTCAAAAATAGACAAGGATAATAGTCTCAAGGCTTTCCCATCACAGATCACTTGCAGATTCTTCTCCTTTCGGTGGATAACTGTCCTTGATCATTTTGCCAACCTTACACTCTGTTTCTAATCCCAGCCATGCTAAGAAAAGCTCCCAAAATCAGGGAAACACATTCTGAGAAAATAAGCTTCTATTTGGTGGTGTGTTTTTATTTGTTTGTTTTTGCATTTGTGGTATTAAGGATCAAACTCATGGCCTTTTGCATGCTAGGCAAGTGCTCTACCACTGAGCTGTACCTCCAGCCCTTCATTTTTGGCTTTAATCAAAAACATTCCATGAGATGGACATCATTACTCTAAATACATGTATGAAGACACAAATGGTGTGACTCTACGTTATGTACAACAAGAGATATGAAAAATTGTGCTATATATATGGAATATGAATGAAAATGCATTCTGATATCATATATAACAAATTAGAATAAATTTTTCTTAAAAAAAAAGCTTGAAACATTTAATAAATCCAGAATTAGAATAGAAGGCCAAATAGAACTGCAACTTTAGGGAAACTTCATTGTACATGGTCTCAATTTCTACTTCATGGTCAATCTAATTTTATATTCATTTTGTCTTGTTTCATAAAGTAAGGATAAAGTGGCTTTGCTTAATAAAAGCTCAACCTCTTTTCTCATCTCACCTACTTCCTTGTATTAAATTGTCTTCCAAAACTGACCAAAAAGTTCCTAAAGCCATCTGAAGTTAGGAGAGAATGTCTTACGTTCTTTATAACCACTCTTATCAGTTTTGTGTTTTAAATTTCAGGAGATAGAAAATCCAGAAAGATTTAAGACTTTTAAGCAGCATTGATTATACCCCTCATGTAAGATGAGGAGGCTTTCCCCTAGATCGTTGTGCATGACTTGAAATGGACTCAAGTTCACCAATTAACCTATGTTGAGAAGAACCTTGATGTGATGAAAAAGAAGGAAAGGTAAAATTTGCTACTCACTCATGGTGATGGTTAATTTATGTCAACTTGACTGGGTTATGGTGCCCAGATATATAGTCAAATATCATTCCGGATGTGTCTTGTGAGAATAATTTTGGATGAGATTAATATTTAAATTGGTAGACTTTTTAGCAGATTGCCCTCCAGAATGTGAGTGGCCCCTGTCCATTCAATGGAAGCCTGAATAAGGGGGAAAAAAAAAAGGACTGACCTCCCCTGAGAAAGGGAATTCCACAGAAGAGAGTTTTCAGATTGAACTGCTGCATGTCTCCTTCCCTGGGTCTCCAGTTGCTGGTTCACCCTATAGATTTTGGACCTGCTAAGATAGACACTTAGGAATACAGAGAGAACAAGGGGTCTCAAAAAAGAAATATCTATACACTCTTGGAATGCAGAACAACCTGTGAGCAGTTCATGCCCGCGGGTATCTGCATGCCCACCTCCTCAGCAGCAGCTTGTTGATTGGCTGATGAAAAAGCAACAAAAATGCAAGAAAACCACAAGGCAGCTAGAGGAACTGCTCCTTTAGGGACCCTGGTATTGGAGAAATGACTCATTACCATGGTAAGATTCATACCCCTGGGTGGATATATAGGATGTTAATGAGACCTGTGATATAGGAAGCAGCATGATTAGACCATGCAAGGCTCACATGCAAGCATGAGGAAAACTGGCATGAAACTGCCTGCGTATGACCTGCCCTGACTCCGCCTCCATTCAGCCCCCGAGCTCCTTAGCTACTGTCCCTCTTCTATATTAAAACCCCAGACAAAGATGAGGCGACTCTCTCTCTCTCTTTCTCTCAGATCACCTGCATTCCCATTATGGAGTGTGTACTTTCCCTTTGGAATAAATCTCTTGCTCTGCTACTCATACCCAATGCATCCTTAAATTCTTTTCTGCAATGTGTTCAAGAACCTGGAAAGTCTGAGTAGAGATCTCCTCCACTCCTGGAAGCCTTCTTGGACCCCAGTACAGTGACACTGCCAGCCACCATGATCATGAGAACCAATCTCTTTAAAAATCCCCTCTCTCTCTCTCTCTCTCTCTCTCTCTCTCTCTCTCTCTCTCCTTCTCTATACATAAACACAAACACACGCATACATCTTATTGGTTCTGTGAGGGAGAACCTTATCCAGAGAACCCACAGATCTAGGGAGACCTAGGGACTGATCCTGGGTCGTCTGCTACATATGTGCAGAATGATTCTAGTAAACTGATTAACATCTCTGGGCCTCAATTTCTTCATCTATGAAACTGAGATTTTAATATGACCTTGAAGTATTCTGGGGAGAATGCATGTAAAGCACATGAGATATCATGGGTTCTACGTAAAACTCAAAATCTACTTCTTCTTCCTTTAAGTAGCTTACACTCTTAAAAAAAAAAGTAATGGAGGTGATATATAGTAATATCCAAAAAATAGCGCTATAGACTCAAGCTTCTTGGATATGAAGGGTACTAGAATTTGCCACCCCAAATATGCCACTTCAGCACACGGTCTGTTTTGAGCCAAAGGAAGTTAGCTCTTGGCCCTCCCCTGTTCTGTCTAAAAACAGAAGATAAATTTCCCTTTGTGAGGGTATTTCCCTGTTCTGTACTGGAGGAGAAATATTCTAGAGACTACTTTCAACATCTGAGATGATACTTATCTGTATATTGAGCCTGAGTCAACAGCCCTTATTTAACCTTCCTCTCACCTCCCCACCCAGACTTTCAAGACCCCCTTTCCTCTAGCCTACCAGGGTTGATAAGCCAACATCTCCAACACTGCTTTGACTCACATTTCTTTGTGAATTTCTGCACTTACATACATAATTACAGTTGTTTGTTTTGTTTTATTGCCCTCTTACTAATTGTTTTGGTTAGTTTGATTTACCTGGTGCCCAATCACTGAACTAGGAGGGGTGGAGGTAAAAAGTTCTTCCTCTTTACAAATATAGGGGCAGGGCTGGGGTTGTGGCTCAGTGGTAGAGTGCTTGCCTCACACATGTGAGGCATTGGGTTCAATCCTCAGCACCACATAAAAATAAAAGTAAAGGTGTTGTGTCCATCAACAACTTAAATATATATATACAGGCAAAGGGAGATTCCTACCATCACCACCACCTTGTGAAGGTTTGGTAAAATGAACAATAGGAGGATTAATAAAAGAAAAAGACATACACTTTCACTAATGCGCATGAACACCAGAGTCATACGCAAGTATGGGTCTCCAGAAATAACCAGAGGATGAGACTACTTCTTCATGGGGAAGGGGCATGGGCAATTTTAGAAAAATAATAAATGATTATTAGGGAGAATGAATAGGCCTGGGAGACCAAATTAACTCGAAAATTATTCTCATTGGAATTTGAATGAGACAGAGACAGACATTATCTTATGACAAACCAGGTGTGTAACATTCTTCAGTTTTTCTCCTGCAATAGAGATGAGATTTCAGGGATGGGACAGAAGTTCTCTCCTTAGCAGGTCCAGTCTTAAGGCGATAAAGAAATTCCAGGGGAAGCCCTTCCCTGTGCTTATGGAAGAAAACAACACAAGGTTAGAGGGAACTTTAATTGTAAGGCAGTATCTAAGGCCTCTCAGCATGTCAAAGCTCCTGTCTTGGGGATATTTTTTTCTGAGCCTCAGTATGGAGGCTGGGGCAGGAGGATCATCGGACATTCAAAGCCAGCCTCAGCAAAAGTGAGGCGCTAAGCAACTCAGTGAGACTCTATCTCTAAATAAAATACAAAATAGGTCTGGGGATGTAGCTCAGTAGTTGAGTGCCTCTAAGTTCAATCCCCAGTACCAAAAGAAAAAGAAAAAAAAGAGCAATGCTATTCACTAGGAAAAAAAAATTAATACATTTCAATTTCTTATTATTATTATTGTTGATATTTTTAAAATGTAAATAACATAAGGCCCCTATTCTCAATAAATAAATAAATAGGAGATGTTACAATTAGGGCTTGGCCCATTCTAAATCAGTATTTCTGAGCTAGGTATGGTGGTACACCCCTGTAATCCCAGTGGCTCAGGAGGCTGAGACAGAAGGATCACAAGTTCAAGTTCAGCCTAAGCAATTTATTGAGACATTCAGCAAATTAGTGATACCCTGTCTCAAAATAATGAATATAAAAAGTGCTACAGATACAGCTCAGTGGTACAGTACCCCTGGGTTCAATCCCCAGTACCCGCCCCCCCCCAAAAAAAAAACCCTAAATTAATAGTCCCAATCTCTATTTTCAAACCTATTTTTCTCCTTCTGAATTAATGATATATTGATGTTGAAAAAACAAAGATATTTAATATAGCATCACCAGCAGCCGCTGGAAGAGCTGAAAAAGTCTAATGAAAAGTGGAACAAGCCACAATTATAGGTGAATTATCACCACTTTTATGTTTTTGCTACTTTTGGAAGTTAGGTGTATTGAATAAAAAGAATGGGGCTCTGGGCTGGGGTTGTGGCTCAGTGGCAGAGCGCTTGCATCGTACATGTGAGGCACTGAGTTTGATCCTCAGCACCACATAAAAATAAATAAATAAAATAAAGATATTGTGTCCATGTATAACTAAAAAAAATTTTTTTTTTAAAAGAATGGGGCTCAAATTCTGAGAAGCTTCCTTCAAATACCAGCTGCACTTCTTAGAAGCTGTTGGCATTGGACAAGTTATTTCTTCTCTGAGCTTCAGTGTGCTCATCTATAAAATCCAGTTACTGGCACATAACAGGAACACAGCAGATGCTGGTGTCATTGAATAAGTGGATAAATGAATGGTTGACAGTCGCTGAATTGAAAATTGTTGGCCAAACCCAGGCTGAGCAGATCCAAAACAAAAACATGCGACAATGGAACTGAGAGAGAACCACCTTTTAAAGAGATGACAGGATAAACGGAAAAGAGTGGAAAAAGCTTCCGAAATATTGAGAGCTTTCTGACTTTGAGGGCTTGACCTTATTGAAGTATTTAAAGCCTCCATATTGTCCCAACCTCCTGTTTAGTGAAGGGAGGAAGCTATATTGAAAAGATTAAGAGATAAACAATCCTTCTCTCATCCAGAATAAACTGGATTGCACAACACTCCAGGTGACCAACTGATCCAAACAAAACAGACGGGATGCTCCTGAAGACAGAACCTTGCTGTCTTAATCTTAAAATGGCCCCAGGGACAAGACAATCTGTCTGGCTCAAGTGCAGTCCTGTGGACCTCTGGAGGTATAACTGTTGCTTGTTGTTCCAGCCAGGGCCAAGGAGGAGTCCTATGTGTGCATGCCTCTGCACGCACAGCCCCGGGGATTTTCCAGACTCTGGGTTCCCACCGTGGTGATCACAGAAGGGATCACAAAAGCCTGAAGAATCTGTGTTCTTGTTCCTCTCTTCCTGGTCACCTGCCAGGGTGTTCAGACAAAGGACAGAGTTGCAGCCCAATTCCTGACTAGGTGATAAACAAAAGCAACATGTGTGTTCTGATTTCTGTCTTAGAGTACAGAGAGGGGACTCTCCAAATTCTCCAAACATTTCTCAGTTGCTCTCTAACTGCATCACTTCTGCTCACTCCTCACGCACACCCAAACTACTGAGGGGGGCTTCCTTAATTGAGTGTTAGGGTAACTTCCAGGCTATCTCCAGAGGCAGAAGGAAATTAGGGAATATCACCACCGCATTTCTCTAATGTACTTTAAAAAGAGCAATGGCGCAGGGTGTGGTGGCGCAGGCCTGTAATTGCAGTGGCTTGGGAGGCTGAGGCAGGAGGACCAAGAGCAGCCTCAGCAATTCATCCAGGTGCCAAGCAATTCAGTGAGACCCTATCTCTAATGAAATACAAAATAAGGCTAGGGATGTGGCTCTGGTAGCGCACTTGCCTAGCATGTTTGAGGCCCTGGGTTCAATCCTCAGCATCACATAAATAAATAAAGATATTGTGTCCAACTACAACTAAAAAATTTTTAAAAAGAAAAAGAAAAGAATCACAGAGAAGAATCTGAGCCAGCAGTTTTCTGTCCAGTTTATTACCATTAGATCATACATCTTTTTTAATACATGTATTTTTAGTTGTAGATGGACACAATATTTTATTTTGTTTATTTATTTATTTTATGTGGTGCTGAGGATGGAACCCAGTGCCTCACGCATGTGAGGCAAGCCCTCTACCACTGAGTCACAACCCCAACCCTGGATCATACTTCTTTGTTTATCACATTTTTTTTCATAACAGTCTACTCTTCATCAAACCTACTATTAAAAAAAATGGATGTAACTGTTTCTTTGGATTTTTATTTCCTTATGAAAGCCCCATGTCTTGTAAAAGTTGTGTTCAAAGAATTTGCACACCTTGCTCTTATTAATCTGTCTTTTGTGATAGTAGCTTCAGCCATGGACCTAGAATGGGTTAGGAAAACATATTTTCCCCTCCTCTAATAACTAGATAAGGGTCTTCTCACTCAGAGTTTGACTCAAAATCCAGGAATCTTTTGACTAAAAATAAATATTGACAAGTTTGTATAAAAAAAAAAATCATCATTCTAGTTTGATGAATCCTCCAATCACCTTGGCTTTCCTGAACAGCAGCACCACTCTGAGCTGGGGAAGTATAAAGTCTTTTATGTTCAACTCATCAATGCTCCTCACCCCCAGCCCCCAGCCCATATTCTAGCTTTCAAGAAGAGGTAGCCACCCTCCCATGGAAAACTTTATTTTGCCACTGAGGAAGAGCAAAGGCCCTTTCTGAAAACTTTGTGGCCAAGTAACACCTCTGTGGAATCACTTGACATGGGGCAATTTTGTGATGGTGTATTTATGTTGGTTTTGTTTCCACAGAGTGGTTACAAAGCTTAGTTCAAGGTCAAAAGTGGAAAAAATTAAATAGATTTGCTAATTTTTTTTTCCAAAATGACTTTTCATTGTAGCCACAAGGCACCTCCAGCATTCTCTACCTTTACTCATACAGACATTTATATGGTGTTTATGAGTACATATCAGAAAAACACAAGTTTCACATTGACAAGTTGACGAAGACAATGACTTGAAACTAAAAATCAAGCTTAAAATATTGAATATGCCAAGTGGCCATATTTTGAGGAGGCAAGTCTGTTATGCTCGAATTCGGGATCCCCAAAAGACCACCAGAGACCAAGATCGATGTAAACAGCAAAGAGGTGTTTATTGTGAGCTAGCTCGGTCCTCTGCACGCACACAGCAACTGGTGACGCTGAGAGGCCCCGAGCCCAGGGTTTGCAGCAGTTTTATTCACTCTTTGGGGAAGAGATGCATCACAGCATCTCTTAGCAAATCATCACACACCTCGGGAAAATCATAAAACAACTCTAAAACATGATTAGCATATTCACTGGCAGGAACAAGTTGGGTAGGGGTGATTGGTTAGTACAAGAGGGGGATTCGTTTGAACTAATTGGTTTAAGCCACGAGGGGAGTATGTGCTTCTGAACTTCATGGTTTCCCAACATGTTATCAACCACCATAAACTACCGGGGGGTCATCTGGCATCCCAGGTATTTTCCCTGTCTCATGCTGATTGGTGGTTGCTAGGGGGGTTGCTCTGGGTCCTCACCTAGCCTGACTGAGTCAGAGACATCTGGCGCAGCAGATCTCTCCTGTTATTTGTAGATAAACAACTCAGCAGGGTGGGTATGTGCCTAGGAGTGCTCTGTGGGTTTTTCCAAGGACAAGGGTCACGCCCCCTTCCTTGGATAGGCTTTGCTCTGAGGTAGAGGCTGGTTTCTCATTGTCCTCAACTTCATCATTATTGAGCCATGCCAAGACTAGAACTTTCCTTTGTTAAATGTAGGTAGGAAGTCCTCATGTCACATGATGGTTCAATCAGGAAAGTAATTGGAAATGCCTATGCCAGTTCCTGGAACATGGTAGATGCTCAATAAATGTTAGTGCTCTCAATCTTATTTTAAAATAAATAATGTGTTATCCATGTATAGCTGTTATTTAACTTTTATATTTGAATTTTCAAAGAGGTTGCAAACTTCTTAAGAATGGGACCTTATTAGTTATCTTATGTTTTAAAAACGTCAACAGTAATGATCATAAGGAATTGGCACACATTAAATTTTTGCTCAATGAATGATTTTTTTAAAGTACATTAGAGAAACAGCAATGATGATATTGCCTAACTTCCTTCTGCCTTTCAAGATAGCCTGGAGGTTACCCTGATGACTCAATTAAGGAAGCCCCCTTCAGTAAAGAGGGTACGAGGACTGGGCTGAAGTGAGGAATTTAGAGTGATCGTGAAATGTCCAAAGCCACTGATCCAGGCTAGGGATAAAGCACAATTGGTAGAGTGCTTGCCTTGCATGTACAAGGCCCTGGGTTCAATCCTCAGCACCGCACACACACACACAAATATGATCCCATAATAATGTGTTGACTCTCAGATGCTCATTGTGTTACATTAAAATTAGACAGGAAATACTGTTTTTAGAGGTCTGCAATTTAACTGAACCTAAGAATTTCTAAAAGTGTTATTTTATTTGTGGGGTTCCCAAATGGAATCTCATAGTGCAAACAAAACTAAGCATTTTCTAGCTGGGCTCGGTGCCGCAGGCCTGTAATCCCAGCAGCCTTGGAGGCTGAGGCAGGAGGATCTCAAGTTCAAAGCCAGCCTCAGCAACTGCGAGGCACTAAGCAACTCAGTGAGACCCTATCTCTAAATAAAATACAAAATAGGGCTGGGGATGTGGCTCAGTGGTCAAGTAACCCTCAGTTCAATCCTTGGTATCAAAAAGAAAAAGAAAAATACTAAGCATTTTCTTACTTGGCAAAATAAACGTTGACCAACAAAGAAGTTCAGAGTGGGTCTGGGTTGTGTGCATCGTACAAAGAAATAAGATTGGAAGCAGATAATAGCATCTGCATATCACACAGTGCAGTAGCACATAAAGATATTAAAAGAATAAAGAAATTTAAAAAAAGAATAAAGAAATGAAATAACAGTTTCAGTGCAAAATGAAGTTGAAGTGGAGGAAGTTTTCTGTGTCTTTTGACATGAAAGCCTCACATATTAACCTAAAAACACAAACACACATTTTTTTAAATGGCTTCTGAGTGTCAGAGTGCTTGGTTTTAATTGATCCCTACCTGATACCATATAGCTAGTGCTGTAAGTCCTTCTCAGCAAAGAACCAAGGTTACTTGGTTTTAATGGTAAAGTACCAATGTGCAGAAATGCAGGGAGTCATATAAAGATAGCAAATAATACTTCTGCTACAATAGGGTCCTTAACAGTGGCCTCATACTTTATCAAGACTCGGGGAATCATGAAAATTCCACTAAATAAAGACATACACAAACACTCACATGTGACCTTTGGGGGCTGGCAATAGACGTGGCGAGGGCTACGGGTTTCCTCTCCTTCATGACCAGGTGGTATGTTACAATGAAAGCAGTTCTCAGACTGAACTGATTATATAAACATTTAGAAGCCAATAGGAACAATAAAGTTGTTCAACCAGTTCTGTAAATTCAATGAAGTTCTCTTCTCCATTGGCACTCTGATAAATACCTTGCATAACAGATTGCTTAAGGCAGATGTGACAATATTCTAACAGCAAGATTTAGCTGAATGTCTAGTCAGAGTCAAGCATAAGAACCCTTAAGTTGCAGATACGGGTCCTGTTGCAAATCCCAAACCAGGGACAGTTGGAAGGGCCCATATTATCAATTAGCTTCCTAGATCATAATATCTTGTTTATGCAAAGGCAGAATGAATTTGCATATTTTGAATATCTCTCATTTCACCAATGAAAATTACTTCTAGAATCCATTATGCTAAGTAACAAAGCTGTTGGTGTTTATTGGGGATAAAGATGGGGAAAAAGTATTCATGGGAGCAGATAGCATCTGCATATCACACAGTGCAGTAGCACGTAAAGATATTAAAAGAGTTAAGAAATATCTTGTTTTTTAATATTAATTAAATGCCCCCAGGTAAAAAACCAGAGAAATGTATCACACCCTCTATGCCAAAGAAGTTTTTAAAAGTTAATTGCAGACATTATAATATTTTTGTCATGACCTTTTTATTTTTTTCTAGCCAGAGCTCAGACTGGGGATCAAGCCTTCAACCGGGTTTCAGACCTTCAGAAGCCCTCTTTTTTTCTCTCCCTGCAGTCTATAATCTTGGTCAGAATATGCCCATGGTCAAACCACCATACCTGTGCATTGGATCAACCCTATTCACCAGATGATAATAACTAGAGTTAGGTTCAGTTCCGTCACAGGCTCATAGTTGGAAGTTAGGCAAGTGTTTTAGTGTATTTTTCTGTTGCTGTACCTGAATTCCACAGCATGGATAATTTATAAAGAATTATTTAGCTCATGGTGCATGCCTGTAATCTCAGCAGCTCTGGAAGCTGACATGAGAATTATGAGTTCAAAGCCAGCCTCAGCAAAGGCAAGGTGCTATGCTACTCAGTGAGACCCTGTCTCTAATAAAATACAAAATAGGGCTGGGGATGTAGCTCAGTGGTACACTGACTCTGAGTTCAATCCCTAGTACCCACCCCCCCCCCCCAAAAAAATAATTTTTTAGCTCATGGATCTGGAGGCTGGGAAGTCTAAGGGCATGGCTCTGGCAGCTGGTGCATCTGATGAGAGCCTTCTTGCTGCATCATGACATGGTGGAGGGCATTGCATAGCAAGCACACTAGCTCAGCTCTCTTCCTTTTCTTATAAACCAATGTCATTGGAGAGGAGGGAGTGGAGCCTACCCTCAAAACCTCATCTAATGCTGATTATGTCCCAAAGGCCTCACTTCCAAGCTCCATCAACATGTGAATTTTGGGGCAGAGTTTTCATCACATGAACTTTTGTGGTCTGGCACTTTCAGACCATAAGTATATTTTTACCTCAAGCAGGAATTCCAATTCCAAAATTTTCTCTCCATAACTCTTAAATGCTCTGATGCTTTTTAATGTGCTAGGAAAAGCACACAATATTATCTTTATCAATATCAGCCAAAATACCATCATAAATACCTAATATGGGGCAGGGGGTCCCGTTTAGCAAAGACTGTCTCATTGACCAAGTTTTAGACTGGCCCCTCTGAGTCCTCTTTTCAACCAGTCCTCATCCTTGGGACTCAGCCTATCTAATCTGTTGTCACAAGAATTTTGCTATGTCTATTTAACAAGAACCCCCCCCCCCACCTGTGACATTTGATCACTCCAGTCTGCCTTCAGCATGAATCCTGCTGGCAGCTGGAAGCAAACTTCCAGCTGCCAGCAAATCCTAAGTCAGTTTAACAAGAATTTCCTTCCATTTGATCATTTTCTTGGTAATGACTATTCTTAAAAAATTTCCACCTACAGATGCCCCCAAATCCTCATGGTGTTCCCTAGTCATAAATACCCAGGATCTTTGCTATAGTGTTTGGAGTTGAGCGACATCTCATTCTTCTAATGCAAAAGTTTGACACCGCTCAAAATAATCCTGAATAAAATCTTCCTTATCCTTTTAACAACCATCAGAATAATTTCTTCTTTAACAATATGGTGCCACAACTTGAATTGGATTAATTATTCGTTCAACTCCCCACCTTGAACAACAAGCATCTCTGTAAAGGGCGGTGGAAAAAACTCCGTAAACTCAACAAGCCAAAACAACCGTTTACCTGTCTGAGATTTTATTAGCAGAAACATAGCAGCCAGTCTCAGAAGAGAAGAGGGGAGGGAGGGAGAGAGAGAGAGAGAAAGAGAGAGAGAGAGAGAGAGAGAAGACGGGGGAAGAGAGGGGGGGAGAGAGAAAGGAGAGGGGGCAGAGAAGAGGAGAGAGTAAGAGAGAGAGGGAGAGCAAGAGAGTAAGAGTAAGAGAGCGAGCACAAACTGGGTGTTGATATTTATGGTCTTAACACAGGATGAGGAGGAGCAAGGTGAGTGGACTGTTACTTCTTCATTGGCCGAGAGTTCGTGCCACTTCAGGGATTGGAGGTGCGCCATTCACAGGGATTGGAGGTGACGGTTCGTGCGCCATTCAGTGCGTCATGGACCTGAACTCCCAGAAGAGAAACACTCCCCGCGCCATCTTTACCAACATTCTTCCCTTTTTTGTTTTGGTTTGGGGGTGTTGTACTCAATCTGGCTACTTCCTGCTGAGTAGGGGCGTCCTTTAGAGGGAGGTCAGGAGGTCAGTTGGTTGGAGAAGAAGGGCTAGGAGGCCCCATATCCATGCACTGAAGGCATGGATTTCCTCCGGGGAGAAGTCCATGAATGTGCCCTGCAACTATGAAAAGAAACAGCATTAATTTCTGGCATGTCAGTCTGTAGGGCTGGTAGAAAAAAAGCCTATGTCCAGGAGAAGGCAAATTAGAACATAAAGCTGAAAACCAAGGGCTTATTTCTTTGGCATGGTGGGGTAGAGATGGCCCTTTGGTGCAGTAGTCATTCAGTATCTTCATCTTTCAGCACTCGGTGGAGGTTTCTTGGAATGACTGGATGTGCATGTCGTCTGGCTTGTTGGCAAGTAGCTGGTAATCCCTGAGGAGGAGCTGATTGAAAGTTTGGTTAGAGATTTTGTTAATTTGTCCTTGAAGGAATTTTAAAATGCAAGGAAGGAAGACACAGAATAAAAAGACCCCAACTAGAGGTCCCAGTATCGGGAGAATCCAGTGGCTGACAGGGTTTGTGAAGAGGTCCCAATAGGACTGTTGTGCCAATTGCTGCTTTCTTTTTTCTAGTTGTTCCTGTAGCTGTTTAATCTTATCTTTCACTGATTAACATAAAAACAACATTCTTCTTGTAAGAACAGGCAGAGGCCTCCTTTCTCAGCTGTAAGTATATCTAAACCTCATTGGTTTTGTAAGACTACTGCCGCTAGGGAATCTAATTGATTTTGAAGGGTAAGTATGGACTCAGTCACCTGTTGGAGGTCATCTATGAACAATTTGGACAATTGATCATAGTATGTGAAGGAGGTAGCCAAACCCGCTGTACCCGTCGCCAAACCTGCTGTAATTCCTAAAGTAGCAAGGAGAGATATGAATTGGATTGCCCGTTTGGGTCTTCTGTGTGTCATGAGGGGGACTGGTATTTCTGTATCTACTGGAATTATGTCTACATAGGGAAACAATAGAACAAGAGTACATGTGCCTGCCCAGTCAGGGGGCAGACAGTGGTATAGTCATCCCACATAAGAGTGATGCTTCGGAGACTGGTATGCAGTAGGCCTTACTACATTTTGGTAGAGAGGTTTTTTGTTGACATTGCTTCTCTGATAAGTCTCCTACTGGTATGTTTCCTGATTACTGAAAACATAATGGAGCAGCCTGGTAGAGAGGGACACCTGAGAGTTTGGCTGTGGTGTCGAGGGTTGAAGAGGCCTCCTTGAGCACAGCCTGAGAACTATTTATCAGGTATGCTATTAGTTTTGGGGATTCAGTTCTAGCCTGCAAACACAGCCAACATCCCTGTACATAATTTGTATTATTAGTATCCTGTAACAGATTGAGAGAGATATTGACAAGTTTAAGAGAGAGAGAAGGTTCTTTGATTGTTTTTGCCTTAACCAAATCAGGCAGCCAATTGGGTATATCAATCGTCCTCTTCCAGCAATTCTTCCTATTGAATGTCCAGCCACTTGGGCATGGTGTGGGAAGAGCCAGGCCTGGGTTTTTCCCAATGGCCACCCAGTATCTATTGTTGTTGTGCTCACAGGCCTGGGGATCACCGTGGTAACAGTGCCTTGGAGGGGTTTTGTTAAAAAATCTAAAACTCTTCCTAGGAGGAGTTTGGCTACAGTTTGTGGGACAGGATGGTACAAGGTTTAACCTTCCCTGCACTACACTTTGAAAGAGAGTTAGCAGGTATAAAGACAGTAGACATAAGTCTATAAAGGGTGTGGGTGTACTGTGTTGCCGTGTGTTCCTAGATCCCATTGGGAGGCCCATTCTTATGAATGTTCTTCTCCGGAATGGGATGGAGGGTAGTGCATGACTGTGAAACACAGAGCTTGAGAGGGTTATCTGGGGATATCTCACAGGTAAATCGGGGCGATTGTAGGGGTCCTGCAAGGTTGGGAGCTGTGGTGGGATTGTCCTCTGGAGGGCTTGCCACCAGTTTTAACCTAGAAATATGAATCCAGGGGGTTAGTTTCTTTCCTTCCTGTTGGTGTTTTGCAGCATTGGGTGTACACAGGACTACCTGTAATGGCCCTTCCCATTTTAGGGTTAGGGGGGATCTTTCCTCTGGGGAAGAAAAGTAGACCCATTCTCCTGGTTTGAGCAGAAAGGAAGAGGAGGGGAAGAGCATATTGGTCGGGGAGGGGCCAAGGCTCTGATGAGATTCCCGGGGGGAGAAGAGGATGACCATACATTATCTCAAAGGGGGAGGCAAGGGATGGCTTTTTTGGTAAAGCCCTCATGCGTAGTAGGGCAAGAGGGAGGAGTTTAACCCAATCTAAATGAGTCTCTAAAGATAATTTCGTTATGATGTCTTTCATTGTGCAGTTGGCTCGCTCAACCTTACCTGAGGCTTGGGGGCGATAGGGACAATGAAGGTGCCATGGGATGGACAATGTCTTTGCCACATTCTGGGTTACTTGAGAGATAAACACGGGCCTGTTGTCAGATTGGATTGAAGCGGGCATCCCAAACCGAGGGATTACTTCGGTTAGGAGGATGTTAGCCACTGTGGTAGCTGGCTAATTTGAGGTGGGGAAGGCCTCTACCCAACCAGAGAATGTGTCTATTAAAACTAGTATGTATCTGAAGTTTTTACTCTGGGCATGTTGGTAAAGTCGATTTGCCAATCTGCCCCAGGAATATGGCCCCTAGCCTGATGAGAAGGGAAGGTTCCGGGCTTTAAAGATGTTTTGGAATTCACTCTTTTGCATATCTGGCATGAGGCTGTGATTTGCTGTATCACTTCTTTATCCTGGGGAGTCAGAGTAAAGAAAGAGTGGAGAAAGGCTTTGAGAGTCTGCAGAGTGGTGTGGAAAATGGAGTGGAGGTAAGTAAAGAGGGCATGTTTAGGTGGGTCTCCGTTATTGGGTAATGATGGATGGAAAGAACGTGGCAATGAGAGATCCAGTGAGGTCTGGAAGGGCGGCTGAGCGGGCTGCCTGATCTGCTTTTGAATTCCCCTGTGTGGCCAGGGAGGAGTCATTTTGGTGTGATCTGCAATGGACAAGTCCAAGTTTTTTAGGAAGCTGGGAGGCTTGTAGTAGCTGGGTGATGTATGTGGAATTGGTTATAGAGGTGCCCTTTGAGTTCAGGAGAACTCTCTCCTTCCAAATTGCTGCATGAGATAAAAGAATGTGGAAAACATATTTGGAATCGGTATAAAGCGAAAGATTTTTCCCTGCTGCCAATTCGCAGGCTCGCATGGCAGCTACCAGCTCAGCCTGTTGGTTGGTGGTATTTTCAGGCAGGAGATTGGCTTCTATTACTCGTGATAGGGACACTATGGCATATCCAGCTTTTCTGATCCCCTCGTGCATAAAGGAGCTGCCATCAGTGAACCAGGTATAATCAGGGTGGTCTAGAGGTCCCTCAGTGATATTAATTGGGCATGGGAGGAAGTTTTCTAGAATTTCCCTGCATTTATGTATTGGGGACTGTGTTTGACCTTGAGCCTGAATGGGTAGCAGAGTTGCCAGGTTGAGAGGGGAGCAGGTTTGGAAGAACACGGAGGAGTCATAGAGGAAAGAGACCGAGAGAGAGTATTCGACAGGGAGGGAGAGTTTGCAGTCCTTTTTTTATGTTAGCAAGTCCTTGAGGTAATGAGGGGAGGTGACAGTGATTTGGGCTCCAAAGGTAAGCTTTTGTAACTCCTTTAATAAAACATAGGAGGCCACTAGGGCGCAGAGACAAGGAGCCCATCCCCGGACAGTTGGATCTAACTGTTTCGAAAGGTATGCCACCGGAGCAAAGGTGGGCCCATACATTTGTCCCAGCACCCCCAAGTCTTGTCCTTTGTTTTCATGAACATAGAGAGTAAAAGGCCTATTAACATCTGGCAGGTGCAGAGCAGGTGCTTGTAAGAGGACCTTCTGGAGGGTTCTGAAATGTGGTGCTGCTGAAAGTCACAAGGGCTCATGCTTGTTCCCCTTTGCTAGGTCATATAATGGTCTGGCAAGTAATGAGTAATTTGGTACCCATGACCTAAAATAGCCTGCCAGACCCAGGAACGAGAGAATCTCCTCTTTAGTTTTTGGTACTGGAAGGCTTTCAATAAGGCCTTTTCTATCGGCTGTGATAGCTTTCTTTCCTGGGGAAATGTGGAACCCTAAGTAAACAACCTCAGAGAGAGAGAGAGAGAGCTACACCTTTTGCGGAGAAACCCTATATCCTCGGTGAGCAAGAAAATTCAGAAGGGTGGCTGTGTCCAACTTTGAGGTTTCTAATGAGGGACTACAGAGGAGGAGGTCATCAACATATTGTAGGAGGGGATCCCCGTCCCAGGTTTTGGCATCAATGTAAAGGATGATGGAAAAGCTCCGTAAACTCAACAAGCCAAAACAACCATTTACCTGTCTGAGATTTTATTAGCAGGACCATAGCGGTCAGTCACAGAAGAGAAGGCGGGGGGGGGGGGGGGGGGAGAAGAGAGGGGGAAGAGAGAGAGAGGAGGGGGGAGAGAGAAAGTGCTGCAGTCTGGCTGGGCACAAAATAACCGAGCCACCACACACCTTGTAGATTCAAACAGCAACTCTTTATTCTCAAACTGTCACCGGCACTCTACACGCACGTTCTGGGAAAATACACACACTCCTCCAGGCTCTGCATACCAAATACTCTCTGAATCCCACAAGAACTCAATGGGAACTCAAGGAGCAGGCACCTGAGGCAGCAGGATACGCCCTATTCCCAGTAGGATCCACCCTAAACCCAGATCCACCCTAAATCTGGATCCACCCTGGTCCTTGAGCAGGGTCACTTTTCTCAAACATTCATGCAATGTCACTGCAAATGACCTGGGTCCAAGGCAAGCCCATTTCCACAATGGGGAGTCCTCCCTCTAAGCAGCATTGGGTAGGCTGACAAGGAAATTGCCATGCGTCATTCCTACTTGGCTATGGCTCTCAGCAAGAAAGGAGAGGGGGTGGAGAGAAAGGGGAGAGTAAGAGAGAGGGAGAGCGGGAGAGCAAGAGAGTAAGAGAGTAAGATTAAGAGAGCGAGCACAAACAGGGTGTTGATACTTACGGGCTTAATGCAGGAATGAGGAGGAGCAAGGCGAGTGGGCTGTTACTTCTTCATTGGCCGAGAGTTCGCACCACTTCAGGGATTGGAGGTGCGCCATTCAAAGTTCACACCATTCATAGGGATTGGAGGTGATGGTTTGCGTGCCATTCAGTGCATCATGGACCTGTGTTCCCGGAAGAGAAGCACTCCGGGCACCATCTTTACCAACATTCCTAAGCTCCCGGAAGAGAAACACTCCCAGCGCCATCTTTACCAACAATCTCAAAGGATCCCAAGTGCACACCTTTGAATCCCTTGTCTTCATTCCTGCCTGATTGACTGGGAGATCCATTGGTGAGCCCAAAAACTGAGCCACTGCTCTGAGAACAGACCATGAAGCACACCAAGGACAGGTTGGTGTCTCCAGATTCACAGTACAAAGCCTCAGGTTTCCTTGTTCAAAAGGTACCTCCTGGGCTGGGTATCCTTCCTGGGTCCTTGTTTCAAGAGGGGCATTTGTTCCATGACTCATGAGCTAGAAATTTTTTCCTGGATTTTTGTGAGCTCTTTTACTCCCTGCATGATTCTGTTTCTCTCATGGGAATACTCAGCTGAGAGAACCACCGCCACCCCTAATTTGTATTGCTGTATGTGATGCTAACTCTGTCTGCTTCCCTTCTTGATGATCTTATCAAGGACAATTTGGGATTTCAGAGATGAACTGGCTCTTCTCATCTTCTCCTTTCCCATCCATTCTGCTCCTGTTCCTTCAATCACCATTTTTGTTGTTCTTGTTGTTGTTTGGTACCAGAGATTGAACTCAGGGGCACTTGAACCACATCCGCAGCCCTATTTTGTATTTTATTTAGGGATAAGGTTATCACTGAGTTGCTTAGCCCCTTGCTTTTTGCTGAGGCTGACTTTGAACTCACAATCCTCCTGTCTCAGCCTCCCGAGCCACTGGGATTCCAGGTGTGCACCACTGCACCCAGCCCTTTAATCACCTTTGTTCTTCTTTCAGTGCCTGGAATCCTGGCTATGTCCCCTTCCCTCCATTCTTCTGTCCACCCCTCCAGGATTTTCTCTTCCTACCCCAGCCCCTCAGCTCCTACCATGAGTTGAATTTTTAGGCTCCCTGCCCTCCAATGGGGGTTCCCAAAAACCCTCTAAAGCAAAGGCATAGCAGGGCAAAAGAAAATCTCACCACAAATATTGGTGAAAAACATCAGCCCTAATATTGAGCAGGTAACCTTAGCTTATTTCAACTGCCAGAAACAAAATTCAGATAAAGAAATAAATATAAAATTAGCAAAATTAGCATATAATTAATACCATATCTACTAGATGTTTAAGATTATAAAATTTAGAAATTCAACCAAAGCACAATTGTACAAAACTTGTTTCCTGACTCTTTTTTGCTAACTTAAAACCTTAGAGTTATGCTAAGATATGTTAGATATCTAGATATTCATTAATGATCTGTGGATAAGAGAAATAGTTATGACATCAAGCATAAGTTTATTTCATGCTTTTAAAATTGAGCACAAGGGCTGGGGTTGTGGCTCAGCGGTAGAGCACTCACCTAGCAGGTGTGAGGCCCTGGGTTTAATCCTCAGCACCATATAAAAATAAAACAAAGATATTGTGTCAATCTACAACTAAACAATAAAATATTTTTAAAAAACTGAGCATAAGTTTAAGTTATTTTGGCTTCTTAATTGTATACAGTACAGAGAGGCTAAAAATATTTGAGTCTGTTAATAAGTGTGTTCCTTTTTTGTCATGTTGAAAAATTGTACTAGGAGGAAGCATATACCTATAAAATTGTGAGTTGGTAGACGTTGCTAGTCTGTTACAGAATCCTAGACTCTGACAATTGTGAATTGCAATTCAAAATTATTTACCTTCTACTTACATGTGTTGAAAACTTTAACCAGAGTGATTAGTTGTCACAGGTTGGGGGATTCTTGCTAAATGGGAATAGCAAAATTCTTATGACCTAGCAGAATCCTCTGTGGAGGATCACTATGGTAAAAATTATAATTAATAAATGAAATATAAATAATAAATATAATGATAAATGAAAAGAAATGCAGGAGTAATCCCAGCAACTCGAGAAGCTGAGGCAGTTGGATCTCAAGTTCAAAGCCAGCTTCATCAATTTAGCAAGGCTCTAAGAAACTTAGCAAGACTGTCTCAAAAATAAAAAAGGGCTGGTGATGTAGCTCAGTAGTTAAGCGCCCTGGGTTCAATCCCCTGTACCAAAAAGACAAAGAAAAGGAAAAAGAAATGCAGGAGACATGATTCTGGTGAAGGGAAATAATTTCCTATGTCAAGAATTCAAGGAATGTGAATGTGTTCTTATTAAGGGAAAAGGGAGTAATTTTGTCCTAAAGTAAAAGGACCGATTGTTCCACAGAGATAAAGAGGAAAAACTTGAGAAAAACGCTCAAAGGACATAAGAAATTGCAGAAGGCCTGCAAAAAAGAATCTTGGAAAAGGAATTTTTTTTCTTGTATGGCCAACGCTGGTTGTGTTCACCTTCAGGGTTTTCTTAAATTTGAACTTTGGCTCACACTTATAATCCTAGTGGCTCCGGAGGCTGAGGCAGAAAGATCACCAAGTTCCAGGCCAGCCTCAGCAACTCAGTGAGGCCCTAAGCAACTCAGTGAGACCCTGTCTCTAAGTAAAATATTAAAAAGGGTTGGGGATGTGGCTCAGTGGTTAAGCACTCCTGGGTTCAATCCCTGGTACCCCATCCCCAAATTTGAAATTAAAAAGCTACACTGATGAAAAACTAATTTGATGTCCTGTTAAAATGACAATTTTTTGTTGGATTATTTGTCTGCTCTTAATAAGAGATTATAAGAAGTCTTTACTTATCTTTTAAGTCATCCACCTAGGAAATATTCTGTCTTATCAGTAATTTCTTGTACTTAACTTGATTGTTATGAGGACAACAGAGTTATCTCATTTTTTAAAAGAACTAAGATCTCTTTTATAATGATGTTACTGTTGCCAAAAGCTCTGTCCTTGTCCCCAATGCCAATCCAATAAGGAGGACATGGTTTTGAGAAAAACAAAAAAGAAAGTGTATTACTTTGCTAGCAAAGGAGAAACAAAGGGGACTCCTGTCCCAAAGGCTGTGATTCTACCCATCACAGGGAGCAGGGAGTTTTTAAAAAGGTGATTCAGAGAAAATGAGATTAGGAAGGAGAAGACCAGGAAAAATAAGATCAGGGAGAAGAAGTTTAGGGAAAAGAAAATATAAGTTTCAAAGCCACAAAACATATAGCCAAAGCATCAAGTGACCCTGTGTTGCATCATCTTGCATAATTACTTTTGAAATGATTTATTGTCACTTTGGTCAAGTATTTGGCTAAGTATTGGTTCATAGTGATCTAGGATCTTATTTATTCAAGTGTTCAAGCCTTTTGACATTTTTTAAAAATTTCACTTTCCCAAAGTCAAGTCGTAAATGAAATCTATGGATCTTGAGCTGATGTTGGGAGTTTCCAAAGGGTTCTTGGAAAATCTGAAAGGATGTAAAGGATTTTTGTCTTTTCATTTTGTAAAAAGAATATTTTAGAGTAATTGAATTTACTTGATATGTTGAATTGTATAAAAAGGACTGTCAAAAGCAGAGATAGTTACCCTTCCCCTAGGTCATATTTGTATGGGCAAAATTTCTTTTTGGTGGTACTAGGGACCAAACCCAGGGCCTCATGCATGTTAGGCAAGTGCTGTACCACTGAACTACACCCCAGCCTTGTATGTACAAATATTTTTAATATAAGTGTTACCTAAAGCTTTAGTCCTTATCCCTAACACCAATCCAATAATGAGGACATGGTTTTGAGAAAAAGGAAAAAGCAGTTTTATTGCTTTGTCACCAAAGAAGAACCTCAGGGGACTCCAGTCCTAGGGGGCTTTTAAAAAAGAGGTGATTTGAAGGCTATATTCCATGTGTTCTCTATTCGAATTGTCATTAACTTGTTAATTTGGGACATAGCCATTTCTGAGATCTTCGGGTACCATCCTCAAAGTCTGGATTACTTCATTCCTATGGTGGGTGTACTCAAGGACAAGTTAGTTTGGGGAAGAAAAGATAATCCTATCTCCCTAATCCTGTTAGGGAAGGGGAGAAGGAGAAGAGAGGGAAAAAACAATGTCCCTTTTAAAAATAAGCCTCAGAGCAAGCAGGGCTATATTCAAAAGGTGAAGTAGATCACTGTTACCTAAGTATTTCAGAGTCTGTCTTAACTTCCTGGCACTTTGTCAATACCCTTGCTGCCCATGATATATCAAGGTGTAATTCCATCCATCATATTTCCAGTTATTATTTAAAAGTATTATATACCATATAAATTAAAAAAAAAAAGTCTCTTGTCAAATGACTCTCGTTAGATGTAGGACCATTTCAAGCCTTATGCCATCCACAAGTAGTTTTTGTTTCATTCTGATTCTTTGAAAGTCCTTGCAATTTAGCTACAGTGCAGAGCAATTCATCTTTAAGAAAAGGGGTCTGTCTCAGAGACCCCTGGAAGGAACTATGGCAAACAATACAGAATATAAACTTCTGATAACATTGCTTACGTAACTCAGTACAGGACTGCTGGACTGCGTAAGGATTTTTAGAACTCTAGTTGAGAAACTGTACGTTCAAAGAATTCATCATACACCACTGAAGGAATCAAAGAAGATTCATAATTTTTATGACTTTTTGTTTGGAATATTGCTGGTTCTTTAATGTTCTGTGTTATTGTCACAGTGGTCTACTTTATGCTTTGAATATAGCCCTTGCTGCTCTGCCACTGCAGCTTATTCTTAAATGGACTTGTTTCTTTCTCTTCCTCTCTCCCTGCTCTTCCCTAATCTCAGGGGAAACAGGATTACCTTTCTTCACCATTTTAGGTAGCTATATCTGTGCTTGAGTACACACCCACCATAGGAACAAAGTAATCCAGACTTTGGGGATGGTACCAGAAGATCTCAGAAATGACTATCTCCCAAATTAACAAATGAATGACAACTCCAACAGAGTAGCCTTTGACTCACCTCTTTAAAAGCCCCCTGTTCTTGCTGATGGGCAGAATCACAGCCTTTGGGATGGGAGTCCCCTGTGTTTCTCCTTTGCTAGCAAAGCAAAATAAACCTTCTTTTTCCTTTTTCTCAAAACCGTGTCCTCACAATTGGATTGACATCGAGGACAAGGAGTGAGTTTTCAGCAACATTATAGATACAAGGAACACCTTCCTCATGCCTCTTATCTATAATATGTAACAATTTAATAGATTATATTTTCAGAGGCAAAAATGAAACATTTATCTTTTCCTCCCTTTCCAATTCTTCCAGAATTCAAAAACGATTATTGGATATTCTTATTTCCATGGCAATATAATTAATTTCATGATTTCAATAAGAATCTGTCCTCTTTGAAACAGGACATAATTGGAAAAATTGGTTATTTAACCAAGGCTTTGGCTGGAATGTCCTATATGAGAATGATGTATAAAATCAGATATAAACAGTGCTAAGGAAGTCAGGTTGACTCTGTGGAGCAAGGTGCTACTGAAGCCCTCTGGGGAAAAGCAGCCTTACAGAGTTCCCAGGCCAAAGACACATCAGGAAGTTGCTTCCTGGTAGGCCCAGAAACTAGGATATTTTGGAGAACTCAAGAGAAAAATTTAGAGCCAGGCATGGTGGCACATGCCTGTAATCCCAGTGGCTTGGGAGGCTGATGTTAGGGTGGTTTGATGTGGCTAAGGGAACAAAGCACCAGGCCTCCCCCATAACTTACATCTGGGGTTGAGGTCCACCCTCCCCTTCAAACGGATAGGAAATTTCTAAGCTGCTCCTTCTTTTCCTCTCCTTTCATCCAGGCTGACAGGAGTAGGGTAAGTTCCCTCATTTCCCCGACCTTTTAGCCCCTCTCCATTAGTGTGTGTGGGGGGGGTGTCTGTGCATGCCATAGACCCCCGCCCGTTCTGCCCTGGGAACTGTGGAGATGACCTCATGTGAGCCATTTTGATCTGTTTGGGCCTCCGTGGCTTATAGGGATACCTCAACCCCCACCCGGCCCTCATCCCTTCCTTGGGTGAGTGCGATCAGAATTTGGGATGCCTTTTTCTGCTTCCACCAACTCTGGAAGGTCATGGGAAACACCAAATCCTCCTTAGACCCCAAAACTCCTTTGGGTTGTCTATATTCAAATTTTGCCAAATTAGGACTCACTCAAGACCTACACCATAAGCGCCTGGTCTTTTACTCCACTGTGGCCTGGCCCCAGTGTGACATAGACAATGGGTCAAAATGGCCCCCAGAAGGGACTTTTGATTTTAAGTCCTCACTGATGTGGACAATTTCTGTCGCTGGACAGGGAAGTGGGCAAAGTCCCTTATGTTCGGGCTTTTTGGTATATATGCTCCCTTCCCACCCTCTGCTCTACCTGTTCTACTGCTCAAGTCTTCCTTGCTAGGGAAAATCCCAAACCCCTTTCCCATTGTTCACCTACATCTCCTTCCTCATTCTCAGATCCACCTGAGCTGCTCTCAGCACCTCCCTACCCATACCAATCCTCTCCCTCCTCCCCTCTCACACCTGCACCCTCCCCTTCTACCACAGCTCCTCCTCCCCTTCTCCAGGACCCTCCCCCTCCATCCCTCTCCCCCTCCTCTCCCTCCTCCTCTCCTGCAATCATATCTTCTATGATACAACCCTTCCCCCTCCCCCCTCAACGGATCCCCTCCATGCACTCACTCCTCTCTTCTCTTGTCAGTGCCCACACCCAGTCCCACCAGTCCCCCTTACCAACTAACCAGGAGCTCAAATGAGCTGGGGAGGGCCCTCAGACCCCTATCTGATATCTGCTGAAAATGATCTTTAAAGTTGCTTTGTCATCACTGAAACTGAAAACAAGGTTACTAAGAGTTTAAAGTCCCAACAGGTATAATTCTGTATACTTAAACATTGTTTATGTTTTCATGAAATGGCAAACAGATGTGATTAACTGCTATTTGTAGTACAAATAACAAAATATTTCTTATTACAATGGAATAATTTGCCTAAATTCAAAAATTTATAAAAATTGTTTCAAAATGTGAATTTTTAAAAAAGGAGTTAACATATGGGAAAAAGAAATTAGAAGGTTCTAGGTATGGAAACAATATTTAATAGAAAGGGAAAAAAAGAGTTTCTGGATAAGAAAGTCTATGTGATTAAGTAAATAAGAGGGTTTAAGTAAGTGATAAAGAAGGTCTGTGTAAATTGGTTATATATATGTAAGGTTTTTCCCCTGAGGTCAAATGTTAATGTACTGATATAAACCAAAGTTTGATCTATGTTAAAAGGACAGGAATTTCTTAAAATATTAATTTATTCATAACATTGTGTTTATTAAGTTTTTTGAGCAAGTAATCTTAAAGGAATTGAGGACTATACGACTGTGGTTAAACAACAACTGTTATTTTGCAATATTATAACACTAATATAAAAACATCAATGTAATTATGATGCTGTTACTCTTCTTTGTATATTAAATGTGTTCATATTTTCCAGGTATACAAGTCTTTAAGGTAGAAGCTTTTAAAGAGCTAGTGTTCTCCAAAAAGTTGCATGGTAATTTTAGGCTTATAAGAATAACACATTGGATATTTATTTATATCATTTAATGTTCGATAACTGGACCTGTTATCAATAAGATTAATATAAAGTTCTACCACTGGGGTACAATTTAAATGTATTTTTAAGTTAAGAGAGCCCCACCTTACCTGAGATAAGGCTCTGCCTCCCATCTTACAACATGTCAGAATGACTCCAAAGTAGGCCAGACTTTAGTTAAAGCCCAGTACTCTTAATTTAAGACTGGTGAGGCTGACTTGCTAGATGTTTAAGATCAAGACTTAAAATTATTAAATTAAAAGGGCCAAAAAAATAATATTTGGCTCTGGCCTTCTGAGTCAGTCTGAATCTAGCGAATAGGAAACTTCTCTAAAGATCTTCGCAACTCTGGGCCACATAAACTCCCCATCAGGGAGACTAATGAGACCTTTGGAGAATGAAAAGCCAATTAGTGCGCCTGCTATGAATAGGAGGGTCATTGGAGAAGGGAGATATCCCTGATGTTTCCAAGGGAAGCCACATGGTCAAGCAAGACCTGGACCCATCCTACTTCTCTGTCAATCAACTATATCTTCAAGACTACCAGCCCCTGATGCCCAAGACACAAATGGCACTAGCAGAGCTAAGAAGCTACTCTTAAGTTCCCCTATAAGTGACCCCTTGGGAACTCAGCTGACTCTTAACAATAGAAACAAAGTCAATTTTGACCAGCATGATCACCTAGCAAAAACAGTTAAACCAAAACACAGTCATTCCTGGGTGTAGTGAAGGACAAGATCAAACAACTACAAGAACAGCTAGAAAAGAGGAGACAGCAACTAGGCCAACAGTTTCCATGGGAAATGTTCAGAAAGTATGACCTTGGCTCCTCCCTGTCGCAGGACCCCTATTACTCCTCTTTATGTTTCTCCTAATAGGACCATGTCTGTTAAATGGCCTACAGAAGTTCCTGCAAAATGAGATCCCAAATTCACCAACAAGTCTGTCAATCAACTACTTCTTCAAGACTACCAGCCCCTGATGCCCAAGACAGAGATCTATGACTCATGTCCAATTCCTCCAGCTCCAGAGACTCTGCCCCCACCTAAAACCCTCCCTGACCCCTTTACAGGAATGAGATTCTTCACCACTAACCAGCAGGAAGTGGTCAGATGGAATTCAGCGCCCTATATCATCAAAAAGGCTGGGATGTTAGGTTGGTTTGAGGTGGCTAAGGGAACAAAGGCAACCCACACACAAGAAAGAACAACCAATCAGGTGCCTCATAACCACCTGTCCATCAGCAGGATCTCCTGACCTGGAAGGACATGGATCTCAGCAAGATCCCCAGACCAACACCAGGAGGACAAGGGACTCTAAAAACCTCCCTTTCCTGTCCCAATCCCTCCCTTACTTCCCTAGGTCCAATAAAATTCCAATCCGGCTGAGCCTAGATGCTATTCCCCCAGACTCGCTCTGTTGGACTAAAGGGTCTCACCTGGGGCGAATCTCAATACAGCCTTGTTCAGCAGCTTTTAATCTGCCTCCTTTTGGTCACTGGTGCTTGACCTTACAGCTGAGACAGGAGGATTGCAAGTTCAAAGCCAGGCTCAGCAACAGCAAGGCACTAAGCAACTCAATGAGACCCTGTCTCTAAATAAAATATAAAATAGGGCTGGGGATATGGCTCAGTGGTTAAGCACTCCTGAGTTCAATCCACAGGACCAAAATAATAGTAATAATAATAATCAAGCCAAATATAATGATGGGCCAGGTGCAGTGGCACACTCCTGTAATCCCAGCAACTTGGAGGCTGAGGCAGGAGGATTGTGAGTTCAAAGCCAAACTCAGCAATGGTGAGGTGCTAAGCAACTCAGTGAGACCCTGTCTCTAAATAAAAAGGGTTGGGGATGTGACCCAGTGGTCAAGTGCCCCTGAGTTCAATCCCTGGTACCAAAAAAAAAAAAAATCCAGAGTTTTGAGATGACACGATTCCCTGCCAGGATTTATTTGAGAAGAAATAGAACTCTCCCAAAGCTGGTGCAGGAGGGGACCTGATAGCAGAAAATCCCATTTTGGTGTGCCAGTTTAGGGGCTTATATATGGTTCTGGGTAGAGTGTGGAGCAAAATGTATGTAAAATAGGCATTGAAAAGATATCAAGGCTATTGCCTTCCTGTAACTTTCATCCAGGTTCACCTCCACCTTCCATTTTCCACCTCCAGGACAAAGGAGTGGCTGGAGGTGTTCCCACAGGTGAGCCACAAGGTCTTTTAGATTTGAAATAGGCCTTGATGGTGCTCATTAATTTTTCTACTGGTTAGCCTTCAGGTGTGATTCCTGTGTTTGAATAAGACTGACCATTGATATTCTTATTCATTACTATCTGGCTACAATTTTCTAAACTAACATCTATAAAATTTCTCCCCCTCTCCTGATTTGGCATCACTGAGAACTAAAACCTAAATGCCCAGAACCTCACTGAGATTATTTCAAGAAGCCCTGAAGATGAAGCTAGATACTTCTGTTCCCTGCTCTGAGGAAGAACCATGATCGTGACACTGATGTCTCTTCTATAACCAAAGACATTCAAATGGCAAATCAGGAAATCCAGCAAATTGCTACTGCTGTCCTCACTCTACCATGCAAAGAAAATTTAAGCCCAATATCTAGACTCTTTCCTGACCTGATGCCCTATTACCAAGTCTCAGTTCAGTTGGTCCTCAGTGAATAAAAGACAGCTGAATGAGAAAGGGATTCATGTTGTTCCAAAGAAGAGGAGGAATTAAAAAAAAAAAATGTGCCTTATTTTTCCTTGAACAAGAGAGGGAATATCAAAGACTCACCTTGACCAAACCTTAGACAAACCCCTCTGAGCCCTGGTTTCAACAGGACTTGTCTTTGGGCCTGACTTCAGCTAGCTTAGTCTGGTTGTAGCAAGAATCCTGCTAAGTCAGTTGAGAAAAATATCCCCAAACTTGATTATCTCCTCTCAGTAATTTTTCGTCTGCTAACACTTCCCCTGCTACTCTTCTTATTGTCTACAAATCTCCAGATCTCTTTACTGTATTTAGAGTTAAGCCCACTTAGTCTCTTGATCAGCTTGACATCTATTGCACTAATCCTGAACAAAGTTCTTCCTTACTATTTTAACGAGCATGATAATAGCTTTTCCTTTAACACCTTCCATATCCCTCCAAGATGGAGTAACATACTAGGTTTACTCTCCTGCTTGGGAGAAAAAAAAACTATATTAAATAAGGATTTTTAAGATTCTACATATTGTGCGGTAAAGGAAAGTAATACCTTCAAAAAATGGGGAACAAAGGATAGGATTCCTACAATGGCCAAGTTTCCTACCTTGAGACAGTTTCAAGATTAAGATACAGGAAGGGAGAACCCAGGTAAATCCCAGTGACCTCCCTGAGATGAGGAGATGGAGATGAGAGTGGGGAAAACAAACGAATCAGAACCCATAAGCAGTTACCAGAGAGGAGAGATTTGCACACACAGAATTCTAGAGTTCTGCAGAGGCGAATGACAACCCTCAGGACAGGGAAATGACAACCCCCAAAGCTGTCTGACCCAGAGGAAGAGGGAGAAAGAAGGCAATCATTAATCCTCTCCCAGTAAAACTTTCCCAGTAACAATGGGCCCCCAGGAAAAGAAAGCATCCCTTACCAGGTTCATCCCCCAGCATCTCCAACAAAAACAAACATTCATCCTGTCCCAACCACAGTGGTCCTAAAGGAAGGAGGTTCATTGCCTATGGCCGATGAGTCCTGGAAGGAGAAAAGCAAATATGAAACTCTGGGAAACCATGAATCCCGGAGAAAGAAGATGAGCAATGAATATCTGAGTTTCTTAACTTTTCCCAGTGACAATGAGTTTTGGGCTTTTTACAACTTCTTTCCTGGCTCTCCAAACCAACACGTCCTGCTTCAGTCTCCAATAATTAAACCACCCTCATTGTAAACTATAAAACTCAGACTCCTTCTGTAACCAGTGGCCACTTTTCTACTCAGAAAATGAGCCCCTCCACTGCCTGATTGACTCCAATGCAGAACACAGGAAAGCTCGCTGATTGTTTAAGGTATGCTTCCATCTGGTTATTTGTGTTTTCATAGTGGTGCTGAAACCATGTTGGTTAATTTTGCTTACAGTTCTTCCTTAAACTATCTTTTTTTAAAATATTTTTTTTGGTTGTCAATGAACATTTATTTATTTTTATGCGGTGCTGAGATTCGAACCCAGTGCCTCACACATGCTAGGCAAGTACTCTACCACTGAGCCACAACCCCAACCCCCCCAAGCTATTTTAAGAAATCAAATGGTGGCAGTTGATTTGTAGAAAACAAACAAAAGCAAGGGAGCTATTTGTAAAACACATCAAGAGAAAAGGATTAATGGGACTAAACTTTGACAGGGTCCATTGAGGTTGTGTGAAGTTAGCAATTATGGCTATAAGCATCTCCAGTTGTCTGGGAAGGAAGATTCCTTTAGTAGCACTAAGATAACTTCTGACCAGTTACTGACCCCAGTACCCACATTAACATGGGATTGACTTGTAGATGTAGCCCCCCTAAATAGGTAGGGCCCATGACAATTCCAGAGAAGACCTTAAGGTCAAAAACTCCCACTACCCAACATGAAGGACGAGTTAAACACCTGACTGGCAAAGAGTACAGAAGGTGGTCCCTAGTTCTCCTGGTAAATACCAAACAGTAATAAATTTGGAGACAGCATTGTCTCCTTTGTAGTTCTCTGCTCAGAGACAGCCCACAATCTTTTAAGAGAGCTCTCTGCTTGAGCCTTAATTTTCTTTTACTTTACTTTCACTTATAATAAAGTTCTCTTGAGGGGGCTGGGAATACAGCTCAGATGGTAGAGTGCTTGCCTTGCATGCACATCAATTCCCAGCATCACCAAAAAAAAAAAAAAAAAAGTTCTCTTGCATGGATTTTGGTGTCTGACTTTTGTCAGAACACAATAACCAAGGCTTGGTTGGAGTTTCAGCTCCCCGCTCTCCTGTGACATTTACACAGAGCTAGAAATAGTATTTATTTCCACCAGCCAGATTTCAGACAACAAAAGATTGGTGAAGCAATGGGTAGAGTACACAGAGATGTTTTAACTCAGTAGTAAAACATTAATTAGACTTAGATTGAGCATTGCTCTAGTCCCACCTAACAAATCTTAAAAACAAGACTTTAAGACCTTAGAAACTAAAATTTTATGTATCCAAGTGCTGCCAAGTTACTTAACTGTATCCTAGAACAAAGCTCAAGAATGCTTACAGGATTGCAAAAATATGCAGGACCCAACAAGATAAGATTCACAGTGATCAGAATCAAATAAAAACTGGTCACCATGAAAAGAAGCAGGAAAATATGAGGCACAATGAAGCAAATAAATAATCAATAAATTGAAATCAAATCGGAACTAATGCATATGGTAAAACAAACAGAAAAGGACATAAAAACAGTTGCCATACATGTATTTCACATGTTCAAAAGGTAGAGAGACAGAGGAGATTTAGAAAAGACCCCAAGTCATATAGAGATGAAAACTACAAAATTTAAATTAAAAAAAATACTTGGTACAGGATTAATACAGGTTAGACATTGCACAAGAAAAAGGTAAACTTGAAAGCACTGCTACATGAATTAGCCAAAGGGGAACACAAAGAAGAACAGGGAATTTTAAAAACAAAGAGAACATCAACAAGCTTTGTGACAACCTCCAGTGGTATAAAAGTTACATAACTGAAATCCCTGAAAGAGAAGAGAGAAGGTGACATAGAAAATATTTTGATAGATAAAATATTTTGATAGAAATTTAATGGAAATTATAAACACATAGATCCAAGAAGTTCAAAAGGACTCAAACAAAGAAAACACACTAAGAAAATTTCAGCAATGTATATCATAATCAGTTATGAAAACCTGTAATGATTCTTTTTTTTGGGGGAAGGGGGGTCTAGGGATTAAACCTAGGGGCACTTAACCACTGGGCTGCATCCCCAGCCCTTTTTACAATATTTATTTAGAGACAGAGTCTTGCTAAGTTGCTGAGGCTGGATATGAATTTGTGATCCTCCTGCCTCACCCTTCCAAGCTGCTGGGATTAAGGGCATGTGCCACTGCACCTGACTTTAAAAAAAAATTTTTTTTAGGCACCAGAAAAAAAGGCATATATGGACAGCGGAAAAAAAGGATGAAATTATATTTCTTATCAGAACTATGCAAGAGAAAGAGAAAATTTTGATTGAAAATTCAAAATTCTAGATCAATAAAAGTATATATATCCAGTGAAAATATCTTCCAAACACAAAAGTGAAATAATCACATTTTGAGACATACATCAACAACAGACTTGCATTACAAGTGATATTAAAGATATTCCTTCACTTCGAAGAAAAATACCAATAAAAAATAATTATTAAATAAATCATAATGAGGTCAGGGCAAAGGACAGGTAGCTGATTATCAACCAAAGGAAATGGATAGATAACACTAAAGGACATGTAGCTGATTATCAAAGGAAATGGATAGATAACACTCCCCAGCTCAGGTTGCTAACAGCCTGGGGTGGGGAGGGGAAGGCTCTGACTTTACAACCCAAGCAATCACCCCCTGGAAGTCTCTCTTCCTGACTTTTGGGCATGTAGTCATAAGAAGAAAGCAAACCTGAAATCTATAAAATGGGTAAGACAGCCCAACTGCCTCCAACACCAGCTGTGGACCCCCTTCTCTCTGCAGGAGTCTCTTTCTCTCTGTTCTATCCTTTAAATAAAACTTGTTTTCTTGCCTTGGCATTTCTCGGATGTTTAATCTTCCATACCAGGGGAACCAGGACCTGATCCTTATTTTGAAGACGAGTTCAATAATTAAAACCTTCCCATTGCCAGGCATGGTGGCACACACCTAGAATCCCAGCAGCCCGGGAGGCTGAGGCAGGAGAATCATGAATTCAAAGCCAACCTCAGCAACTTAGCAAGGCTATAAGCAATCAGTGAAACCCAATCTCAATAGAAAAATAATTAAAAAGGCTGGGGATGTAATTCAGTGGTTAAGTGCCCCTGGGTCAATCTTTGGTATAAAAACAAAAACAAAAACAAACCAACCAACCAAACAACAACAAAAAACACCTTCCCATAAAGAAAGCATCAGACCAACGTGGCTTCAGTGATAATTTCTTTTACACATTCATGGAGGAAATACAGGTTGAATATCCATTGTTCAAAATGCTTGGGACCAGAAGTATTTCAGATTTCAGCATTTTAGCATCTGAATCTATGAAATAAAATAACTTGGGGACAGCCTTAGGATTACATATGAAATTCATTTCCATTTCATATACACTTTATAGTGTAGCCTGAAGGTAGTTTCAACAATATTAGTATACCTGCCTTTTGATTGTGACCTGTCTATGAGATCAGGTGTGAAGTTTTTCTTTCATGATGTCATATTGGCACTCACAATTTCAGATTTTGTAGTACTCATGTTCTGAATTTCCTGATTAGGAACAATCAACCTGTAATATCAATTCAACATAAACTTGACCAAAAATTAGAATAGGGAGAAATAGTTTTTAACTTATTCTACTAAACTAGTATTACCTTGACATCAAAGCCAAAGACATTACAAGAGAACAACAGATCAATATTCCCAATGAACATAGATGCAAATATTCTAGGCAAAATTTTAGCAAATCAAGTCCAATACATAAAAATAATAACAAATCACAACCATGCAGAGTTTATTCCAGGTATTAAAGTTGGTATAACATTAAACATTTGGTCAATGTATCTTACCATATTAAAAACTGGAAAAACAAAAAACATAGAATGATCTCTATGAATGTAGAAAAGGCATTTGACGAAATTAAGCATTCATTCCTGATTTTAAGAAAAACAAAACAAACAACCCTCAGCAAACTAAACATAGAAGGGAACTTCCTCAGTCTAATAAAAAGCATCTGTAAAATGGCTAAAACTAATACCACAAATAATGCCTAAGAATGAAACTCCACCCTTCCCATCTTAAGATCCAGGACAAGATAAAGATGACTGTCTTTATTTATAGACAATATGACTGCCTATATAGATTACCCAGTGGAATTCAAACACACACATACAAAAAAAATTACTAGAACTATTGAATTAATTTCGTGATATTGAAGTATATAAAATCAATATACAAAAATCAGTTGCATTTTTATATCTTAGCAATGAAACAATGGATATTGAAACTGAAGAAACGATACTTTTTACAATAGAATAAAAAACCTTAAGAATACAGCTGATGAAACTCTGAGAGACTTCAAAACATTGCTGAAGAAAATTAAAGAAGACCTAAACAAAAGTAAGTAATGTGCTGCATTCATCATGGGAGGAAGAGCTAATATTGTTATCTCACTTTTCTGTAAATTGGTCCAGAGATACAGTGCAATCCCAACCAAAATCTCAGCTCCCTGGCTGGGGATATAGCTCAGTACAGTGCTTGCCTTACATGCACAAGGCCATGGGTTAGTTCCCCAGCACCACCAAAAAAAAAAAAAAAAAATCTCAGGCAGAAATTGATAAGAATAAGACTTTTATGGAGATGTAAATAATCCTAAATAGCTAAAACATGTTTCAAAAAAAATTTGAAGAATTAAAATGACATGATTTCAAGACTTATTATAAAGGTACAATAATCAATATGCTGTAATTTTGCCAGGTGTGATGGCACAAGCCTGTAATTCCAGCAGCTTGGGAGGCTGAGGCAGGAGGATCGCGTTCAAAGCCAGTCTCAGCAAAAGTGAGGTGCTAAGCAAGTGTCAGTGAGACCCTGTCTCTAAATAAAATACAAAATAGGGCTGGGGATGTGGCTCAGTGGTCGAGTGCCCCTGAGTTCAGTCCCTGGTACCAGAAACATGCAAGTAGCTCAATGGAGTAGAAAAAAGAGTCCAGAAGTAGACTCACACATATATAAATGACCAATTTTCTTATACAGATGCAAATGCAAACTCAAGTCAAGGGAGAAAGAATAAGCTTTTCTATTCTTCTATTCCTTCATCACACAAATAATGCTGACACAATTCAGAATTTATATGCAAAAAGCCCTCATTCCTTACTTTCAAAATACTTGTGAATGAACTCAAGAGGGATCATATACCTAAATGTAAAATCTATAACTATAAAACTTCTCGAAGAGGGCTGGGGATGTGGTTCAGTGGTAGAGCAAGCATGAGGCACTGGGTTTAATCCCTAGCACCACGTAAACAAACTAAATGAACAAAATAAAGGCATTGTATCCATCTACCACTAAAAAGAATTAAGATGTGGACATAAACTCAATTATATTTAAAAAAAAAGAAGAAAGAAAAAACTTCTAGCAGAAAACCTTTGTATCCTGTGTTATGTCTCTTTAAATATACCACCAAAAGTGTGCTTCACTAAAAGCATAAATTGATGAATTTGACTTCAAATTTCAAATCACCTGCTCTCCAAAAGACACTGTTAGGGGCTGGGATTGTGACTCAGAGGTAGAGCATTCGCCTAGCATGTGCAAGGCCCTGGGCTCCATCCTCAGCACCACATAAAAATAAATAAAAAGAAGGTATTGTGTCCAATTGAAACTAAAAAATTTTAAAAAAGACACTGTTAGGAGAAAAAAGTCAGAGTAGGAGAAAATGTTCACAAAGAACATGTCTGATAATGGGATTATGTCCAATACGTATGTAAAGAACACTCAAAACTCAGTAATAAGGGCTGGGGCTATAGCTCATTGTTAAAGCACTTGCCTTACATGTGTGAGGCACTGGGTTCAATCCTCAGCACACATAAAAATAAATAAAGATACTATGTCCAACTACAACTAAAAAATATTTTTTAAAAAATCAATACACTACATAAAAATAAAGATACTGTGTCCATCTACAACTAAAAACTGTTTTTTTAAAACAATAATAAGAAAAAAATTCAGTTTTTAAATAGTCAAAATATTCTGACACTTCACCAAAGAAGCTATATAAATTGTAATAATTACATTAAAAAACTTGGAACAGTATTTATCATTATGGTAATGTTAAATTAAGGTCACAATGGAATACCATTATATCTTATTAGAATGTCAAAATTAAAAAGACTGAGCACACCAAGTTTGGGTGAGAAGGTGGAGGAATTGTAATCCTCATACACCACTAGTCAGAATGTAGGGGATTGATTCAAGATGATGGATTCAAGGAAGGCTGCATTTCCAGTGGCCCCAAGACTTTGGATTCAAGCAGTGGGAATTCTGGTTCTCAGCAAGGTGAGTGACAGAAAGAATTCACTGAAATTCAATATCAGACAGTCAGAGTTTCTTAGAGACTTGGAAATTTGAGCACATTGAGAAAGGAATAAGAAAAAGTACATTGGAGCCAGGCCAGTTGTAGCAGCCGCAGTGGTGCTGCTTCACCACAGAGGGCTGGGATAATACAAACAGGGAGAGAAACACAACAGACAAAGTTGGCACAGAAAAACCTGCAGATCAGAAAAGCAGCCTGAATTAGCTGATCCAGAGGCTGCACAGGGAGCTTGTGTTTGAGAAGTGCTCTGTATTTCTCAAATGGCAAATGGAGAGCTGAGATAGGGAGCCATCCTGTGGGACCCCAGGAGATCACAGCAAATATTGCCATACTGTCCCATCAAGGGCCTACCATATGGCCGAAGGTGCACCTAGTAGAGCATGAGTGAATCAGGCACAGAGAAGATGGTACCCAGGGGATCTTGTCAGAAATAGGGAGGGAACTGCAACTCAATTCCCCTATGAGTCTGGCAGCCCACATGGCCAGCTAAAGAGAGTCAGGAAACTGAGCAGGTGGGTGTGAAGATACTGAGGGACTAAGCCTGGGAAGGCCATATTCCTGGGCAGCAGAGTGTGTGAGACCTGTGGAAGGTTGGTTTCCTACCTCACGTGACTGAATCAGGTTCACTCTGTGTGAACTGGGCTGGCAATGGAAAAAACCACACAAACACAGAAAATAACTTTTTGGGGGTGCAGTGACGGTTCCTTGGCCTCACCTCCTAAAAGGGAGGCAAGAGAGGCAGGAGAGAGAGAGAGAGAGAGAGAGAGGCAGGAGAGAGGGAGAGAGAGAGAGAGAGAGAGAGAGAGAGAGAGAGAGAGAGAGAGAGAGAGAGAGAACACACCCCAATCCTGGTTTTTATTGGGAAAAGCTGTTCAATAGAATATTCCATCCAAATAAGGCAAAGGGGTAAAACTACGAGAGAACAAGGGGTTGGATTTGGGAGAATGGAGTCTTGCTTGGTGATGTCTTGGTCAGCAGTTTGATTGACATCTTGAAGAGTCACACCCATCTCAGGTGCTGTGTGGGATCACAGGCAGATCGAGCCCAAAGGCACACATACGTCGCACTGTCCAATCAGGAAGCAACGTCGGTCCAGTCCCCTCATACGCTCAAATGTGCATAGCTCACACACTCAGGACATGGCTGGCTTGCGACACCCATGGGTAGAATTCGTAGGTTTCATGAGATGCAGACTCCCAGCAGAGGACAGCATCTGCCTGGCCATAGGCATGTGTTGATCTATTCTCTCCAAAGAAGACAGCACCCAGCAATGTCCCTAAGACCTGATTAGACCTAAGCTCTCGCTGCTAGAACTCCTGTCTAAGAATTCTGCAGCAGCCCCATTCTGGAATTTACTGGTCTGTCAAGACAACACTTTCAATCTATATACTTCCCACTCTGTCCTACCTCATACAGGTGAGAAGGGAAGTTGGGAGATATTTCAATCCGCTTCAGTTAAGGCCACTCCAACTGGCAGTGTGGTGAGCAACCCAAAAAGAGTAAAAGATGAACGACCCCAACTAACTCACTCTATGTGTGTCTGTCTGTCTCTGTCTCCCTCTCCCCACGCCCCCTCCTCTTTCTTTTGGTACCTAGCCAAGAGAGAAAAGGAAAGAGGGACAGTTGGGCACAGTGATCACCATCCTCACTGACAGTTATGACCACCTCAGTAGAGACAATTCTTCTATTTTTCATTAAGTATTCATATGCATATTTTCTCCATCATTTTAGCATTTTTTTATAATAGATATTTTTTCTTATCATTTCAGGGTTCAGGTTTGTTTGTTTATTTTTGTTTTGTTTTTCTTGTTTCTTTTTGTCTCCTTCTCCCCCTAACAATCAAATTCTCTTCTCTCTTTCCCTTTCCCTTTACTCTGAATTTTCTATTTTATTTTTTTTTCTCTTCCTTCTTTATAGTCATCGCTTGCTACATCTCTTCAGCATTCTTTGTCGACATTTTGAACATTCTAAACTTTCCTTTACCTTCCTGGCACATTTTCATTCATCTATGAAATGTGTTTTTATAATCCTTAGAACTATTTGGTTTCTATAACTCCTGTCCCCATCATTCATGTTGTTGCAGTTATTAGTACTGGCATAGTTGACACCTGCTGTTTATTTCAATACCAGATCTAGTTCCTGACTATTTATTGGCTTTTACTTTTGGCAGTTACTGACCCCTCCGTTTCTATTCTTTGGGTAATCAGTGTTGTAAATGTCATAATAGGCACTGGTATTTACTCTAATGCTATATATCATTTGCTTTGGTTGTTGCTATTATTCATTTCCCCCTTTAGTATGAGGTGCTGGGAAATCTACAAGAACACTACAAGTTCACAAGCAAGGGATTCTGCTGCCAAACTAAACCCAGGCAACAGACAGCACAACTTGCTCCACACAAAAATTAACTACACTCAAACTTTAGTGATAGGGCTGGGGATGTGGCTCAAGCGGTAGCACGCTCGCCTGGCATGCATGCGGCCTGGGTTCGATTCTCAACACCACATACAAAAAAACAAAGATATGTTGTGTCCGCCAATAACTAAAAAATAAATATTAAAATTCTCTCTCAAAAAAAAAAAACTTTAGTGATATGTGATTGCAAAGAATATAGAGACAAGAGCCCAAAACTAATGACAGCTAATGACCAGGCCCCAAGTAGGAACACATGGGGGCCCCTCAGTTTGCACTCATGGCATTCACTCCTACATTGTAAAAAGAGAGAATTAACACAAAGACCGTGCATAATGCTTCTATAAAGGATCTCAATCTAGATCATTCTGTGACACTTTGGCAACAGAAGTCTGTGTCCTAAAAAGGCTAACACATAATAGTGGAAGAGAAATCCCTCTCAGCAGATGCATAAAACCCAAAACATGAATATAAAAAATATGAAAAATCAAGGTGACACAATGTCTCCTAAAGTTAATTCAGACTCCAAAGATATTGAAGTGGAAAAAAATATCAGATAAAGAATTCAAAAGAATGGTTACCAAAATGACCAATGAATTCCAAGAGAAAACAGAAAAAATAATTAAATTAATGAAAGAATTCAGAAGAGAATGTGAATGAAAAAATTAATATTAAGATAGAAATACTGGGGCTGATATTATGGCTCAGTGGTAAGAGCATTTGCCTTGCAAGTGTGAGCACTGGGTTTGATTCTCAGCACTGCATATAGATAGACAAATAAAACAAAGGTCCATTAACAACTAAAAAAAATTTTAGAAAAAAAAAGATAGAAATACTGAAAAATACCCAAACAGAAATGAAAGACACAATAAATCAAACAAAATGTTCAGTTGAAAGTCTCCCTAATAGAGTAGACCATGCAGAGAAAACCTTTAGACAAAATTCAGCACCCAATCATGATAAAAACCATGAAGAAACTAGGGATACAAGGAACCTACCTGAACATCGTAAAGGCTACATCCAACAAACCTAAAGCCAAAATCATTTTGAATGTGAAATGCCGCAGTCTGGCTGGGCACAAATCACAAGCCACTGAAGCAGGAACAAACTTTATTTCTGAACTCCACCAGCACACTCCACACACGCTCCCAGGAACTCCTCCCGAACGCCACACGGCTCCTCCAGGAAACAGCAGCCGGAAATATCCTCCTCAAATCCCTCCTCCTGCACTTCCCCAACAAATGGGAACTCTCTGGGATTCCCCGGGAATCCCCACGAGAACTCCAAAGTAGCGTGAGAACTACAAAGTAGCAGCCGAGGCGGATATTAATGCCTCGCCTGTCAATCAATACTATTGGCAAAATGCCAGGAGCCATTCCGACTCAGCTGTGGCTCTCAGCATCTCCCCCCTTCTGTTTAATTAAACAACAAGCAATGTGGCTTAGGGACCGTGCCTGTTAGGTTGTCCAATACAACATATGGTCCTTACCCATCATTGGATGAGCTGACCTCTAGGCTTCAGCCTCCTGTCTTAGGTTGGTACCACTGCAATTGGATCATACCCATCACTGACTACCGGTCCAGCATACAGCCATACTTATGGATAGGCCTTTGCACCAGTGGGGGGGGGGGGTGAGGTTCTTTGCCTCACCTCTGTTGGCCCCCAAATTTGGCCTTGGTGCCAGTGGGGGGGTGAGGTTCTTTGCCTCACCTCTGTTGGCCCCCAAATTTGGCCTTGGTGCCAGTGGGGGGGTGAGGTTCTTTGCCTCACCTCTGTTGGCCCCCAAATTTTAGACCATCACTAGCAGAAGGGAGGAGGACACAGAAACGCCACGACACTAAGCCAATTGACGGGTCCTTTGAAAAATTGTATCACCGGTGACACCATCAGCAAAAATAGGCCAGCACTACCACAATTCGCTGCACCAACAGATAGTTCACAATGTATACAAGTGATACATAGTCCAGGCAAGTTCTGCAAGCAGTGCAAAGAGGAGGAATCTATCAATATGTCCATTTCCTCCCAAAGTAAACTCCTCGATTGAGCATTACTTGTTGAGTTATTATTCATTGATGTATCAGTTTATACAGTTTACTGTGATAGCTATCAAAGAAGCTATAGTTTGGTTTTATCTTTCTTTTCACCGGCACTAGGATGAAGATAGGAATTCTGGCAATGATGGCTAAAAAAAATTATATAACATTCTAACAGGCACTAAGAAAACAATTTTCTGAAAAATTTACATTTTCCTGAACAGAATTATTAAATATAATGAAAAGCAAAGGTGAAAGTAAAATAACAGATCTGTAAACCTCCTTATTTATTCACATATTAAAACAATCCTCAACAGCTGTTTACCCAATTTAAATTAAACCATTTAAATCACGTGAATAAAAAAATTTGGATTCATTTTTTCATGAGCGCTCCTCATATATGATATATGGACACATGCACACACGGACATACAACACAAAACACAAGTGTGCACACAAACATACAACACATAAGACAATAGTAAAGGCCTTAAAGCTTTACACAGGTGAAATCTCCATTGCAATGTTTAAAAACTCCACAGTCAAAAAATAAAACTGATCAGAAAAACATTAACCTAGGTCTGTATGAGCTCAAAAAATAAAATAAAACTTTATGATGTGGGAAAAGGCAATAATAAAATAGATATTGAAAAAAGCATCCTGGTTAATCACTGTCGCAGATGTAAGAATAGCCAAACTGGAGCTCTAGATATCAGCTGTTATGGATTTGAGTCAAATCATCTTCTTTTTGGTCTGTAGAAATCGCTTTGGTTAGTCTCTGTGGAATCCAAATTGGCTGCTGTTCTCCCTGTGGAAACACACAAACAGAACCCCGACTCCAGACAATCACTGGGTCAGGACCTTTCCATTGTACTGTTAGAGTATCCTTCCAAAGTACCTTGGGCTTATGTACATTTTTGGGATACATATGCCTTTCTGCAGCACTAAGCCCTGATGAATCCAAATTTTAAAAGTTTAGAGTAAAAAGGGTTATTTTAAGTTTATCTTTGGGGGATATATACCCCCTTCCAATTCCCTCTTTTTGCTTTAATAAGTACATTTTAATAGTTTGATGAGCTCTTTCAACTATGCCTTGTCCCTGTGGATTGTATGGAATTCCTGTTATGTGAGTAATGCCAAATGATGAGCAAAATTGTTTAAAAGAGGTAGAAGTATAACCAGGACCATTATCTGTTTTTAACTGTTTAGGAACGCCCACAGTGGCAAAATTTTGTAAGCAATGAGCTATAATATCTTCATTTTTTTATCCGGCCTGAAGGGAGCCCATCAAAAATCCAGAAGAAGTATCAACTGTAACATGCAAATATTTTAATTTTCCAAATTCTGGCAAGTGTGTGACGTCCATCTGCCAAATATGGTTAGGTATCAATCCTCTAGGATTGACTCCAAGATTAACTTGCAGTAAAAAGGTCACACAATTTTGACATTGTTTTATTATATGTCTGGCTTGTTCCTTAGTTATTTTAAAACGCTTTTGTAAAGTATTAGCATTGACATGGAACCTTCTATGGAAATTTGTAGCTTCTTCTAGTGTAGAGAAAATATGTATGTCATGTGTAGTTTTATCTGCTAATTCATTGCCCAAACTAAGGGCTCCAGGCAATCCTGTATGTGCCCTGATATGTCCTATAAAGAATGGATCTTTTCTGTCCCAGATTAGGTTTGTATAGTGGAAAACAAAGAGAAAACAGTAGAGGAAGCGGAAATCCTACCAGCATCTTCAAGGGATACTATAGCATTAACTATATACTGACTATCAGAAAATAAATTAAATACAGAATCTTTAAACATCACAAAAGCTTGTAACACTGCATTAAGCTCTACCTTTTGAGCTGATTGTTTGGGTACTAAAAATGTAAAAGTTTGATCAAGGATAACTACTGCTGCTGTACCATTATTTGACCCATCAGTGAATATATTTGGAGCATTCATGATAGGTGTTTTTCTTGTCATTTTTGGAAAAACTACAGGATGCGAGGACCAAAAAGACATAAAAAGGATTAGATGGTAAGTGATTATCAAATGAAACATTAGATTTACACATGATTATTGCCCAAGTATTTAACTCATTAGCTAACTCATCAATTTGATCCATTGTATATGGAGTAATAATTTTATTGGGAGAAATTCCAAACACTCCCTTCGCTGCTTTTATTCCTTTGAGTATTAACTGTCCTACAGCCTCAGGATACCTAGTAAGAATAGTGTTAGGAGAATAAGATAAATGTATCCACAATAATGGAACTTCTTGCTAAAATACTCCTGTAGGAATATTTTTTGTTGATATTACAATAAATAATAAAGGCAAACTTATATCAATTCTATCCAAATGCATATTTTCCATATATGTTTCAATAATTTTTAATGCCTTTCTTGCTTCAGGTGTTAACGTGCGGGGTGATTTTGGATCTGATGGACCTTTTAGGATATCAAATAAAGGTCCCAACTCTCTTGTTGGTATGCCTAGATAAGGCCTTATCCAATTTATGTCTCCTAATAACTTTTAAAAGTCATTAAGTGATTTGAGTTGATCTACTCGTATTTGAATTTTTGGTGGACGGACCATGGTTGAGGATAATAGAACTCCTAAATAATTAATTGGAAAATTTAATTGTACTTTATCTATTGCTATCTCTAGATTATAATTTTTAATAAATTTGTAAGTGTGGCATAACATTCTAGCAATGTGTTTTTATCTTTGTGTGCTAATAATACATCATCCATATAGTAAAATATTTGTAGTTCAGGATTTTGATTTCTAAGTGGCTGGATTGCTTTGTTAACATAAATTTGACACATAGTTGGGCTGTTAGCCATCCTGTGAGGGAGTACTTTCCATTCATATCTCTTATCAGGACCTTCATGATTCAGTGCAGGGATAGTAAATGCAAAACGTGGACTATCCTCAGGATGAATTGGAATTGAAAAAAAACAATCTTTAATATCTATAGCTAAAACGTACCAGGTTTTTGGCAAAGCAGACAATTGAGGAATTCCTGATTGAGCAGGTCCCATAATAACCATCTCATTATTAATGGCTCTTAAATCTTGCAATAATCTCCATTTACCAGATTTATTTTTAATGACAAAAATGGGAGTATTATAGGGAGATATGGAAGGTTGTATATGTCCCTCTGTTAATTGTTGTTTGACCAGGTCATGGGCTACTTGTATCTTTTCTTTAGTCAGGAGCCACTGAGGAACCCATACTGGTCTTTCTGATTTCCAAGTAATTTTTATTGCCTCAGTGACCCCTTCTGAAAACCCAATCCATGTCTATTTATTCCTTGATCTATCTGAATTGGTGCTGCTATACCTTGTTCTTGTTCTCCTAATCTTTTTTCTTTCCTGAAACCTTGTTTAGCCCTAGTAGTGGGCGCATTAGGATTGATGTTATTTTTTAATGTCAAACCTAATTGATCTACGACATCTCGTCCCCATAAATTTATAGGAAGATGATCCAATACATATGGCTGTGTAGTTCCTTCACATCCTTCAGGATCCTTCCAATCTAATACCATTGCACTTCTATGGGGATTAGTTGCCACTCCTAGGCCTCGAAGTGTTTGAGTGGCTTGTTGTAACGGCCAATGTTTTGGCCATTCTTGACAAGAGATGATGCTAAGGTCAGCACCTGTGTCCAGTATGCCATTAAATTCATGTCCTTGAATATTTAGTTTTAGCATTGGGCGAGAATCTAAATTTAAAGACAGCATAGCCCAATCTACACCTGTGGAGCCTAATCCCCTGTAACCTCTTTCTATAATACGACTGGAAAATTTATCATGTAGGCTGGGTATTATTAATAACTGTGCTATTCTATCTCCTGGTGAAATTACTGATATACGCTTTGGAGAACTAGCTATAATTTTTATTTCACCTTCATAATCGGGATCAATTACCCCAGGACTTATCATAAGTCCTTTTAGAGTAGAAGAACTGCATCCTAACAATAAGCCTACTGTTCCTTGGGGAAGAGGTCCTTTTACTCCTGTGGGAATTATTTGAACTCCCATCTCTGCAGTTAGTACTGCTCTGTTGGAGGCTCAGATGTCCAACCCTGTGCTCCCTCTGGTTTGTCTGGTGTTTCTGGGTTCCTCCAGTGCCCCGTATATTTGTGGTCATGGGCCCCAGAGCATTGGGCCCCCCTGTCCGTTTTTTTGGCAATGGAGCCTGATGCCTTTTCCATGATATCGTGGGTAAACACCTGGTCCTTGTCCGTTTTTTGATAACAGAGTACCCTCTATGGTGGTTTGAGAACGGCATTCATTAGCCCAATGTCTCCCTCTACAGCATCGTGGGCAAATACCCGGTATTCTACTCCTTTGATACCTAGCTTTGTTAAACCCTCCTCCTATGGGGCAACTCCTTTTAAAATGTCCTGTTTGTTCACAATTGTAGCATGTTTTTGGCCTGGCATCTAAAGCCTATTGTACTGCAGCTGCCAAGACTTGCCCTTGTTCATTAATGTCTCTTCATAATTTAATATATGTGTTTAAATCTCCATGTTTCCATGGTCTAATGACCTCTCTGCACCAACGATTTGCTTGGTCATAAGCCAGTTGTTTAAATAATGGTATTGCTTGTTCTGTATCCCCAAAAACTCTGGTAGCTGTTTGAATAAGCCTATCTACAAATTCAGCATAAGGTTCATTAGCTCCCTGTATTACCTTAAATAATCGACCTTGTAAATCTCCATGTCCTTGTAAAGTCTTCCATGCCCTAACTGCACCTGCAGCAATTTGTGCATATATAGCAGGATCATATTCAATTTGTTGTCATTGACCCTCTTAAGGTCCTTTTCCTAACAACGTATCTAGATTTCTTTGAGGGTAACTGGCTGCTGCATTTTGCCTAGCTGTCTCCATGCAAAATTCCTCATTGGCAACCTTCCATAACAAATATTGTCCTCCATTTAGTACAGATTTACACATGCTAGCCCAATCTGCTGGCGTCATGTCCAAGTTGGTAATGGATTCGACCATGCTTACAGTGAGGGTTGCTTGAGGACCATAGGTTGTTACAGCCTCCTTTTTGAAATCTAAAGCACGGTGAATTCGCTGCCCTCCTGCTTGCTCAAGTACAGGGCATGCTAATCTTTGAGGTCCTATCTCAGGATCCCATCTATCAACTACGGGGGTTGAGGGCCACTCAGCTGTCTCTATAGGTGGAGCTGTTGGTTGAATTACGCCCTCTGGTGATAGAACGGTGTTAGTAGCAGCCTCCTGTTGTAGCTTTTTCCCTAATAGCTGTTTCTCCTCTAAGCTTTCTTCCTTTGAATTTTCTTCCTCTATCTGACTAGCTCAAGAGACCTTCTCTTTTACTTGATCTAAAATGTCTTTCTCCATGGTCTGAACCTCTAACAATTTACTTAACACTCTTTCAGTTTGTTTTTTACTAATTTCTAATCTACTATAAAGATAACGCAACCCAATAAGATAACACAAAACAAAAACGAAACAGAATGAAACAAAAACGGAACAAAAAATCGTTGTATCAATTTTCCTATTTTCTTGACATGTGCATTTGTGGTCTATTTCTATCTCTTCCTCAGGGGCGAACAACTTCAAACCTTGAGCCAACCATTTTTCCCAGTTTGCCTGAGAAAGTTCTAGGGATAGGCAGCTTGAAACAAAAACAAAACAAATCAAAACAAGAACACATTGTTTTTTGAAATGGTCACCCATTCTCTCGCCTTCCCTTAGGGGTAAGCAATTTCACTTACCCCCGAGCTTCAGGCATTCCCCTTACAGGCCACCAAATGCCGCAGTCTGGCTGGGCACAAATCACGAGCCACTGAAGCAGGAACAAACTTTATTTCTGAACTCCACCAGCATGCTCCACACACGCTCTCGGGAATTCCTCCCGAACGCCACATGGCTCCTCCAGGAACCAGCAGCCAGAAATATCCTTCTCAAATCCCTCCTCCTGCACTTCCCCAACCAATGGGAACTCTCCGGGAATCCCTGGGAATCCCCACGAGAACTCCAAAGTAGCATGAGAACTGCAAAAGAGCAGCCGAGGCAGATATTAATGCCTCGCCTGTCAATCAATACTTGGCAAAATGCCAGGGGCCATTCCGACTCAGCTGTGGCTCTCAGCAGTGAAAAACTGAAAGCATTTCCTTTAAAATCTGGAACAAAACAAGGATATCCACTCTCATAACTCCTATTCAATATAATGCTAGAAATTCTAGCCAGATGAATTAAGCAAGAGAAGGAAATAAAAGAGAGAAAAATAGGAAAGCAAGAAGTCAAATTATCACTATTTGCAGGTGGTGTGGTCCTATACTTAGAAGACCCAAAAATCTCTACCAGAAGACTCCTATAACAAACAAATTCAGCAAAATGGCAGGTTACAAAATCAACACACAAAAACAATAGCTGTCCTATATACCAATAAATAATCTGCTAAGAAGAATACAGGAAAACAATCCCATTCAGAATAGCCCCTCAAAAAAAAAAAAAAAGGAAAGAAAGAAAGAGAAGAAATCCTAAGAATAAATCTAACCAAGGAGGCGAAAGATTTCTACAATGAAAACTATAGAAGACTGAAGAAAGATATTGAATAAGACACATGAAAATGAAAAGACCTCTGATGTTCATGGAAAGGTAGAATTAATATTGTTAAAACACCAAACTACCAAAAGCAATATACAGATTCAATGTGATACCCATCAAAATACCAATGACTTTCTTTACAGAACTCGGAAAAACAGTCCTAAAATTCATTTGGAAAAATAAAAGACGCAGAATAGCCAAAGCAATTTTCAGTCAAAATAGCAATGCTGGACGCATCATAATACCTGACTTCAAATTATACTGCAGAGCTATAATAACAAAAACTGCATGTTAATGGCATAAAAACGGACATATAGAGCAATGGTACAGAATAGAAGACACCGAGATAAATCACACAGATACAGTCATCTGGTCCTTGACAAAGTTACTGAAAATATACATTGGAGAAAAGACAGACTTTTTAACCAATGATGCTGGGAAAACTGGTTATACATATGTTGAAGAACACGATGAGATCCTTATCTCCCCTCTGCACAAAAATCAACTCAATGGATCAAAGATCTAGGAATTAGACCAGAAACTATGCAACTCCTAGAACAAAGCATAGGGTCAATATTCCAACATATAGGCTCAGGCAACAACTTTCTCAATACGACCTCTGAAGTTCAGGAAATGATGCCAGGAGTTAGAAAACGGGATAGCATCAAAATTTAAAATTTTCTGCAAAGTAAAGGAAATAATTGAAAGTATAAAGAGAACCTACAGAATGGGAGAAAACTTTGCTATCTACTCTTCTGACAGAAGACTAATATCCAAAATATATCAAGAAGTCAAAAACAAACAAACAAACAAACAAATAACTCAGGTAATAAATGGGCAAATTAACTAAACAGCACTTCTCAAAAGAAGAAATACAAATGGTTAACAAATATTTGGAAAAAGTGTTCAACATTGTTAGCAATTGGGGAAATGTAAATCAAAACTACACTGAAATTTCATTTCACTCCATTTAGAATTACAGCCATTAAAAATATAAAACAGGGACTGGGGATATAGCTTAGTCAGTAGAGTGCTTACCTCGCATGCACAAGGCCCTGAGTTCAATCCTCAGTACCAAAAAAAAAAAAAGTACAAAACATAAATGCTGGAAAGCATGTGGAGAAAAAGAAACGCTTTTACAATATTGGTGGGATTGTAAATTACTACAACCACTATGGAAATCAGTATGCAGTTTTCTTAAAAAAACTAGGAATGACCCAGCTATACCACTCCTTGATATATATCCTAAAGAATTAAGAAATATGTATATATCCCTTAATAGAATTAAAGATTATATATCTTTATCTGTATTTATTTATCTTTATTATATCTATTTTATACACATATATACACATATATGTGTGTACACACACACACATACACATATGTATGAATTCACAATATCACAATAGCCAAACTATGGAACCAACCTAGGTTTCAATCAAGAGAAGAATAAATAAAGAAAATGTGGCATATATACACAATGGAATTTTATTCAGCCATAAAGAAAAATGAAAGTACGTCAGTTGCAGGAAAATGGATAGAACTTGAGAACCTTCTGTTAAGTGAAATAAGCCAATCTCAGAAAATCAAGAGCTGTATGTTTTCTCTCATATGTGGAAGCTAGAAAGGAAAAGGGAAAAGAAATGTGTGGGGTGTCTGAAAATCAAAGGGAGATCTACAGAGTTGAGGAAAGGGACCATAGAGAAGGAGTAGGAGAGAGAACAGGGAAATATCAGAGAATGATTATATTGCTATATTGTGTGCCTATACAAATACGTAACAATGAATTCCACCATTATGTAAAATTATAATGTATCAATAAAAATGTAGAAAAAAGAATGTAAATAGTATAACTATTTTATAAAAACTCTTTGGCCATTTCCTAAGCATTTAGATACACATTTATTTTATGATCTAGTCATTCTCCTAAATAATAAGCCAAGAGAAATGGAAACATATCCATATAAAGGCTTGTGCATGAATGCTTATAACTTTATTTGTAATATCCCAGAACAGAGAATGACCTAAATGTCCTTTAACAGGTGAATGAATAAACAAATCGTGGTGTACATATACCAAGGAATACTGCTCAGGAACAGAAAGAAGTGAAATATTGATACATACAACCACATGGATGAATCTCAAAATAACTATGCTAAGTGAAATGGGTTGGAGGAAAAAAGTTTTTCATGTAGTTTTTCACTTACATAAAACTTCAGGAAACACAAACTAATATAAGCAGGTAGGTTACCTGGGGGAAATAGAGGTGGGATAAGAGAGAGGAAGGGATTACAAAGGATCACATTTTAGTCAGATTATTGTCTGTGTCACAAATATCTGAGGTAAATTTCAAAGGAGGTAAAAGGTTGAATTTGACTCATGGTTGCAGGGTTTTAATCCATGGTTGCTCGGCCACATTGATTTGGGCCTGTGGAAGCACAGGGCATCATGACAGGAAGCACCCAGCAGAGAAAACCTGATCAACTCATCATGGTGGCTAGGAAGCAAAGAGAAAGAAATGGGCCCCTGGTCCCTACACCCCCTCTTGATGACACACCCCAATAGCCCCACTTCTTCCACTAGGCCCCACCTCCTATAGGTGCCACCACCTCCCAATAGTGCCACAGGCTGGAAATCAACCCTTCCACACAGGAGCCTTCAGGGTTATTTAAGAACCAAACCCTAATGGGATACAAGGAAAACTGTGGGTTCATAGAGATGCTCAGTATCTTATTGTGGTAGTGTTTTCATGGATACACAAGAGAAAATGTGTCAAATTGCACCTTTGAAATATGTTCACTTAGCCAGGTGTGGTAGCTCACACCTGTAATCCCAGCAGCTAGGGAGGCTGAGGCAGGAGGATCATGAGTTCAAAGCCAGCCTCAGCAAAAGCAAGGTGTTAAGCAACTCAGTGAGACCCTGTCTGGAAATAAAATACAAAAAAAAGAAAAGAAAGAAAGAAAAGAAAAAAGAAATATGTTTACGTACATTTCAATTGTATATCAATTATACTCCAATAAACCTAAAAGAAAAAAATCACCACTTCTTGGTCAATATATCATTTCTCCAATTGGAAAACTTCCTTCCCTGGTTACTGCCAACATGATTATTGGATGGGAGACCCAGAGTCTGGTTTGAATATGAGGTATCCCCCCAAAAGCTCTCGTGTTAATGCAAGAATATTCAGAGGTGAAATGATTAGATTACATGAGCTATAACCTAATTAGTCCATCCTATTTTGACTGGGTGGGAGCTGTAGGCAGATGGGGTGTGATTGGAGAAGGTGGGTCACTGGGGGCATGCCTGAATGAGTTCATCTCCTGGAGCCCCACCCCCTCCCTCTCTCTACTTCCCTGTGGACGTGAGCTGAGTAGCTTTCCTCTGTCTCAAGTTTTGTCCAAGATGTTTTGCCTCACCTGGGGCCTAGAGCAATGGGGTCATCCACCATGGACTGAACTACTGAAACCTTGAGCTCAAAATAAACTTCCTCCTCTAAGTTGTTCTTCTCAGGTCTTTGGGTCACAGCACAAAGACCTAATTAACATACCCAGTATTGATACCAGGTTGCAGCTCCCAGCTTGATTATAGACTTTTCTGAGTGCCTATTAAGCAAGGTCAGACATATTTGAGATGCTAAAATGAATGCAGAAACTGGATTAGAAAGGATTAGGGAAGCAACAGGGATGGGTAGAACCTGGGTGGGGTAGCTGGGTTCAAGATGTAGTGCTGCACCAGAAACCCATACAAACTAACTTAAGAAAGGAAAAAAGGGAACTTACAGAAAGGAAAAAAGAAAAGAAAATGAGACAGCTAACAGGACCAAAAGGAGTGCCACAGAATGAGATTTGTAACATAATGAGAACCAGCCTCTCCAATGGATCTCCATTGCAGAAACCAGGTCTTTCTGCCACCCCCCCCATGTGTTCTTTTTTATTGAAAAAAATATATATATGTATATATAACACATTTTTAGTTATACATGACAGTAGAACATATTTTGTCAGAATATACATACAGAAAGTATACTTTATTCTATTTAGGATCCCTCTTTCTGGTTGTACATGATGTGGAGTTATCCTGGTCGTGTATACAAATATATAAATACAAGGCTAGGAAAGTTATGACCATTAATTCTACTGTCTTTCCTATTCTCTTCCCCCCCCTCCCTTCCCTTCATTTGCCTTTGTCTAGTCCAATTTCTATTATTCCCTGTTTTGGGGTTAGCATCCACAAATCAGAGAGAACATTAAGCCTTTTTGGGGGGGTGGGCAGGATTGGCTTATTTTACTTAGCATGATATTCTCCAGTTCCATTCATTTACTGGTAAGTGCTATAATTTCATTCTTCTTTATGGCTGAGTAATATTCCATCATGTATATATAACACATTTTCTTTATCCATTCATCTGTTGAAGGACATCAGGTTGTTTTCATAGCTTGACTAACGTGAGTCAAATTGCTGTAAATATGGATGAGGCTGCATCACTGTAGTATGCTGATTTTAAGTCTTTGGAGTATAGACTACGGAGTGGGATAACTGGGTCAAATGGTTGTTCTATTCCAAGTTTTCTAAGGAATCTCCATACAGCAGATCCAGATCTTAAGGCAGGTTGAGCACCCTAATCTGAAAATCCAAAATGCTCCAAACTCTGAAATATTTTTGACCATTGACATTGCAAGTGGAAAATTCCACACCATGAAATTTGTTTTCATGTGAAAACTCATTCAAAATACTATATAAAATTATCTTCAGGCTATGGGTATATGGTAAATATCAAACATATATGAATTTCACATTTAGATTTGTAGCCCATCCCCAAGATATCTCATTATAAGTATACAAATATTCCAGGATCTGAAAACAGTCTAACATCTGAAATACTTCCCAAAGCCCAAGTATTTCAGCTAAGGGATAGTCAACCTATATTCTCACCTAGAATTCTCCTTCCTCTGATCATAAATCAAATTCCAGAGACAGAGTATCCCGTTGGACCACTTTGAGTCCTGTGCCTGCTCTTTGACTAGGGAAGATGAGCATCTTATTAGCAAAGACAATAAAATAAAATACAATAAAAGGGATTTGGGAAACTATTGACAAGCAAAAGTAGAATGAATATGAATGCAAAAAAAAATATCCCCAGCAAACGACCACTTTATCAACTATATATTGCTGCACAGTGGACTTAGTGGCTTAAGACAATGATTTCCTATCTTGCACAACTCTGTAGGTTAGCTGGGTGGTTCCTTTTCCAGTTTTGCCTGGCCTGCAGTTGCTTTCAGTGAAAGGCTGTTGGACTAGAAGCTCAAGGATAGCCACACTCTAACCTCTGGAGGTTGGTACTGGTGGCTGGCTGAGGCATCTTGTGTCTTTTGTAAACAGCCTCTTATCCTGCAACAGGCTAGATCTACTGCATTCAGTGACATTACAGCAGTGTTCCACGTGGAAGAAGGCAAAACCTGCCAGACCTTTCAAACCAGAGTTTGACCTGTAGAAACCATTTTATCTTTTCCAGCACATTTTACAGACCAGAGTAAGTCATCTTAGATTCCAGAAAGTAAAGAATAGACTGCACCACTGCCTGGGAGGAATAGCTAAGTCTCAATGCAAAAAGGATGCGTGCTGGGAGAGGGAGAGGAAGCCATTCTTTTGAGCTCCTATGCTAGGCCCCAACAGACCAAACCAAACCGGAGTCACTTGTGTTAAGTGTCACATAATCAAACTGAAATTTTAAAAACAGGAAAATCCCCAGCTTAAAAAAAAAAAAAAGAGGAAATTCACAGCAACCCATCAAAAGGAGCTCAGTCAATCTGAGCTGACATGATAAAGAGGTTCCCTCTGCTTCAACCCATACAAGGGAATTAACCTGAAGTAACCTGATGTTAACCAATCAATCTACTTTTGTACAACACTGTTTCCTGGTTCCTGTGCACAGTACCTCACAAAATCTCACTGTTATCCACCCCCACAGAGTTCCTGTCTATTTTATAGACTGAATGCTGCTGGGTTTGTGAATCATTAATAAAGTCAATGAGATCTTAAAAATTCAATTGAAATTGGATGTTGAAATTTTGTTCTTGGACACCACCAAATGAAGTACACCACTATCAAAATACTTTATTTTCCTTGTATATGAAATGAGAGTGATAAGACTTTAAGGATTATTATGGACTAAATAAAATAACATTTTAAATGCCTAACATATAAAGTCCTTTTTTTAAAATGTCATCATAGATTATGAACAGGGCTATCTGAAGGGAAAGTCTCTTGTCTAGAATATTTGCAGTGTCGCCTGCCCTCTTTTCCTTGAAGGAGTCTCCAGAGTATATGACAAGGAACTGAGTTTTTTCTAGAACTTGTGGGGTAAAGAGTTCCTTACCCCTAAATAGGGGAAGAGACTAAATACACTAAATGTCTAATTTGATTTTCCTTCACTTCTTTTAGTCTAGTTTATGTGTGTACATTGGCCAGTGTCCAATCAGAAAAACAGAAATGCTCTAGGAATTTCAGTAGAGGGAAGTTAACATAGGAAATTGGCTACAAATGTGTTAAAAGTTCTGAAGGAGAACAAAGGGGGAAGCAGAGATCACTGAGAGATTAGTAATCGCAGGAGCTACTGCCTAAGGCTGACCGAACCAAAGAAGAAATGCTGTTATCCAGAATCCATGATTGCTGAGGTTACTGGGATACCCACTGCCCCACCGCTGTGTTGGAAACTTTCAGGAATCCAGGAAGCTGAACTTGAATCAATGGTTGCCTGTTACAGATGCTGATGCAGCCAGACCCACAGCCAGGGAATGCTGTGGTATAGAGGCTGCAGGAGCACCCCAGCCTCTGGGCTATGAAAATTCTCCTACCTGAGCAGAAACTCACATTCACTCACCATCACTGCTGGCACGGCCAAAGACTTCAACAGATGAAGAAATAAAAATAGATTGCTCCCCTCCACCTTCTTTCTATCTCTCACCAGCCTCTCCCATTGGTAGACAGCCATCTGGGAATTATGGGAAATGTAGTTTGCAGGCTTCCAACCCTTCTTGAGAAGGGCAGGGAGAGTGGGAGTATACTGGGGAAGCCAACAGACAACTAACCAGCACAAAGTGTGACTTATGCACAGATGTTTCCCATAGTACTGCTGCATGTGTGTATCTCCAGATGTTTTCCATTTGGGTCTGTTTGAAGTGAAGTGAACATGGGTTGAATGTTTCAAAACTTCTAATAGAACACTATCACACCACATTTAACCATCCGATGATCAAACCCCTCTTCCTTCTGGCCTTTTCCTCTTTTCCTCTGGGTTTGGCACATGATATATAAATTCTGGCAAAAAAAAAAAAAAACAACTTGCATTTCACAGTCTACTTCATAAAACACTAGTGGGATATTTCTAGTCTCCTGCTTCTATCTTGTCTCCTGACTGTCTACTTGAAAGTGCTTAATTAAATACCAAGTGCACTGCATATATTATACAGGGCATCTCATGCAACAGATACATAAACTCCTTGTCTTTCTTAAATGGTCTCAAAACATTCTCCCAGTGTCTCTTCAAAATTGTCTATCATTCTTTTGGGGGGGAGGCAGGGGCAGTACCAGGGATTGACCTCTGGGCACTTGACCACTGAGCCACACCCCCAGCTCTATTTTGTATTTTATTTAGACACAGAATCTCACTGAGTTGCTTAGTATCTCAGTTTTGCTGAGGCTGGCTTTGAACTCGGGATCCTCAGCCAAAGTCACTTTCTTTCTGATCTATTGTTGGAATTAAGATGTTAAGTAACTAAGATCAGGAGGAATGCCAGGTAACAGGACAAGAGTAGACAATTTCTTTGGACACAGGGTATAGAAGCAGGGAGGAGAGCCCTGGGGCTGGGATGACAGTGTATTTGTCCCAGTTGTTTTATACTTTGTGGCCTCTTCACTGCTAACATCGCTCAGAAGTTGAGAGAGGACTGAGCTACTTCCGTTTTTTTTTTTCCCTAAGAAGGCAGTATAAGTTTGAATTTTGGGTTCCAGCCTAATTTCCTACTGATTCCCCCAGGTGGGCCCATTTTTCCTACATGCACTCCAATTTGTAGGATTAACTCTCCACTGAGAAAGCTCCTTTCATCACACACAAGACCTTCCTTTCCAAGAGGTTATAAGTATTGTAAGGCAGAACCCAAGCCTGCTCTTTAATGGTATTCCTAGAGACCAACTACATCACTGTGTACCCAGGGATTGATCTATAAATAGCCCTGACCAACTGAAAAAACATATTAACCTTTTTATAAACAAATCTCCAGTATTTTTGGAAAAATATGACCGCTGAGGACAATTTTATGGGCTCACATTGGGATATGTGAGCTACATTTTGAGCAACTACAAAACATTAAGAAGTCAGTGACAAGGAACAAAATGAAAGTAAGCAATAAATATATTGCCATTTTCTAAAATCTCAGAGTTTTAAAATGGGGTGCCATCAGACAGTATTTTCTGCCTTCATCAGACAGTATTTTCTGCCTTCATCTTGGAGTTATGTCCTTATCCTCCAAACCTTGCTTTCCTCCTCCTCCTTCTCTTGGGGAAAAGGAAGGAGGAAGAGATGGAGGTGAAGGCGGAGAAGGAGGGAACTATTGGGAAACTGGGAGGGTACTATTGGGAAACTGCTAGCTAAAAATTCCTTCTGTCTCCACATTTTGTCCTCCTAACCTACTTCTGTGAAAGAGCCCAATGGTCAAAGCATTACCCATTTAAATCAAAGGGAACTCAGAAAGGGGGGGGTGGTATAGAGAGAAAGGGAGAAAGAGGATCTAAGGTCATAGAAAAAGCTATTCCAGGTGAATATCACTTATAGAAAAGTGTTTTTAATACCATTTTGTGAAAAGAAAAAAAAAACATTATAGAAAGCAGGTAAAACCAAGGAATTTCTTCTCAGTGAGGAATTTGGTGCTGGTTTTTGGTATTTCAAAATTAATTCACTTTTTTTTTTTAGCAAGTGAAAAGAAAAGCAATAAGGGTGCTCTGCAATCCATCTATTATACAACATGTGCATAGAGATCATTCAAAAAGCTTGAAATAATAGATCTCAGTGGCGGTGATTCCTTAAAACCAATCCCCAAAAAACAAATGCCGAATGTTTTCTTTAAGGTGATTGACCCATAATGGGGTAGGCAGGGGGAGAATGGGAGGAATAAACAAACTCTAGATAGGGCAGAGGAGTAGAAAGGAAAGGGAGAGGGCATGGGGTAATTAATGATGGTTGAATGTGATGATCATTATTATCCAAAGTACAGGTATGAAGACATGAATTGGTGTGAACACACTTTATATACAGATATGAAAAATTGTGCTTTACATGTGTAATAAGAATTGTAATGCATTCCACTGTCATGTATTTAACAAATAAAATCAATTAAATATTTTAAAAAATGGATTGGTTCTAACTCTGAATGAACTCCATAGACATTTCAAAATATTGCTTTCCTGTCTTCGATGTTAGCTCTTCTCTTCACTGTGGAACAACAAACACTGCTGCAGAAAATAGATTTTCCCACAGGTCTGGAGTATTCAACTCCAAATGGGTTGGGATTGGTGGCAAGTGCATGATCTTCTATCTCTGGGTCTGAGAACCCTCTTTCCTTCTCTGTGATTCCATATTTCTATTACTGAAGAATTTACCCAATAACATGGGAAACATCTTCTGGAGAGCAATACCGACTCCAACTCCTCTTGTACATTTTCTGCAGTATGCAGAAAAGAAGTCATAACTTAAAAGTAAAATTCACAGATAAACATTTGGCCAACATCTAAATCTTAATAATCTGAACTCCCAGTGTAAGGGTAAAAGAAATTGAAGTTAAAGCGTAAAAGTTAAAGGGTAAAAGACCGGGTGTTGTAAAGTTTCTAAGCTGCAAGGTCTGAGTTAAAATGTAAAGGATTAGGTATTGTTAGGTTTCTATGTTACCTGCAAAACGTGAAATCCCTGTAGCTGTTAGGACAATACTGGAATTGCCCAGTAAATATTCCCACTGACTCCCTGGTTGTCCAATAACTAGGGCTCTGTGTAACTGGTCACGTAGTCCTTTAGGCCCTAAAACCAATCAGTTTGAATGTGTACCCCGTTTAGAAACGACCTATCACTCCAGCCTGACCTGTTCCCGCCAATGAATGAACTAATCATGTTTAGAAGTTGTTGTTCAATTTTCCCGCGCCTCATGATGATTTGTTCTGATGTATACAAAGCCCTCCGCCCTCCCCAAAAAGTGTACTTAAGCAGTGCTCAGCCCCTGCTCGGGGCTCTGGGCTGTTTTCCCTTCTTGAGTGGGCACGGAGCCCCAGTATGCTGGTTCAATAAATCCCCTTCTGCCAATTGCATGAGTGGTCACTTGGTGGTCTCTTTCTCCGACGCTTCGCCTGATCCTTACACCAGTGTCTTATGGTGCACTTTACCCAATGTCATTAACAGTTACGTGAATATTCAGACACTTCAGACCATCAGAGCTAGAGTCTTCCTGGGGCAGCTAACCCACCAAAGTCAGTGGTGTCTTCCACTGCTGGGAAATATGCTGCCTCAGACTGGGTTTGAGTCTCACACCTCTGAAACCAGATTTAAAGACAGGTAGTATAGCTAGCTAACTCAGGTCTGATGGAGAAAATGGAGTTCAATCGAGTCAGACAGAGGAAATCGGAAACTGCCCCTGGGAGATTGAAATGTTAATGTCCCCAAAGCCTGGCCTCCACTGCCCATCCTGAATTGTCAATAAAGCAACTCTGGAGGGAGCTGAAGGGGAATTGCTAATTAATTCTCCCTGGGCCCCCTTCCTGCCCCATCACTCCTCCCTGACCTTCCCACTGGCACCCCCTCACTCCATTACATATGCAGGATGAGGGGAAATGAACAAGATAAAGGAGAGGAATGTAAAAGGACAAAGAAAACTTTAGATGGGATGGGACTTCCTCATCCCACGGTTTCCACCTTTTGGGTCCCTTTCTTCCACCAGGGAGAAGTCTGTTCTACTATCCTTCAAATAAAGCCTCTTACTTTCTACTTCATGCTTGCCACTTGCCTCTGAGTGCTTCTCTGGTGTTGTACTTCAACATTTGAGGAAGCAGGACTCCTCAAGGTAACCGGCGGTATCACCTCCAGTCCTATATGTTGCTGCTATGTCCATTTACCTAGTGATAAGTTCCTCAAGAAAAGTACAGCCCAGTGGGGTTGCTATTGTCCTTGGATCTTGCTCCTGGACATGAATTATATGTGCTGCTTTCTCCTGGACGTGAGTTATATGTAAAAGAACTGCTCTCTGGGCCAAAGTGACAAACTGATGTGACTCCATTTTTGAGAAAACAGCTTCTACCTCAAGGCCTGTTCTTGGAAAAACCCACAGAGCTTCCTAGGCACATAGCCACCCTGCTGAGTTGTTTGTCTGAAACGAACAGGAGAGATCTGCAGCACCAGGTGTCCCTGACTCAGTCAGGCTAGGTGAGGACCCATAGCAACCCCCTAGCACCACCCATCAGCATGAAACAGGAAAAATACCTGGGATGACAGATGACCCCCCAGTAGTTTATGGTGGTTGATAACATGTTGGGAAACCATGTAGTTCAGCACGTACACCCCTCATGGCTTAAACCAATCAGTTCAAACGAATCCCCCTCTTATACTAACCAACTTGTTCCCACCAATGAATGTGCTAAGCAATGATATGAGTTGTTGTTTGATTTTCCCGCAGTGTGAAATGATTTGCTGTGTGATGTTGTGACACATAGAGTATCCCCCCCAAAAACCTATAAAATCTCACTGAACAAAGGACCGGCACTCACTCCTTGGGACCACTGTGTCAGAAACAGTCGTGAGTCCAGGCTCGAGCTTGCAATAAAGACTCTTGTGTGATTGCATCAGATTCGGCTCCTGGAGTTCTATTGGGGTCCCATGAATCTGGCATTACAAAAGAACCTCTCACCAATGTCTCTGCTTCCACAAAATTATCAAAGCAACAGCTTCCCTCTCTGGAGGCTGCCTCACCTGATAGAAGTCCCTGGGTGTGGCCTGGTAACACTTAGAACTCAGAGCAGCTGGGAGGAGGTCCTTCACAGAGAGAAAGCACATTTTGACACCTTCAGTGAATGAACTTTTCCAGACTACTCTTCAGCAAGAGATTTGTTTCAACATCTGATACACATATTTATTTATATATTTTTAGGTCATTTCCTGGTAGCAGTCAGGAATTGTACTGATGACTGACTTTTTAAATAATTCTGCAACTGGCCTCACTGTTTCCCAAAGCCTTTTACCCAGAGACAAGGCCCTGTGACCCAGACATCAATGTGAGGCTGGCAGTGGAGCCATCTGACACCAAGTGGCTGGGAAGTCTATTAAAATACTTCAATTGGTAGTCCTGTGCTTTGCTGGATAAACTATTTTTCTAAATATAGACTATAAGTATTCACTCCATACAAAAAATAAAATGAGACATCTAGTCTCAGAGAAACAATGCACCCCCCATTGTTACTTTATGCACACTCATGTCCTCAATCCCTTCCTAGTTAGTCTCCCCACCCCCTGGCCACAATGAACTGGGTATTTGTTTGCTGACTATAATTCTGGTTTCATAGTCCTCCCTCCCTTCATGTTAGAAGTTGCAAAGTTGCATAAACAACCTTATCTTTTGGCAGCAATTAAAAATACATATATATGTCCTTTTCTTTTCTCCCCACTGCCTGCCTACCATGTTATATCATATTATGTCAGCTTCCCAGGTTTTTCTCTAAAGGATTGTCCTTAAATACAAGGCACACAGAAAAACACTGCCCTATAGGATTGCTAATCCAGTGGCATGACTGGAGTTCAGTGGATTATGAAGATTATGGTGTTAATTGAAGGTCAAGGTCCACTGTAATTCATGCCACTCCTTTAAAACACAAAGGCCCGATATCATTCTCACCACCCCAGCATAAAATCTGATACCTTGGAATCAGGTTGGGTGTGGCAGCACAATGATTTGCTGAAACCATCTAGCAAGTAAATATTTGCACCTGCCAGAGCTGCTTCATGGAGCTAGAGCTGAGGGAGAAAAGAGAAGTTACCTTCTCAATTCCTTACTCCTCGTGCCTCGAACAAACTCCCCATTAAAACCAAGTTTAACTGTTCCTCTTTTGTAAAGCCTTTCAAAGAACTCATAATTGCCCTTGGTAGAGCTCCTTAATGAGTAATTTAAATCCAATTCACTTATATATTGAATTTGATCAGCACTTACTAATCCATAGCATGTAACTCATTTTTCATGATTATTTCTTAAATGAGTGAGTGGAAAAAATTGCACATGCCTACCTGATTCCCAAATCTCTTTCTGAATCTTTTTGTAACAGCGATAGAGCACGCTGCAGCTTTTATTTCTTTTTTAGTCCCACCTTCCCATAGCTCTCTCTTCTCGGGAAAATTTCAATGAACACTGACACACTGTCAATATCTTTCATGTTATGCAGAAATGAAGGGGGTCCCCATTGTCTGCGGAAAAACAGCATTTACAAGTCTTCCAGCATCCCACCCTTTTTTTTTCCAAATTATGGGGCCTCAGTTTCCCTGATTGTCTCTCTGGCTATCCTTTCACCCTCAGGAGGATTTGTTTTTTCCAACAACATGGCATGCAGTGCTGGGTGTGGTCTAGCCTGGGCACAACTGATCACAGAGTTTATTTCTAAGTGAACAGCAGGCAGCAGGAGAAAACCTGAAAATAAAGTGATTTCTACTTGGTGCTTCTGGAACAAGGATCCAAGGTCTTCAACAAGGGTCCAAGGTCATCCCTGAGTCCAGGAGCAAGAGTGTGAGGACAGGTGCAGCAAATGGCAAGGACAGAAGCACAGCACAAAGTGTCTTCAATGTGCACAGCTGGGAGGAGCTGGGGAGCCACAGAGTGCACACACAAGTTCCTTCCCTCCAGGAGTGTCACCTCCATATGTAGAGGGTAAATTTGAAAGGAGAGGAAAGAAAGAGACTCAGAGACAAACAGGGGGAAGAGAAGGAGAGGGAAGCAGACAGGGAAAAAAATCTAATTGGGGATGAATTATGAGGACAAGAGATGGTTTTAGAGTAAATCTGAAGCCCTGGGTTCAATCCTCAGCATCTCATAAAAATAAATGAATAAAATAAAGGTGTTGTGGCCAACTACAAGTAAAAAATAAATATTAAAAAAAAATAAAAGCAAATCTGAAGGCTCGTGTTGTAACTTAGTAGTAGAGCACTTGCCTAGTATGTGTGAGGCCCTGGGTTCGATCCTTGGCACCACATAAAAATAAATACATCAAATAAAGGTATTGTGTCCATCTACATCTAAAAACTATTCTTTTTTTTAAAAAAAAGAGTAAATCTGAGGTTGAAAAACAGGTAGAAATTCATTGCACACATTAATATAGAGAAGGCCCTATATCTATGGGGCCAGGGTATGGATTTGAAAATCCACCTATCTAATGGGTGCTATGTTAATGAGGCCTTTTCCCCATCTATGTCCTGTGAGAGGCAGAGCATTAAAGTTATTGAAGGATGCATCTCTGGAACTACCTCTTCTGCTTTTATTTCATCCAGGAGTCCCAATGCCACAAAAAAGCAGGAGGATGCTTTACAGGGGAAATTATAGGGATGAGGCAGCTGGGAGGCTAAGTCAAGAAGCAGCAGTTTGTGTAAGTTGAGCCTAGGGGCATTACTGCCTTTTGGGGAGAAGGTTTTAAATGCCCACAGTCCAAAACCATGAGAACAGCAGCCAGGCTTGTGTGTGAATTACTACCTCAGGCCATCATGATTGCACCAGCCAGTGGTATCCAGGCCAAACACATCTCACCAGCCCACCTAATACCACAGTCCACCATGTTGGATGGGCTTCCATGTTTTCTTCTCTTACCTTGAAGGTAATCCTCCACAGCTTTATTCATTCTTTTTTTTTTCTTTTTCATTCTTGAAAAAGAACTCACAGTTCTCATTACTTCTACCAATTATAGTTTGCTCTTACTCAAGTTTTCCAAGCACACTAATATTTTGAAATAAGGAAAAATTAGACTTTTCAAAATTAAATTGAAAGCTTTGGCATTGCATTTAAATCTTTAAATAATAATAAAAAAGTCTGGCCAGCCAGCCAAAGTATCATCTATTAATGCAAATAGGAGCTGGTTTCATGACTTCAACAAGATGGACTTTCCACTACATCTGCAGAAGTTGTTAGTGAAAATGAAGAATATGCAAAGATGCATCTCCTGGTACATAAAAAGAAATGAATGACCAAGCAGGCTACTTTAGGGATTACATTTTTAATTTTAATGAAGTAGGTCACTATTAAAAAAAAATTATCCCAAAGAACATTCCATTATCAAGGAGACAGAATGAGCCAGAGTATCAAACTTCAAAGAATGGACCAACTGACGTAGATGAAATGCCAGTGGAAAGTTAACCGTACTGATATTTTTTTTTATTAGCATTTTTGTTTTTGTTAGTGCTCTGGTTATAAATTTCTTAAATTTTGAGTACTATTCTTCAGTCTTAATTTTCCATTCATCTTAATCATTTTTCATACTTGATTTTGCAGAAGTGAAACTTAGGGTGTGGGGGATGGAATGGATGAACAGATGGAGGGACAATAGAAACTCCAGTATTTGGCAATTTCTGCCTTATATTGACCTCTGACACTTTTTCTGGTTTCTTGTATCATTTAACTTTACTCTTTGCATTAGTTTTCTAATGTTGCTCTAACAAATTACCATAAAGTTGGTGGCTTAAAACAACACAAATGTGTTACCTTAGTCCCAATGTCAGAAACCTGTGATCGTTTTTACTGGACTAAAACCAAGGCATAGGCAGGTTATTTTCCTTCTTATATTTTCCAACTTCTAGTGACTGCTTTAGTTCCTTGGTTACCTTCCATCTTTCAAATCCAACAACAGTTGGCCAGATCTTTTTACATTATATCATTTGAGCTCTCCTGCCTTTTTCACTTAATGGACCCTTAGGTTACACCAAAACCACCTGGTTCATCTAGAATCATCTCTTGATCTCCAATTTTTAACTTAATCACATCTGCAATATTCCTTTTGTGATACAAGGTAACATAATTGAAAGAACCTAGAAATGATGTTTCATATCTTCTAGGTCATAAAAGAACATCGACTTTCTGTCTGTTTGCTGGAGCACTTGCACTTGGATCCCTGAGCTTCCATGTTAAAAGTCCAGGTGCCCTGAGGCCGCCATGCTGTGAGGAAATCACACCACATGGAAAGACTCTGGGTAGGTGCTCCAGTCATCAGCCCTCATCTTCCAATGGTCCAGTCAGGCACCAGATAACTGAGAGAAGGAGTCTTTAATATACCCCAACCGCTGTGTTACTCCCAGCTATCAAGGTCACAAATATGGAACAAAACAAGTCTTTCCTACTGTCCAATTATTAAACCCACAAATTCCATGAGCATAAATAAGATTGTTGCTTTAATCCTCTAAATTTAGAAGTCACTTCTCATGCAGCAATAGTAACTGAGGCACCAGGTAGGAGCAATATCAAAGTACAAAACAACAACAGTTTGGTTTAATCATCTTAATTGGCTTTATTTTTTTATTGTAGAATCTGGCAAAATGTCATTCATAAAATAGAGTTCCAACATGCAGAGCACAGGGGATTGGTTTTATACTGAGAAAAGGGCTGAAGAAAATAAAAACAAAAAAACAAAGAAAAAAGTAGATGGGTCATTTCTCTCTTTTTCATTTTTTTAAAGTGACATAAAACAATTGTACAGGCAGCCCTGTGAAAAGTAAACAATTTATGGACTAGGATTTGTCACTCCAAGTTACTCCCTTGTAAGGTGGGGAATGGGAGATTAGACAATAAAAAATAAATTAAACCACTGGTTGGTTAATATCAGGTTACTTTAGGTTATCTTTTTGTGTGTGTGAGGATTAGGGCAGAGGTAATTCTGTTATCATGCCAATTGAAACTGTACTGTTCCGGAAATTTGTCAGTTATCTCTGTAAATCTTGATTCCTTGGAAGGTCAAATAAACAGGTTAGTTTCAATTGGTGATATGAAATATAGTGTGTGTGACTCCATTTTGACTTTTAGCCTGGTCTGTTGGGGTCTAGTACTGGAGCTTAGCCTCCAAACAATGGCCTCCTCTGATTTCTATTTATAAGCAGCAGACATATTTTCACTGAATTTATTGTCTGGGAAGTTTTTTTTTTTTTTTTTAAATCAGAGTTATGACTACAGCCATTATGTTAACAGATAAATGAGCATCTGGGATGACTAGAAGACCATTAGTGGCTTCTCCAGAGTCTCAGACACAGTAATAAATGAGAGAAAATATGACAAAATCAATTCTAAGAGCATTATTTTACTATAAGCAAGAAAAAATATTCTCTGGGAACAAACCATGTTTCTACAAGAGAAAAGTGAGCCGAATTTTGATGCCTAGAGATCACTGAGAAAAGGCACTTATCTCCTTGCCACATCCCCCAGAGTGAACTGCCCCTAGCCCAGGGCAGACCACCACCAATTCTGGCAAGAGTGGCCTCCGTCGGACACTTATCAAGGAGGTGAGGGGCAGCCCTGTGAAAAGCCTTCTCTGTGGTTTTATGCATTTGTCTTTTATGTCACAGTGTAGTGCACGCGTGCACACACACACACACACACACCGACTGCACAGCTGACAGTGAGACAGGACTTCCTGGTGCCTGGGTGTAGTAATTCTTGCTGGGAAAAAAAGGGAAGTGCACACTTCCGGTGAGTTCTGCCTTATGCGGCTAAAATGTGAGGAACTTGGCAAACTACCCAAATCTATAAGAAAGACTGATGAAGGAAAGGGAAATAATCCCCACCAAAGCTGCTCAAGTAAGAGATCATTCAAGGATCTTTCCTTGTATGGGAGGAGTTAGAATGAAAAAAAAAAGCTAGGTCAATTTTGTCATATTATCTGTCAGTGACGTAGTCTCTGGGTCACTGTACAAGACCTTTGGGAACCCAATTAATCACTGTTTTGGGGACTAATTTTTTCCTTTGCTTAAACTGTCCAAAGAATTGTATCTAAACTGTAATGACAAAATAGAGTCCTTGATGTTTCTTCTCTGATTAAATTAATTCAGCAATAATTATTTATTGAATATTTATTATTTACTACTGAGCAGTTAACATCAAAAATGTTCATTGGGATAAAGACACCCCCCAAGGGGAAAAAAAAACTTTTAAAATATGTAATAAGTGGATTTTCTGCCAGGTGCAGTGGCACACGCCTGTAATCCCAGCAGCTGGGAAGGCTGAGATGGGAGGATTGCAAGTTCAAAGCCAGCCTCAGCAAAAGTGAGGCACTAAGCAACTCAGTGAGACTCTGTCTCTAAATAAAATACAAAATACGGCTGGGGATGTGGCTCACTGGTCAATGCCCCTGATTTAAATCCCTGGTACCAAAAAAATAGATAGGTAGATTTTCCTTCTGAGGAGTAGAATTTATTCTGCATTAAAAATCTACTACACATTCCAAGGACCCACCCTTATATTTAAAATATCAAGCTCCCTTTATATCCTGAAATGTGTAAACAGGTACTGGGTCTTGGTTTGAGGGTGCTTGGTCTTACTTAGTGTAATCACCTACCAGACACCCTCAATTATTTGGTCACTACATAGCCAGATGTCTATCATACCTGGGCTGACATGCTGGAAAAAGTCCATTACAAAAATCTTGTATTAAGGTAGTATTAACTGCTATTGCACATAAACTCTCAAACCCCAGAGACAAAACACTATCCAAATATATTTTCCATTCGTGTCATGTCCAAACAGTACAAGATGAAGAAAAGCTCCACTCCACAAAATCCTGTGAAGACCCCAGCTGAGAGAGGTGATGCCACCCTAAAGTGTGACTCCCAATGCCACCAACGGCACTGATACCCAGCAAAAGCACGGGATGGTGAACGCAAAGGATCACAGGTCAACAAGGGCCAAGTTTTATGGGACAGGCCCAAAAGAGTTGTACATTGCTTCTGCCCACCTTCCAATAGCTAGAACCAAGCCATCTGGCTCAAGTTAGAAGAGAGTGGTTCTGGACACTGCCATCCCAGGCTGAGCAGCCACTTTCCAGCAACACAGAAAGGGAGCAGTGTTCTTTGGTGAATAATAAACCCTTGTGGCCACACTTATCATTTACACTGAATTCTGCCCACCCAAGCTTTGGGATAGATGCCATAAATTATTAAATCAAGTCTCCAGATCCACAAGACCTTGCATATCTGTCTTAGTCTGTATTACAGTTAGATTGGAGGAGTTCTATGGAATTAAGAGATGGTGCCTTCCATGCATACATGGAAAAGATGAATGAGGTTATGCCTGCCTGGCTCAAACTCAGTACAGGAACATTATGACCCTTTGTGTTCCCAGGGCTCATTTACCCAAAGAGGTCCACCAAACGCCAGAGGACTTTATGTAAGAGAATTGTGTTCCTTAGTTCTCAATGATAGATGAACCCATTAATATTAGCAGTACCCCTTGGGCAGCTCTGGGACACTGGCACCAGGCATCAAGAAGATTTGCTATGGACTAGGCCCTAGCTATAATTTCACTTAGTAATAAATTCAACTTGTCCTTTTCCCCCTGTGGACAGCTAGTTATGATATAATGGGTGAACTTAATGTGGAGGAAAAGCAAGTGTGTTTAGAGAATGTTCATTTACACAATGAATTGGCCTGCTCTATGGACCCGTCATCCTCCTTTCATGCAAATTTAGATAATTTTTTAAGTAATGGTAATATAAACCACCATTTATTGTTATCCTATTACGCTAGGCACTGTGTGAAGTACAGTATAATTAAAAAAAAATTTTAATAGCAACATCAGCTCTGCAAGGTAGACATTATCATTTTTAAATGAGGTACCTCAGCAAGGTTGGTAAGCTCCTTCAAGGTGAATGATGAATGTCTGGGCTGAGAACCTGAGTCCAGGCTCGTGTAACTCTCAAATGTATTCTCCTCTCTCCATGCTACATGAGTACCACCAGTTCCTCAGCTCAACACAAGGCAACAATCTACCCATAATCCCTTCTTAAAAAGACCTACCCAAGTAAGCCCTCTAAGAATACTCTGTGCCATCATGAAACTTGTGCAGAAAATTTGAAGAAGATACATTGTTGAAGAGTAAGTGTTCATCATATATAACTGCATATGAACAAATACTACTCCTACTCCTCTTCAGCCATGTTTAGGATAAGTTGCAAAGACACGAATGATGTTTTGGATTCTTGTAAGTGTTCACGTCATCATCAATACAGAAGCCACTCATCTTCATCTCCCATATCTGCTCCTTCATAGTCAATAAATCAATAATGTGGGGCTGTTGTTGTAGCTCAGCAGTAAAGCGCTCGCTTAGCACGTGCGAGGCCTTGGGTTCAATCCTCAGCACCACATAAAAATAAATAAATTAAATAAAGGTATTGTGTCCAACTACACCTAAAAAATGAATATTTTAAAAAATAAAAAATAAAAAATAAATCAATAATGTATGTATCCCTTTTATTTCTCCAAAGATGTTATAAAAGCAGCATTGACTCAGAGAGTGACCAACTTGTCACTCCAATAGTCCTTTTGCCAAACCATAGATTTTCAGAAAGTTTCTAAAGCCAAGAATCCACCACAGAGGAGCATATTCTCCAGTGAAACATTTGTGTGTGTGTCTTTTAAAGACTTTAGGCACAAATAAAGATTTTCAGTGTTGAAGACTATAGCAAAGAAAAGTTCAATGCATGTTCCTTTACTGCTCTTATTAAAATAATGACCTCACTTATTGTGGTACCTAATATTGCCAGGCATTGTGCTGAATGCTTTACACACATGGTCTTATTCAATCCATGCAATGATTCTACAAAGACCATAATACTATTATTTCCATTTTACAGAACAAAGCAATAACAAACAAAGAGTCAGATTAAGTCAGCACAGAGCAAACGACAGCAGAAAAACTTGTTTTCAGGTTTGCTCTTGTCTCTGTACCAGCCCTACCTGGAGATCTCAGAGTTGTTTGCAAACAATGTCAGCCAGAAGGAAACCCTGGCATGGGGTACTGAAACCGTGGCAGTGTCGCTGTTACGCAGTTACAGGAAAGGGAACGAAGTGTTCTGACATTGCTCAAGGACTATAAACAGAACAAATGGAATCTCTCAGAATTGGTGTTAATCCGTTCCTGGAGGTTGATTTCAGAAAAAGGCCTTTTTGTGTAGCATTTGATTAACAAGGATGATCTCCAAAATTCTAAAGTGGCAAGAGCAATCAATGGCTGTTTTGTGAGGGTACGCATTTAAGGTGGTTTATCTCTTCCTAAACAAATGGTTTCCTTGCTTATATTAGGTCTCAAATACTTGCTGAGCTATTTAAGAATTCCAAGGAAGCCTGGAATGAGCTTTTATAAGGAAAATTCCACGGCTGACATTTGTTGGCAAAAAGTAATTTTATAAATATGATAGAGCGATCTCGGTCCTTCGAAGTGGATCTCAATGCCATCTATTTCAGATTTTCAACCACTTCCAGAGGACGCAGAGAGATGGAATTACATGAAGGGCCTTTCAAACACAATATATAAGTCAAAATAACAAACTCTCTGAAAATGTTTCATTTATTTCAGATGAACATGCTCATCTGCAAAACTACAAATGTTATTTTATATGTAACCAAGGGTTTAATAATTTATAGACACAAATGAATTCATAAGATATGCCACGAATTCGTTAGTGTTTGCAACTTGTCAGGTTCTACAGGTATTATCTTATTTAATCCTGACAACACCTTGTCCATTTGTGAAGAAAAGAATTCTCGTGTCTATGATACAGATTGGGAACCTGAAATCCAGAAAGGTTAAGTTCACACGGGTTATCAGTGGCTGAGGTCTCTCTATATCCCAAGACAGGCTCTCTCACTTTTCTGAATAACACATCTAGCCCAAATGTACAATTACCACCTGAGACGCAGCAAAATTTCAGCATCCCTTTGAACTTTCTGTTCCTCTGAGGCATCTAAGGAACCTTTGAGAAGAGAGAAAAAAAATTATGTACAATTTCCTTCTTTATTTTCACCCATAGCCATTTATTATTCCACACTGTGTCCAGGCCCAAAGTCTACCCATCTCTGTGTCTACCACTGATCACAAAACTCCCTTTCTTTAAGCTTCAAGAATTTGCTGACAATTTTCCATATATCATAAAATTCTTCGCTTTTATTATTCAGTCCCTTCACACCATTAACAATTTGGAGCTATAAAATCATCTGCCCTCCCTTGGAAGATCTTCCAGCCATTTGATCACAGGAATTTCTTCCTCTTCCCTAAAATCATTGGGGCCATTCTGGCAGCATTCAGGAGTAGGGATTTTATGTGCTATTGACTTCATGTGGGAAATGCTACCACTTTTCAATTTCCTTTATCCTTCCCAATGATATCCACAGGATTTGATCCCTACCAGTGCAGGCCATGGGGTATAATGAGAATCACACACACACACACACAAAAAAAATGGATGTTAGCTGTAAGCTCTGAGCTTCTTGACCTCTTCCTCATTCACCTAACTTCATTGCAGCTGGAGCTGAGGTAATCCAGCATGTTCTTCCTGTTTTCAGGATCTTGAAAAAAAAAATCTTCCTATAATTTAACATCATCCTTCAGTTCCTGAAAGATATCGATGACACTATAGGCTTGGAAAATTCATCAAATAATCCTATTCCCTATTTCTTTCTGTTAAAGAAAGCCAATTTGTTCCCTATTCTCAAGAGATCACATTGTCGGAATTTCTTTGTCAGGAGTGCATGGAATGATTTGAAGATGAGATACAAAGATGGTTATCCTTTTTGTTCCAAAACACAAGGAAATAGTTGTCTTAATTGGCTTTTTTAAAGTCTTTCCAGACCTATGTGTTGCCCACTTCTCTACTAAAGAACTGACAGGCAAGAGTCCTTTTCCAACAGCATGGCTTCCCTCTACATTAAAACTCATTCATGTTCTGAGCTTCAAAAGACCACATCCAGAGAAAGCCTGGAACAAACCTGCTGTGGGTAATAGCTTGCAAAGAGCCTAAGTAAGAAGCTCTTTCTTACCAAGTCAAATCTTTGGGATGAAGAAATAGAAGAGGATCACAAGTTCAAAGCCAGCCTCAGCAAATTAGCAAGGCCCAAAGCAACTTAGTGAGACACTGTCTCATAAGAAAAAAATAAAATGTGTTGGGGATGTGGCTCAGTGGTTAAGTGCTCCTGAGTTCAATTCCTGGTATTGGAAAAGAAAGAAAGAAAGAAATTCAAGAGAGAAAGAGACAGAACTGGATTTAAGATTTGTGGGACCACTAAGGAAAAGGATAGAAGATTATAAATATAAAAGTAGGTATGAGGGCTGGGGCTGTAGCTCAGTGGTCAAACTCTTGCCTCGCATATGTGAGGCACTGGGTTCAATTCTCAGCACCACATAAAAATAAATAAAGATACTGTGTGTTCATCTACAACTAAATAAATATTTTTTTAAAAAGTAGGTATGAATTTCAAAGAACATAAGACAATATATATATCTTTTTTAAACAACAAGTAACACAAACATTATAAAATCCAGAAACTTACGATTTTTCATTAACTGCTTAAAACACTTCTTTTCATGAATTTCCATACATTTATTAGCTATCTGTTTTATGACATTTTTAATGGAAATAATAGAATTATAATGCTGACTTTTCTCTATATAGTTGATCAAAAAATTTTTTTATTATTGAGAAGTTTGGGAAAGTTTCTTTCAATTTCACAAGTTCGTTATGGATAGTGTCATATAAATATGTAAATTGCTTTCTTGTTTGGGAAAACCTTTATGGTCTTTCTTTCATACAGGGCTTGTTATAGACACATTCATCCTTCACAGAACTGTTACAGGTTGTCTCCAAAAAACAGTTAGTCTGACAAATTCTGTTTCACAAAAACTCTATTTAAAGTTAAAAAATAAACATGATGGGCTTAAAATAGCATATTCCTCATTGCCAAGGTTATTCTTAATGGGATAGAACTACACTTTTGAATAGGCATCATTGAGAACTAAATTCTCTATTTACTTTGATGAAGGGAAGAATTTCCCACAGACTGGCTTCTGGCTGCACACATTTCAAACACTATTTCTCCCCCACTCTCCATTTCTTCCAGGGCCAGTGCAAACTGCCATGTGTTCTCTGGCCCTGCACATTTATGTCTTGACACTGGGTAAATCAGTTCTGTGGTCTCAGGGAGTATTCCTGGAAGTTGTTCCTCATCACGATGGCTATTCATAACTCCATCAAATTGTCTGAAAACCACATAAATATATCCCATTTAACCCAAACTAAATCTATTTCCAACCATACTCCATGAAAGCAAATAAAAAAAAAAAAAGAGGACCACTCCCAACACCAACAAAAGGAAAATAGAAACAGAGAGGAAGTCAGAGCAGAAAAAGGCAGCAGTCTTCATTGTTGTTTAAATATCTTACTTTTGCAAATTTTATGCATGTTATGACCATTTGAACACACTTGAAAGACGTTCCTAGGGTCTTAGAAGAAACCCAAGCAAGTCAAGGACTTGTAGTAGTTTAAGCATCCATAGCTTCATGGTAAGCACTCCTGAAATGCCAGAGAAGACAGAGAATGGCTGTAGGTACTATACCTCTGTCATCACTGCTAGGCACTAAATGAATCTCCCCTTCCGGAACCCCAAGCCTAACACACCACCCATAGAAGAATACAGAATATAACACTGAATTCAAGGTGATTAACTGAAAAGAGATTGCAGTTTCATTTATCTATTTTTGCATAATAAACTGTTCTAATACTTAGTGGTATGAAGCAACAACTATTTTATCATGCTCCAAGATTCTGTAGGTCAATGCTACAGTTTGGATATTGAATATACCCCAAAGGCCCATGTGTTAAAGGCTCGGTCCCCAGGGTGGTAGAACCTTTGAGAGGTGGGACCCAGTGAGAGGTCCTTAGGTCACTGGGGCATGTGCCTTAAAAGGAGATAGTCCATGATTGATTAGCCCACTGCTTTTGGGCAGTAATCATGGTGGTAACACATAGCAGAGCAAAACTGCTCACCTCATGATCAGAAAGCAAGAAAGAGAGTGGAAAAAAACAGGACCCTACAATCTTTTTTGGGGGGTACCCCCAATAACATAAAGGGCCCACATTCTAAAGGTTCCCTCACCTCTCAATAGTACAATCTTGGGAACCAACCCTTTAACACATAGGTTTTTAGGGGACATTTAAGCTCTAGCAGAGGGAGTCAGAGCAGTACAAATCTGTGATGATGAGTAGCTGTTTTTTTGACCTATCCTTCACACCACCAAGCTATACCCCAGGAAACATGGCATATAATCTAGAGTTCTGCTACAAGTTTTATTTACATACCTGCCTCCCATTAAGTATATAAGTTCCTAGAATCCAAACTGTGTTATATTCTTATCTGTATTTCCCAGGAATTCCTCTAGTGCCTGACACACAGTAGATGCTCCTTCTGTATTTTGAACAAATAAATGACAGGAAGCTTTAGAGACTGTGAAACTGTGTACATCATGTTCCCACTGACTGATTTCTAGCTACCATCTATTTTGTTCTACCTGGTCCAATGCTGCTGCAGGGCTGAGGTGCTCCAAAAAGTCCAAGATGTGGACAGTAGCTGTTACGACCCTTGACAGTCACCTTGGGACACCTAAGCACTCTTTTTTTAGGGGAGTAGGGTATACTGGGGATTGAACTCAGAGGCTCTCAACCGCTGAGTCACATCTCCAGCCCTTTTTGTATTTTATTTAGAGACAGGACCTCACTGAGTTGTTCAGTGTCTTGCTATTGCTGAGGCTGGCTTTGAACTTGTGATCCTCCTTCCTCAGCCTCCTGAGCTGCTGGGATTACAGGCATGCGACACCGCGCCTGGCACCTGAGCACTCTTGACTCAACATTTGCCTGGCCCAGCTAGTCCCTTTGGTTAAGGAGCTCAGCATGGGAAGTTTGCTGAGGCAGATGAGAGAGCCAGGGAGAGGAGGGAAATCTGAAGTCTGAATGCCAAGTGCATCACTTCCTTCCAATCACAGGTGCCATCCAATGTCGTTGGCTGGATGATCTCATTTCTTATGGATTTCATGAAACACATGTCAAAGGAGAAGTGGTTTGAGGGTTTTGATGGTAGGCTTGACCATAAGTTTACAGTTTCACTTACAAATTCCAGGAGACCTAGCTTTGGGCTCTATATTTTCAATGAAATGTCTTCTTCCCAATTAGCCAAGAACCACAAACAAAGCTCTCTTTTTGACATTTGTTTTTGGTTTCTGGCTAAATGGAGAGCTAACATTTAAGCCAGCTGAATATAAATGCCTGTTGATTTACTTGATATGAATTCAACAAGTGTGTATAAGCCGTAGCTATGCACAAAGCTCAATGCATTGAGGGATTTTACAAAAAGTCCAGGGTGGTAGGCCCTTCCACTATCTAATTAGAAAATAGAGCAAAGCCACTTTGGAAAAATACAGAAGAAAAGCTAGGCAGGGTCTGACCACGAGTGTCCAGGAGTGGCCTAGTCATGAGGAGATGAGAGAAATGAGAGCACTGTGGGTCAGAAGAGGCATGAGCTAGACTGGAGAAGCTGAGTAGGGTAAGGGACAAGAAAGGGAACGGAAGGGTATTCGACACAGGTGGAATGACATGAGCAAAGGCTTAGAGGTAGTCCAAAAATGTTTCTGTTATGAATAAACACAGGAAGGAATAATATTGAGTGCGTTAATTGAGAACAGATGAAAAGCTCTCCGGAAGAGTTAAGTTTTTCATCACGCAGGGAGGAAAAATTTTTCCTCTCCCCTGTATGTCCAGTGACTGGGGATAGAACATTTATGCTCTGCTGTCAGAAATCAGAAAAAGAGAACAAAGAACTCTTCCTGCATCTGCCAATTTTCAATTGCTTTCAGCCCAAAATAATCTTCATGCTAAAGTGGCAGATTTGGGGTTGGCATATTCTGGACCCTTTCAATCATGGATGTCATCATTTGCCAAAATTAAGTCACTGGAATTCTAGTCTTATAATCTTTATTTGACCATGGGAAAATAGTTCCCAGGATCTGTCCCTCAGGGATTCACACTGTGTTATTAATAAAGACTCTGAATAGTTCCGTGGTAAAGAAATCTGTTTAGATTGGTTTAAAGCTCTATTAAACATAAAAAGATCAACATCACTAGTAATTAGGGAAGTGCAAATTAAAAATAGAACATACCTATTAGAGTGGATAACTTGAAAAAGAAAAATAAACAGGCAACACCAAGTGTTAATGAGGATGCTGGGAACCCATGCACACTGGGTGGAGTGTGAAAGGGTGCCATACTTTGGGAAATAGTTTGAAGGTCTTTTTAGATAAAGTTAAACACCCTCTCAGTAAGTTAAAGCTGCTATAATAAAGTACCACACACGGATTGGCTTAAATATCAGGCACGTATTTCTCACAATTCTGGAAACTGGAGTTCTGATCAGGGTGGTTTCCGATGAGGGCTCTCTTCCTGGGTGGCAGATGGCCACCTTCTTGCTGTGTCCTCATATTGAGTCCTTAAGATTCATTTACCATATGCCCAGCAATCTCACGCCTATATATTTACCCAAATTAAATAAAAGCTATGTTTACACAAAACTAGAATGCAAATGTTTCCATGGCTTATTCATCATCACCCCAATCTGAAAACAAGTCGAATTTCCTTCAATGGATGAATGAACACATCCATATAATGGATAATACGGTAATTAAAAATGACCTGAAGATACATGCAACCACGCAGATAAATATCCAATACATTAGGTGAAGGAAAAGAAGCCAGACCAAAAAAGGCTACATATTATATAATTCCATTTGTGTGATATCTTGGATTAAGCAAAACTTACAAAAACAGAAAGCTGATAAGTGAATGCCAGAATCTGGGACTAGGGGAAGGGACAAAGAGACATAAGGGGAATCTGTGGAAGGAGGGAAATGTTCTAAATCATGATTGAGGTGATTTTTACATGGCTGTGCTTTTGTCAAAATATATAAAATTAATGTTTATAAAGTTATTTTTTACTGTATATAAATTATATCTCAATCATTAAAAAAAAAAGGTTTTTAAAAAATCACACAGAGACAGGCATGATGGCGCATGCCTGTAATCCCAGTGGCTCGAGAGGCTGAGACAGAAGAATCACGAGTTCAAAGCCAGCCTCAGCAATGGCAAGGCGCTAAAGCAACTCAGTGAGACTCTGTCTCAAAATAAAATACAAAATAGGGCTGGGGATGTGGCTCAGTGGTCAAGTGCCCCTGAGTTCAATCCTATGGAACTATTTAGTTTGTAAATAGGGTTTGGCATCATAGATTTGGCATTCACTCTATTACACAAGGATCCACCATTTATTCATTCATCTCTACCACATGCATTGTTCTAGATGCTGGGACATTTAAAGGCAAATAAATAATGAAAATAAGTGGCTTAATTCTCGGTATTGAAAATAAGAGACTCTCCCCTCTCTTTTCTTCCAGAATTTCTTTCTCTGTCCTTATAAAATGTACTTAAATCTTTTTAATGGCTAAATACGCCTCTTGCCAGTCTCATAACTCAAGAATGTTTCTCTTGGACCTGAGAGCCATCTCGATGAAATGTAATCACCAAGGAAGGTAATGCTCTATCTCCCAGTTTCCTGGGAGAAAATAGGGCTAACTTCAGCTGTCACTTGATTCCAAATTACAAAAATTACCCAGGAAATGAATGGTGTGTGTTTACTTGGCTATATAAAAGGATGGGGTTTCTTTCTGTCCTTGCAATCTCTTCAGTGGTGCCAGAGCTTAAAAAAACAATACCCCAACCTATCTTGCTTTGAACTATAAATGAGAGTCCCAGGGGAAGAGGGGGCAGCCAAAGTAGGAGAGGGCTTTTGCTGCAGTTCCCTTATCTGCCTACAGACTTTATCTGCTAAAGAGGAGCACAAATGTCTTCAAACCTTACAAAAATTTATTAACCTCAGAGATTAAACTCAGACATCACAACTAGAGCCCAGAGGGATGTTGTCCTGGGCTCCATTAAAAATCATTTACTTGCCTTCTAAACTTGCCTACAGTCTTTTCACCCAGCCCCTTCTCCCCTCTGAAGAGTGTATTAAAGCCTCAACCATCTGTCTCCTCTTTGAGTTTTGTATTTTGTATAGCTTTTGTGCACATGTGCACACTAATAAACTTGTATGTTTTTTTCTCTTATTAATCTGCCTGTTGTCAATCTGAGCAGACTCAATTACTGAATCTTCAGAGGGACAATCTGAACTTCTGTACGGTAGATTGCCTGTGATGAGCCTGCTGCCCTGAATCAATGCTTACTAAATGACAAAATCACTTTCTCTTATATATTTGAAGAGAGGTTTTCTGGGTTGGGGTAATATTTTTTGTTTTTAATTAATTCTCCTAACAGTCAACAGTGGTAAACAAGAAAAAGAAAGCCTCCCCAAGTGGTATTAACATTGGAAGAGTTAGTGAATACAGAAAACATAAAAAAAAAAAAGTAAATTTACATGGTATCCTGGACAGTAATAAATGGTATGGGAGAAAGTGCGGGGATCAAGGAATGTACTAGTAAGAATTTGAAATTATTAATACGTGGAGTAGGGGAGAAAAAATAATTTTCTTTTACCTCTTTGAGCTCTTATTTGGGAAGGACCCCTGTAACAAAAGACAGAGTCACAAGAGGAAAACAGAAATTAATTAACATCTATATTTCATATATACATGGGAGGTACCCAGCTAAATTGAATAAATCTCAAAAAGGTGATTTTTAATTTAGGTTTAATACCATCTTCAGCTGAAAAAAGAAAGAAGGAGGGTGAGGGGGTAGCTTTGAAACCCATGATGGTCAACTAGGAAAATCATGGTGAACAAGGGAGAGGTTTGTTATGCACATTTTTTATCAGGGCCTCTTCCACTGATACGAATTTCTGGTTATTTAAAGTCCTTCTCGTATGGATACTCAGATGCAGACACTCTTGCACATGGAGATTCTCCTTATGGATACTTCCCCCACCAAAGGGTAACTTCTCATCTGTTTTCAGAGCTTCTCCTGTGCATGCATTTTCTCACAATAATCAGCTCAAAATAATCTTTATGCCAAAGAAGCATGGTTTGGAGTGACATATCCTAGTATCCCACAGTGATCAGAGAAGACCTCACTGAGAAATTGAAATGTAACAAGAAAAAAAAAAGTGAAGGAGATAAAGAAGAAAGCCCTTTGGCTATCTACAGGAAGAACACTCTGGGCAAAGAGAACAGCTGGTGCAGAAGCCCTGAGGCAGGTATATGCCTAAGGAGAACTGGAATAGCAGGCTGGACACCTGGGATCTAGCCCCAGCTCTACAGATCTTTCTGTATATAAGCCCATTTTCTTCATCTACTAAATAAAGGCATTCGGATCTCTTCCAGCTCGAACCTTAGATTCCAGATGTTCAAACCTCACTGCCTTATCTTCTTTTGAGATTGCTACTTGCTTTTCTGCCTATATAACCCACTTGCCCTGCTCCCAAGCCCAAGACTTACTCTTTCTCTATCTGCCCCAAGTAGGTGGGAGGAACCTAGGCTTGGATTTTTTTTATCTGTTGTTGAATCTTTTTTAAATTTTTTTTTTAGTTGTAGATGGACAAAGGCCTTTATTGTGTTTATTTATTTTTATGTGGTGCTGAGGATCAAACCCAGGGCCCCACACGTGCTAGGCAAGCGCTCTACCGCTGAGCCACAACCTCAGCCCCTCTGCTGTGGAATCTTTTATGGTAATTCCACTTCATTATCATCTTCTTTAAAAAGAGATTCAGCAGTTTTGCTTAATTGCAAGTCATCCCCATCCCTTCATTCCTCAATGGCTAACTCCAGCAGCCTGACAAATACTATATATTCCCAATTCTAAGATGTCATCAATTGTAAGATGTACTATCAATCTATCAATTTAATAGCAACCTTTCAGGGGAAGGAGAAAAGGAAAGAAGGAAGAAAGGAAGGAAGGAAGGAAGGAGAAAGAAGGCAAAGAGAGGGGGGAATGGAGTGGGGGACTATACTCTCATCAGAGGCTAAATAATCTTCCAAATCATTTTGGACATCACCGCCTTTGGAGACACTCCACTTTTCAGCCAAGATCATGAGCTTGGCCTCTTTAGCACCCTCAAGATTGACAAGGTAATTTCAGGGCATCATGGAGAATCCTGGCAGTTTACCGCCATTTCCTCTTTGGTTAGACTTATAATTTTGTTTTCCCTTTTTTCAAGATAAACATGAAGCAGCTTCTTTTGAAAATCACTAGATGCTTTTGATAGTCTTCAGAGCCTGAATAACAGTTCTTTTTATGGTGCATGAAGTAGTCACCAGTTTCTTCTAGCTTGAAACTGTCATTTACTTGATGCCACCGAGCAATGTATCGTGCCCAGCACGCAGCAGGAGATCTTAGGCACAAGTCGTGGCCTTGTTACAGTAAAGCAGAATAAACTTTGTGAAGATGTTTTTGGTGACAGTGAGGGACATGATTCTAAGTTAACAGTATGTGATGTCACCGAACAGATACTTCTAAGCAGTGGCTAAGATTATGTAGCCACAGGCAGTGCCAACCACACGGGCACCTCACTCCTATATGCAGTCCCGATTTCCTACATGTTAACATGTGAAAAAATAAAGTGAGACTTAAACTGGAGGTGACATACAGTCTTAAAAAATCACAAAGCCTTGAGAGTTCCATTTAGCCTACAAAGCTGGAGCTGTGTCTGTTGACTCAAAACGTGTGTCTATCTCAGCCAGGCACCGTGGCGCAGGCCGATAATGCCAACAGCTGCGGAGGCTGAGGCAGGAGGATGGTGAGTTCCAAGCCAGCCTCAGCAAAAGTGAGATGCTGAGCAACTCAATGAGATCCTTCTCTAAATAAAATACAAAATAGGGCTGGGGATGTGGCTCAGTGGTTGAGTGCCCCTGAGTTCCAGTACCCCTCTCCCCCGCAAAAAGAAATTTGTGTCCATCTCTTCTCTTTGTGTCCTTACAACTCCCCCTCCATCTCCAATCCTGGAGATAAAAGAGTTCAAATCACTGTTTAGAGGGAAAACCAATCTAAAAGGGAAGGAAAGAAGACAATAGTTAAACTTATTTTAAGCTTCCTATCTAAACTGCCATTAAGCTAATTTCTTCTAGATTAAGACTTCATTTCTGGAAGGCTCACGACAAAGGCACATTTTCATGGCTGTGCTAGGAGAAGCACACTCTCTTTTCTAGGACCTTGACCCTCATCTGGATTAGTGGTGACATATAGCTGTCGTGAAACACCAACCTGAATCTAAGAAGGGAATTAGGAGTTAATCCCATGAAAGTATTTTTCAGTTTTGTACATTCATGTATGTGGTTATTTTTTTGCTTTTGGTGGATTTTGTTCCCTGTTTGTGATGAAGTTGTAAAGCAAACAACCTTTTCATGGTGGTTAAAAGCTCCCCCACAAAAGCCCCTCCCTTCCTGTTTTACCAGGAAGAGCTTTGCTTTGCAGCCTCTGAAACAATTCCTAGCTACTCCTCCACAAGAAAGAATAGATCCTCCAATGTGGAAATAAGTGGTAAGATCCTACACAGGAGGGCAACACCAAACTAGGCCAATATGCAGGTGTCTCTGGAAGGAATTTTACAAAGCTCCGGAAGAAACCCCTGGTGGCAGCTTGGTGCTTCTGTCACCAAAAGCCTGCCCTGGAGTGAGAGTCAATCTGTCCTGTGTGTCTGGTTGCCCCAGCTAGTATCTGGAGTCCTGCAAATTCACGGGAATCACAAGACACAGCAAACAGGACCCCAGGCTTCTCCTCAACACTCACCCCAGCTGTACTGCCTTAACTGCACTTCATCGCTGGACAGTAAAGAACAACAGCTCTATGGGGACAGCTAGAAAGGTGTTCATTTCTGGCCGTGAAGTCCTTCATGTTTATCCCCCATGTTCACATCATTCAGGCTTTCAAATATATCTTCTGAATACAGCTGGTTCCTTTTATAGGGAAAACGCTTATTTTCAACATTACTGAATATCTCTGTGTGGCAGGTGAGGACCTGGACTTTTCCATGTGCTGTCAGTCCCGTTAGCACCGATAGCCCTGCACTAGTAAGCCACGACTGAAAATGGAAATAAAAAGGCATTTAGAAGAACAGACGTTTGGTCTAAATAAAACGTCATCGCTACTTCAAAGGGATATGTAAATTCACCTCTGCACCTGCTTGTGTTCAGTAGTCATTCCTCACAACCTTTTAAAACTAATTACTAACTTTGATACAGACGCTGATACTTCTTTAGCAGATTCTGCCCACAGGTTGCCTTGTGGTCAGTAAAAACATCATAGTTCTTTCTGGTATCACAAACGTATGCAAACGTGTTATGCAAACTACATATTTATCATCAGCCTCCTTGAGAATCAACTTTTGTAAAAGAGCCCGCTGTTGCCAAAATTGATTATTGTAAAAGGAAGAAAAAAAAAAAGAACTACCAAATAACAAAATAAATAGTTGTGGATATAAGCTTTACAATAAACGACAAAACCAACTGTAGCATCAGCATTCTATGCTCTGTATGTATTCTAAGGAAGGACTTGCCCAGTGCAGTGGTGCATACCTGTAATTCCAGCAGCTCAGGAGGCTGAGGCAGGAAGATAACGAGTTCAAAGCCAGCTTCAGCAATTTAGCAAGGCCTTAAGCAATTTAGTGAGCACCTGTCTCTAAATAAAATATTTAAAAAGAGGGTTGGGGATGTGGGTCAGTGGTTAAGCACTCTTGGTTCAATCCTTGGTACAAAAAACAAACAAACAAAAAAAAAAGATAAAGGAAGGATTTGCAGCTTTTATTTCTTGCATGTATGTTATATGCAACTAACTGATCATCCCCCATATTTTCCACTAACTCTCCTAAATGGCACTGTGATGACACTGCACAACCCACAGGCCACAGCACAGAGCACCAACACAACCAATTGGTATATTGGATGTCCAGCATGAACAGAGGTATCAATGACCTCTAACCAGGCCCAGGGACCTGATAGATAACTCCTATCCCTAGATACTTGCCTTAAAAAGCACATTTCATTTATAATAATCCCACATACTGTGCTTAAATGGGAGATAACACTATTGTGTCCGAAAAAGGTCAGAAAAGAGGACAGTATCATGTTAATTAATTGTTTTGCCAACAAGACCATAGCAGAAGACAGAATAAAAGCAGAGGTCTCCCAAATCCATTCAGGTTAATTTAATGCAAGCATAAATATGAAAATATGATCAATTTGTCAAAATGATCCATGAACATTTTAGAAGAAGATATATTCTTTATTATTAGGCTGTCATGTTGAATGTGTATAATAATATCTATCTTATTATTGATTAGATTGTTTCTGCCCATATATTTATTTTCTTTCCATTCAAACTACCATGAAATGAGTGTGATATGTCCTATTGATATTGTGTTTCTATTTCTCTTCTCATAGTTTCTACTTCATATTAGTGATAATTAAGTTATTTGGTGCATGGATATTCATAATTGTTGTAGCCTCACTGTAAATCAAGATTTGCAGTATTACAATGTATCCATATCATCTCATTGAAAGATTTTTGGGTGATTTCACTTGTCTGTTACAAGAATCACAATCCCACCTTATTATTTTTATTTTTCTGATACATAGGCTTAAAAATTAGCAAAGCTAATTTTTAATTTAACTCTTTTGTGTGTCTTGGAGGCATGTCTATTAAATGCCAATTTGAGAACTGGCTCATTTGTCACTCTAACAAGAAAAGAGGAGAAACCAGTAAAGTCTATTCATTATATTGATATGACTCACATCTTTAGTCTCAAGTGTTACATTACTTGATAAATATTACTTCATGTATCATGTTTACTGAATTTCTTTAATTGGCATATTTTCTTTTCTTTCTTTTTTTATTCATTTATTTTGGCATTTCAGGATATTTGTATGTTTGTTCCAGGAGTTACCTTTTTATTTCTTCCATTTATTGTATGCATAATTTCCCTTTCTTCTTACTCAACATTTTATGGTCTGGTATGTCCAACTGTACTCTTCTCTCTCATCCATTATCTATATAACTGTCAGTTTTACTGATCTATTTTCCTTCTTCTCTCTCCCACTCCCACTTTTGGTCATGTAATTCTTATTTTTCCAGAACACACAACATATACACATTACTCTTCAATCCAGGGCCCATCCGTGTATTCGTCTGAGCTATACAATTAAATATATTAAATTTTCACTATGCAATAAAGTTACATCATAAAACACCTTTCCACTACCAGTCCTTCAGCTAAAGTTTTCCCAATATCTCTTGGACAGTGAAAGCTTAGCCTATAGGGGAATCTTACTGCACATGTGTGCAGTGTTCACTGAGTTATTGCATGTTGAAAGTTTTTTCCTCTAATCTTAGTACTTGGAGGACAGCTTGGCTGGATAAAAAATCATTGGCTCATACCTTTTGCCTTTAAGTCTCCTAAGAACTCTACCCAGGGACTGTGGGTATGGTTCTGTGGTACAGCACTCACCGACTATGCACCAGACCCTGGGTTTGATCCTCAGCATAAAAAAAAAAAAAAAGCCTGTGTTTTTATTGACTTGCTTTGCTTGCTGCTCATGAGAAGTCTGACATCATTTCATATTCTTACCCTTATAAATCATTTGACATTTGTGACTGGAGATCCTATAGTAAGTTGAATAATAACTTCTAAAAGACATATCCACATCCAAGTCCCTGGAACATGTGATTGTTACCTTATTGGAGAGGAGCTTGAGATGACATCATCCTGGATAATTCAGGTGGGTCCTACTTTCAATGACAAATATTCTTATAAGAGAAAGGCTCAGGGAAATAGATTTGAGAGAGTAGAAGAAGGACTCCAGGATGAAGAGGAGAAGCGATATGAAGTCACTCCAGGATAAAGGGAAGAAACCATGAGAAGATAGAGGCAGAGATTCGGAATGATGCAGCCACAAGCCAAGGAACACTGGCATCATCAGAAGCTGGAAGAGGAAACAAAGAAAAAAAAAAAAAAAGAATGCTACTGAGAGCCTTCAGAGGGAGCATGACCCTATCAACACTTTGGCTTTGGACTCTAACCTCCAGAACTGCCAGTGAATAAATTTCTGTTTAAAGCACCAAATTTGTGGTTAATTTTTTTAGCAGACCTGGGAAACTAATATAGGTCTGAAGTGTGTGTGTGTGTGTGTGTTTTAAATTTGGAAACTCAGATTTATAAAAGTTCTCAAAATTACTCTTTCTAGGTCAGCTTTCCTAGATACACACAGTTTTGTTTTTTAATTTTATTTTTAGCTGTAGATGAACACAATATCTTTATTTTTATTTATTTATTTTTGTGAGGTGCTGAGGATCAAACCAAGTGCCTCATGCATGCTAGGCAAGTGCTCTACCACTGAGCTACAACCCCAGCCCCACACAGGTTTTTCAATATGAACAGTTATATTTCTCTTATTTCTGGAGAGTTCTCTAGGATTATAGCTCTGTTTCACTAATTACTTTTCTTCTTTAGGAACTTTCATTGTATGTGTGTTAGATCTTGATTAACACACAGAAAAGGACTGGTGCTCCTTGCAGAATTGGCAGTGAAGAGAAACATGGAAGTGAAAAAAGAAATTTTGAGACTTTCTTGAAGAAACTAAAGAGGTCTGATTTTTTAGATCTCAGTAGTCATGTTACAAGGAAAAACTCCTGTTTTTATTACCCAGTTGGAATTTGAATGTCTCAGGAGTTTCCCATTTGTAGGTGCACATGAGATAAAGTATTAATTCATAAACGGGCTGTCCCTAAACCTGAAAGCCAACCTATGCCACCTCAGGAATTCAATAGCACTATCCTTGCCACAATTGCCACCCATTGTGAGGTTCCCTCTACCTCTCACACCTCAGGTTCTCTGCCTCTGCATATCAATCCACTACATACACTTCCGTCCCTTGCTACTGCACAGGACTGGCTGCCTGCCCTACTGATTTGTTGCTTTGAGTCAAATTCTCATTCTTTAGCTAAGGCTTCTGCCTGCTTTTCTGCCTTAGTCAGTTTGGGCTGCTATGGCAAAATACCTTAGACTGGGTAATTTATAACCAATAGAAATTTAGTGCTCACAGTTCTGGAAGCTAAGAGGTCCAATATTAGGACGCCAGCAGATTCAGTGTCTGGTGGGGGCCTGTTCCTTAGAGATTGTAGCTTCTATGTTTCCTCACATGGTGTAAGAGGCAAACAAATTCCTTGGGCCTCTTTTAGAAGGGCACTAATCTCATTCCTGAGGGCTTCATTGGGGATTAGGCTTTAACCTAAGAATTTTAGGGTAGGAGGCTGGGCAGGAGATACAGTCATTCAAACTCTAACATCATAACATCATAACAATATAATGTCTGGAAACTTCTATTGTCCAATTGCCCTGCCCACTCCAGGGTACAGTCTCATCATTCTACTTGATCTGACACCCGGGCTCAGGCTACCAAGCAACCTTCACCTAAAAAGGTGAAGTTTTCCATAGCCTCAGCCATTCTCTCAAGGCATGCAAATCCCTCAAAGGGAGCAGATGTTTTTATGGGTGTTAGCAATGGTTTCAACACTGTACCATGAACAGCTCCTTCCACCTTCAGGATCTAATTGGCCCCATCTGCTCACATCCTCAGGCTAGAGTCTCTCACTGGGATCCGCCTCTGACACACTCTTCTAGCTCTTTTCCCAAGAGGCTCCCCTGTTTTTATGTTAATCAATTCATGTAAACAGAGGCCATAGTAAGGAACCATCTTGCCCTACACCTGGTATATGTTTACTTAGGCTCTGATAATGCACCTGCCACACAAACCCCTTCATCCTGCCTATCAGCTAGGATAAGATCCTATAATAAGGTAGGAAGATATTGAAAATGCACAAAAGCTTACAAGTTTAGTCTTCTGCTTCATAATTATGTTGGAATATTCCTTATTTCAACATGCTGAGTCAAAATATCATGCATTCTGTGAATCTGGTAGAAATTATACAATGGAAACTGTATTTGCTGGCCCAGAAGGAAGCACATTAATCACTTCAATCACCAAATGTTAATTCAGTTCTATCTGGTGGTTTTAGAAGGCATTTAAAAAATCTGTTTGAATCTATGTTGTTTAAAACTATTAGCAGGTTTGGATCACTTCAGTTTCTATTAGAAAAGAATCAATTCTCTGTTCCTTTTAAGCCCAGTCAATAACAGAATTAGGCTTTTTTTTTTTTTTCATTGAAGGATAGTTAGGGATGTAGGGGAACATAGGATTTGCTCATAGAGTTTGGGCTCACGTGCTTGAGATCAGTATTCTAACTAATAAACTGGAGATGGTGCCCTTCTTAGCTATTTTACATGCAGATTGTTTGGTTGATATAACAAAGTAACTACAATGTGTTTCCTACTTTAATAGCATTATCTTGGTGGTGTTAATAGTCCTATTTTATATATAAACTTCTTTTCAAACATAAAGGGGTTGGCTTAAAGTCCCTGAAAGTAAGTGAGAATCAAACAGTCTGATCTGATTTCAGAAAACTATCTTCTTACCATTACACGATATTGCTTTCTTATATGCACTGAGGTGTCTGGGATGAAGATGCCACTTTCTGGATATTCTTACCTTGGGTTTTGTTTGTTTGTTTGTTTGTTTTTGTTTTCTTTTTACTTCCTGTGGTATTCTTGACACAGTGGTTTTCTCAAGGTATGACAAATGCCCCAAACAGCACTCAGCCCCCATTCTCACCTCCTTCTCACGTGCCCTTCTCCACTGCAAAGGTTGGGCATCCAGAATCATATTTCCCACTCTTACTTGCAGTTGGGCTTCTACCTTGGAATTAGTTTCAACCAATGATAGGCACTTGCAAGAGATTTGGAAGTCAGAATTGAGGCAGAAGCCACCTTTCCACCAATTTGGCTGTAACCACAGGTACAGGTAGTTTATGGAGATGTAGGAAGTTTTTGCAGCACTGTCTCAATATCGAGTCACTCTGTAATGGTGTTGAGAGAGAGTTAAGGTGGAGGTGATAGGGACTCTGATGAGCAGATTTCAGCAAAAGCAACATGTTCTTAGAGTCCCTGCTCCCTGCAACAGCCTGATTGCCGGCCTTCTCAGTGGTGGCAGAGGTGGAAGCAACCCTGAAGCTGCTCCTCCAGCCTTCCCAGCAAGGCTGTAAACACCTGCTTCTCTCTATTCAATGCCTTTCTGCTTAAAATAGCTCCTGTGGTTTTTGTTTCCTGCAACTGAGCACTGCTGATACACGACATTTTCCTGCTTTCCCTTTAACTACTGGCCTTTGCAGCTGCCTACCCAGCAATTGATCCTGTAAACACCAAGATGAAAGCTTTGAATATCTGCCCCATCTCTCTTATCTGCCTTCATTTTTCTCCATAGCATTTATTATCTCCCAATGAATATTTTTATTTATTAGTTGAATGTTCCCCTCAAATTTAAACTCCATTAGAAGAAAGGCTCTATTCACTTCCGTACCGCTCTTTAACGCTTAGAACAGAACCAGCAAATAATGGGAACTCACTGGTGGTGAATGGATGAAATCAGCTTTTCTTCACTCAACACTCCTAAGAACGTATTAGTAATAGATTCATCAACAATGATGCCTCCTCATGAAGCTTTCACCTGGATTTTTAACAGCCTCAAAAGAACACAAATGACATGCATCCTCAGCATTATATTCAGTGTGACCTATTCCTTCCGGTTTACCTGAGATGTTTTAGCCCCGAAAGTCCAATGTTTGAAGACCTCTCAGTCCTGCAAAAACCAAGATGATCTGTTACCCCAATTAAATTCATGAGCTGGTAAAGAAAGGCACTTGGCATTGTATTACCTTAAATCAATCTTGCAAATGAAAGTTTGAAAACATGAATCTATTAAACCAGCCTGAAGTTTCCATCCAGTATCAGTTCAGTTGCCTATGATCCTGAAACCACTAGGTTTTTAAAATTTGAGCAATGGCTTAGGCTGCATTTTGCATTTTTTTTTCCCACTACAACTCTCATTTGGCTATATGCTGAGTATTTTACAGCCAAGCCTATGAAATCTCTTCTGTACTTCATAGTCACATTAAAAAGCCATACCTGGCCTTCCCACAGAAAAGATGCTGTAAAGGTTCATAGCATTGGAGAAGTACTGTGGAATATTTAGGAATGTTAATTCTAGGAGTGAATAAAGACTTTTTTTTTTATCACTAATCATAAAAAAAAATCATTCCCGTCTAGCTGCTATCTTATCCTAAAACTTTAGGCAATGTGTTGCAGTGTAATCATGTGGATTTGAAATGTCAAGGACACTGAACTGGTACATTACAGAGAATTTGGAAAATAAGAGCATTCTCAGTAAGACTCAAGCTTCTGGCAGATGTAACATCTTAGGTATTCTCTTTCTCTGGTGACTCATGTGGATGGGTATTTAGATTTTAAAATGTTCGTTTGAACCAAAACTGAAACTTACATGTGCTATTATTGCCTTGTTTTTTTGCACCTGCAAAAACAATTGTGTAACTAAATGGGCCATTTTCATGGTATAAGCAGTTACATGTGACAGTTCTGTTTCTCCAGCAGTGAATGTAAGTGGTTAAATGAGCAGCAGTTGCACAATCCCAACACAATACTTTCTGCAGAGCTAGCAGTCTCTGTCTGAACATGTGTATAAAGCAGATACGGAGAAACTGACCAAACCTCCAAAGGGCAGCTTGCTTAGAGGGACGAAGCACACATACTTCTTCTCATCTGAAAAAACTTGGTCAAAGGATTGAAGAACACGCTCTTGCCAGACTTTGTGAACTCTGAAATAAATGTTCTACGTCTTGATCTTTCCATAGCCTGACCCAGGTTCTTGGACAGATTTAACATTTTTGTTAAAACCGGCTATTGGGCCTGACCACTTCCTTCCTTCCAGGGCTATTTTCAGAAGCAGAGAAACAGTGCCTCTGCACCTGTTGTTAGTGTAACTACAAAAGAAAACCTCCACGAAACCTTCATTTGTTCTCCCAGCAGGGTCAGCAGTGCCCAAGTCCAGGCAAGGGATAATACCTGTGGAGTTGGCCAGGGGCTCAGAGGCCAGGCAGCTTCACGGGGGAGCATCTCACCTACCATCTTCCTGTATGTATCTTTTGACTTGCAGCTTTGCACAGCCAGAGCTCCCTGCTTCAGGTCTGTGGCTGGCCTCATTGCTAAGGAGCACAGCTGAGGAACACAGCCCTATTGTCTTGACACTGGGAATGATGGGGCAAAGGGGAAGAGAAGCTCATGTGAGCAATTGCCTACCAGATACCTGACCTTGTTCCACTTGTTGGGATGTGAATACGTGATCGAGACCCCACTACCTCAAGAAGCTTACAGCCCCAGGGGAGATGGGCATCCACCCTCATACCTTTAGGGGAAGTCTACTGCAGCCTGGGACAGAAAGCAGGAGCTACTCCAGATCCCCTGGCATTCAGGTTCCTGTCCCTGGCTCCGATCATCCTGGCCATGGGTTTGCCATAGGATGGAGTTTCAGGATGAGATCTGTGGCTAAACCTCATCAGCTAAGCCAGTTTCTGCCTGCATTCTCTTTCCAAGCCCAAACTAGTATTGAGTCTTGATATCTGACCCCTACATGCCAGGAACTCATCTTGGCTATCTAACCCATCTTTGTTAAATTTTTCCTAACTTTTTGTCTTTCTTTAGAGAAATTTGGCAGAGAAGTGGGATCCTTATTTTCACCTTTTCTCTGGGTCTGTTTGTTCAAAGCTAGAATAACAGGGGACTCCTAAAGCCGAATGAATTTGATGCTCCAAGAATGACCAGGAAGAAGTGTGTTCTATCTCACACACTCAGGGCGGGGGGCTGCTTGGGACTTAACATTATTTTTCATTCATATGCAAAATACCACCCCAAAACACAGTTTCTCCGAAACACAGAATCCTGAAACCAAATCACTGATGTTCCTCATTTTTAAAATTTCTGTCTCTGTAGTGGTTACACAATAGTGTACTACACTTTGCATTTGGGGGGAATAAAGAATATGTCCATTGAATTTGTATTTCCTATGCTCATATATTTCTTCTTCTCTGTAAATTCATTTCAATAGATTAAACACGGTCTTTGGCGGTTGCTTCATTTAAACATGGAAAAAATGCTACAGATGGGTATGGATTTATTTAAGACTTTCAAACAGCCTCCTGGAAGCCTTTTCACCAAGGTGTGTTTGGTGCACTGGCTTCTCCCAATTTAAGGCTGGGCAGGAAGTACCTGTGACTGGATTTATAGTCCATAGTTGTGCAACGAGCTTTGCTATCAAGGGAGGGACCCAAGTACTGGCTGCAGAAAACGGAAAATACTGTTCTAGGGGTGGTTACACTGAAATTGCTACTTAAGCACACACACGTACGCATACACAGCCAGACCCATCATAAAACCGTATCAGCTCACGCAGATGCAAAGCAAATGAAGCGCCTGTCTCTTGAACTTCCTCTAAATAACAACAACAGGGTCTGGGCTTGAGTCCCCAAGATGTCCCAACTCACCTGGTTTCCGTCCTTGTGTCTACCTAAGCATTGGATAACTGGCTTCTTCTCCTATACTACTGGCAAGTATTACTCAGAAACAGTAGAGCTTCTCAGAAATATTTTAAGCATGATTCTATTTTTCCCCGGCCTCATCTTTAGCACTTAAATCGATGTCTCTGAATCCTGCTTTTTTGTCCACCTGGTGAGGTTCAGCCAGCGTGGTGACCGCCACAGAAGAGGAAGGCAACGGCCTGGGGCCTGCAGAGCTGCTGACCGAGGTAGGATGTGAGCTGGATGCTCTTTCTGGAGCAGGAAGAGGGAAGGGGGCAGAGAACCAGAGCTGCCCTAAACCCTCTGCAGGGACAGCTTCTGTTACTGCCTTCTTTTAAATTCACTTAAAAACAGGAGGACTAAACAACAGGATTTTGATATAAAGAACAGAACTCATTTACTTAGGACTTATGACTCCTCCTTTCACTAAGAAATTGACATAAACACCTTCCATGAAGGTGCTCCTCCCAGAAGCAGTCAGCCACCCATGTGCCGCCCTCTTCCTGCAGCACACCAACCAGCAACAGACTTCAGTTGATTTCTGTTCAGGGTGGATAATTTTACGACTGCTAATTATATCTGCAGCCACATAGAGAGATAGACATAAAAATAGCCCTTTGTCCTTTTACAAATCTAAGGAAATTTTCAAATATTAACTCGGCAATCTCCTTACAACCTCCCAGAGGTGGTAGGGTAGGCAAGTAAGTTTTCGTGTTCTAAGGAAGCATGAGAGGTTAGGGTGGTGGCTTTCTCAAGGTCAGGCCTACACCTAGAAATACCAAACAGGTGATGGGGACTGGTGTCCTTGAAGTCACACTGCTCTCTCCGGAGGACCAACCTTAAGTTTTGAGGGCAGGGCCTGCATCCAACTTCCTGGTCTTAGAAAGAAGAGTGACTAACACGGAGCATACCCCACTATTGAAAACTTTCTATCCGTGCACCCAGTGTGTGACAAACACAAAACTTTGATCATGAATATGATACTGTGGGTGAGAAAAGGAAAAACCTAGGTGGCTAGAATCTGCTCACAGTAGAGAACAGTGGAGTGGATTAACAGGCTCCCTCCACAGTCATTCCAGACTTGGGGTCCTCCCATGCCCATGACCCCTTCTTGCCCAGGTGACCGACAGAAAAGCATTTTATTTCATGTCTCCCATCTCCTCCACAGGCAATGGAGATAAACCCCTATTCTGAGCACAACTAGGATGAGCAAGAAGGTAACTCACGTAAGACAATCAGCACAGGGCCCAGTACAGGGTAGGCATTCAGCTGAGGAAGCCAATTTTAGCTTCACAGTAGGAACTTCCAGGGTCTCTTGTGGTTAACAAGGGGAAAAGTTTTGGCCCCAAAGAAGAAACATTTTGTTGGCCCTGTCCCAGGATTGTGCTCTAAGCAGACACAGACAAAGCCAGGAGTGATGCCCGTTAAAAATTTAACTATATATCATATTCATTTATTATCAATCCACAGGATAATCTGATTGCTACATGAGCTCATAAAAGCTTTTTTTCACCTTTACAAAATTAAAAAAAAAAAAAGTGCCACAAGGATGTAATAACAACTGCTGATAAACAAGAAAAGGAATCTTAAAATTATAAATTTGCTGTAGAAAAGATAAAAAACAATTATATTTTATTTAGAATTTTACCTTGAATAAAATATTCCCCTGTATAAAAAATAAAAAAGCTTGCTCTGGTTAGAATTAGAGTATTTTCGTCTTCAAATCTGGGAATTTGCATAATATTTCCATGATAGTTTTCCTTTGTACCGCGTGGCATTCAAGCATAGCAGATTAGAAAGATTTTTTTTTTCCTCCAAGCAGTCTTAAAAATGGGACATCTGTGGAGAGGTTCATTTTCTCCTCCTCCTCCTCCTCCAGGATGTGGATCACAGCCTCTGAGGGGAGGAAAAGGAGGAAAGGAACCGTGTGGGAGGGGATGGGAAGGGATGGGTGGAGGGTAAAAGGCAGAGAAGGGGACGATGAATGTGCTGTGGAATAGAGCAAGATCATAAGAAGGCCTATCATAAGTGCTTTAAGATAAGGTGCAGAAGCAGACTGCAGCGTCGCTAGTACTGCCCTATGTACATATTCACAAAGATTAAAAAATTCCAGCTAGTTCACATTTTCTCGTCCATTCTGAAGCATCCACTCCTCCACGCTGGCCTTGACCATAGGCAACGCAGCACCTCCACTGCCCGTGTGGCTGTTGGTCCTTGAACTTGAGGGAGTCGCCCTGGGAGATCCAGCAGGCTCTAGAGACACGCGTCTACCAAGGGGCTGGAGTCCTGAGTTAAAAAGAAGCTCCAGGGCTGGAGTTGAACACAGCAATCAATGTTCTATTGTCAAGGCTTTTTCCCTTAGATTTGTCTAAAATAGGTGTCAGAGAGAAAAATAAAACACAAACAAACAACAACACAAAGCCAAGAAATCCCAACAACCACCGGGGAGACTCAAGGGCTTAGCAGCTCTTGACACGGGCCTGGGCGATGTCTGACGTCTTCTTGATGACACTGGCCCGAGTCTCTCGGTCCCGACTGCTGCTGGATGCAGGGGTCACGGAGGGAGTGAGGGGGAGGTCAGGAAACGTGGGCCAAGAGCTGTTGTAAGGCACCGGACAGCTCTCCTCCTTGATGGTGACCTGGAGATCTGGCTTGTTGGAAGTGACGAAGGTCGCCATGCTGGGCAGCAGATAGGTGCTCCGTGTCCCCATGTTGCTGAGGTACTGTTTACCTTCAATGTTCCTCTTCCGCCAGTGTGGTCTCCCCTTTCAAAGAAAATAATCCAGATATGTATGTTCTTTTCCTTCCTCTGAATGCCTTTTTAAAAATGTGCCACCAAGGGTGGGCACAACCTGTAATCCCAGTAATTTAGGAGACTGCAGCAGGAGGATCACAAATTCCAGGCCAGCCTGGGCAACTTAGGGAGACCCTGCCTCAAAAAAAAAAAATTCACAAAAGGCCTGCAGTACAGTGCTTGCCCAGCATGTGCAAGGCTGGGTTCAATCTCCAGTTCTCATGTGTGGGTGTTAGAACCACATTTTTTTAAGTTAATGCAATGAACAAAAGCTTAGCAACTGTACATCCTTCAACTGAAATCTATACCCAGTTCTTCATACCCCAAGCAATGGTTTCTGTTCTCTTTTTATCAGTTCCCACTTGCTAACTCCAAGAAATATGGCTAAGGATATTCTATGAAGGCAGGAAAAGAAAGGGGAAGCTTGCTTTTCGACTCCTCTATGCTCTAGGCACCCACACAGACCATTCAATATGCTTCCGGCCATGATGGACAGTCGGTCAGGGCAACTTAGTCCTCACTGTTGGCCCAATTAGATCTTTGAGTCAACTTGCATTTTTCAGAGGAAGGGAAATGAGGAACTTGCGAATAGATAGCAAGTGCCTTTGATTGTTTTCAAATGTGCCAGCTTAGAGATGCAGGGTGTTCAACAAACAGGGGCCCTGTACAGAGGATGGCTTCATTCAGAGTAAAAGGTAATTTTCTGACCTTGAAGAAGCAAGTCAGGAATATATGTGAATGTAGCCACTGTCTTCTCAGAATTCCCACACTTTATTATAATGTATTGAAATCATTAATTGTGAAATCATTAATTCAACACACCATTAGCTTCTCTCTTCCTCTCCCTCACTCTCTGCTTTCTTCCTGTCACCCCCTTTTCTCTTTCCATCATCATTTACAGCCATTTCCTGCCATTGTGTGGGCCCAGCTATAGGAGGAAAGTCAGAAGCAGTCAGACTGGGAATCAAGATTGGACATCGCTCGCCTCTGCGCAGGATCACGGAGGGAGGGAACCCATGGATATGTGGAGGTAACCTTGCTAAGCTCTTCCTGGCTTGTATTTCTGGTCATTGCTTTTGGCCGGGCAGGACATTCTATTTCTGCTGGTGAATTAGGATGTTGACAGTGATAAGAATATCAACATTTCCTGGCCTCAATTTCAGTTTCCTTTTCCTGCTGTCATAGCCTCTCTTTCTGAGGATGACATTTTATCCCTTTTCCTCCCATTTGGTGCCCAACAATTTTATAATTTGAAATCTAGAAGGGTGGTGAATTTTAGGCTATGCATATTTTAACAGACACACAAAAACATCCAAAAGTAAAACATGATCACAAGCACAGGCACGTGGGTCGGAGCAGGAAGCAGGCTTACCTCAGCGCTCTCCTCATCGCTGGGCACGCTATCGGTAGTTTCGCTTTCTGTTCAAAGAGAGAAAAACATAGGACCATTATTTGTTCCTGTTGCTCAAGCTGTTTTGAAGCTCAGGCAGTGTTGATAAAAGATATATCAGCACTTCTTTTCCAAAAGAGAAATGGGTAACCAAATTCATCAACTCCCCCCTTTATAAGATCAAACACTTCTATGTGGACAAGCTGGAGTAAGTTTGAATGACTTGGGCCCCCAAGAGAAAGCAGATGGAGAATGAAGGGGAGGCACACTTTCCAAGAGCCAGCCAGCATGGGGTGCTGTCCCTGTGACGCCCTTTTCTCCCTATAGCTCTGGCCATGAAGCCCCATGCTGGTCCTCTTCCAGTCCATGTCAGTCATCATGGGGAAGTCCCAACTCAGAGTGAACATTTTCCAAGAAGTCTTCCTACATCATTCCCATTCTACTCAGACCCGCCTTTACCCCACATCTGGTTAGTCACTATCTTAGATTCTTAAGAGTTGCCTCTTCCACCTGGGTGACAGATTTTCAGGTGGCCTCAGATCGTCATCTGGTATTCAATTTTTTGGAACCTCCTCCTCTTGAGTGTGGGTGGGACCTGTGACTTGCTTTTAACCAACGGAATACAGCAAAGGATCCAGGTTTTACATCTCCATGACCATGTCACATAAGACGGAACCTGTCCTTTTGAGAAGACTCCTGCTTGCTGGTCCCATTGGGGAAGCTCACAAGGAAAAGGACCAAGGGCCAAGTCTGGTTCAACAACCGGTGAGGAACTAAACTCTGTCAAAAACCACCTGAGCTTGGAACTGAACCTCTTCCCAGCTGAACCTCAGATGAGACAGCAGCCCCAGCCAACACCCTGACGGCAGGTCAGTGAGATTCTGCTGCAGAGCACCCACCTGAGCCACACCTGGATTCATGATCCACAGAAACTGTGGGATAAGAACTGTGTATTGTGTTAAGCCATTAAGTCTGTGGTCACACTGTCATGAAGCAACAGATAACTAACCAGTTACTATCCTGATTCCACTTGCCAGTTGTGAGACACGGAGCCAATTTCTTAATTCCTGGGAGCTACATATATTTTTCTCATCTGAAAAAATACAGGGTGTCCTTCCCTTCCACCTTCCAAGGAGGACTATGTGATGAGTGAGTGAGAAGGTGTTAAGGAAAGGCCTACCATTGGACCTTGCACAGCACAGACAAGGAACTGGAGTTATTCAACAGCAAATTTGCGTGATAGGCCTGTTGAACAGAGTCAAAATGAATGCACTGAAGCTGGAACTTCCAAACCATAGGCTCTTAGGAATCTTTCCATTTGGGACATTTATATTTTAGTGGAGGCCTGAAGAGAAACTGTAATAATGGATATTTGTGGAGTGCTAGGGCCAGGCGGGGCCACAGCCTTTGCATGTAGGCTTTGTTTAGACCTTACAAGGATTCCAAGTTGGACAGCAGGTTACTATCGTCCCTCTACATGTAGAAATGCTAGTGTGTTCTAGAGCCTTCCACACTCTTCTACCGTATCCCTGATGAGGAACTGGCTTCCAATCTCACATCTTCCTTGTGGGACAAGATGGCTGCAGCCCAGACTTGAGTCCTTTCCACCACCCAGAGCATGAGCTACAGATCAGACTCCCTATACATCATTAAAGGCTAAAGAACAGACAACTCATGCCACAGTTGCATTCCTTGGCCCAACAGCAAGCCTGTGGACCCCACAGATCCCACAGGGCGCATTCAGCATGTTCTCAGCCATTGTTCTCCAGGAGCTCTGCAAAGGCCTGGGTCATAGCTAGGGCTGAGACATGAGCAGCCAAAGGACAGGCGTCTGCACTGCGTGAATGGAGCATATTTCCACAAAGCACAGCTGGAGCATCAGATGCCAAAAGAAGGGTCGAGGCTTAGCTGACAATGATCCCAGCTCCGAAGACCAAAGGACAACAAGAAGCACATGAAATATTCCAGACAGAAGCAAATGAAGAGCAATAGAAAAGGAAACCTCCCTCCAAACATAACCCCACACAAGCCCAGTCTCCAGAGGAGGCAAGAGGCTGGGCTGCCGCTCCCAAGAAGGAAAAGGAGGAACAGAGATGTTGAGAAACTTGCCAAAGTCACAGACTGAGTCAGCACAGAGGACAGAAAACAAAACTGCACTTCTGATTCCAGGGACACCCATCAAACACAGCAACTCTGCTTCCCTATTGGCTCTGGCTCTGGCGAAAGTTCAAGATCCCCTTTCCATTTTTATGCTTAGCTTTGTTTGTGCTCTGAAGCTCAAGTTTCCCTTCCTTCCAAGCATGCCAAGCCCCCTTCATTCTTAATGACCCTCCATAAATACCATGATCTTCCGTTCCTTTCCCTTCAAATAAAAATGTAAACAAATGCCACCCGGCATACTTTGGGGGCTGGAGCCTCAGGAAAATGAGCAATTGACACCAAGGTTCTGGGACTCTATCAAGCCCAAGCTGCAGTTACTGGAGGGTTTGGAAATCAGATCCTGGGTTAAGTGTCCTTGGTAAGCCAGGTGCTGGGGTACATCCCTGTAATTCCAGAGGCTTGGGGGGCTGAGGCAGGAGGATTGCAAGTTCAATGCCGTCTTCAGCAACTTGGTAAGGCCCTATGCAACTTAATGAGACCCTGTCTCAAAAAAAAAAAAAAAAAAAAAAAATTTAAAAAGGGCTGGGGATGTAGCTCAATGGCAAAGTGATTCTAGGTTCATGTTCTGGTAGCAAAAAAAAAAAAAAAAAAGACTCTTTGGTCTCCTTGCACGGACCATGAATATGATCAGAATGTCCATTTTCACTAAATACCCAGTTTTCAACTTCAGGGGGAAAGCTGTGGATGAGAAAATGAACACACTGATGTTTATTTCTCATGTTCTGGACTTTTGGTTTCAACGAACAGAGAAGCTGGTTGAAGACCTTCATTTCTAAATGAAGACGGACTGCTTCTGAAGTAGTTATGAAGATTCTAAATTAGAAACTAAGTGTTGTGGTTTGGATCTTAAATGTCTTTAAAGGATCACGTGTTGAAGACGTGGACCCCAGACAACGGCAGTATTGGGAGCTAGTGGAACCTGTAGGACAGGGGGCCTTCGCAGAAGGAAGTGAGGTCACTGGGGGCACTCCCCAGCTCCTCTTCTCCCACGCTCTACCACTGAGCTATACATCCAGCCCTTCAGTTGTTTCTCTCAGGTATTTTGTCAGTGAAAAAAGGCTGACTACCACACTGATGTCTCCAGCTTTTATTGTTTGAAAAAAGTGGCCTTGATGGAGACACCTGAGGTTCCCACCTAAGGACCCCAGAGTCTTCTCTCCAGACCAACAGTGGTTCTCAGGGCTACTCCCAAATGGCTGCTCAAAGTGCTCACTTCCTCTGTCTATCGGTTCTACTCTGCCACTGTCGTTTCCACGGTGACTTCTTACATGATAAATGAGTTCACTGCGGCTGCTGCTGCTTCCAGATTCATGTCACTCTGAAATACCAACACGCATTACTTCATTTTGCCTTTTGATTAGTCTGGATCTTGTAAAAACTAATTTCAAAAACAACAGAATAAAAACAATTAGAGTTGCTTTATAAGCATAATCCGAATAAGCAGGAAGTGCTGACACAATAGTTAATATGTATGTGAGTAATTCACTTAACTTTCTGGTTTATATCCCTGAAAGCAGCTAAAGTGAAAGGTCAGGAAGCAGTATAGATCAGATGACTTCAAAGATTCTTCCAGAGCATCAGTTCTAGGATGTACTGTCTGGGTTCACATTCTCCTTTAGCCCATTTTTTAAAAAAAATATATTTTTTAATAATGTTATATATATATTTTTTATCTTTATTTATTTGTATGTGGTGCTGAGGATTGAATCCAGTGCCTCACACATGCTAGGCAAGCGCTCTACCACTGAGCCACAGCCCAGTTTTTAACACCTCCCTGAGAATATACATTGCTAAGCCATTTCAGGAACATTATGGAGAGAAGAATGATTATGTAATGCGTTTTTGCACTATATGATACCTAGCACATTTTCTGCAAGGCTCTTGTTCAACAAAATAAAACTGACAAAGATTTCTTTCCATCAATCATTTCCTCAATTACTTTCACTAGAAGACTCAGCTGGATGGTTCAAATTAGAATCCCCTTAGTGTCAAAGCTAATGGATCTCTGTTCCACCAACAGCTTGAAAGCCTGATGTGGTTTCCTTAAGGACCCAAAGTCCTCGCTGATGGTTATTGGTCAGTATAATCTCTATTCTCTGGATTACAACCAGTTAATTCTTTGTATATTGCTTCCTTTTCAAGGCTATTCTCCACCACCCCCACACACACACACCACCCCCCAAATTCTACTGTGGTACTCTTTTACAAAGCCATCAATAACCTAATCTAATCCTGGTGTCACAGATCAGGCAAGAGGAACTTCATGGTAGACATGAAGTTTAAAAGAAAAAGAAAAAAAATTAAAACAAAAAGGAGGGCAAGAGATGTGGCTTAAAGCATTTGTCTAGCATGCATGAGGCCCTGGGCTCAATTCCTAGCACCACAAACAAACAAAATGACTATCCCTGAGTTTCCCTAGGTTGGGCTTTGGAACATTCCTTCCCAGTATGAAAATATTACAAATCAAACTAGAATTTTATGTTGTCTTAAAACATCCAATGCAAGTACTTCTCTGAGTATGTAACTGCATTCTGTCTCTTCTCTTTCTCACTGTGATATTTTAGACTGAGAAGGCAGATCTGCAAAACTGAATGTGGTTTTGTAATACTACTGGATTATATTTCATGACCAGTAGGGGGAAAATATAGCAAGTGACCTCCAACTAGCAATTTCCTTAACAGGTAAATGAATGCAAGTGGTTAGGAGGTTGAGTTGGGTTTGGATAGCCTGAACAAAGGAATTCTGTCATGAAAAACAGGCAAACAGCCCATTCTACTGAGGAACATAAGACTAAAAGACCTCTACTAGCCATGGTCAGTAACTGATGAATGTCTGTAAGCTCTAGAAAAGCAGCAGCAATGGAACATTTTGGCTCCATCTAATAAACTTCCCTCTCAAAGATTCTGGAGAATTCAGACAATGAAAACAATGGAAAGATCCAGAGGCCAGTCTGAAAAGCCAGGCTCCAACAAAACCTCCCGCTGCCGGTCATCCTGGTACTGGAATCCTTGTTTTGAAATCTATGCAAATATCCTGAAAAGGGTAATGAAATTTTCATTTCTCTCTGCAGGGATCAGCTAGCTGTTCTTGGGATTCTCCTGCTAAAGCAAAATGCCACTGCTGGAACCCCTGCAAGGAGAGATCTTTCCAGAATCCCCAAGGAAGACTTCAGAGAAGACCTGCTCCACAGGTAAACATGAAAGTCAACTCTCAAGCTCAAATACCCTTCCACCTGCCAAAAAAAAAAAAAAAAAAAAAAAAAACCCACTCATCCACATGGTAACAATGCCAGCAGCAACATGACATAGAAGAAAGCCATGGGATTTTTAGCCATAGTTATAAAAATATGAGCAAAATGTCTTAGTCCTTCACATTTCAGGTACCTCTACTCCATGGTTAAGACCTAAACACTCGTCTCCACCTCCTACAGTGGCTTCCTGTAAGTATCAAGGGAGCTCAGAGGAAGTGGATGTGTCCAGGGCAGCACTGCAGTGTGAGGGGTCAAGCCCAGGCCATTGGCATCAGCTACACACAGATGCTGTCTGTGCCACCAGTTTTTCATCCCTGGACAGACTGCTTAACCTGCTTAGGCTTAGATTCCTCATTTAAAAAAAAATCTTATTGTTGTTGTTATTATTATTTTGGTGGGGTTCTTTCTTTTGTTCTTCAAACCTAGGGCTTTGCTAATGCAAGGCAGACGCTTTGCTAGTGAGCTACATCCTAGCCCTAGATTCCTCCTTTTTAAAGAGAGAATAATGATGGTATTCCAGCTAACAGGGTTAATTTCTTGATAATTAAGCACGTCAGTCAACACCAAGCATCTAGCATATTCCCATGGCACAATAGACATGCAACAAATAATACAGTTATTGGAAACTGGCTAAGACCAAATCCGGCCTGGCACATAGAAGAGTTCAAAATAGGTCTGATGAATGAACAACTGATGAAAAGCTTACCACATTTGACAGATTATTCCTTTAGCCAAGGTTTGTTCCCACATTGCTTTTATGTTCCTAACACAAAAGCAATTTAGGACACAGGCTAAGTGAAATAAGCCAATTGCCAAAGGTCAAATACTACATGATTCCACTCATAAGAGCTACCTAGAGTAGCCGAATTCATAGAGACAGAAAGTAGATTGGTGGTTGCCAGGGGTGGGTGGAGGGGGAGTGTATAATGGGTACAGAGTTTCAGTTCTACAAGATGAAAAGAGTTCTGGAGACAGTGGTGGTTGGGGGTTGCCCAGTACCATGAATGCACTTAATGCCACTGAGTTATACATGGAAAAACAGCAAATTTGTGCTATATGTATTTTACCACAATTTAAAAAAGAAAGTAGGCACTCATGGAAGATGAGGTTAATTTAGTGTCTGTTAATATACAAACAACCAGGCATTTGAATCCACTCTCAATTGTCATGCTGTTTCTGTGCCAGTCACTGGGGTGGCACCCTAGCTGGAAGACACTCTCCCTGGCAGTCTGCAAAGAACACCAGGAAGAATCCCCAACCATTTCCTAGAGCTAACTGTAGTTTCCCAGGAGAGGGCCTCTGCTTTTTATTTTTAATATATGCAAGCAATAACACTGCTCAGAATTTAAATTTCCTAATTATAATTGAGTTCCAAAAAATTAAATGGAGATCATTAGGAAAATACAAGATGAAGTCATGTTGGTAAAGGAGCCATCATTTTTCTGAAACTGTTTCTAATCCTCTGACTCTGTCTGGACAGATTCCTGAAATTATGGGACCAGTTCTGTGGGGAATTAGAAATGGGTTCCGTTGTTTGGCCCTGTTGGAAGCTGAAATAGATAGGAAAAAAAGGGAGAAACCAATGGAAGTGACTGATAAACCTGGTGGAATGGAATGGCTTTAACAATGACTTTGAGGTCTGAAAGCTGACTTGAAATCCTGGCCCATACATTTAATGGCTGTGTGGGGCCCTTAGCATCTGAAAATAAAGGAATTGGAAAAGATGATTTCTAAGGTCCCATTCTAGCTTAATCAATTTGAGATTCCATTAAAACACCCTGTCAAAAAATTTAACTTTGATGAACCACCTTCCCCCAAGAAATCTTATTTGTTAGTCCTGGATGAACATGTCATGGGCAATCATGCAGAGAATGCTGTGAAAATGTTATCTAGCTGAAAACAAAAAAGTGTCCAAGATGATGCTGGTCAAGAAAATAAAATAACTCCAACAAGAAGAATTCCTAGGACAGAGGGGAGATGCTCTGTTGAGTGGTGAGATGGGGTGGAGCTAGACTAAAGGATGGCTCTTTCCTCTTCCCCCTTCAGTCCCCAGTTTTCCCTCCTGCCCACTCACCTGCGTAGGAAGACACGGGGGAAATCTGCAGAGGGTACAGCTCACTCATGCTGACTGGCTGCTCATCACTCTCGGTGGTCACCTCCACAACTTGGCAAATGTCTGGCGGATTAGTAACAATCTCTTGATCCTCGATGGTGCTGTCCAGATGGGACTGTCCTACAACTTCAAAGGAAAGAGAACCATCATGCACCACTGTCTCCTGCCCTCACAATTCTAACACACACTCTCAAGAAAGAAAATCTTCCCCCACAGAGACAGCTTGGCAGCCAGGAGTCAGATTCCTGGTCACCACATGTCGCCTGCCATGAAGCTGGAGAAGAGACCTGAGAGCTGGGTTAATATTATTAGAGAAGCCTCCTACCGTCACCTGGCTCCCAATGCAAGGTGGTGGTGTCCCACCTAGATCATCAAGAGTTTCAAACTCAATCCAGTCAGTCTGGATCCAGACCTAACCCCAGGCCAGATGTAACAGCGCTTTGAACTTGACCTATTCCTGCTCTCTGCTTTTGCTCAAGGAATATCCTGTACTTACTTTCTAAGAACTTTGGTCCAGAGAGATGTTATCAAACCTCAATGAGAAGAAAAAACCATGAAAATCCACCCCACTGTGTTATTTTAAAGTTATGGTATGGGAGAGGGGGCTCTATTCATACTCTCAGCTTCTTCCTTCTCTGAAAATGACCAATTGGCCAAAATACCAAAACAATGTTAAAAGTTGGCTCTCCAATTCTAACAAATATTAATTGCATCTCCAAAACAGAATGCTAAGATGAATTCTGACCATCGCTAGCTTTGAAACTGCCTCAATATTTTTTTATTAAATTTTAAATTTTGAAACAATTAAAAACTAACATTAGTTGTAAGAAATAATACAGAGAGGGTAAGGAGCTGTAGCTCAGTGGCAGAGCACTTGCCTAGCACGTGTGAGGCACTGGGTTTGATCCTCAGCACCACATAAAAATAAATAAAATAAAGGCATGCTGTCCATCTACAACAACAAAAAAATTTTTTTTAAGTTTAAAGAAAGAAAGAAAGAAAAAATACAGAGAGATCGTGTGTGCCCTTTAGTCTATTTCCTCCAATGGTACCATCTTATAAAAACTAGAATTTGATATCACAATCAGATACTGACATTGGTGAAAGTCCACCATCTTGTTGGGATCTCCTCAATTTTACTTGTGCTCCTGTGTGTGCGTGTGCATGTGTGTATACTTAGTTCTATACAATTTTTAACACATAGGTAGTTTCAAATACCTACTACTACAGTCAAAATACTAACAAGTTCCGTGAAAGTATTTCTCATGTTACCATACCCACTTTCCTTCAGGACTTCCCTGTCCACTGTCTTCTCCCTAGCCCCTGGCAACCATTCATCTGTTCCATTTCTATATTTTTTGTTATTTCAAGGATGTTACATAAATGGACTCATACAGTAATCCTTTGGGATTGGCATTTTTCACTAGCATAATTTTCACCAGCATAATTCCCTGGAGAGTCACCCAAGGTCTTATGTATGTCAATAGTTGGTTCTTCTTTATTGGCCGAGTGGTATTCCATGGTATGGTGTACTTCATCTGTTTTAACTATTGACCCACTGAAGGATGTCTGGGTTGATACCAGTCTTTAGCGATTACAAATAAGGGTGCTATGAACGTTGGTGTTCAAGTTCTGCAGGAACATAAGTTTCCATTTCTCTGGGATAAATGCCCAAGAGTGCAACTGCCAGCTCATATGGGAATTGCATGTTGAGTTTTACAAGAAACGGCCAAACTGTTTCCCAGAGTGGCTGTACATTTATATTCTCACCAGCAATGACTGAGTCATCTAATATCTCTGTGTCCTTACCAGCATTTAGCATTGTCATTATTTTTTATTTTAGCCATTCTGATAGGTAAGTAATGATATTCTATTGTGTTTTTAATTTAAATGTCCCAAATGCCCTGTCCTAATTTTACAGAGAATTGACCTTATACTCCTGTTGGCAGTTGATTAGATGAAATGTCCCTGAAAATTGGCTCCAATTAATAAAGGAGAAGATAATAGCATAGTAATTGGGAGATAGAGCAATATTTTCCCAAGGTCCTCAAAAGCATTCGCCACCATAATCGATGTTATACTAACAATGTGTGTAAGTTCTTTTAACATTTAAACCCATGAGAATGACAGGGAAACCATCATTATCCTGTTAAACATGAAAACACTCCAACATAGAGAGGGAGAGTGTCCTGTTCAAACTCACACAGCTTGGATTCTATGCAGTGCCCTTTGTTCCTGTCCTTTTCTTCCCACTTCTGCAACTATACAACATTCAGGTTAGGCAGGAAGGAGCCCCATTGCCGTCTCCTGGAATTGGGAACTGGCTCTTGTTTCAGTCACTCAAAGTTTCTTATTGGCGCAAAGTTGTTTTAAGTCCCTGTTGTAATTACTTTGGGGGTGATGAGAACCTTATCTGATTTCTACTCAGGGAAGGTTTCAGAGTACAGTGGGAATTCCTAGGTTTTGTAACAAAGAAAAGAAGGCACCGAAGAGGCTGGGAAAGGGGCTGGGGATGTGATAGGAGTTCACAAAGCCACAGCAAACAGAATGGAAGGGAAATGGGATTCTGTTAGGTTTTCCTGGCAGGGATATAATTAAAGAAGAGGAGAACAGGCTATTTATGGCAAGCAGACTCCCAAATTCTGCTTACACCCTTCAGACTATCTCATTTGAGTGTGAGGGCATGGATTATGCAGGTCACCAGGCTCCGACTGAGTGCCCACAAGGACCCCTCCCAAGGTTTCCTTTGCCATTTCTCCCTAGTCAATATAGTGGCAGGAAAGGAAAACAAAGTCCTATCCAGTCCCGTGTCCTAAGAGGCACTTGGTGGGTGGACACAGAAACCAAGCAAGCACTGTGTGTGTGTGTGTGTGTGTGTGTGTTTGAAGAGGGAGGGCACCATGCAAAGTCGAGCGCACCAAGGCAACAAAGGTCTCATGGAGCACCTGCTTGCAAGGTCCTTGTTATCCAGTACCTTGTTATCCAAGGTCCTTGTTATCCAGGAGGGGCGGCAAGAGAGCCCCAGCGACAAGAGGGTTGCTAAGGAGTCTAGTAAGCGATTGGGCAGCACCGAGTGAGCTAAAGCTTACAGCAGTGAATATGTAGAAGGAGGGGAAGGCAAGAGGGAGAACACACGATGAAACCTGAGGAGCTGAAGTATTTCTTTCCAGTTCAAGGAATTCAGTGAGAATGGGAGGTAGAGCAATGGGAGTTTGTTGGCCCCTGGCATTTTGCCAATAGTATTGGTTGAGAGGTGAGCCATTAAGATGATGCTGGATTGATTCAATTGTATATTAGACCTTTACTGTTCGCCTCAGCCTGCTACTTCGGAGTTCTCTCGGGATTCCTGGAGAGTTCACATTGGTTGGGGAAGTGCCAGAGGAGGGATTTCCGGTTGGTAGTTCCTGGAGGAGCGGTGTGGGTGGCGTTTGGGAGAGTTCCCGGGGAGCGTGTGTGGAGTGTACTGGTGGAGTTCAGAAATAAAGTTTGTTCCTGCTTCAGTGGCTCGTGATTTGAGCCCAGCCAGACTGCGGCAGGAGTTATCCAGAATGCCCATTTTCTGGAGCCTTCTTGATCACTCCAGCACCTACAGACCTGTGTCTGCTCTGCACACCTCTCACTCTCTGTCCTTGGAACTCAGCCCAAACTACACCATGACAGGACCTTGTGGCATTCCTTGACTTTCTGTTTCATATTTCTTGTTAATTCTGTAAATTTTCACCTAACTTTTTAGCTGTATATACCATATCTCTTCAACCCAATCATGGCTCCTGAGAGCTGAGAACCAGCATTAGAACTTTTGCGTTCTGTCAGGACACATACTCACAGGTGGCACCAGGGAGGAGCGACGAATCTCCGCCCAAAAAATACATGAATGGAAGGTGGAGGCTCACAGGCTAGAGATGGGATCGTGCAGAAATTCACAACTTGCAAATGTGGACTGTGACAGTGCTTTCTAGAACGTTTCAAGATTCACAGCCAATGGACTCTTTTCAACCTAAATGCAGCAATGAAGACATAGCAGGCTATGCTGCTGTGGGGGGGCTAGGGGAGAACATGTTTTGGGGTGTCAAAAATGTTCTGACTGGAATATGGTGGTCACACAACTGAGTGTATCTGTCAAAACATAAAGAACTGTACCCCCACAAAAGGGATCAGGGCCCTATATTTCACTTAACATATATGATCTCAGATGAAAAAAGCAGATCAGTGCCTGCTCAAATTTTGAGAATATCCCGAATGCTGGTGACTAGGACAGAAGAGTAGTAAGCTTTGGTTTTCTGGGCCAAGATCTAGAAAGCCCGTTTTTATAAGTACATTATCTCCGAGGCCACGCTTCCCCCGTGGGAATTCGCTGCTGCATGCCTCAGTAAGGGATGAGCACTCCTCTCCATCCCAACCTCACTGAGGGCACTTTAGGAAATTTCCAGCTTGAGACAAAGCCCATGGGACAAGCAGGGAAATCAAAACATTTGAGATTCTCTCTAGATGCGCTTCACTGCCATCACTAATCTGTCTCTCTCTGTGGCCGTCCTCTGGGCACTGGTCAGTGACCTGACTGAAAATATGAACAGGAAACCTAGCTTTCTGAGCTCATGCCTTAGCCTCTCCTGCCTGTCTGCCCCCCCCCCCCACACACATCTCTCAGTCCTACAGGGAAGGCACAGTCATGATCCTCATTTTAGACAAAATGAAATAACAGCATGAGAACTAAATACCTAATTCAAGGTCAGACAGCCAGGAAGTGACAGAACCAGGATTCAAGGTCAGCTTAACCTGACCCCCAAGTTTCTACTCCTCTGTGACACGGTCTCCCTAACACAAAGCATTAATGAAGTTCAATCTGAGCTCTTCTCCAGCTTTCTAAACCCCTCTGAGGGGAAAAACTGCAGTTTCACCTTAATGAATCTTTGAGCCCCTAACCACCAGTGACATTTCTTTTCAACAGTTCTCTAATGGCTGGAGGAGCTAGAAATCCACCAAACTCCTCCAGCTTTGTAAGATCAGCATATCATGCAAATTCAGCCACAGGAGGGTAATTTTATCTCAATCTAGTTGCCGGAGAATTACAACAACATTATTCATGGCTGGTTACTGATGAACCGGTTTGATAGCTTGAAAGGTCATTCTTACTTTATTAACAATTGTTGACTTAGTGTAGGGCTCCACCTGAAAAAGCAGCTCACTCCCAGGCTTAAAAGCTGAGACTATTAAAAACAGAAAGGCCCTTGGAGGTGGGTTTGTCCTATCGTTTTACATTTGAAAAAGCTGAAACTGGAGGCCAGGTAAATTGCCAAGGTCACCCAGGTGGCCACAGAGTCGAGAATTAAACTGGCCAGCAAAGCTTATGAAATCAGACCATCAGCATCAACCACAGGGTGAAATTTCCCCTGGACCTTACTTGAGAATGTGAGTGTTGGAACCATTAATACCAGCCCTGATGACGCAGCTTATGGAGGCTACTTTTCCTACTCAACACACTTTAATTTGATTTTGATAATATCATAATCATATTTACCACCTTCTACCCAGAGAATGATTCATCCATGTCTCCTTTCTTCCTCACTAAATCTCTGTAAGGTAGACAGGATCAATATTATTATTTCTGTTTAAATATATATTTAAATTTCTGTTTATATATCTTTATTTCAATTTTATAAATAATAATAAATGTGTTATTATCAATTTATATGTAAATTGGGTGTCAGAGAGGTTAGGGCATTTGCCTGAGATCTCACGGTAAATAAAAAACTTCAGAAGTAGCACGAGAAACCAAGTCCTTTAACTTCTAATCTAGTGCTCTTGTCTTTATAAAATACAGCCATATCTATATTTTGTAAAACATAACCACTACTGGTTGAAGAACAATGGTGGGAGAGTTAGCAACTTTAGACACAGGGGTCAGACCTTGTGTGGGTTCGCTGCCCCGGCTGCCTGGGCTGCTTGGGCTGCCTGCTATCCCCACCTCAACAGGTAGGGACAGGCACAGGCACCTGTGACTAGTGGGGCAGGCAGCTTCACCCTGTGAGAAAACACATCACTTGCTACTATACAATAGGGTCCAAACACTGCTTCCCAGTAAAAACTCAGCAGAAGCTGGGCATGGTGGTGCATGCCTGTAATCCCAGCAGCTCAGGAGGCTGAGGAAGGAGAATCACAAGTTCAAAGCCAGCCTCAGCAACAGCAAGGCACTAAGCAACTCCAGGAGACCCTGTCTTTACGAGGGCTGAGGATGTGGCTCAGTGGTCGAGTACCCCTGAATTCAATCCCTGGTACCAAAATCAAAACAAACAAACAAACAAAAAAACCCAGCAGAGAGTGAATCAGTATCTCAGGGGTCAATGATCTGGGAGCAAAAATTTGAGTATGAGACATGTTCAGGTGGCAGCTTCACTTAGCAACGGAATCGCAGGAGCCTTAGTGGCTGCTCCACACTAATGAAAGCCACCACCAACCTCATTTTCCCTAATGGCCACATGTGGATTGCACTGTTCAGAATAATTCAAGTTTAAAAATAGGCATAAAAGTCACAGGAAGAGACCAGGTGATGCCAGCCTTGGGGAGAACTTGGGCCTTTGCCTTGGGAGCAATGGTGACAGGGTACTACTGGCATTTGAAACAAATCACTCTGTTTAAGGAATGAAAGAGAGAGAGCAAGCGAAGCCCAGGTGAGAGCCACAGTACAACTAGCAACCGTCAGAACTGAAAGGAGGTGAATTTGAGAAACACAAGAAGGAAAGACCCGTGAATTATCAATAACGTGGAGACAGCAAGGAATAGGGAGAAGGAGAAAAAAACATCAAGCCTCGGGGCTTGGGATTGTGGCTCAGTGGTACAGGCACTCGTCTAGCACATGCGAAACCCTGGGTTCGACTCAGCACCACATAAAAATAAATAAATAAATAAAATAAAGGTATTGTTTCCAACTACTTCCAAAAAATAAAAAATATTTTAAAAAACCCTCAAAAAAAGACAACAGGTTCCTTGATAAACTAAAACTTCGTAAGGTTGAAAAAAACAGTTGCCAAACTCCAGCAGCAGGGCTCCCAGTTAGCACACAGAGACTGTCCTATCCGTGTGCCAGGCTGTCCCAGGCCCATTCTGCCCTGGAAGAAGAAATATGCTGTCCCCTCTGTGTCGGAGGGTACTGGGGTCTTGATTCACTCTTCACATGCAGCTTCATATTGCCAAGAGTTTTCCATGGGTCCTGATAAAAAGTGGATGCCCTGTCTCTGGCCCCTATCCCTAATAGCTCGGCCCTCCCAGGGGAAGTCCCAGGGCACAGCTGCTAACCCTGTGAAAACAAGCACAGAAGATCCCTTAAAAGGGGTGCCCTCCTTCTAAAGAACCACCCCAAAGCTACTTCCTATTCTAGAGATGCAATTTCACACCTTAAGCACCAGGAACAACAACAGGAGACAATAGAAATGGAAAAAATGGAATCACACCTTGAAGCGGGGTCTCATTATCACCTTTGTTCATCCTCAAAATCTCATAATTCTGGTGCCAGAGGCTGCCACCCTGGAGTTCTAACTGGGAGGCCTTCATGGGGGACACCAAAGTGGGTCTCTACATTGTGAATCTGTTCTCCCCTCCTTCTGCCCCCCTCTATTGACAGCTGGGTTTCTAGGTTGGGGCTAAAAAAGCTACTTAAACTTTGCTTTAGATAAAGTTAGTCAAATTGAAAGCAACTGCCAGGAGTGTGCACTCAAAGGTGCACTCTGGGCATCCAAAATTAAGACAAAATTCAAAATACATCACTTCCTAATTGCTGTTATGTCTAGTCACTCTGGTTTTGCTTTATGAACTTCAGAGTGATGAATAGCATCTTTTGTTTCCAGTGATCTTTGCTTTATGGAAGGGTGGGGTCACCTTTTATCAAGCAACACAATGGGACTGTAAAGTACTGCCCAGGCAAGTCAGACAGAATGTCCTCTGCACCTGCAAACTTCTTAGGCTGGCCTGGAGAGCATTTCCATACAGCTCAGCAAAAGCACTGCTAACCTTGGCAAGAGGCCAGCACGCACTGTCAGAACAATTCCACATGTTGCTGGCTTCTTCCATTTCCTAAACCAGAAGTCAACACACACACACACACACACACACACACACACACACACACACACAACAAAATTCAATGCTAAAGAAATTTAAAAATAAAAAATAAGGAGTTTTCTTTTTTTCTTCCCTCCTCTTAAAGGGAAATCAGGGATAGGTCTTTTGGGTGCTAAGCTTGGGCACTTAACCAGACAGTAGTGAAGGGACCTTTGGAGACTAGTTTCGGTATGGAGACATCACACTCCCCTCTGGTGTGCACAGCTGGCTAATTCTGAAAATACATCCAGCTGTTATGGAGAGAGTGGCAAGAGCAGGATACAGCCCTCTGACAATTCCTGGGTGTGTGTTTCTGCGATGCTTTGTGGCAAGAATAAAAGCAAAACATTGCAGCAATGAAGCAAGAGTTCGTTTGTCAGGGCAACAGTACCTTTCACATTTTACACAGTTATTCACATAGAAAGGAAAACAGCCAAGTCTGTCCAGAATAAGAATGTACTAGTCGGGCTGGGGTTGTGGCTCAGTGGTAGAGCGCTTACCTAGCATGTGTGAGACACTGGGTTCGATCCTCAGCATCACATATAAATAAATGAATAAAATAAAGGATCATCAACAACTAAAAAATATATATTTAAAAAAAGAAGAATGTACTAGTGGCTGGCCTTCCACTGAATTCAGTTGTTGATTTTCAATCCATTTTCCTAAAGAGCTCTGAGACAACATACATACTGTCATATTAAGTACTCATTTCAGCTTCTGATTTTAATCTTATAAATGTAGTTCAATAAAGTAGGATGAAAAACACCTTATAGCTTTCACCCAGAGGCCTGAACAGAAAACTGAAATGATGTCTGGGTTCAGAAACCCAGGACCTGAAAGCAAGAAACTGTCATTTTTAAATAGAGCATTTTGCAAGGTAAAGAGAGACAGAGCAACAATATCTCAAATGCCAGAGTGGCCTTGGGATGCAAATCCCCGTGTTCCTCCTCTCTCACAACAAATCACGATGCCAAAGATGGCTCATTAATAATCACATGGGAGGCTGTGAGGAAAGAGCACTGTTAAGTGCTCATTGACTGAGATGGTACCACAGTGAGCAACGATTGCAAATTACCCTTCTGTTTAAATACTTCATGAATCAACTTATATATAATTACATACCTTCCTAAGGGCCATCAATTAATGAGAAAAATATCCTCAAACTCATTTTGCTGCTTGTTGTTATGAACTTGTTATTAACACCAGGAAGTCACTTAATCCAGTAGGTGAGTCTCTAACCAGAACTGGCCACTATCTTAGTACCAGGAGAGAGTACAGCCCCTTTCCCCTCACAACAGCCCCAGGCCGCACCAATCACACAAGAGGGTGAAAACAACCTACAGAGAACTTACACCCTGAACACTCAACCAAAATGATTTTTAAAAAGTGGATCTGGAGGACATTAATGCCAAGAGAAATAAGCCAGACAAATACTGCGTAATTTCACTTATATGTGGAATCTAAAAAAGTCAATTGCATAGGAACAGAGAGAAGACAGGTGGTTACAGGAGAATGGAGGCTAGGGTGGAGAGGAGAAGGAAAGGGAAGATGTTTGATCTAATACAGGGTCCCATGTGCACTGGAGGAATAAGCTTTAGTGTCCAAATGCACTGCATAGTGACCACAGTTAATAATAATGTTCTGTACAACCACAAGAATGGAATCCTAATTAGAATAAGTTATACTCCATGTATGTATAATATGTCCAAATACACTCTGCTGTCATGCATATCTAAAAAGAAATAAAAAATAATAATAATGTTCTGTATATTTCAAAATGTCTAAAAGAATAGATTTTTGAAAACATTTTTAAACCTCAAAAAAAAAAAAGAGAATAAGTGGTTGAAGTAACCGATGTGTTAATTAGCTTTTATGAATCTTTCTACAATACATGTATAAATCAAAACATTATCCTGTATCCCATAAATACATGCAAGTATTATCTGTCAACTAAAAATAAATGTAATAGTAAGGTTTTAAAAAGTAAAGAAAACCCTGATACAACTCTGGCTTTGTTTTGGCATATCATCTGAGGCTGATCTCACCTCATAAATAAAGGAGGACTTCCCCAAACACCAACCATTTCACTCAAAATAAGCTGAATATTAAGAAAATGTGCCTGGAGTTGGGCAAACATCTTCCTGTTTCTAAAGGGCTCAAGGGGCAGCATGCACCTTTCAGGGAATCTTGCTGAGAAAGGCAAGCAGTGCAGAACCAGGGGGTGGGGAGACGCAGCCACAGGGGCAGAAGGAGGTAAAGGGTGGGACATCAAATGAAGGGGTCCAGGAGGGAGGAAAGCTGGGCTTCTGGTGGGCAAGTGGCTTTACTCACGGGGCCTGAGCTTCTTCCCTGGGAAGCAAGAAAAATGTTTAGTCTCCGGGATCCCTCTGGGCTCAAACCCTACTGTGGGACTTACTGCCTCCATCCCAGTGTCAAGTCTGGGTGCTGGCACTGGGGGAAAGGCCAGTGTCATGAGCTGTGTGTGGACTATGTTGCACATCGTAGCCTACCGAGGGGATAAGTGTGGCACTGGGAACATCCCGTGGGACCCCCACAGGGATTGATCGTTTGATGCAGGTGAACTTCCCCCTCAAGCTCTGCTATGTCCCACACAGCACCTGTGATGGGTTTGACCTGACAAGATGTCAACCAACCTGCTGACTGTAAGACATCATGAAGCAAGACTCCGGTAGCCCCTTAAATAAACCACCGAGCCATCTTTTTGCTGCCTAGTTCCAGGGCCCACCCATGTAGACTAGATCTATCAGGGGCTTCACTCTTGTAAATATACTTCTAAATATCTGTGTTTCGTCATTCACTAGTCATTTGAGACTTCAAGTTTTAGGGTGGCTTACATTCTCCTGGGCAGGAAGAAGACCCAAATGAGACTCTGGCCATCACCCATGTTAGGCCAGGCTTTCTGTTTGCCTCACACTGCATCTGTCAAAGACCTCAATGTTTAAGGAAGTCTCTGCATATGCAAGTCTACTCCCCAAACCCCAAAACCAAGGGGAACAAGGAGATGTTATTTATACCCTGTGTGGCCTCCTGTCACTGTCAAACTGAGTATCTAGAAATGAAGGTGCCCAGGCAGGAAGTTGGCTTTTAAAGCTGTGTTTGATCTCTCTGGTTCTTATTAAACATCAGGAGCCCTGTTGGAACAAAGTTAAATGGACCAAAAGGTACCCGAGGGCCACAAAGCCCCAGCTCCGAATTCTAGGAAAAAGTCACATTGACTACTGGCCTCTACTCTTGCATGAGGTCCCCACCACCCATTCACCACAGCATCCCGGACACTGCTAAGATGAGTTCATGGCTTGTCACCTCCTTCTCTAAAATCCTCCAAGGGAGGGTGTTTCCATTATGTGAGTATGTAAAACACCTGGGCACTTCACGTTCTGGGTCATACTTCAAATTAAAAAAAAAAGAAGAAGTTTTAGAAAACATCCTCCAGCAAATTTAAGATAAACCCCAACCTCCTTCCCTGGAGCATCCAAAGGCCCCCTTGACACCTCCCGCCCCCCTCTGAGGGGACACAACTGTGCTCCCTACACTATGTCACACTTGCTTCTTTCTGTTCCCCCAGACACTGAGGGCATCCTGCCTGCCCCATGTCCCATGCTGTTCTTCACACCAGTCTGCAGGGAAACATCACTCCTGGGACCTCCCAATCTAAATCTGACTCAAGGCTATTCTCTCCCATCTCTTTGTGCTCTTCCTATGAGGTTATATACTACAAATGGGAATGCAGTCGATACCTGTGGATTTACTTGCTTACTATTTGTGTCCCTCCATGAAAACAGGAATCGGGCCTGCCTTGTCCCCCCATCCACTTCCTGCTAAGAGCACTGAGTCTGGTTTGTGCTCAGAAGTACCTACAAAAATCACACGGTGCATCTCTGGCAACAGGTCTCTGTGCCTCAGTTTCTTCACCTGTAAAATGAGCACCACCTTGGAGGCAAGCAAGCCAAGGAGCAGCTGCTGAGAGAAGGCGCAAGGGCCATCTTCCCCTTCCTTGTTTCCCAAATTAAAAAAAAAAAAAAAAAATCAGACTCATCCATGTGACTAAATAGTGAAAGAGTGAGAACCAATCACCATCAGCCATGGGAGAAGAAGCATTTTCCTAGAAGTCGCTCAGGGCCTTCTTTTCTGGGGCAGACCCATCTAAGTTCCTTTATTTCATCCTTAAAGGCCTTTGCTTTTCAGCCCTGAAATCTGGGGAATGGAAGTTGGATTTTGAGATGGTTCCAAGACCTCCTCCTACTGATGATGTTATTTCAAGATCACTGGTTTACAAATTTTAGACCTCAGAGGGCTGCTTGTGCGTATAAAAAATAAGATGTCAAAACGGTTTACCTATGATGTTCACCGTACTATCCACTTCATTTTTTATAGCTGAAGTCAGGACCGCGAGCTCAGGAGAAAGATCACTTACTCCATTACTAAGCCCCAAAGATGACTCAACTGGTTCTTGCTAGGAAGAAGAAAAGAAAAAAGAATTGAGAACACTTCCTTCCCCCTCCCTTTTCTTAGCTTAAACTCTACCCTCTGCGTAAGTTCTTTAATGCTAGAATCATTTGTGTTCATCTACCGGATGCATCCCCTACCTCTTTCAATTAACCTCGAGTTAAAGCAGATCGTTTCTGCACACGGCATGCTGCTGGGTATTTGGTTTCTTTCATTTTCATTCAAGGAAATGGTACCAGCACATCTGGTTTGCCTTTAGGAAATGCTTACAGCTGTGGACAAATGGCTCTGGGGTTCAGTAGAGATGTAGAACTGTCCGTGTGAAGTACCACAGGACAGAGATTCCAAGTCCTCCTCCTTGGCGGGATGTGCTCCAAAGAGGCAACTCCTTGGCTTTCTCTTTTAGAGAGGAGTCAACCCACCACTTTTATAATAATTTCTTAGGAAAGGCTCTACCTCAACAATTGGCGCAAGAACAGGGACTCAGCACAAGCTGTGAGTGAATTCTCCTTGGACATAGTTAGTGGTGGACTGCAGCTATGTGAGCATCCCATACTGGGTGGTGGCTGGCAATTTGTGCTACAGTCACATCAGAAGCCTCTGTTTCTTTGGCCCAAGTCCAGTTAGGCAACCCCATACCCATGGATTCACATAAATGTCCTTTGAGTGCCTGAGTATCCCATCCAACACATGCATATTAATGAAATAAGAACAAATTCTTTTGCTTATCGTACTTTCTGAATTTCAACTTTCTTCAAGTGCATTCAAGCCCTCCATTCCCTGAGAGTACTGACCAACTCCAAGAAAGCCAGTCCTGAGGTAAATAGTTTGATGAGAGTATTTCCTCAAGGTAAGATTGCATTTGCTTTGATGATAACAATAAAAATCAGACAAAAGCCACACGGGATGATTCCTGAGGAATCCAAAATGGAAGAGGGGGTAGCAGAGGAAGGAGCACAAGACTGGGCACAGAGGAGCACAGAGGTAGAGATAGAACTGTGCTTTGGAAGCTCAAGAGCAGTCACAACCTAAGGCATGCTGGGTGTTCTTATCATTACCATTATGGTCTACTTATATCCTACTTGGAATCAATGCTAACCCCCTCCCAAAATCTTAGAGCAATCACAGAGGAAGGGAGATAGTCTCCTTCTTCATGATCCCATGATCCAATGTTAAGGTATTATTTCACTGTGCAATTGGGTTAAAATTAAAAGAAAAGAAGAGGAAAAAAGAGAGAGAAGACAGGAAGAAAGAAAAAGAAATCATACGCTGCAAGACATACTAAAGGTCAAACATAAATAAAGGAAGAACCCAGAACAGCACTCCTGGACAGATTTTTTTTTTTCTTCCCTGTTTCCTCCAACATCTCTTTTATAAGTTTCAAATAAGAAGCCTGACATTCCTGGGAAAATACTTCACTTTCTGTGACCTGAGTCACGATTTTTTTCCCCTCCTTTCTAAAGCCAAACCACTGAATTAATGTCTGCCTTTCCTAACTCTGTCTCCTCCCCGTCCCACTGTCAGTAGGTGCCTATGGTCTCGCTTCCACCCCATGTGCAGAATCCAGCTCCCAGAGGTTGGTAAGGTCATGGGTTTTAGAATCAGACAAACCAGGGGACAAAGACGGACTCCTCCACTTTTCACTGGTTGCAGGACTTTATTTAACCCCGTTAAGCCTTTCTTAGGGCACTCGGATAGTTGTAAACTGAAATCCATGGAAACAAGATCCATGTCACAGGGCTGGTGTGAGGATTAAATGAGACAAATAAGTACCAGACTTACTATTAAGTAAATTCCTCACCACAATCAAAGGTTACTGAAGAATCTTGGTTCTCCCAAACCCAGTGGCCCTCTCCCACTTCTCTTTCCCTAGATCTATATTCTTATACCTAGTAGGGAGTTCTGTACTAAACTCCCTTGACAGACTGAATTAAATTGGATACTGCTTCATTCCCTTCATTCCAATAGTACCTTCCTTTTTTCTTAAAAAAAAATAAAATTATTTGCTGATGGACACAATACCTTTATTTTATTTTTATGTGGTGCCGAGGATCAAACCCAGTGCCTCACATGTGGTAGGCAAGCACTCTACCACTGAGCCACAACTCCAGACTTTCCTTTCTTGATGGCATCCTCTGTGGTCCCCTTTGAGTCTCTCCCTCCCCAATCATCCCTCGCACTTCATTATTCCACTTCCATCTCCTCAGTTGCCTCCAAAGGAACTCAGTGTAGGGATTTGAGGAAATTGTGCAAAGAACTGCTTTTTTTTTTTTTTTTTTAGAAGTTTCTTTTGTTATTTTGGAATTTTAAAAACTCATTCTGTTTCTAAATTTCTTACCAAAGTAACAAGGCAGTCAGACTTGCATATATTCACAAACCTAAATTATTCGGACTTCTTAATCAAAAATCTCTGTGCTTCATATGATCTACAGTTTATTTAGTGGCAAGTGATACTTTTTTCACTTTCCACTTGAGAAAATCATTACTCAGAGACTAAATTAACTCTGCAAGATCACACTCCTTTTAGTCTGAGGAGATACAGAAACTGAATTCAGTCTTTCATGCACAATGGTTCAATCCCAGGATCTTTCTGTCTTAATAAACCCCTGTATCCTAGACTCATTCCAATGGAGATTGAGAGAGAATTATTTGGACCTTGTTTTACACCACCATCCCTACCTGTTCTGCAATGGAGCAATACATTTTACCAATGGAGACTGAGAAACTATTTTGAATTTTGTTTTACTCCTCCCATCTCCATCCCCCACCAAAAAAAAAAAAAAAAATCCTGGCAATTTCAGTCTTCAGTGGGAACCATCTCATTAGTATTGTCACTGTGGAAGGACAAGATGGTAAGCTGTACAATAAAATGGAAAGGACTCCACCCAGAACAATAGGCCCATGGGAAAAGGGTCTTCACTAAACTCAGTCAAAATGATGAAATGATTAGAAGTAAGTACATCTAAACCTACAATATATTAAATAACTCAAGGATTCAAGCTGAGAAAAGAAGCGGAAAGTTCTTTATGTACTATGTGCCTAGACATAGTGCAGGTCTAGCAGGTCCTTTCTGATGCCTCACTCCTGACCAGACTCAACCAGGCCTCACACTGCACCATAACCTAGCATGGCTCATATTAACAGATTCCTCTCAGTTCTCTTTTTCATATTAGATAAAGACTCTCCTGTAAATCAAGTAGCCTGTAGCATTCTTGGTTTCTGATCCTCTTGCCTTGCTCCAAAGAAAACCATAAAAGTTCATGCATTAACTCTGCCAAATATTTAGGTTTAAGAGTATTTTCTAGAATTACAGAACCTAAGGTTTGGTCTACAGTTTAAGAGATTTTAAGCAAAAACAAACTAGCAACAGAGAGTTTAAAGGTAGGAGCAGCTATCTTTAGACCTGTAAATAATCCACATTTGGCTGGTCTCAAGTTAGGCTTGCTGGATGGACTTGGAGTGATCCTAAGTTAGAGGAGTAGAGGGCCTCTACTGGGCCAAGGTTCGAATCCCTCTGCTCCAAGCCCATTCTGTCTCATACGTGTCAAAAGTTCCTTTTCTTGACCTCCCTTCCCCTCAAGTAACACCCATAAGGTGAATTTCCACCATTCCATACCCCAAAATGCCCTAATTCATCCGTGCAAAGCTAGTCTCCTTTAAACCAATTTAAGGACATCAAATATAAGGGTATCTCTAGGTCTATCAGGTAACAAAAATTTCAGGCTGGCAGCTGAGCTCCACAGAGTGGACTAGGGAATTGGACCTAGAAGGGTGCACACATCATGTCACAGCAGCCACAGTCCACAAAGAATAGCTCTAGTACAAAACAGCCTACAACCTCTTGCCTAGTCCCAGAAATACGTTCCCCTTCTAGAACGAGGTCATCTTCACTCTCTCCCTTTCCTTCACTGCAGCTTCCCTTTTGACTTCTCTTCCTCTCTCTCCCTTCTTCCTGGGGTCTGTCTGCATCTCACAGAGCTGTTGTCTTGGAGAAGGCATCTGTCTAATGTCATTCTGGAGCAAATGACCATCCACTTATATCCCCCAACACGTACCAGAGTTCTATGCCTGTGACCCAATCTGCTAAAGAACATTTGCTTTACAGGGCTCTCTGCCATTTGGCACTCAAAATTAAACCTGCCCTCTTTTCCATAATGAGCACCCTTCCCAGCATCCTTTCTCTGGGCCTCCTCTTTAATTACTCCTGTTTTTATCTTCTGAACCTCCTTCCATGCTCTGGAGAAATGTCTCCTCTGCTCCATTCTTGTGGCTGCCATCTTTGTCTGTATTTGCTATGATGGTATCTCCTCCCCACCATCCCTTCTGATCACCCCAAGAAAGACCTGCCTTAAATACCAACTCTAAAGGGCTGGGGATATAGCTCAGTCAGTAGAGTGGTAGAGTGCCTGCCTTGCATGCACAAGCCCTTGGGTTCAATCCCCAGAACCAAAAAAAAAAAAAAAAAAAAAAACGAAACAAACAAACAACAACAACAACAAAAAAAAAAAACCATAAATACCAACTCTATCATGCTCCAAAAATCTGCTCTAAGGATTTCAACTGTAACTTATTTCACAAAAATCACCCATACATGCTCTAAGTAGTCCCCTTAAAAGCCACCTATAGAGGAAGGAAGCAATCAGAGTAGGTGGGATAAGCCTGATTGATACCTGTTTCACCCAAGGTAGGATTTTATGTGCTTTTCAAGTGGGTTTCTCGTGTTTTCATCTGATTAAGCTTAAAAACTGAAAGACCTCTTCCAACTTGTGAAGGGACTATTGTAGCAACAGCTAAAACAGGTGGTCACCTGGCCTGTCCCTGAATGACTGAGAGCTCATGTCACTCATGTAGCTGTTAGAGCCATCAGCTCTGTTGGAAAGTTCTGTGGACTGGAATCTGCTGTGTTTTGCAAGTTCTGCCCATGGGTCTGTGTTGAGAACTCACACAAGCCTGTCCTACTCTTCACCAGTGGCTTTAGGCCCCTTTCAATTATATTTCCATCATGACACAAATACTTTGATCTGGAAGCATTTCACAGTTTCAAAGCACACATTACACCTGCAAACCACCCTCTAAGGCAGGAAGTATTCATTTATAACTGCTCTACCTGCACATCTTCATTTTCCACTGTTCCCTCACAAAAATTCCTGCTCTTAAGCCAGTTTCCTGACTCATCCAAGGAAGACTAAACAACAACTATCATCTCTAGAGCTTCATTCATGAAGCTTCTAGTTTTGAGAAATGCTTCCATTTTATCCTACCCAACCCAGAGTTCTCACTGCAGATTCCAAGAGACAGAGAGGCACTGGATGAAGTAACAGAGCACAGGTCCCGGAGATGACTGACTGGAATCCAAGTCCCAGAGTTCCATAAGGCAGTGCAACCTTGGCAAAATAACTCAATCTCTCTGTGCCTCTACTTCCTCAATATGTAAAAGGGAGATGACCTATTTATCACAGGGAGATCAAATGAGGTAATAATTGCCATTTAAAGGGGTTAAAAAAAGCCAACTGTCTACCCTCCGTTTTATCTACTTTTATCCTATGTTCTCTGTCTTGTCTGAATTCTCACAGAACACTACACCATGATATTTTTGAAACACATATATGCACTTATGACATACAGTCTAACATAATTCACTATTGTTTTTTCCTTTCAAATTTAGTTAGATGGCCACCTTCACACAGGTGGGACTGAGGTCAGGTAAAATGTGGTTCACTAAGTACATAGAATGCATTCACAAAAAGAATACCCGAGGAGATTGAGGCATCATTTCCAAACCAACCATATGGCTGTGAGTCTTGGGGGATCAAAGTGGGTGCTGTGACAGCATAAATCATCTGAGTGACCCAGAAAAACTTCAGGTAATTGGCTGGCATGTCCTAAACATTGTTTGCTAATTAAAGCCTCAACTGGATTTGAAAATTGGGAAGAGCTTGCCTTGACAGCACTAAGCACACACTGACAAACTTCTGAATAGAAGAAAGCTACCTAGTTTATCCTGTTATAAGTTTGCACAGAACATATAAACTCGGAGCTCAGGTGTTCTAATATACAAAAATAAAGTCATGTATTCATAGCTCAGAAAGGATAAGGTCCTCTACCTGCACCATTCCAGACCACCTGGGGAATTAACTGTCTACAGATACCCCAAGTCAACTCGCTGACTTTGGCAGCCAGGAACCACAAACCGTGGGCAGCCCACTGGCCTTACCCATTTTCCACTGCTGTGTTATAATACATGTGCAAGTAGATTTAAACTCAAAAGTTAGGCTGCACTTATATCTGATGAATCATCTGCCTTCTGCTGAAGGAATGGTGTCCCCCAAGGGACACATTTCAGGGACTGACCATATCTTCATTACAGAGAATTTCATAATACGCACTTTGCTGAGGGGGAACTTGACCCACATGTTGCACCCAAGGGGAACCTCTCACTTACTTCCTGAGCCAATAAGACCAAGTCCCACTCACAGCCATGATCTCCTCAACTTGCTCATTTTAATGGACATGTGGAAGTCACTGCAAGGGTAATGTCAATGCAAGGATCCCTTACTTATGAGAACACCTCATGTCATCAATTCTAGGAAGCACATTTCTTCACATTTCCATACCCCTGAAACAGAGATGCCTTATAATCAATTGGGTGTCAATGCTTCACTGGAAGCTGATTTTCCTAGAAATACATAAAATAATGGTACATCTTATAATCATTGGCATCTGACATTCAATGGAAAATAGTGGGCAGATTTAACACAAAATGTGTTAAAATAAACATGTTACTCTATTCTTATTTCTCTCCTACCTGCAGTTGTGAAATTAAATCTGCATCCTAATATAAAATCCCTCACTTCACCACATATTTACTTATGCATCTATTTATTCAAAAATGTTTATGCATCCATTAAGTTGTCAAAAAATATATTAATTATTTGTTCCATGCCAGGCAGTAAGCTAGATGCTGTGAAAAGAATAAATATGATACATTCACACTTAACATTCTATCAAATTTTTCAAAATCACATATTTGTGGAAAAAATACATTTGATAAAATAATTAAACTGCAAGACTTAAAAAAAATCCACACTGTCGTGAGAGATGGCTAACAACTGGTTTTTTACAATTGCAAGAAAAAAATTTTTTAAAAAAAAGTGATGTAGGAAACACCTATAGATTAAAAAAAAACTTGAGACATATAAAAAAATCACATGCGGGTCTTATATGGACCTTAATTCAGGTAAACAAATTGTATAAAAGGTATAATAATATTTAAGACAACTGGAAATCTGAACACTGGCTGAATATTTGATGATATCAATTAATTACTATTAATGTTTTCATGTAAAATACTGATACTATGGTATTTTAAAGAGCATTTATCTTTCAAATACACAAAATGAAATATTTGTGGAAGAAATAACAGTGTTTGGAATTTGCTTCCAAATATTGAACTAAAGCATAAGAAATTGTTTTTGTAAGTCAAAATAAGTTGAATATCTATGATTTTATGTTGAAAGTCAGAAGTCATTAGAAAATACTAATGAAACAAAATTGGCAAGAAGCTGATTAATGTTGATATTAGAGTGATCGTCTCTGCAGTGAAGTTTACTCATTTGTCTCCTTTCTATGTGTATAAAATATTTCCACAATAAAAACTTAAGTAAATTAGTTCTTAATATTGTGCTACATTATAAATGAGCCAGTAACTAAAAATATCGAAAATGCAACTGGAAGTACCCCTGCTAAAATACTATGTCTACAATATTTATTTTCCATTGCAGAGGTAAATCTCTCCAAAACTTGAAAAGTTTTTCCAGGTTTTTCAAAATCTAACTTTGTATCAACATGTTCTGCATCTATGGATTCAACTGCAGACTGAACATACTAGAAAAAGCAATTGTGTCTGCACTGAACACACACAAGCTTTTTTACTTTGTCACTACCCCCTGGACAATAGACAGCTACTTACATAGCCTTTATATTTTGCTAGGTATCATAAGTAATCTAGAGATGATTTAAAGTGAACTGGAGGATATACATTGATTCTATGCAAATACCACACTACTTTATATAAGGCACTTGAGCATCTATGGATTTTAAGCGGGCATCCTAAAGTCAATCCTCCATGGATAACAAGGGATGTGACCCTCTCACAAGCTTCATTATATATCTGAAATAAATTATATTGCACTTTTCTTCTGATGATCTCAATTTACCGGCTTATTTTTAAACATCATGCTGTCTGGACAGTATGGGTCTTTTTTTCAACAGTGCTTCTAGATTACAAATCAGAATAGTTATGACCACACAATCTTGGACATATGCCAGTCAACTTTTGCACCTCGGTTTCTTCCTCTGCAAATGGAAGCCCGTGAACTTGATGGTCTCTCAGGTGGCCTATGGGTCTGTGACTGTACCATCTGCTCTTTCTTAGCCACAGAAGCTGTTCCCCAGCTGTGCATGGGATACTTGGCCCTTTTCTCACTGTTTAACAAGGGCCATACGATCCATGCACAAAGATCCTCAAACATATCAGACAGCCTACTGAAAAGCTCATGCACATACACACAACCCCAACCCTTGAAAGTCATGAGAGAGAGTTCTACAGTGGAGAAGAAAGCAACCATGAGAACTACACCAACAGAGTGCTTGAGCTCAGCACTGCATCCCCCTCCTAATGGCCTATGATGGAATATATGTAAAATATAGTTAATACATTTTAATAGAAATACATGATATTTAGGATACATTAAAATATCTTTAATAGCCTGAAAATAAATTTCATAATATAAGATGTAAGCTGGCTGCTACAGCGCAGTTGGAACTAACTGGCAGACAACAGTTGTAGTGACCAGATGCAGGCTTTGTACTGTCGAGCACAGTGTCAATTTGTGACTTCATTCATAAATTTCTCAGTGTTATTGGATTAAGTGGGGAATATGTGTACCTGTTTCTGCAGGTGAGTACATGCCAAAGAGGAGACACATAAAGCACCTGAGAGAGACTGAACACTCCACAGAGATCATATTATTTGTTTGTATGAAACAGAACATGAATCATTAATGTGGGCCCAATTTTGGCTCTCTCTTTAGACAACCGAAGATTACCTTGATGTGCTTAACTCTGTCTTCTTTTTCTGTCTTTGGTTTCTTTCCTGTGGCAACAAACAATAGTTTGGGATTAATTTGTGGACAGAGAGAGAAACATTTCCCCTACATTGAATTCTAAAACTCTCAGTGAACTTGTTACTTTAATCTACACATGATCAAAATTCCAAATGAATCTTTTATGCCTTTGGTGCCTTGAAAGACATTTTTCCAAGTGAGGTAAGGGCAGAATTATCACCTACGGCATTAACAGGCACTCTGCCCTTGTAGCAACCATGGTTGTAGAAATAAAAGAAATCACAAAGGCACCGTGGTATGTATTGAGCGATTGTTATTTTAGTCAGTAAATATCTATACCTTTCTTAGAAGGTCGTTCAGATAAGGGCAACATCCGGTATACTCTGAAGGCATTGTTTCCTTTCTTTATACTTTTATCCTTAACTTCTTCGATATCAGGCAAAGAATTCATGGCACATCGAAAATTCGCCTTCCATGTTTTGGGATCAGGTTTATCTATTCCTGGCTGATGCTTTCCTAACAAAATAGCCAGAGGCGGGGGGAAAAAAAGGAAAAATTAGACACAGAGTAAAAAAGTTCTGGAAACAAAGTCTTGCTGACCAGGTACTATAGAGAGACCTTTTCATTCGAGCCTTTGCCCACAGTGACCAGCCATTCTGTTTTGTCTGGGACTGAAGGGGAAGGTTCTTAGGATGTTAGAATTTTATTTTTAAAACCTAGACACTTTGGGGCAAACTGAGACAAGCAGGGATGGTTTCTACCAAACTGCTTGAGAGAAAAAAATCAACTGGTAGAATGGAGAATCAATGTGAACTCTACGCAAGGGTAAAAGCCCAACAGGCAGAAATAATTTGTGATTTTCAAACACTGAGTAAAAATTTCATCCCTGTAAATAGCTCCCTACTTGAATTTTGTAATGAATAAATATATGCCTGACTACCTTTAGGGAAAACAAATTCAACCCAAGTTTATAGCTCCAGAACAAATGAATGAGTATTGCCCTGGTAACACTGGGGAATTTATCAGAATACTACATTGGGGGCCATTTTAAGACTGAGGTCCTGGAAGATGGGTGGAACACCACTTCTCTGTGATGTGACCATAAGTCAGGATATATTATATGTGTAATGAAAACAAATGATAGCACCTGATGCTACACAATACAGGGGGTTGATTACCTGTGTGGATGGCCCAGTTTCTAAATAGTGGTGCGTCTTTTTCCACATCCCACCCATGTCTAGCCGCATGCATCCAGGGGATCTGGAAAATCTTCTTTTCCTGGAGTTAATGAAGGTAAAAAAGAACTGCAGTCATGGGGTTTGGCTAAACATGACGAAGGGTTCTTAAGTTCTAGCTAATAAGATTTCCTACTAAGTACCACTGAGTTTCTGAGTGTCTATGGTACAATCAACCATAAAGCAAATCCACTTCCCCACAGGGTCCCAAATCTTGACAGTCTACCCTGGAGGACAGTGAGAATCTCTTGGAGCCTGGAAGAGTAGGAATGTATTCCAGGGTCAAAGGGAAGATGTGGATGTGCCAAAGAGTCCCACAATTTGTGCCTGTCTTTTTTTTTTTAACAGTACCATAGATAACTGGTCACCGACTGAAACTTCTAATGCATATCCTTACAGTTTCTTCTCATCATTTGGTAAACAGTAACTCCAGCTGCCTTAGGTAAGTTAAAAATAACACACACCCTTTATGCTGCTAAAGGGAAGTTGAGTGTATCTGAGGTCACTGTCACAGAAACCAAGTATCTCCATCTGCTTGTGTGTTTGACAAAAATAGAGAATTTTGTCTCCTGTTCTAATCCCTAGAGGTCTATAGCCCTGCATGAAATAGCAAGAAGTATGAACAAAAATGTAGAGACTCTGAGAGGACACTCATAAAGTTTCTGGTGAAAAGTTCCTGAGTACAATCCTGTCAGATTCTCTCTCTCTTTCTTACAATCAGAGATAACCCCAAACTGTTTAATAAAACAACCCAGGCAAAAACATGATTAGAAACTAAAGCTTCAGAAACAAAGTCATATCCAGCCAGAAAGACAAAGGTCCCCGCAGCACTGTACATTTGTCTACCCATGTCCACAAGGGGCTCAGTTTTATATCTCACAGTTACTAGCTACCAAACTAAGTATATAATTTTCATTTTTCAGTTGAGAAAACTGAGAAACAGAACCAAAATATTAAATCAAGGAACTTATGACTAAAAATGTCTATGTTCCAAACCAAGGTCAAGTGATTCCATATTCACACTACATATTATCTCCTGGCGTTAGAGGATTCCCTGTCCTGTGATAGACCTGGACTCTGTGAAAAGTGGGCCCAGGAACTGCACTTTTTAAAGAGCTCTCAGGCAGTCCTGATTACTGCTAAGTTCAGGGTGCATGCACTGGGAAGGAAAGGGAACATCAGGAGGGATTTCCCACCACTTTGGTCTTACATGGTGAAATCCAGAAAGCGTCCCAGCGATCCCTACAGGGACTCAGAACCTCTTCACTAAGCTGAAAATATTTCAGAATGTTGAAGAGTTTCCCAAAAACTGTTACAAGGGAAAATTCTACCATATTTTTAAAAGTCGTTAATAAAGAAGAACTGAAAGTGAGAGACCTTTTCATAAACTCTTCATTATTCATTCTGTGTCATTTGTAGCCATTGCAGAGTCTCATCTCAGGTAGGCCAAAGTGCAAAGAAAAGGGTTTTTTTTGTTGTTGTTGTTACTGTACATGAAAAATCTGAAAACAAAATCCTTCAATGCAGCTTTTTTTTTATGTTCACATGAACATGAATATAAATGAAAAAGAACTGATTTCCAATGAAATAATTTTCCTGAAATGCACACACACACAATCTAAAACTTTCTGCTGAAAGACACAGATCCTGAAAAGTTTGCTGTTGTACTTTTTTTGGTAGACCAAGAGAGTTCTGGAACAACACAATGTAAAGTCTACCTTGCAAGGCACAAAGCTGATAAAGGTAAGGCAGATCCTTAAAAGCATTTGTGCACATGCACACACACACACACACACAATCAAATCTAGTCTCACAGAAACCATGTAAAAATCATGAAATTAAATAAAAGGGGTAGGAGGGGAAGGGAGGGGGCATGGGGTTAGAAATGATGGTAGAAGGGGATGGCCATCATTATCCAAAGTACATGTATGAAGACATGAATGGTGTGAATATACTTTGTATACAACCAGAGATATGAAAAATTGTGTTCTATATGTGTAATATGAATTGTAATGCATTCTGCTGTCATAGGTAATAAATTAGAATAAAAAAATTAAAGAAAAAAAACAGCTACCAAACCCTGCAATATCCACCAAGGAGGGGCAGGAGGTGTGGCTCAGTGGTACAGCACTTGCCTAGCATGCATGCAGCACTGAGTTCCATCCCCAGCACTGCGAATAAATAAATAGATAGATAGATAGATAATCCACAATGGCTCTTCTTGAAATTGGCAAAAGACCCAAATATACCTCTCTCAATAAACAAATAAACAGCACATGAAAAGATGCTGAACCTCATTAAGTCATTAAGGAACTGCAAATCAAAGCAACAAATACCTCACACCTACAAGAATGGCTGGAATTTTAAAAATTTACAATGACAAAAAGCAAAAAAAGAAAATAAAAAGTGTTGATGAGGATGCAGAGAAACTAGAACTCTTCTATGCTGCTGGAAGGAATATAAAATAGTGCAGCCACTTCGAAAAAACAGCTTAGCCATTCCTCAAAAAGGTAAAACACAATTACCAGTTGATCTAGTAATTCTACCCCTGGTTACATAGCCTAAGACTACAACAGGTGTCCAAACAAAAACTGATATATAAATGTGCATGGTAGCTCTACTCACAAAAGCCTCAAGATGCAAACAACTCACCTTTCCATCAGCTGATGAATGTATATACAAAATATTGCATATTTAGCCACAAAAAGGAATTAAAAATGCTACCACAAGGATGAACTTTTTTTTTTTTTTTTTTTTTTGGTGCCGCAGATTAAACTCAGTGGCACTCACCACTGAGCCACATCCCCAGCTCTATTATGTATTTTATTTAGAGACAGGGTCTCTCTGAGTTGTTTAGCACCTTACTTTTGCTGAGGCTGGCTTTCTGCCTCAGCCTCCTGTGCCCCTGGGATTACAGGTGTGTGCCACCATGCCCAGCTGAGGATGAACTTTTAAAAGTTGTGCTACAAGAAGCCGGATCCAAAGGACAAATATTGAATGATTCCATTTATATGAAATATCCAGAGAAGGCAAAGTTTTATAGACAGAAAAGTAGCTTAGTGGTTGCCCTGGGCTAAGAGAGGAAGAAATGGCCTCTGACAGCTTATAGGGTACAGTGTTTCCTTTTGACAGGATAAAAAAGTTCTGGAACTACATGAGGATGGTTTGCACAAGAGCATGAATGGACTTATTCTCACTGAACTGCACACTTAAAATAGTTAAAATGGTAGATTTAAAAAAAAAAAAACTTCCATGTAACTTTTGACTAGTTACATGGGTTTTTTAAAAAAATTATTGCAAAAAAAAAATAAAGAAGAAACTACTAAAATAAGCATATCACAGATACCGTTTTTAAAAAGACCATGTTGAAAGGTAAAAGGTGAGATTCATTTTTAAATCAAAAGAGATTCTACTGAGTGAATGTTCAAGTCATAGATCCCTGTGTTCTGAGGGACAGTGACAGTGCTGCTATGTGTCTTTGTAGACTCCGCGACCAGCCCATCAGAGGGCAGAAGACACGAGCACTGCCTGAGCTCTGAAAAGCATCTGTGATTCTCTTGCACAGTGCAGAACACACACTTTGGCTCCTGCAAAAACTAGTCCAGTTATCTCTCTCTTCTTTCTTCCAATATTTTTAAGATATTCTGATCAGTTTGCTTTTTTGTTTTGTTTTGGACTTCTTACTTGGGGCAGAGACAGCCTGATGTTGACACAAACACAAGCCTGTTTTCAAGTAAAGAAAAGGAAAAGACTGGCAGTGTCGAATGGTCTCTGTGCCTGGGCAGTGGCCTCAGTGCCTGCATCCCAGGGGATCTCCCACATGCACTAAGAACATCAATAACCAGGATGGGAAACAATGAGCCTGGCAGTGTCTGCCTCCTTCTTCCTAAATAAACGGCCCAGAGACACCACGAATTTGGACAATTCCAGAACTACCCTAGACCCTTTCAACAGGCAAGGGCAAGAAGGAAAACAAAAAGAACACAGGATGCTGTTCACATCAGAAGAGGCTTCGAGTCATAAAACCAAACACAACCTGTGAGCTTTCTTTTAAGAGTCTGATTGAATGAATCAGGTGAATCAGCTGTAAAAAGATATTCTGGGAAAACTAAAGTCATTTGAATATGAATGGGATAATGATGACATTGAAAATTATTAACTTTACCTAATTGATAACAGCATTGCTGATATGTCCTTAAATCTTATAAACATACATTGTCAGAGAGTGGCTTTATAATACCACACACACACACACACACACAAACACACACACACACGCATGCATATGCATGCACACACAAAAATACAACAAAAATTAATAGATCTAAGATGTGGGCATATGGGAATTTGCTATTCTATTCATCCTAATCATTAGACTATCCAAACCTACTCATAATAAAAAGAAGTTGTTCAAGCCCCAGCCCCATTCATAAGCCACATATAATACTGCTTTGACAAACTTCCTGTTCCTTTGAAGGAATGCAAATGACCTAATCCATTTCTTCCCTCCTTCAAATTTATTAGGAGGAGGAAATGGAAACAAATTTAGCCAGTAATTAATCACCTGTTTGTTTTTTACTAAGAATGTACTGAGTTGGAAAGGCTTCACTGAAGAGAGAGATGTGGCAATGGCCAATCCACGATTGATAACTCTGATAATCCTGTGACAATGGCTAACTCACTATTGATAAGTCTGATAATCCTAACAGAACAAAAACACAGCCACCAACATTGCTCCTCCTCGAGAACACAACCTGCATCCATGCATTCGCAGAACAATGCTTATGGAGTGCCTCCTGCTCAGCAGGCGGGAGGCCTGGACAGCTGTGACAAGATCGCCATGCACTGTTTGTGGGGTTTCTGAGCCTGGAGATTGCACCATAAATAGGACACATTCTGAATTCAACGGCTATGATTTGGATGTGGTTAGAGAGCATCCTCCAAAGTTTCCTTGGTCCCGAGTGTGGAGGTATTGAGGTGGTAGAACCTTTAAGAGATGGAGTCTAATAGTGGATAATTAGTTAAAGAGGACTACTGAATGCACCACTGCTGTCTCACAGGAGAGGATCAGATCTGGTAAGAGTGGAATAGTTCCCTTAAGAGTGGCAATTGTAAGAGCAAGTCAGGGTCCTTCTAGATGCCTTTCTTTCTTGTTTACACACTTGGCCCCTTCTACTTCTTTGCCATGTTGTAAAGCAGTTAAGGAAGCCCTCACCAGGACATGGGCACCCTGCTGTTTGGACATTCTAGCTATAATACTGTAAGCCAAATAAACTTGATAAGTTACCCAAGCTCAGGTATTTTGTTACAGCAACACAAAGTGGACTGCAACACTAACTAAGGCATAAGTAAATCAAAGACCCAGGGGCAGACTCTGCTTTCTTAGTCCCTGCAGTCTTAGTGAGAAAGAGATTAAACTACTCAAACTAAAAACAGGGATTCTTGGGCAGGGATGCTTGTGAATGGAAAGGAAATATTAGGCTCTGGATGAAATATTTATGTGGACAGATGAATCCCAACAAGTCTAAATCAACAAGAAACCTAAAAAAAAAAAATCAGCATACTACAGTGATGCAGCCTCATTAATGTAATTAATGTTTATAGCAGCTCACCTCACAACAGCTAAACTATGAACCAACATAAGTGCCCTTCAAAAGATGAATGGATAAAGATAATGTGGTGTATTGCACAATGGAGTATTATTCAGCTTTAAAGAAGAATGAAATTATGGCATTTGCCAGTAAATGGATGGAGCTGGAGAATATGCTAGGCAGAATAAGCCAGTCCCCAAAACAAAGGCCAGATGTTTTCTCTGATATGCAGATGCTAATTCACAATAAGGGTGGAGAGTTGGGAAGAACAGAGGTACTTTGGATTGGGTAGAGGAAAGTGCAGGGAGAGAAGGGGTATAGGAGTAGGAAGGATAGTAGAATGAATCTGACATTATTACACTATGTACATATATGATTACACAACTGGTGTGATTCTACATCATGTACAACCAGAAGAAAGAGAAATTATACTCCATTTGTGTATGATGTGTCAAAGTGCATTCTACTGTCATGTGTACTTAATTAGAACAAATTTTAAAAATATTTTTTTTAAATGCCCATGGGAATGTAGCTTTGGAGAGATGATACCCTGACCCCATCCAAGGTCTGCAGTGACCATGATGGCACTGCCTGTGGGCACAAACACAGCCACATGCCTGCTGTGGCTAGGTCCCAGTGGGACCCCTACCTGACAGGGAACACCAGGCCATACTGTGCCAGCATTGTCCTGAGGGGCAGCAGTGGTCAGCAGCCCTTCCACCAGCTGGGCTCATGTACAGCTCTAGCAGAAGAGCCCACAAGATGCTAAAGAAGTCCCCTTCCCTACTCCTACTTAGAAAGAGAACTCTCACGCCAAGAGCAAATGAATGAAGACCAGCAGAGAAGGACCATCTGTGAGGGACTAAGTGTTCAGTTATGCAAAAAGATATCCATTTGCCTTTTGGTTTTAGATCAGAAAAACATGGACAGAGTGGATGGAAAAAGAGAGGCCTCCATGGACAGTCCTGCAGAGGACGATCCTTGGAGGGTGCCTTGATTTCCTAAGGCTATAACAAAAGACTACAACCAGGACAGCTTATAGTAACAGAAACTTATTCTATCCCAGACTGGGAAGCCAGAAATCTGAAATTAAGGTGTCAGCAGGCCTGCATTCCTTTCAAAAACTCTAGGGAAGAATCCTTGCCTCCTTCAGGTTGTGGTGGCTCCAGGAGTTCTTTGGCTTGTGGCTGTGTCACAACAGTCTCAGTGTTTTCACATGGGTTCTCCTGTGTGTGTGTGTGTGTGTATGCGTGTGTGTGCATGAGTGCGTCTTATAAAGACAACTGTCTCAACTTGAAGTCTTTCGCTGCATCTGCAAACACCCTTTTTCCAAATAAGGCTGCAGGTTCTGGAGGTTAGAATGGGGACATACCCTGGGGGTGGGGGCATCATTCAACTTCCTATAGAGCACGACCAACTACAGCCTATCAGGTGCCTACTTGACACAGGAGGCCTGATGGCATTGCATGTTCTCCACATACAGAGGCTCGTTTTAGAATAAGAAAAAAGAGAAAACAGACAACTTTCTTCAAATTCAGGAACATCTACTTCAATCTTACACTAAATCAAGACAGAAAATGTTTTCTTGTTATTCAAAATAGAATCCTACTTACCCTCCCCATGCCTTCCACAGTGGGGATCATGTGAATTAACACATAGGCCCTGCTTAGAAGAGTACCTGGGAATGGGGCACTTAACAAATGTTAGCTTTTGCTCTTTTTATTTGTTACCCTATATGTCTCCAACTCCCTTTCCTTCTACCTTCATATACCGCTGCTAACTGAGCTGTAGAAGAAACAACCTGGTTTCTTATTTGTTTCTTTGGAAAAGGATAATTATGTATCTAAATCTAAAAACACAATAGATAGAACAAGCATAGAAAAATATATTGTCTGAGGCCTCAAGGTGCCACAATAGAACGCACAAAACGAGCACCTTGTTTCAGAAAGGACTCACTTGCCGTATTCAAATACAGGAACAAGGACTGGCTCTAGCTCAGCGGTTCCTTCGACAGAAAGCTTACAATCAAATACAGGAACATTGAGTTCAAAATAAATGGACAAGGGAAAAAGAACAAAAAGAAATAAGATTTGAGATATCTAAAAAGATAAAATAAAGCCAGGAGTGATATTAAAGAAAAATTGCTGCAGCACCTTCTTCCCTTGTTAGAAGCAGGACACAATCTGCAATCTGGCTCTAAGCTCTTGCACCTGGAACAAAGATAAAGCCTGACCAGCTAAATTATTCATCATGTCCTTAAGATTAAAAAAGAAAAGGGTTGGGGGATGGTGACTAGGAAAAAGACATTTGCTCAGAAGAATTGCAATTGTTCCTGGTAGCAGGAGAGAAACTTCTCCCTTGGGCCTCCTTAAAACAGGCATGACATATCACATCGAGTCACTTTTCTAAATTATAACTACACATTTTTAGATGTTTGTTATTTTTGCATGCATTATCTCTTCATGATGCACCCTCAATAGCTAAGATTGATTAGACTGATAGTTCTGAGGTTAACAAAATAAAGGAGTATTTGTGTGTACATGTGTGCGTTGAGGGAGTTGTAAATGATAAGCAACTTCTTTTTTTAAGACAAGTGGGAATACCAACAAGGTTTCATGTAAAGATAAAAATGAGTATTTTTAAAAGACAAAAATGAAAGCTCTTTACATTGAGAGCATTTGGGAAAAAAATCAGTATGCTCCATTCCCAATATAAAATGGCAGCGTTTCCATGTCCTTTTATCCTAGAAAGATAGGAGAAGCAAGAAAGAACTCTAGAGACTAAAGAAAAGGGCAAGGGCACTGTTATGAGTTAGATATGAGTCTCCCTCAAAAGCTCATGTGTGAGACTATGCGTGAAAGTTCAGTATCAAGGGGCGGCCCGCACCCTACCAGGGCAGTTTCCTGCTTAGATGGTGATGAGCCAACTGGAGGAAGTTTGAAATATTTAGTAAAGAAATAAGAGACAGAGCCAGAAATTAGGTTCAAAAAAGAGGAGCTCCTAATAGGTCCTCTAGTCCACATAGGAGATAGAACCAAACAACTAGAAAATGGCTCCAGTCCTTTATTTAAGGGAGAGTACATCAAAGTCAGGGATAAGGTTTCAGCAGGTGGAATCTTGCTTCATGGTGTCTTGCAGTCAACAGGTTGATTGGCATTTTGGCAAGCCACACTCATCTCTGAGAGGCTGTGTGGCTATGTGGCTCCAGTGCACTGAGGACTCTGACAGAGCTAGGCAGGATATCACATGTGGTGGTCTCAAACCAGCAGGACTGCCACTGGGAGTTCCCAGATACCAGACTTTCCTACCCAATGGCTTCCATGCCCATTTGGTTCATGCACAGTTCATGGATGGCTCCCAGCAGTTAAGAGGTGAAATGAGAGCCTTAACCTCATCAGTGAATTAGTCCACTGATATGGATTGACTTGGTGGTGGTTATAGGCAGGTAGGCTGCCTTCTACACAGGAAATGTTCAGTGTAAGGACTGGACCAATTCAGAGGAAGCAAATAAGAGATGGCTGGAGAAGGTAGGCCACTGGGGGCATGTCTTTAGGTTTATCTTATGTCCCCGGTAAGCAGAGGTTTCTGTCCCTCTCTCTCACTCTACTTCCTGTTTTCCTGGTCCCAAGCAGCCTTCCTCTGCCCTTCCGCCATGATGCTCTGCCTCAATCTCAGACCAAAACAATGAAGTCTGCCATCTATGGACTGAGACTTCTGAAACCATGAGCCCCCAAATAAACTTTTCCTCCTCTGCATTGTTCTTATCAGAACTTCTGGTCACAGTGATGGAAAAAGCTGACTAAACAGTCACTAAAGAAAACCATAGCAGAGAGCTTCCCAAAAAGGTATCCAGAATCCCAAGGTGAGCTGCGACTGGGAACTCAGGATTGAGGTAACTTTCTGAGCTAATGATAAAAACTTTTTTGATATGATAACTTGATGTTCTATGACCATAGTTTGTTGGTTGGTTTTTGTAATGAATTGAGTCTGAGATTTTGAACACAAATAACAATTTTTACTTTTGGTGGTCCATGGGGGCATGTTCTCAGCCAGGACCTCTCAATCTCAATCTCTCACATGCACATGCATATGCACACACTTACCTTATTAAGCCACTTTAGCCCTGGTATTGTGTTTGAATTTATCTGTTCTTCCAGCCATGGGCGCATCCGCATCCTTTCCACTGGCATGGTACCCTTCTGCAAAAGCAAAAGAAAGATAACATTAGGTATTTCTGTTACTGTCTTGTCTATATCATCCCTGCTTTTTTTCCCCTTCCTCAGGGTTGGGGCTCTAGGTGAGTGTATTCAGGGGTATTGCCCTCTGGCCACCTGCTCCTACTTATCTATCCTGTTCATCCTATCTTGGTTGGGGTGGTGGAATGGCCCAGTTCCTGCCATTCTCTGAGCTGGCTTTTAGTTGAAGGGACCTATGGACATGGTAGACCTGGTCTTGCAGACACCCAGCTAGCCAGGAGATTCAGAACCCCCTCAGTGACTGCTTCATGTTATTTTACCCCCTCCCATTCTAGCTATGTTTATAGCAGAAATCTTCAACATACCAGGCATTCAGAGGACCAGTATTTTACAATACTTTTAAAGTATTATTCTTCCAAAATCCAAGGATGCCGGAACAAAATAGTTTTGTTATAAAGAGTTATGATAACCAGTTGGTTCCTTTTGGGGATATGGGCTATAGAAATGCCTTGAATCCCCAATACTGGAACTTGAGAGTTCTAAAGGAATCAATTAATTTGGTTACCCCCAAGGTTTTTCACTACCAGCCATTTCCTCCTGACTATATCTGTTTTCAGAGATCACCAGCATTTATCCTTGCTTCAACTCTGCTCTTACTCTGATTAATCTCTTATTTGCTTCCTCAAGCATTTGTCCTCAGTACAGTCCTCTCCTCTGACCTGAAATCATCCCCTTTTCCTTCAACTTAACTTTCCTTTCGCAAATCACTCCCTGGTCTGAACATCTTTCCTCATCAGCCCACACAATGCCTCTCCCCACTCCTTCCAAATTCCTTTCTAAAACTTTCCCTCATCCATCAAAATATAGCTGAGTGGAATCACTAACAAAGCATCTTCCACACAGTCTACTCTTCTTCACCCTATTTATGTCTAAATTTATATTTAATCTAGGATCTGAAAGCAAAGTTGATGCTAATTCAAGTCTCCTCACTATAGGACATTGTGAACAATGTGACATTATAATCCTCTTTTCAACTCCCCCCCCCCCTTTTTTTTGGTGGTGGTGCTGGGGATTGAACCCAGGGCCTTGTGCATGCAAGGCAAGCACTCTACCAACTGAGCTATACCCCAGCCCTCTTTTCAACCCTTAACTGTCTCTTGTTTGTGGAACTCATTTCTCCTTAAAATAAGTTCTTAAAATTATATCCAGTTGAACGTGGAATGAGGTGATCAATATCTCTTTTCCAGCTTGCCCTACCCCAACTAGTGCCAGAGTGCAAGCGTCATGACGTGCACCATGAAGGGCCTCACCTGTACTAGTAGAGGCTACCTGCCTTTTCCTTGTACCCCTCTCATATTTCTAATCCATTCATGTTGCAGTCACCTTCTGCTCCTTGCTCATACCAAGCACTCTGCTCTTCTTTCCCTGGCCTTGCCAATCCTCAGGGAGAGTCCACTCTCCTTCTCCACAAGGCCTTTCCAGACCACTCCAGCCCAAAGGAATCCTCCTCCTCCTCCAACTCCCACAATACACGCAGATCTTGCACCACTCATTTGAAAATCAAACATTGCTTTAGGGTAGCTGTTGTAAGTCAAGTCTTTAATCTTATCTCTTACTTGACCTATAAACTTTTCAGCTGTGTGTACCCTCTCTACCTAAGCAAATTGTAAACTCTTTGGGAATAGGAGTTCACTTCTTATATATTCTTTTTATAACCCTACAAAGCCTAAATGCTGCCTTCTACACAGGAAATGTTCAATATAAGGACTGGACCAATTCTGAAGTTCAGCCCCGTCAGGGCTGCCATTGATGGTGGGTCCCATCCCCTCAACATCTGCAGGATCCAAGTCTCCATTCTTGGAAACAGTAACAGGAACCTTTGAAACATTATAAAAGACATGAAATGGCTACAGGGAGTTCCCAGTATAGCTGCTCTTCATGGATTCCAAGTTATTCCATTCATTCATATACTCATTCAAAGATCACAGATTGAGAATGAAGTTCCAGGAACTAGAAAAGATAAGACAATCCCCGCCATCTTGAAACTCAGTCTAACAGGTGATAGGAAAGAAGGGAATTACCAACATGAAGAGTCTTACACACAAGATGGTAAGGAGTTACAGAAGAGCTCTGAGAGTGTTGGGCAAAGCTATACATAGAAGATTATACCAAGGGACAGTGGTCTGAGTGGACCTAGGGCTCTGTCCCATGAATTGGTGTCCACTAAACCAGTCAGATCCTTCCTTAGGAGAAGATCTTAAGACACAGAGTGGGGGAAGAAGGAAGAGCAGGAGTGGGGGGCAGCTACAGTAGTCCTACGAGACAGCAACAGCCTCCAGTTCTTCTGAGGGGCCAACATAACATGCATAAGTGGTGCCATTGTGCCTACCCTCAGTAATGTGGAAATACAAGAGGCATACGCAAATAGCCCTGATTCCAGTTCATAGTCATAATAATATTATATTTCTTCCCTTCTCTCTCTTTTTTTTAAACAAATAACCCATGTTGAAAAAAAAAATGATCATCTGAGATATTTCAAAAAGGCTTCTGTCACTAAAACTACAGCCTGTGAGGGAAGATACAAATATCTACATTATTTCCAAATTCTGTAAATGTGAATTTGCCTACTTACTAAAATTTATTGGTTACCAATAAATCAATACTTATGGTGTTTTGTGGTTGTTGCATACACATGCAAAGTGGGCGGGGATGGACACAATTCACCTGGTATGCACAGTCCCAGCTGATTTTGAACAAGGCACATTTTACCTTCCTGTTTCTGCTCTCCTACTGGAAACAAATGTCCTTTTCACGGTCTATTTAGTGTGACATTTTCCACACTCTTGTGTTTTTTGTTGGTCATTTTACCATTTAAAATAGCCTCTAAGAGTGGTACTGAAGTACTGTGTATTGCTCCTAAGCAAAACAAGGCTGTCATGTTCCTTCTGGAGAAAATACATGTAATGAGATGAGCTTCACTTGGGCATGAGTTATAGTGCTACATACAGTGGCTGTGAATTCAATATTAATCAACCAACAATGTGCATTAACTAAGTTGTGTTTAAACAGAAAATACATAAAACAAGGTTATATCCTGACTGGCTGATGAAAATGTTGTGACCAGAGGATAACAGTGTCCTGATGTCCTTATAAGAAAAGGGTATTGAAGACACTGACATACAAAGAATGTCATGTGAAGACACAGAGGGCAGATAGCTATGTAAAGGAAGAAGCAGAGATTGGAGCGACTCCATGACCAGCCAAGGAATACCTGGAGCTTCTACAAGCTGAAGAAAGAAGGACGGATCCTCCCCAAGCCTTCAGGGGTAACAAGGCCCTGTTGACACCTTGATTTTAGACTTTTAGCCTCCAGAACTCTGACAGTGTAGTTTTCTGTTGTCTCTAAGACACCAACATAGGCAAAGATAATGCAAAGGCCTTCAGGTAGGTGTCCAGCAACAGGGCAGATGCTTGAGACACGACTGACCTTCCAAGTCCTGGAAAAACAAAACCTAGGACTTTGTTCAACATCCCAGAACTGAAGAAGAAACTTAAGGATTTAAGGAAATGAAAGTTATGGTCAGTCTTGTTAGTGGTAAAGGTAAGATCTGATTATGAAATCTAGACCAGCACTTCATAAACTTTAATACAGGTAGGAATCTCAATTCGGTATTCTAGGTGACCTGTGATTCTACACTTCTAACAAGCTCCCAGGTCCCTGGATCACACTCTAGAATCTCTTTAATATTTACACATGAATTTCTTGAATATTTTGTGACTTCCTACCAAGTCGTCATTCTGGCTGACAGATCTTCTCCATTGGTCTGTCATATTTTACTGCACCATATATATGTTGGGCCATCACTATTTATATGGCATGCCTTTCTAACAGCCAGCCAAAACTCAAAATAAATCTCTTCCTTAGCCAAAATACTATAAAGCTGTGGTTTGTTCCCCAAAGGCTCATATGCTGGAAGCTTGGTCCTCAGTGTGGTGGTATTGAGGTGGCATACCCTTTAAGAAAGGACCTGCTATAAGGGAATTAGGCCAAGTGACTCCATCCTCATGAATGGATTCATGCTCTGGGAGTGGGTCGAGTCCTATAGGATTAGATTAGTTCCTGTTGGAATGGATTGTTAAAGTGAGCCTGGCAGCTCCCCTGAATTCCTCTTCTAAACACACTCCTGCTTTATTGTGCTGTCATCAGACCTGGTGTCATCAACAGAGTCAACCAGATGCTGGAGCTATACCCCTGAACCTTCAGAACTGTGAGCTAAATAAACCCCTTTTCTTCACGAAGTCCCAACCTCAGTATTTTGTGATAGCCACAGAAAATGGACTAAGACATATGGAAATCAAACATGTCCAGAAATTATTAATAGTTTTAATAAAATTTATTTTTATGTATATCGTTTCACATTTTACCCAAAATGTATATTGAAGTATACACTAGACTTGAAGGAGAAAGTATCTGGGGTTTATTCTTCTCTTTTTCTTGAAGAGTCATTTAACCCTACATCCTGACAGATATGCCCTATGTGCTAACAGCTACAACAGAAACACTGATGAAACTGTTCAGCAGTTTCAACATAGGTGATTGTGAAATCATCTATGAAAAATGTTAAAATTCTCCAATTGCACAATGTATATGAAGATCACATTTTTGTTAATCATCATCGTCATGGTTGTTAACACACAGAGAGCCAAATAAAGTCCCCTCCACCTCCAGCCCTACCAGAGGGTCAACCTTATAAGAAGTCACAGTGTGCACACTTTACTGTGACCCCTGAATATAAACAATGTCCTAAGTCCCCAGGAAAAAAATGGACAATCCCATCCCCACCAAAAAGAGTGCTCAAGGCCAATGCCTAAGCAAGAGGGATTGGTGGTTGACCCAAATTTTAAAACTCTTAAATCATGACTGCTATTAATTTTAAGAGGGCTTTTTTTAAGAAAAGTAAACAGAGTGGGTATTTAATCAAAGTAGGGGAAATCCTTAGAAAGAACTTCACTTATTTCATTTTTTTTTAAATAGCTAGGACATCCCCAGAGATGCACAATGAAAAGCTAACTCATTTACATGAAGACATATCCTCTTTTTCACTTGATTGTATACCCAGTCCCATCTCCCACACACTGGACATGTAATAAATTACTAGTGGTCTTGCTGCATTAAACAGAACAGAAAGTTTTCCATTGGATATTTATCAGAGGATGAGCATATAACTATGTGGCTTTCTAAGAAGGAAAGTAGAAGGGGAATTCTACCTTAAGCCTACTACCACAACTTGATTGTTTAGTGGTCACTAAAAGCAAAATCTGTTTCTAGAGATTAAAAGACTGGGCTGAGTACTGAAAAGCAAAGATGCCTACTTGGCATATATTTTTTTAGTTTTTATTACTGAAATGCAGGGTGACACACCACTGTTCTTATTTCTGTAAGTCTTCTCTGGGCACAAATACCCAGGCCTCGTGAAACCTGAATTGAGCTGGGGAAGGCAGGAGCTAAGTGGAGAAGACACTGAGGAGCTATTTTTTGCCTAAGAGAATCAAAGTACACAGATATCAGGACTTTGTGTTCTAGTCCTGACTACTGTGGCTGGTGTGTGTCCTTGGGCTTGTCACTCCATCTTTCTGGTCCACTCTTTGATCATCTAGAAGAGAGAGACACTTCAGAGAGATGAGTTCCAAGGTTAACTATGATTATATGAATGCTTTTGTAATATGAAGCCTCATAATCTGATTCTTTGTTTTTGTTGTGTTGAACTTCTATTCTTATACACTGGGTTAAGAATCAAATGCTGATTTTATATTCTGTGAACCTAAAATGTGAGTAACTTCTGCTTCAAAGGAAGTAAAAAAAGTTAAAATATCTACCACTGGGCCTGACAAAAGGCATTTTGTGCAATCAGCTATCATTGTACCTTTGAGATCTAGGGTCGGGCTCAACTTCAAAACCATGACACCCATCTGTAAATCAGTTCAGCTCATTGTGGGTACCTGAGAGCTCTGCTTTTCCATGGCATTTACATTCCAATACTCCCACCAGATGCTTGTACCACTAATGATATCAAATCCTGTGTATGTTGTGGTTTTTCGTTTTATACATGTCTATGATGAGCTTTCATCTTTTCAATTAAAGAAACTGGTGGCTTCTCCTGAGCATCCAAATAGCCAGCATAACTATTCTTGCCCTCTGGGGCTATTTTAAGTAAAATAAGGGTCACTTGAACATAAGCACTACAATACTATGACAACTGATCTGACACCTGAGATTAAGTGACTAATGAGTGGATATACCACTGGGATACACAGGACAAAGAAATGGTCTACATCCCATGCAGGATAGAGCATCAAGGTAAGAGATTTTAATCATCCTATTCCAAAGAATGTGCAATTTAAAACTTATGAATGGTTTACTTCTGGAATTTTCCTTTTATTATTTTCAGACCACAGTTAACCCAGGGCTAAATTAACTTCAGGAAGCAAAACCTACTTATGATGAATGTCACTGATGCTAGGGCTGCTGCATAAAGGCATGCACGATACTCACTATGGATTCATATAGCATGAATGGTCTTCCATGAGGTGGACAATGTCATGGTCCTAATCACTGTCATTAACAGCTATTTTGAATTTTCATCTATGTAGCTGAGACTTAGATCATGGAATAGTAATGCAATGGCTACTATTTATTGAACACTATCTATGTGCCAGGTACTAACACTAAGGTTTTATATGAGCTCTGTTAACTTTTTCAATACCAGGAGGTAGGGACTTGATTATCCTTACGACAGACAAGGGGAGATAGCTTGGGGAAATGCTGAAAAGTAATCTGCTAGTAAGTCTGGGAGCCAAGACTCATTTTGGCCCATCCAATGTAAAAAACCCAGACTCATCCTCTACTTTGCTTTCATCTTTGTAATGGTCAACTTGAATTGTCAATCTGATTGGATTAAAAGGATGCAGGAGAATAAGAGGATTATGGGTGTGTCAATTAGGGTGTGTCTAGGAATGATTGGCATGTGGGATAGCCAACTGAAATGGAGACATTTGGGAAGCACCATCCAATAAGATGATGGCTTGGATGGAATAAAATTTGTTAGAACAAGGAAACAGCAGCAGATGCAAGCTCAATTTTTCTTGAATGGATTCTTGATTGTTGCTGCGGTCCTCTGAGAATACCAGACTCTGGCTTCTCCATTCTTCCAAAGTGGACTCTGCCAGTGACTGATTATCTAGAAGCCTTTGGTCTCCAAGTAGGGTAGCACCGTTTATCCCTCTTATTCTGGGGCTTTAGCCTCTTGGACTGTGCAGCTACTGGTTCTTGCAGCTCTCCAGCCTGCAGACCGCCATTATGGACTATCCAGCTTCTGGTTGTGTAAATCAACCTAATAAGTCCCCTTTTTATAATTATACTTCCTAGGGATTCTGTTCCTCTAGAGAACCCTGACTAATACAATCTTACTTTAGGAGGCTCTCTGTTCCAACGGCCTCTTCATTGTTCTACTTACTGAGTTTTTCCCAACCCCTCTCTGTCCCGCATACCTCTGACACGTTCATCTTCCTGAAGTACCACTTTAATCATGTTATTTCTCTGTTCTAGAAATGTATGAACATCCCTGCTGGATTTCAGGTAATAAAATCCTTGGTGGGGATGTGGGCACTGCTTCTAGTAATGGCAAGGTAAGTGATGCAGCCCTGACTCCCACGTTGAATAACTGAGACACATGAACAAAATATATTTTTTTTAAATCTGCTTAAAAGCATCAGAAAGCTAACAAGGTAGTACAGAAATTAGAAGGGTAAGTTCTAGGAGAAGAAAGAAATGCAGAAAGGTAAGCCTGATATCTGAGGAGGCTCTTCAGGCCTGGGGCATCTGCTGACTCCTGAAGCTGAGCATAGCTTTCGACATATCCAGGTGACAAGGGGACAAAAATTACAGATCAGTACCCAGCCAGGAAAAGGGGATCCTGGAAATCGTTACCTTCAAAACACAAAGACAAAACAAACTCAAAACACCCCAAATTCATGAGCCTTTCAATGACTACTTAACAGAAACAATGAAAGATATAAAGCAATGGAAAGGAGTCTTTAAAGCATTGAGAGAAAATAACTGGCCATTTTATGTCCAGAGAATATTTCCTTCGAGGCATTTTCACTCAGAGAAAAGCCGAGTTTTTCTACAGGGCGGAGAATGATCTGCCTACAGAGCTGCAGTTCATCAGTTCATAGTAAGAGTCAGCAGATGGATGAAAATTGGGCAAAGAAGGAAAAGGGATGGGAAATAAGTAATAGAGGGCTTAAGTGTGAGTCTGTATTGCAGAAGCTGAACCCAGCAGTGTTCTGCAGCAGTTCTGTGGTAGCTGCATGGTCCTTGTCATCTAACACTCATTCCTACACAGCCGTGTGCCCACTCCTCTTATCAACCTCCAGAAATGTTGCCTCTCAACAAAATCTAACTCAAATCTATTTTCATCCTTTAAACATTCTCCAGTGGACACTCCTGTCTTAGGACAAGGGCTGTCTCAGGATCCAGTCACCCAGTAACAATATTCCTAAGTGCTGTGGAGGATTCAAAGATGTTTAAGATGTGATCACTACCCTCAGGGAACTATGAAGTCAGCTGGGGATAGGAGACATAAATCACATAAAGCTAACTAACGATAGTACAATTATGGTAATAAAATCACGCAATAGAGTTCAGAAGGAATACATGATTAATTGCCAACTAAGTTAACTAGTTCATAAGGAATGTATAAATCATTATTAAATCAGTTTGTAAGGGAAAGCTTTATGGCAAAAGGAAGAAGAGTCTATTGGACAGGGAGGAGTTGCCTACACAGAGAAAAGGTTGTTGGCAAGCTAAACAAGGTAAAAGGGTGGGATCAGTGGCCAAAGCAGGGCTGAGAGACGTGTTTACTGATGTGCGCAAACCAACTGATTCAGGCACCAACCTGGGAGGAGCTTCAGAAGAGCCACCTAGCATGTGAGACGCGCAAGTACTGGGTGTTTTACATTAATCATCTCTAACCTACACTACAGCCTTCATCGGTTAAATACTATTATTTCCACTTCAGAGAGCTAGAAAAGTATAGCTAAAAGGTAACCCATCCCAAAGAATAACAAAAAGAAGAAATAAGAAAGAACAATAAAGGAAAAAAAAAGGATGTATAAGTCACCTAAAACCTCTAAATAAAAAGCCAGCATTTGAACCCAGGTCTTCCTGGAGGATTTCAAATACCCAGCCAAAGTCTGAGCTTGTCTACCTAAGCTACAAAAAAATTCAGAGTGACTTCACCATTTCCACATGATCAACCAGCCAGCACTCTATATAGGGTGAGAGAGGTGAGGAGATAAGGCAGAAATCACCGTTCTGGTTCAGGATGGTGTCTATGAAAATGTTCAGGGGACTCCTTCCCCATCACACACATGTGTACAAACACACGAAACAATATACTTACAGGAATATAACAGCAATTTTTCATTGTAAGTTTTCCAGAACACACAATAATCCTTCCGAAAATACAAGCTCTTCTTAGATGATACTCTACACTCCTCATACTGAGTATTATGTACCTTCACAGCAAAAATAAGAATTTCCTTGCAAAATATATGAACCAAGACAAAGCTGGAGATGAATACTAAAAATCATCATCATCATTTTTTTCCACTACAACTTTCACTCCAGTGCTTACAAGGAGCCAGATGCTAAGCCAAGGGTTTCTCACGCATTATTTCATTTACCTTCTAACAAACTACTTGAGCTATAGTATCTTATCTCCGTTTTGCAGATGAGGAAATGAAGCTACTTAGCAAGTTCAACCTCTATTAAATGGCAAAGCTAAAACTCAAATCCAGTCTGCCTGCCTCCGACGGGTATGCCCAGAAACCAGTGTTTTTCAAACCTCTAGTAACAACCCATTAGAGTGTCATGAAATCAGTTTATTGGATTAAGATAAAGCATTACTGGATTAGAAACAACACTTCTAAATTTAATGTACTGGAATATAGAATAGAAAATATGAGAACAGCACAGAGTAAGCATTGTTTTATGAAACAGTTTTATATTATATCACATCACACTCAGACTGTGGTCAAAAGAGTTTTAAAAGCATCACACTAGGTTGAACTGCCTCCCAGGGTGTGCAGGTATATGTGTGTGTACAGGGGTGTGTGTGTGTGTGTGTGTGTGTGTATACATGTGTGGCAGGTAGAAGATGGTAACAGTAGAAAATGGAAAGCAGAACAGGACACAGGAAGAAAAGGAGAAGCAAACCCACCCTTTGTACCATACTGTCTACTGGGAAGCAGAAATAATATGTATGAGAGAAACCTATAGCATTTACTTGACGTGAGAATATCATGTTCAGAGCTAAGACAATATGACCCCCTATATTAGGAAGGAGGTACGAAACCTTCCTATTTGGCTACACTTAATAATTTGATTTGTATATAACACTCTACATACATACCATGGTGGAACCCTAGAGGATGAAGTCAACCACCACTGCCAGTCACAAAATCAAAGATATTTTAACACCTGGACAGAGTTCCCCACACAGGCGGAGGGAGGCAAGGGGAATGCCCCTTACTAGACATATTATCTGCACCAATACAAAATGATTTTTTAAACTTTTGTTAAACTTCAGGAAGGCTAATGAGCAGTGGAAATCAGCTCTATCATATTCATTACATCACTGAAATAATCCTTATTTTGTGCATTTATTGGATTTTATTGAACTTTTAAAAGATACATGTCAGAGATTCATTGAATTTGAATCTCCAGCCCAGTCTTTTTTTCCCCCCACCAAGGTTTTAAGCAATTGAATCATGAATTCTAATAGGTGGATTTTTTAAGATGAATGATGTGACAGGATTGCTGCAGATGGCTACCCAAAATACATTATAACCCCTAGTTATGATGGTATCTCAAAAGTGCTATGCTGCCCTTCCTATCCCCCCTACTCCTCCCTAGCGGGGATAGGAAGGGCAGCAGAATAGAATAGATATTCTGATTGATGTAGATATATAGGTGACTCTATGACCAGTGTGATTCTGCAATCTGTGTAATTAGAAAAATGAGAAATTATACCCCAATGATACAAATGTATAAATTGCCAAGATCACTGTAATGTCATGGGTAGATAATAAAAAAAAAGTGCTATGCAATATTATTACCTGGAGAACTTTAAAAAAAAAAAAAAAATCCCCTGTCCCACCTTAATAAGAATCTCCAGGGTTAAAGAACAGGAATATCCTAGAATAATTCTGACAAGCCACTAAGTGTGGGATCACTGCCATTCAGTGCCCATCGGCACAGCGGGCTTCCAGATCTCAATGTTTAACAAGCATCTCCCACTGAGCCATGGGAAATGGGGGACGCCAGTGGTGAATTTCAAAATAAATTCATATGAAATTAAAATTCTTAAATGGCTTTACTACAAAACAAATTTCACATGCTGAGAATCATTCAGATCATAATTTTGCATATTTGCCATGCTATCATAAATTTCTTCTTAGGAGAGTTTTTTGCGTGTGCATCCTTTTGGAAGACAGTCCGTAACTACTTTACAAAAATTACCTTGCCTCTGACCATACCTAATGTGGTGTGAATTAGCCTCCAGTAAGAACATGCACTGCTTCATCACAACCATAAACAGGCAGAAAAACTGACTTAGGGCACTGTGTGCTCAGAAAACACCAATCTATCTCTGGTTCTTGGTATGGTGGTTGACCCAGTGGTCATTCCAGAAAACAGTTCTCGGTGCAGCTGAATGAGAACAGGAGAAAGCCTTGAAAATATATGCAACATGCCGTGTCCTTGCTGACGTATGCATTCCTGAGAGGCCTCAGCAAGCTTAGGGCAGTTCTCTAAGCAAATTTAGGACATCTGGTTGAAGTACACTGATGGGAAAGCAGCAGACCTCTTTCTGGACTTTTCTTGACATTCACTCATTTCCCTGGCCCTCTCACCTGTTGCTTCTTTGGTCACTAAGCAGTGCAGCCTGCCTTCCACCCTGCTGTGCCGATTGCCCACAACCTCTCTCCATCCTCCCAGTGCAGCCTGGTCTCAGGCGCCTCCCTGCTCACTTGTGCTGCTTGCCACACCATCCCTTTATTCAACCCTTCTGCCTGCAGTCTATGTCCACGTTCTGCTTGGCAATCTCAGAAACAAATTTGTGCCATTAACTCACATGCTGAGAAGCCTTTCAAGGTTTTCCATCTGGTGGTATTAGGGAAAAGCCCTGGCTCCTTACCATGGCCTTCCAGGGCCCTGCCTATACTCTTCCATACCCTTTGCTTACCTCTGCGCTCCTAGAATGCTACATCACTGCCCAAAAAGTGCCACCTCCCCAACTTGCCTTTCTGTGTCTTAGGACCTGACTTTGTCCCCTCTCCTAGAACATTGCTCTCTGGCCCAAACTGCCTCCCAACATAGCTCTAGCGCTTCACCCAAATGGGTCTCATCATCTCCTTCTTCTTTTATTAATTATGCTGCAAAAGCTCATAATAGGCCAAATAATCTCATGACAGATTTATGATCTACCACCCCATTGAGGTTTTCAAAGTCTCTGTAGATCTCCTTGCTTGTCCCTCCTCAGCTCCCATTCCCATTCTCCACAGAAGCAATTTCAGATCTTTCCATCTCCCCACTCCCTGACTCACTTCAACCTTCATCAATCACAACAAACAATCTTGGCTCTAATTTCACACAAAAAAAGAAAGAAAGAAGCCTTGAGGCTCTTCGTTCTGAATTTCCAACTCTCCTTCCTCTTCAAACTTATCTGGACGTCTGTGACCTCCTTTCTTCTCTTTTCAGACTAGGTCATGTCACTTTGCAGGAGGTAATGCAGAAGGCTTAACAGGGGAGACACTGAGATTGCTTTCAGGCCTAGTAGGTTTTAGATCTTGGAGATATCCAAAAAGAGATACCAGATAAACAATTAGATATGTGAGGCTAGAGCTCAGGAGAAAGATCCAGACAGGAAATGTCTAACCATCCCTCTGAAGATTGTTCAAAGGCCATTTCTTCTACAATGCCTGTTATGGTTTATATGTGGTATACCCCAAAAGCTCACATGTGAAACAATGCAAGAAGGTTTAGAGGAGAAACGATTGGGTTGTAGAAATCTTAATAAAATCAGCGGTTTAATCCCATGATAGGGATTAACTGAGTGGTAACTGAAGTGGTAGGGTGTGGCTGGAGGAGGTGGGCATTGGGGCGTGGCTTTGGAGTATATATTTGTATCTGGCAAGTAGAGTCTCTCTCTGCTTCCTGATCATCATGTGAGCTGCTCCTGTCAGCCATACTCCCCTGCCATGATGTTAAGCCTCACCTTGAGCCCCAAGGAATGGAGCCAGCCTTCTATAGACTAAGACCTCTGAAACAGTGAGCCCCTAAATAAAACTTTTCCTTCTCTATAACTGTTCTGGTTGGGTCCTTTTAGTCACAGCAGTGAAACAGGTGACTAAAAAAATTGCCCATTCTGGCCAACTCAAGATATGTACAGTCCCTTTCTCTTGAATTCACACTACCTAGAACAGTTATTTAACATGTATCTTACATCCCCTTCCAGTCTTCATTTCATTTTTATGTGCTTTAACCTATGTTAATGTTGCTACATATGTTAATACATTAGACCAGAGAGTCTTATACTGTGTACCAGCAGGCCCTCAGGAAGTACAGACCAGCTCTATGCAGCAGACACCTCCAATAATGGACTTATTCTTTACCTGCGAAGTCCAACAAGGGAGATGCTGGCTGCACATGGCCCCTGAACACCTCATATGTAGCTGGCATGAATGAGGAAACCCTTGTCACCAAAAATGGAAACACGGTTTCAAGGTCGGTTCTAATCTTTCCAAATCTCAGTTAACAGTCTGGTGTCTGGCAGAAACAAAATATCAGCAGAGAACACTCCTGTGGAGTTGCCAAAGAGCCAGGTACCACCTGACATTAAAACTGTACTCTATTGAGAAAATCTTAGTTTTAAAAGGCCTGACTCACAGTCTGCAAGCTTAATCACCTTTGGAACACAACCTGTTGGTAAGTGGGGACCTTCTGTGGGGATAACTGCCTGGTAGGGTGTGGCTGGAGGAGGTGGAGATTGGGGAGTGGCTTTACCAGACATGAAGGCGGTGGGAAAAGAGAGTGCCCACACTACACCATGATGAGTTTACCTTAGCTAACAAGTATTAGGTGCTTGTGAGGCGAGTTCTAAGCACATCAGGAATAATAGCTCACCTGACCCACCACAATGCTATAAGGTAGGTTCTGTTAAGCTACCATTTTATGGATGAAGAAGCCATGGTACTTAAGATTAAATAACCTGTCCATGCTCACAGAGCTACCAAGTGGCAGAGCTCAGATTTGAGCAGGCATCAGTGGCTCTTTTTAGCCTCTGGATGAAGCACGCTTGGGCAAGCCAAACTGGGCTCTCTATTAAGAGGCACAGAGGGCCCAATGCCTCGGTCTCCTCAGGCATCCGCACTGAGACCTGTGCTGAAGGGCCCCCAGCCAGGGCCCAGAGAGCCACAAGCCAGCAGGCACTGTGCCTGATAAGCAGTTTCCCAACCCCCCCTACCCAGCCCCCCTGTTCACCCACACTTCCTGCCCCTTTCAGTGCCTTCCTGGCAAGTGGGAATCAACAGAACATACTGCATATCCTGACCAACCACAGTCTTATTTTTGTAGCTTGCGCTAGGAAAACAATATTTCCCCACACCCATACTCCAAATAAAAGTATGTTCCTGTTCTCCACCCTCCACCTCCCTCCCCCCTTTTAAGAAAGCAACATGAAAGAACCGGCAGGGACTTTTTCCTCTTGCATCACTTTGAGTGTATTCTCCAGTTGTTTCATTTTAGTTTCTGCTTCTGCCAAAAAAGCAGAGTCACCTGCCCCAACACATAGGCTACCAGGTCCTTGAGGGGTCTTTTGAAGCAGAGGAGGAAGAAAGCGCGCCCTGCCTAGGCTGTTACTAATTAACCTGCAGAACTATTTTAGGAGCACAAATAAATCCCTTTGAAAGCTAATGTTCCACTACCTTAATGTTGCTTTCACATTAACATTTATTTAAGGTGCTGAAAAACACTGAAGGACTAAGCACTTTTAGTATTTGTCCAGACCCACCTCTTGCTATTTCCGTGTATAGGAAGAGCAAACATGGAGCTATGACGCCATTTTGCTTCCCACTCCAAAGGGGATCTGTTTTATTATCAGGACCTCTTAGGAGTGTCAAACTCCCGTGGCAAAAAATTATACCCCAACCTACTTAAATCTTTCAGCAATGTCTGTCCTGTACTTCAAGGAACAGTTTTAATACTACCTTTACAAGAACGCTTTTCCTAGGGCTGGGATTGTGGCTCAAGGATAGAGCACTTGCCTAGCATGTGTGAGGCCCTGGGTTCGATCCTCGGCACCACATAAAAATAAATAAATAAATAAGGGTATATTGTGTCCAACTACAGCAAATAAATAAATAAATAAACGAACGCTTTCCCTGACCAATGTAGATTCATCTGCTACTTATAGGACTCTTAATTATATGACAGTCCTAAGAAATATTTGGATGTTAATTGCAACCAGTCTTGTCTGGCTCTTTTATTAACTTGACAATGTGGAACTTCTTAATGTCATGACCATGGGGTCTAGCACTGTCCTTATTTATTGTGGAGTAGGATAGTAGCCACGATACAGGATGGCATTCCAGGTCTGACAGCCACCATGCCTGCAAGACAGCACAGCACCCTTGGCAGGGTGGTATGGAAGACCTCCTAGGTGCTTGTGTCCATCCCAAGTGGGCAGAGCATGGGCCTGTGGACAGTGCTGCATCTTTTACCACTGTACTTTATATGAGATGAGGTTTGGGGACTTGTGACATTAAATGAGAAATCAACCTGTCACTTCCCTAAAGATTTAAGAGATCCCCTTGTTTCCTCCACCCTCTCTACAACCCTAGAAGCAGCTGAGGTCTGGCAGGGATTGTGGGGACTTCACTGAACAACCAGACCCACTTCCCATGGCACTGCATCAGTGGCCAAAAGCAGAGGGCAGCAGAACCCAAGATAAGGGTGATTTCCTCAGAGTTCATGGTAAAATTTAAATAAGATCATGTATAGGTGGTTAGCCCACTATCTGATCAATAGCTGATAGTTAATAATCAGTTTCTGCAGACACAAAATTCACAGTCAAGGATGTTTAAAGAGCATTATTTATATATGTGACTGCATGACTAATATGATTCTGCAACATGTACACTCAGAAAAATGAGAAATGATATCCCTTCTATGTATGATATATCAAAGTACATAAATGCATTCTACTGTCATGTAAACTAATTAAAACAAATAAAAGATTTAAAAGAAAATTGAAGTTGACCCAAATACTCAGTAAGATGATGTTTAAATAAAATATGGTAGAGTCAAATAAGAGAATATTAGGATTATAGAAGCAAATTTAATTCATAAGGGAATGCTTAGAACATAAAGCAAAAAATAAAAATAAAAGTGCCAAGATTGGTTTTTAAACAATCAGAATAATAAAGAGCCATGCACAAGCTGGGGGGATCACTTGCCTAGCACTTGCCTCCACTTCCCCATGGACAGTGGAGTCCTACAGTGACACAGCTGTCTCCTTTGCAGTGCTGGTGAAAGTTCTTCCATCCACAAGTGCTCAAGAAGAGTGGCATTTATCCATCAGGGCACCCACCTGGCTGCCAACATGCACCAGGACAGTTGTTTAGCCTGGAAACTGGTAGCAGGGATATGGGGATGGGGTGTGCTCTAACCCTACAGCATCTGTGCAGAAGGTGCAGATATTTCCAAAATAGTTAGAGTTTTTATTAACTATCAGCTATTGATCAGGGGCTGGAATGCTTTACGTCAGGGGGTGTCCTAAGGGGTAAAGTCCAAAGTCCTCACAATGAACGTGAGCCTGAGCTCACACTAAGTCCAGAGTCGGGAAGTCAGCACAGTGCCCTAATTTTAGATGGGAAAATAAGAACAATATGGCAATAGAGAACATTCTTTTCAAAACAACAGACAGAGCTTCCTTCTACCCTGCCTCCCTCCTGCCCTTCCTTTATGACCTCATCTGGCAGACCAAAGTACATGTTCTGGGTCCAGCAGTGTCCCCATCAACATTCATGTCTACCCAGAACCTTGGAATGTGACCTTATTTAGAAACAGGGTCTCTGCAGATATAATCAAGTTAAAATGAGGTCAGACCAGATTTAAATGGAGCTACAGGGAAAGGAAAAATGGTTTCCCTGAGTTCTTTGGCTGGGCTACAAATTAATAATAATAATAATAATAATAATAATAATAAGACAGATCGACAGGAGAAAACCCCTATTTAATTACATATATATGCTTGGGAGTCCCACAGAGTGCAAGACTACAAGAGTCTGGTGACTGAAGTTTGTACAGCATCCTGAACTACAAAAGGAACAAGGGTTGGTGCTCCTGGGGGCTGGGGGCCACAGAAGTTATGGAAGTGTGAGAAATGCATGGCAAGAGAAGTTTATCTTATAATGCAGATAAAGTCTCTAAGGAAACAAAAGCTGTCTGGAGCAAACTTCTTCCAGATACAAATACTCTTACTAATGAAGATTTTCTTTATAGATGAAAAAATGAAATTTTTCTTTTTAACAAAACCACAGCTTTCCAGAGCTATTCCTATGTCTGCAGTTTCTCAAGATGATCTGCTCTAAATACACCAAAGAAGTGTACTTTAGGGTGACATGTTCGAGCTTCTATATTCATATTTTGAATGGTGTATCCTTAGCCCCAACAGGCCCCAAATCCAATACGACTTACATCCTTTTAAGAGGGAAATTTGGGGGGGCTGGGGCTCAAGTGGTAGAGTGCTCACCTGGCACGCATGAGGCACTGAGTTCGATCCTCAATACCACATAGAAGTAAAATTAGAGATACTGTGTCCACCTAAAACTAAAAAATAAATATTAAAGAAAAAAGAGGGAAATCTGGACACTGACACACACAGAAAGGAGGAAGACATCTGGAGATAGAGCTCGGAGTGATCTACCTACGTGCCAAGGAATGCCAGCAACCACCAGAAGTCAGAAGAAGGGCACCAGATTCTCCCTCAGAGCTCCAGGAAGGAACCAACTCTGCTGACACCTGGATTTTAGTCTTCTGGCCTCCAGAACTGTGAGCAAATAAATCTGTGTTGTTTGCAGCTACCTAGTCTGTGGGCACTTGTCATGGAAGCTATAGGAAAATTGAACCCAGAAGCAGTGAGTGCTAGGGATTGGCATAAAGAGGGCATCCACCAGGCTGGGAGGAGGCGGCAACATCTTGGTGTGTAGAGTAAGGAGACCCACCTGGGGCAGCAAGGACAGATGCAGGAAGGAGACAGCAACCCAGAGGAGGGTGATGGGCTTTAAGCAGGCGGCAGCCGCCCTGTGTGGGAAGTAAGAACAAGAGGAGTGAAGTGCAGAGGGTGTCCTCATTGTGGTGGAGCAGTGATGGGGACATGCCATTGAACATGTGCACAGTAGGGGTAATGGGAGCCAGGCTTCTCTCTGTTGGGGAAGGAAGAAACAAATATAGAAAGAAAGAAAACTAGAATAATCCAAGGTATTGGATTGGATGGTAGGAACAGGTGTGAACTCATGATTTTTCATCTATCTCAATAAATACAGAAGTAAATATAGATGTAAAAATATTAAGTATAAATATAAATAATAATAGATTCTCTAACTCTGTCCACTAAGAGGATCTGGTAACAGCAACACAACGATAGAACAAGAACATGTAGTGCCCAAATCTTCATTTCTAAACACACATCTCCACTAAAACGAACTTGAAAGTCTTAGAAGAAATGGATGTTCCCAAAGCTGGGCCAGGGAAAGCAAAAGACAAACCAGAACAAGAATGCTCGCTTGGGGCTGGGGATGTGGCTCAAGCGGTAGCAAGCTCCCCTGGCATGTGTGGGGCGCTGGGTTCGATCCTCAGCACCACATAAAAATAAAATGAAGATGTTGTGTTCACCGAAAACTAAAAAATAAATATAAAAAAAAAAGAATGCTTGCTTATTAATTTTGGGCCAGAGAGCAAGGAAGTCCTCAAAGAATGATAGAATATATCAAAAGGACATAGCAGTTAAATTGATATCTGGCAGGAGGGGCATTATAGAAACATTTGGCAAACCTGAATGGGGTCTATGGATTAATAATACCAACACACCATTGTTAATTTCCTGATTCTGATGGTCATGCTGTGGTTGTGTTGGAGAGTATCCTTGCTGTAGGAAAGTCACACCCAAGCATTCAGGAGAAACAGGATGTCACTGTTGGCAAGTTACTCTCCAATGGTTCAGAAAAGAAAAAAAAAAAAAAATTCTCTGTACTATTCATGTAACTTAGTGTAAGTCTGAAATTAGTTCAAAAGAAAAAGACTTGGCAAGAAATACAACAGCAAAGTATGTAAGTGATTTACAGTACAGGGATGAAAACGATAGCATTTCTGCAAATACAACAAACTCCAGAAAAGTCCCTCTGTGGTGCTTAAATTAAACTGCTGGCAGTTTATTCTTAATCCCAGCACCGGGACTCCATTAAACACATACATCAATCACTTATCCACCCATCCATAAGGGGCAACTCGTTCAAGGAACAATTATCTGAACAAGGAGCCTCTGAGTTTCATTTCCTGGGGAAGAGGGGCAGAGATGGTCCATGATTCATTAAAATTGTTTGGTTACATAAAAAACTAAAAATAAGATGACCAAACAGCTTGCCTGCATTCTTTTTTGAAGTTTCTCAAATTTAGGCATCAAAGATTTACCTCTAGTCAAACTTCTGCACTAATATTTTTTAATTTTTTTTCTTAGTTGTTGATAGATCTTTTATTTTATTTATTTATACGTGGTGCTGAAAATTGAACCCAGTGCCTCACACATGCCAGGCAAGTGCACTACGGCTGAGCCACAGTCCCAGCCCTGCACTAATATTTAAGTGAGGTTATTTAGATTTTAAAACACAAAGCTGGTTTCCCAGAAGCACTGCCCCACCTCACAGGTTAAAGTGGCAACAGAGGAAAAACACCACAAACACCCCCCACACACACACACTGGCTGCATATTTTAGATATTTGTCCTTCAGAGGCCCCCACACCACTGAATACTCAGCAGGACATTTCTGAACAGTTCCAAGTTTTCACCAGAGTCCCCAAAACTGGCATTCTCAGCATAGTTTCACTTTCTAGCATGACAATAGTTCCCAGTCCCATGGCCTTTCAGCACTTGGCTCAAAAAGGGCCCACCATGAGTAAGGGTTTTGCTCTTTGTTTCTCATTTACAACTTTTCCCATTTGCAGAAGATGGGAGGGAGCCTGAACAAACCTTCAGTTCTACTTGCTGCAGCCTGGCTGCACATTGCAGTCACTCCTCTGGCCTCAGAGTACCAAGCGGAGCACATAGAACTATTGTCCAAGAGAACAGCTAAGACACTGTATGAATGGAAAGTGAAACCAGGGGACCAAGAACAACTGCTTCCTCCTACAAAGGCTGTACCAAGCAGCCATTCTGAAGGCTCCTCACCACCTCCAGGCCTGAATCAAGCACTGGTCCTGCAGCAGAGTGTTCTTTCAAAAGTACAAATAAGACCTCAACAGTGGACCAGTGGACGGCTGAAAGCCCACTGATGTCGCATGCACAGGATCCCATTCTTATAGCTCTGCTGTCCTTCCTCCCCAAACCTCCACCAGAGGGTCTGCCCAAGGCCCTGCACCTATTGTCCCTCAACCTCAAGTGCGTCCCCTTTCACTGGGGATTCTCCCCTCCTTTTCCAGATCTAGCTTCAAAATTACTTCCTCAACAAGCCTTCATAGTCTCCCCTGGCCTGGCCAGGCAGATCCACAAAGCTGATCGCCCCACTGCATGAGACTCTTCATGAGGACCACAGTCAATTCTGCTTTCTTCATCACTTTGTACCCAGGGCTTAGAGTACAGCCGAGTCCAGTGCTCAATAAATATTTTAAATAACAACATTACAGCAATCTCCCTAGCCATAGTTTTGCTCTCCATGGTTTCAGTTATCCAAGATCAATTGTGTTTTGAAAATATTATATGAGAAGTTCCAGAAATAAACAATTTATAAGGTTTAAATAACTCACTATAGTATATTGTTATAATTATCCCATTTTATTATAGTTGTTGTTAATCTCTTATTGTGCCTAATAAACTTATCATAGGTATGTATGTATAAGAAAAAAGTATATAGAATATAAAAATATATGTATGCTATCCACATAATTCAATTACCCACAGTTTCAAGTATCGACTGGGAGTCTTGGAAAGTATCCTCTGTGGATAAGTGGAGACTACTGTATATACATCAGTCATCATGAGAAGCAAAGGGAGAACAGAAAGAAATCTTGCAGCCTAGTAAGAAAAGGTTCACACATATGCAATGGTAATGAGAAAAAATGATGTATTGCTATAAAATAAATGTTGCTGTGGATAATTCTGCCTAGAATGACAGAGATGTATATATTTTTAAATTATTTCTTATAAAAAAATGCTTTAAATTATTTTCGGTTTGCAAAATATAATATGGAATCTTATTTAATCCAAAGTTTCATATTTAGGAATTCATGAGAAACTTACCAGTGTTCACTAGTACCTTGTTGCCTATTATCAAGAACTCACAGGTTGGTTAGTATGGCTACCATATAATTTATTGACCAAAATGGAACACTTATGAGTGTGAACAGGCCCTTGTTATAATAGTTATCTTGGAAACAGATATAAAGAGAAACTGTCCTCCAAGAGGTGAGAGACCTCTGGTTGTAGGAGATACTACTCCAGAATAGGCCCACCATCTTTTATTCAAAATCTTTAGACCAGGGGATTTTTCAGCATTTAAAAGTGTTTGGATTTTAAGAGAGAAGATATGATATATAACAGCCCCAGCAGTATCTAGGGCAGAACCTCTTAATCTAACACAGTATAATTCCACAGCATACTGATTGGGATAAATAAAAACTATGAACAGCTTCATGTCAATTCAGGGCAGACTATACGGCCAAATGAGTCATGATAATTACTTCCAGTTTTCAGAGCTTTTTGGATTGCATATAAAGAATTTTGGTCCCACTGTAGATTTCAAGTTATTTCTATCTTTGGAATATATTATTGTTATCATGCCATACAGGAAAATCAACATCTTGTTCCTTAAACTGCAGTGACATTACAAATTAATCTGGCACACACTACACTTAATTTAATGAATAATACCACTTTTTAGTTCTGAAATGGAAAAGTTGAAATGGGAAAATATGTTTCCTGAATGTTTTTAATAAAATTTGAAATCCTAAGTAGCCATTTAAAATTATTATTTCCTTTAAATCAGGTCTACCTAGCAATATGAGTTAAGTGTTCTACTATACCAACCTAATAAATAAAATACGTATTAATAAAACAAGAAAAGATTTAAATAAGATTTAACATGTTTTTAACATACCTTCTCTAAGTTTCCTTTACAATGACATTTTTAATGTCATTGGTTCTTTCTCCTTTGACATTTTAAATATTTGATTTCAAAAATTAAATTTATTATAAAGAATACCATTATAAGTATTAAATCAGGTTTATTTTTTGTTTACATACATACTATGAATGAGATCCACATTATTTGTTGAGTTTTGGACACAAGCTACTGACCATTGCCATGTCCCTACTCCTCTGTGAAAGCCATGGCAGGAAATAAGACTAAATATGTCGAGTGGTTCAAGTGCAAATTTACACAAAAAAATTGAAAAGTTTACCTCCTCTGTGGGAAGCCATCCTGACACGTGACTGGGCGACTCCCGTTAAGGGTCTGAGGCTTCCGGCTGTGTCGGAATTTTCCCGGCCCTTTCCTGATGAGAGAACCCGTCCGTGTGGGGGTGTGACTGACCACTGACCCCGGGGGCCCAATCACTGACCCTGACCTTGGAGTGCAGTCCCCCCTCAACCTTCATTGGACGGAATTATCCCCTGAATTTCTTGTTCCCCAATAAAAGGCTACTCCCTGGCGTGTTCACTCTCTCTCTCCTGTTAGCCCTGAGTAATCCTTGCTGCCCTGCTGGGCGGTTAGAGGTTGGAGCCAGAGAGGGGAGCCGTCTCGGACCTGGCAATAGAAATAAGGTAACTGAGTCTGTGTGTTTTATTTCGATCTCTTCTAACTAACTTTATGCCTAGAACCTCATTAATGAAACCATTGCGCAGGCCGCGTGGTAGACTCCTCCATTTCTTTTATCATTGAATTTTGAATGAAAGGACAAATACATCATTGCAACATGAGAAGAATGATATGCACTGAACCGCTTAGGTTCTATGACACTTGGATAGAAATTCAGTTGAGAGATCTTAACACACACTTTCTCCTGGCAATATAACGAAAAAAATTACGAAGGCTAAAGAGGGTCAAGGTGAAGGAGTTCCCAGAGAACTTCTTACTATAAAGGCCAAAATACTCAACCGGTTCTTACATTTACAGATACTTAATAGAACTGTTTATAAACATATACATGCAAAAGTCAAAACTTGCCTCCAAGAAAAAAAAAATAGAACAAAATAAACAGTCCTGATTCCTCACGGGATGATGGTGGTAGTGGTGATCATGACTACAATGACTGCTGAGCATCTAGATGCACTTGGCATTAAACTATATACATTTTCTCATTTGACTTCACAGTAACCACTATGAAGGTCTTGTATTGGTACCTATGAGATGGGTATCATTACTACCCTCACTTAAATAGGACACTGCCAAATGTCATGTGTCCACATGTCCACATGCCAAAGCTGATTCTTGGTCACTGAGCTCCATTATCATGAGAACTAAGGATTTAAAATGGAGCTTCAATTTTTAGGGGTTTTCTTGGTAATAGAAAACCCCTGGGAAATAAGTCTTTTTCTACATGTGCCTAAAAAACTGGTGTGCTTGGACACCTCACTTTTTTGGCAGTTGTTTCCTCACATCAGGAACATGAAACATTAAAGTCCCCCTCCCCCCCACTCACACACATCAGAAAGAAAACACAAAACCGGAATGTTCATTGTGCCATTCCCCAACACTTTCTGCTTGATTCAATCTTTGTTCTGAGTGAAGGACAATTAAAAATACAAATCACCCACAAAGAAAGATGGAACAAGAAGATAAGTGAGCTGCCTGGGACTTTTCCTAAAAAAGAGGAAGTCTTTTGACTCTATATGACCCCAGGGCTATGCTGATAAAAACAAACACATTTTTTAAAACAACTTTTTTTTGTTTTGCAGTCCATCTCAACAAATCCAGCAGCAGACAATCCAGGGTTTAAACCTAAGCACATTCTGGAAAACCTTGGCACCTCTATTTGCCTTTCCTTCTTTTGTGACACAGGGAATCAACGAGACCCCCAACGTGCATCCTTGCACACAGCCAAGTCCCACCAACATCTGGGTGATGGAGAATGAGACAGGAAGACGGGTCCTAAGGGTACAATATTTCACACAGTCTCCTGCCTTTCTGTACAGCCAGCAGAAGCCAGGGGCATAAGATAGCAGGGGGAGCAGGTGAGAACAGAGCAGAGGGGCTCACTCTCCAAAGTGTCCACTGTTTTCTCCTTAAAAAAAAAAAAAATCCAAATTATAGTTTCGTAAAGAATAAAAATAGCACAGATTTTGTCCCAGGCACACCTATCCTACCTGATGAATGGAGAACAAGAGTTAAAGAAGTCAAATCCATACCTGGGGCTCAGAGAAGGATGACAGCAGCTTGGCCATAGGTATGAAATATTTTACATGGCACCCTTGCATTCAGCCGTGCTTCCAGAAATATTTCCCAAGTAATTTATTCACGTGTGAAACATGCTTTCTTTAAAATATGAATAAATAAATCTACCATGATCTGTGACAGATACAAACAGAATCTGTTTTTGCAAAAAAATGATAAGAAAGCTATGTAAAGTCGCACAGATAGACTATTCTCCAGATACATCTAAATTATGAAAATCTAGGAGTATTTCTTAATCCATCATCTTTTTAGAGTATTTTCTAGAAAAATTCATATAAAACATTTACTACCTAAAAGGATGGGTTACCTTTAGGAATTTAAAATTTAAAATTACATCAGGGCCACCGGGTGTGTTTGGCCCTCAATCTAGATGGCACCATCTTCTGCAATTCATCAAAGCAAGAATCACAGAAGGATTTCCAAACATAGGGACTCAAGTTCATTCTGAATTTTCAGACCTTCTTTCCATTTGGAAAATAGGAAAAGAAGCAACCCAATTTCCATCGCTAGTCAGCATGTCCTCTGGGCACAGATTCTCCTTTTGGGGGTTAAGAAAAGAGTTCATTAAGAACTCTTGAAGATTGTCCTCCTTTTTCTTTATGAAAGGTTGGTGTCCGGGAGACATCCTTCTAAGACAGAAACTTCACAAGCCCACAAGATACTTCCTTGTCCTCATGTACATTGGGTTAATAGCAATAAAGTACTCCTCAATTTGTGACAAAGTTACATCCTGATTAAACCATAATAAGTTGAAAAGATGTTAAGTTTAAAATGTATTTAAGGCCAGGCAGGTGGCACATGACTGTAATCCCAGTGGCTTGGGAGACTGAGGCAGGAGGATTGCAAGTTCAAAGCCTGCCTCAGCAACTTAGCAAGGCCCTAAGCAACCGAGTGAGACCCTGTCTCTAAATAAAATATAAAAATGGGCTGAGGATGTGGCTCGCCCTTGGGTTCAATCTCTGGTACCAAAAAAAAAAAAAAAAGGAAAAGAAAGAAAATGCATTTAATACAGCTAATCCACTGCATCTCATGACCTAGCAACATAGCACATTGGTCCATGGCTGACTAGGATGTGTCTCCTGACACTGCTCAGCGTCACCAGAGTATCCTGTAGCAGATCTCAAGCCCCCAAAAAAGATCATCAGAAAGTTGAAAAATCATCTTGTCAAACCATTCTAAGTCAGGGACAGTCTGTATGTGGGAAAAGTTTAATAAGATGGAGCATGTGGGAAAAGGGTAGACACAAAGTGGATAATTTAGATAGAGCTAGAGGAGGGGTGTGTTGGGAAATGGGCAGGACCTGAATCATGCCAGTGGTACATGTACCCAGCTATGTTCCACTTCCCGTATGACAGACTACAAGAGACGTTTTACCTCACTAAGAATACAGAAAAGATGAGGGAACACAAGGAGAAGGAAGATGGAAATACTTTCAGGATTTAAGCTTGAAAAGCCAAATAGCAGGGATTCTTCAATGAGCCAGCAGATTAACAAAGGAAAGTATTTGCATGAAATGATAAAATTGTTTTCTGTCATCTGAATTCAAGCCTGTCACTGGCACACCACTTTAAAAACCAGTGCCTTCCCCCAAAGTGTTGGCTGGGAGAAAAAAAAAACAAAAAACAACTTGCTCTGAAAAAGAATAACAATTGCCTCCCTCACTCCACATCCACAGTCTGTCCCTGACCATTTCCTTCTTGCTGCCAGTTTTACTATGAGGATTTCCTTTGAGTTGTCCTTCTTCCAGTAAACTTGCAATAAAAGTTACATTATTATTATTATTCCATACAATGCAACTTGTAATGTTCCAATCAAGTTAGGATCCAATATACAAACTACAAGCTTATGCACTATAGTTTTCACCAACAGTTCTATCTGTTCTTGGGATAAACCACCCTGATTACCACGGAATCCAACTGGAAAAGAGAGCCAAAATCACAACTTGTGGGACTGGGGTTGTGGCTCAGTAGTAACGCACTTGCCTAGCATGCAAGGGTTCGATTCTCATGAACCTCATGAACATGAGGCACTGGGTTCGATTCTCAGCACCACATACAGATAAGTAAAATAAAAGTCCATCAACAACTAAAAAACATTTTTAAAAAATTACCTCTGAAGCAGGGATACATTTCTCCTTTGTAAGATATAAGATTATCGTTAATTATTTTTCGAAGATATTTACTGCCTCACAACAACTTCCAAATGGTTGTCAGAAGTCACATTGTCCTCTCTTTCCTTCTCTCTGCCATCCCTTTCAGAACCACAACGGTTTGCTTTCCTCTCCTTGTTGGAGTATATGTGGTAGGCATTTTAGAACTCAGGTGTGGTAATCTTACCCCTTACAATCCATAATTTCTCTAAACCATAGTCTCCTGGTCTATAAACAAAGACCTTAATAGCAACTTGGCAGAGCTACTATGAGAAAATAAATAGAAGGTAGTTTATATTAAAAGGACAAGAACAAGATGAGATTGCATTGGTCTCCCCTAAGAAACTTCATATGGTAGGGCCTAGGCTCTGCCTAATAGCAGAGAAGACAAAGCCAGAATATTCCACAAAGAGCAACAGGGTATCCATGGTCCATTTTCTGGAGTATAAGTATATTCCCCAGCTGAAACAATAGTATCCAGATAAATTTTCCCAAACGTCTTATTAACTTGGTCAAAATCCTTCACTGACTCCACAACGCCCATTAAATACAATCTGGAGTCCTGGCCACCATAATGCACCTTCATCCCACCTTTCCAACCCCTTCTCCCACTGATTCCTTCCACCTTCTGATGCAAACCAAAGTTCATAACCTCACATACTTGAAAACTAGCTTATACAAAGTTTTTTATTTTTGGTGCTGGGGATTGAACCCAGGGCCTTGTGCTTGAGAGACGAGCACTCTACCAACTGATCTATACCCCCAGCCCTCTGTATAAAGTTCTTAAAGCAAGAATCCCATCTTGCACATCTTTGAACCTTCCAAATTGTCAAGCACAACACCTTGCACATCTCTGGAGATCTCACTTGGGACAGGAGACAGGAAGAAAAGACAGAGGACATTAACTACAAGTTGAAATGGATAAACTTATTATGAACAAGAGATAAATGAGGGAAACAAAATTACTGAAAAAAGCATGCAAGCTGAAAGAGAATCATTTTACCATATTTGAGACATTTTCCAGGGAAATCAAGCTAAGTATGTTAACAAACTTTTGACTTAGATTTATTCAACATTTCATTCAAAAAACCTTACCAAGCCAAGCACCGTAAAAAGCATCATGTGCCAAGCATTGAGAAGAGCTCTGTGGAGAACACAGGGAATGAAGACATGATCTCAGCTCTCAAAGAGCTTACACTGCAATGATGGAGGCAGGCACGGCAACACAAAGACAAGACGTGATGTCACGAAGGTGATTCTAGAGCTGCTGGCAGGATGACCAAGGTGGTGCTGATGCATCTCCTGATAAGCAAACATGGGCATTTAACACAGCTGGTCTTTGGTTCAATCTCTATATCTGACTCACCTCCATCATTTGGTTCACCTCATTTGGTTCACCTCGCAGTCATGTGACCCTGCATTTTAGAGAGGTGAAATGTTTGGAAGGCGTGTTAAAGTTTTACTCTATTATGTAAAAGCCCTAGAGAATGGAAAGTCTCTGGAAGGCTTCAAAGAAGAAGGGGCATCTGAACTGAACCTGGAAGATGAGGGATCCTCAGGAGCAACATTCTGAACAAAAGGAAGAGAAACAACAAGAATAAAAGGGAGGGGGGTGTTAAAGGAGACTTTGAACCATTATTAATACTGAGAAACTGTGCTACAGGGAAAATGGAGGGATGTGGTAGAGAAACAGCTGGAAGGCCTGAGTGAGTCTGGCTAATTAACAGAGAGTCAACTGTCCTTGCACCCTGGGAAAGGTCCCTGTTGACTGACTGGGTAGATACCCAATACATCACAGAGTGGATCCTAACATGACTGATATGCCTCCCGCCTCCCACATGCTGTCTGGTCCTCAGCCCTCATTAGAAAACAGCTCAGGATGTTTGTGATGTTAATAGCCAGGTCTGCCTCTGGATGGAAAATAACAAATGGAGAACTAAAGCAACCATTACAATTGAATGCAACCAACATTTATGGAGCACTGCACACACAGAGGTCACTCTGTGGGGCCAAATGCTACACTGCACTCTCAAACTCATCGTTGGTTCAAAAAGGCAGTTATTTACAATGGAGTGTAGAGTGTGGTACATTGAAACAAACCCCAGAAGTATCTGGGACTTTTGAATAAGACCTTCACACCTGATTCCTAAAGGAATGTGAAGAGTCCAGAAAACATCTAATACATGGTTCTCATTGCAGCCAGTCAACCCCAGGTTGTGGGGAGGGCTCCACACCCATGGCAGCACCATCTCCATCTCGGTCTTACTTGGGGAAGCAGACCTCAAGAAGCCTCAACGTGGCCCAGCCAACACCTGGACTTCCTCCAGTCTTCCAGGTCCCTCTGGTTTAGGCTTGGAATTAAACTGTGTGGGCTGGGGGTGGGGCAGGGTTATGGCTCATTGGTAGATCTAACCTGCCTCAGGCCCTGGGTGGATTGTCAGCACCTCAAAATAAATAAAAGATACAGAGTTTCCCAGCGGTTATCTTTAAAAAAGAGAGGAGAAGAAAATATTCACCAGGCCCTTCCACAGCCTTCCATAGTGCTGAAAATCAAAAAGAGCACCTTTGCTGGAGAATCCTAAAATCCTCCACCCTGCTACATTCTCTTGGTTCTCTAACTTGGGTTTTTTATCCAAATTACTGATCTTTCCCCTCTTCACTTACTATAAACCTATCCATAATTACTTCATCCCTTTTATAAATCAAATCAAAACAAAGAAAATCCAAAAAAATGCTTTTGTACCTGTGAATGACTTCCTGTTTGAAACCTTCCCAGGTGGAACTCAGTGGTAGAAAGCTTACCTAGCAGTGTGAGGCTCTGGGTTCCATCCCAGTGGGAGGGAGGGAGGGAAGGGGAGGACAGGGCGGAGGCCAAGCTGAGCCAAGCCAGGCCAGGCCTGGTTATTATCAAAAGCACAATCCGATCCTTTCAGCAATGCCCATCCTGTCAATGGACTCCAAATGCACACCCCCTTACACATCCTCTTACACACTGCAGGTGCACAGCTGTGACAAACACAGCTGCTAACAGTCATTATCTATCATTTTCTGAAATGTAAAGGGGGAAAATGTTCCAAATGCTCAGTAACCTTCCCCCAAAACACCTTGCTTTATCCCCAGAACAAAACCTTTCCTTACTGGGAAACAGGAACACAAGCCCTCAATCAGATACAGGAAGCCACCAGAGGTGGGCCCTGACACTTCCCACTGATCTAATTTGTTCCAGCTACACCAGGGAGCTCTCCAGGAACTAGCAGCTTAAGGAATTTTCGACCTTTTTGCTTTTTGCTGTTCTTTCAACCAAAAATGGCTTGTTCTCCCAAAAGACACCAACTGCCACTGCCTCCCTCCATCCAGAAGTCAGTGGTGAAGCGCACCCCAATTTCCCCTGGTCCATGAGATGGGCTCTCCTCTTCCCTCCCTCCCTCAGCCTTTTGCTGGCTGTGTTTCTCTGAAGCCTGGATTTCCTTATTTTTGTTACTGCAGCTGGTTGTTTACCTGCTTGCCTCACTAAATAAACTTCAAGCTCTTTGAGAATGAGGATTGGAAATTTTCAACTTCACATCTTCACAGACCAGTGCTTCACACACAGCTGTTCAAAAACGTCTGTTGAAGGAATTAATTCATCTGAGGGTTTTATTTAAAGTATTTGTTTGCAGAAGAGTCTTCAATTTAATTTCCTCGCTATCATTTGTTTTCACAGTACTTACAGACAATTCTAAGGACTTTTTTAAACCTCTGTCCCAAACGTTAAGGGAATAAAAATTTTGCAACTCCTCTTAGTACACTGCCTTATGTCATATAGATATTATATCTTTTTCCCAAATATTAACAACTCACTGTCGAATTCCAGATATTACCTTGCCAGGCTGTGTTGTTCAATAAAGACCAACTTTTCAGAAGGACTGCATGAAACGAAAACTTTTGAGCAGCACATCAAAGTAAGCCAACAATAAATTTCCTACCATACAAGTTATGTTTCCCTCAATTTCTTCATCTACTGTATTTCTTGTCAGAATAAAGAATTCACGTTCTGCTGATAATTCACAATAAATACACAAATGCTTAATAATTTTACTTAACATATCTGTTATTACAGTAATAAATGTCTCCCATCCATTCAAGTAGTACTGAACCATTACTGAGAGGATTGTATTGAAATTCCTAAGCCCCTCATTGTTATTCTGAGGCTGCCCTGCTCACCTTTACCCTGAGACACCACAGAAGCAAGGAGCCCCTGAGGGTCTTTCTCAGGAGTCCCTAGACTCAGAGCTTCCCCTACAAGCAGCTGCTATAATTAATTCTCTTCCATATTCAAAGCTCTACTGTTCTTCCTCTCACCAGAAATATCAGGATTCAAAATAAAAATTATTTACGACGCTTAGTAAATAAGTTAGTTCAACAGTACTAAGAACTTAATCTGGCCACAAAACCCCAGGCAGTTCACTTGATTTCAGCAGGGCAAACTGTAATCGCTAAGGGAACTTCAATTTTAGCATTCTATGAGAAGGCTGGGTGCTCTTATCTGATTTTCCATTTACCAGTGCACTCTGATTCACCTCATTCCAGCATAACTTAATTCCTCAACCTGTGTTTTATCAGCCTCACAACGTCGAAATTCAAATTTTGAAAATGATGAAACTGTGACACATTCTACACATACTATAATGAGAGAGAATCTTGGTTAGTTTTTCAGGCCATGCTAAAATGTTATTATGGAAACCACAAAAAGAATGACTCGATCCAAAAGTTCAACAACCAAAAAACAAACAATTCAAAAATAGCTGAAGGACTCAAATAGATATTTCTCCTCATGAAAAGATGCTGTACTTCATTAGTTACTAGGGAAATGCCAATCAAACCATAATGAGAAACCCTTCAGAGCCATCAGGATTGCTCTTATTAAAAAAAAAGAAAATAACAAATGTTTGGTAAAGATGAAGAAACTGAAATCCATGTCATTGCTGATGGAGATGTAAAATGGTACAGCCACGAGGGAAAACACTTGTGGTGGTTTTTCAAAATGTTAAACAGAATTACTCACAGGACCCAGCAATTCCACTGAGTTGAAAGAATTGCAAGCAGGGACTCCAACATTCCACACCAATGTTCATAGTAAAATTATTCACAACAGCCAGAGGTAATAGCAACCCTGGATGAATAGATGAACAAAATACAGGGACATGATTACGGGGACATTATTCAGTCTTAAAAAGGAATGAAGTTGTGACACATGCTAGGACACAGATGAACCTGGAAAACATTCTGCTAAGTGAAATAAGTCAGACACAAAGGGACACGTGCTGTATGATCCACTTCTGTGAGGTACCTACAATAGTCAAATTCACTCAGCCAGAAATAGAAAGGGGGTTGCCAAGGGCTGAATGAAGCTGAGCTACTATACAATGTGAAGAGAGATTTTGGTTAAGATGATGACAAAGGTCTGGAAACAGATGGTGGTGACAGTTTCAGAACACTGCAAATGTACTTAACACACTGAATTGTACACTTAAAGATGACTATTATGTAAGTTTTATGTTATGTAAATGTTACCATAATAAAAAAAAAGAAGGACCCCACATGCATTTATGAATTCACTGCTTGCTGTCACTGCTTCTTTCAGTCCTCTATGGACTGATAACTATTGTTTAATTCAGGTGACTTGAAGTATATAGCTACAGAGACACAGGTACCTGCCACAGTGAGGATATGTTTTTAAAACTAACTAAGGGCCAGTTTGCCCTTCATGGTGGTGTCTTCTCAGCCTCCACTAATCATGCAAAAAAAACAGGACTTCCCAGCTCCCTCCTCCAGGGAGGAATTTAGGGCAGAAGTATTTATTAAGCAGCAGGGCTAGTGACAGTGTCTACCGGATGGGAGAGGGAACTTGGTAATGAAGATAACTATCCAGACTTAGCCACACCAGTTTTCCTCAATGACAAAAGACACATCAGTTCTGCATTTCTGTGTACCAAACTGAATGTGGAACAACTGTGGGAAAACACGAATGAAATATGTTGTTTTATGCCTATTTTACAATGTACCAAGAATCTGTGTTTTCAAAAATAAAATATATTATTAACCTAGGTCAAAAACCTGTCATATTTGCACTGTGGCTTCTTCCCCCACAGTCTGAGACAACTTGGTGCAGCCCATGGAGAGGGACTCTGAAGGGGATTCACAGAAAATCAAGGGTCCCTGCTTGAGCTCTCTCTTAGTTGCCTAGTGGCTTGATTCTGTTTTCTCTATCTGAATAATGTAGGTCCTTAACTGTGGGAATGGAGATCGTCCACGGGCTAACTCAACTCCACACTGATTACTTTTCTTCTTGTCTACCTTCCTCTCCATACAGTTAGCAATGAAGAAAGACCCACTGAACGAGTGACTACGCAATCAGAATAGATTTTTCAGTGGAGCACCCTCTTCTACCCACCTCCCAAATTGTCACCTGACCTTCAAGAATGACAAAGCCATGATACATTCAAAGCACCTGTAAGAGAAGCAAATCCTCTCCTATGATATTGTCAACTTACCCTGAATTCACACATTAGCAGTACGACCCCATGCCCAAAAACAGGGAGAGGTTCATCTTCGTTCACTCCGGGGGCCTCCCTTGCAGGCTCACCAAGTTCCCACCTTCATTAGCACTATTTCCGGTCCCTGGGAGTACCAGAACCCACCACATCCCAAGCACATCTTCTTGAGTCTCATGTTTGACTCCTCTATCCCTGTTCCTCCTTCCTCCTAAGTTCCTTACCTTTAAAGGTAAGCTAAACACTCCATGAGAGTTAAAATTTTCCCATATGAACAAAATCCCAGCATCCTAAGAAAGAATCAACAAGGACTTGCCTTTAGGATTATTATTTTAAAGTGAGATTATACTTTTCTGTTCTTCTGTCAGTTGCAAATCCCTAAACCTACTAGAATTCACTTAAAACTAATCTACTGTGTTTTTATTGGAAGAAAGCAATCAGGAAAGCTCTGACCCACTGAGCAGCTGGGAATTTCGTTGCTGCAGGTTTGGTTTAGACTTTATTTTTCTAGCTGCTGGCCCTGCTAACATGATTCCGTGAAGGTCGCATTTAATCTTGCAGAGGAAAGCTACCTAAGCAGTTCTTAGGTAGGCTTCAGTAAAAATAAATTACCTTGGCTCTATGGATAAGTCTGTTGCTTCAACCCAACCATTATAGTCAAGGAGAACAAATGAAGGGAACTGTAAAATACGGCGTTTGATTTCAAAGGAATTGCACTGCATATAGATTATGGGCTTAAAGTGTTTGCTAATAACAATAACAAAACCACTGTTAATAAAGAAGCCATGAAGAAACTAGCAGCTCTCAAATATGTATTTCCAGTCTGTCACCAAATATGGCTTATTTATTTGTACCTGAGGCATCAGTATCACCACTGGGACTAAAAAGTCAGAGGAATGGACTAGTAAAATTATTTTAAAAACCTGGGTACACAGGAGAAAAGTCAAACAATTTTTCCCCTTCTGGGTGCTGAACCCTTATAAAATGACAAATCCTAATGCAAAGCAACAAATCTCAATGTTCATGTGCTTAATACATATTCCATTAGGTTTCTAACACAAAGCAGATCTGTGTCACCCCTCCTGAGTTGGAATTCTGCCTTCCAAACAAACCTTTGCTTTACAACTGAAAATTGTAAAGCAACAAATATTTATCCAGTTCTTACTGGGTATCAAGCACTGGTGTGGGATGCAAAGAAAGATGACTCAGCTCCAGGCTCTCAAATCACTGGCCATGTAGGTGGCAGAAATGGAAATCTCCAAGAAATCAAAGGTTTCCACAACAGACCAAGAGGCTAGGAAACATGAATAGATTATACAATGTGCTGCTTCTATAGGAATTCCAAGCATTTTATTGTTTTAGGCTAAAAACATCAGGTAAGATTTTGTAGGGAGGGGCAAAAGCAGACCCATGCAGTTATAACTAGAACAACCACTAACTGAATCCCCTAGATTTCTCACCACATCTTACTTCATTTGCTAATCCTACACCATTCACTAGGCAGCCACTGGCCACATGTGTCTACTGAAGGCAGCCACTGGCCACATGTGTCTACTGAACACTTGAAAAGAAGCTAAGCTGAATTAAGACACGTGGCAGGTGAAAGACACATTGGATATTAAAGATTCATTATGAAAAAAAGAATGTAAAATATCTCATTTGCATTTTTACATTAATGACATTGAAATGACAATATTTGGATACAATGGGATTACTATTAAAATTAATTTTGCCTGCCTTCTCACTCTTCTAGATATTTGTGTGGCTTGCGTTGTATTCTTATTGGCCAGTGTTACCCTGATCAATACTTTTTTTTTTCTTTTGGCTGTGCTTTCTGCATTCAGTCTCTGAACTCATAATGGTTCCACCCAACCTTAGTTTCACAACAATCCAAAAATATCTCATATTCATAAAGGGAGTGAAAGTGTTCTAATATTTTTTTTCAGATCACAATGAGGCATTTGACTCTTCTTCAGTTGTGGGAAGTCAGAGTTCACAATCTGATTAAGTCTTCCTAAGAGGACCTGTAAAGGTGGGTGTGTGGGGGGAAATGCCCTAGCCTCCTGCAACATGGGAACAGACACAATATAAAACAGAGAAGGTAGAGGATGCAGAAACAGTGAGCACTGGCTAGGAATATTTTGCTCTTCACATACCAGGAGAATTAGATCTGTAGCCCTTTGTCTAAATTAATTGCTTTCATCCAAAAGGATAATACAATTTCTTATCTCCTCAAAAGGATCAAATACTTACAACCTAGACTAGGTCCCTTGGTTAAGGTCCCAGGGTGTTAGGAATATCCCAATCTCCCTAGGTATTTATACTTCAAAAGAGAAGAAGGCTAGAGCTAGGAGACCTCTCCAGAGTTTTAAAGGCATACATCCTGAAAGGTTAGGGAAAGAACTCTGGATCCTTTCCAACCTGTCTCAAGAGCTAAAGTACAGGATCTCTTTCTCCTCTTGAGAAGGACAGTTGCTTTGTCCCAGTCTATGCAGTGAAAATGACACCAAAGGTCTATCAGTTTTCACAGCACTGACTGAGAATCTAGGTGTGGGGCATCAACACTGCAGTGTCACTGTGATTGTTGACCTTGTTGTAAATATCAGTAAGGAATTCATTTCTCCCCGCCTCCAGGTGTTCTGGATTTCTGAAGCATTCATAATTACTGTGAAATGGGGCAACAAGTCGGAACCTTCACAGTTCTTGGCTTGTCCCAACCCTTCAAGTAGCAAGAGCTGCATTGGGACAGCAGTACCTTCTGCACTGGCTAGTCGGAATCCTAGAGCCTGGATCTGAACACAGGCAGACAGAACTGGAAAGGGGCTAAGTCCAAGGCAAGGCAACACCCAAGCTGCTTTTCCTACTCTTCACATTTACCAGAGGTGGGGTCAGAGAGAATATTTCAGCATTGTCTTGAGAACATTTTTCTGGTTACAAGATTAACTGTGTTTGTTTTAAATTTGGAAAATACAAGGCGCAAAAAAGGCAAACACCCACAATCCCACCATCAAAATGATATGTTTTCTTTCAGGATTTTAAAAAATGTTGTATACACCAATACACACATAGGATTTTAAAACAGAACTAGAGGCACAATTTAATATCCTTTTTCCCTCATCCACCAACACAGATCAGACATATTTCCTCATATTTTAAATGCTGTTGGAAAACATTTAAAAATTTTTTTTTAATTTTATAAACTCCCTATATTCTGGATGGGCCATATTACATGTTGGATATTCAGGTTGTTTCCAAGTTTTCATATAACAAAACCTCATTCAATAAATATCCTCATGTATAATTTTTTTATTCCCACCTCCAATTACTAAGTAAGGTCCTAAAAGCAGAATTACTGCAACTGAGTTTAATGTTATTAAAACTTTAAATGCATAACACTAAGTTAAATTCAATGTATAATCTCAAGTATAGAATACCAAGCTTCCAGATAGTGACCCGCAGTACCCTATTACAGTACCCATAGTTCAACCTTAACCTGTGCCATCTATTAGGAAAGCACAGTGCATTTTATTTTCCTAATTTCCTACATAGCTCCTGCCATTGACAAAAGTAAAACAGTACTAAGGAAAAGCAACAAGGGGAAGGGTGGAGGGCCTAAGAGAGTTATTACGATATTTCTGATTAATTTTATTCACATGGATCTTCCCCTGGGGGCCTATTGTTGCCTTCAAGGGCAATTTTAGATGGAGTTTGGAGCCTCACATCATGGGTAGCAATTCTTCCATCTCCAAACAATACTTCACCCCCCAGTACCTCTAAGGTGACTTAAACCATGCCCAAGTGACAACCACTCACAACTCTGTGTTTACTTGTATAAAGTCCGCTCCCAATTTTCCCATGTTTTTCCCATTCTTGGGATAAAAAAGATCCAACTCCAAAATCAAAAACAGAGGGTCCGCCAGTATTTCCACCAGTCCCTGAGTTATTATTAATTAACTACTAATTTGGCTTTCCTCACCTCCAAAACTTTCAATGACATTCCTGAAGAGACAGCCAATCTACCTGATCTACCTGCCTGGTGGCCTCTTCTCTTCCACTCAAGGAGCCAGAGCTACTACTTATTCTGCTCTCAACCTGCTTTTCTTTTTCATCGCCCATCCCCCAACTCTCAGTACCCTCCCCATCCTATTCCATCACCCCACTAACACCATTTCCAGGTGTTAAGACACTCACTTTTCCCTGCTGTAATTTTTCTCATCTTCTTCAATAAATCTAGGGTAAAGAGAAGAAAAATACTCTTTTCAAAAATAATATGTTAGATATCGCTTGAAATAAAGCAATTTGTATGCAGTTTTGTCTCACTCAAAATGTCAACCTCATGAAATGGAAAAGTCAGTAGGCTTCTGAGCTGATGGGGCCAGGACAGCATTTTCCATCTACAAAGCACTTCTTTGGATCCTCCAAAAAAAACCTGATAATCATAAGCTCAATAAGGACAAATTAAAATATAAGCTCATTTTCCTTTGATCACATTAAGTGTGCAAGTATCAAATGCTGTTACACAGAGCAACAGATTGCTAAGTATGCTTGAAAGAAATTATTTATGAAAATTACATAGCAAGTAGTTAACTCTCAAAAATGTTTGTTTAATGAAAACTACTGGACCGGCTTTTATCACACAAAATCCTAAATTAAGATTTTCATTGAACTAATTTGCTCTTGTCCTTGAGATAAAAATGTTTAGAACATATCATCAGAAGTCCTGTTTCTCCTATGAAGACATTCTTTGCTCAACTCTAGTTCTTTCTTGCTAATGGAATAGAATACTAAGCTGTTAAAAGGGGCTATAAGCCAGAATAGGATCAAAACAAACCAGAAAACAAACATAATTCTCTATGGCCTTCTGGACAAAGAGACAAACCTGTAAAACAAAGTCCTTGCCTTTTCAAAATGGAAAACATGAAGTATCACAACCATAAAACAAATACTGTTTTTGTAGTACAAGCAAGGTCAACATAGGCAGAGCCTATACAAAGTGACCACAGGTCCCCTGTTTAAAACATTAATTCAAATACGAAAACATGCTTTCTGCATGGCATGGCCTCTGAATCAATGCAAAGACCACAGATTTGGCCCTGGGAAGAGATTCCATGGTTCTCCAGCCTTGCTCTGGTCACAAACCTGAGGGAGACTGTGCTTAGGGATCTGGCATAAACTGGGGAAGAAAAGGTCCATAGTGGGGGCAAGTAAGGCCCCTAAGGAGTGGAAGGGGCTCTACTCAGTCTCACATCCCTATGGTTCTGCGTGGTTTCTAAAAGCTCCCTCCCCTAAATCACTTTGATTAGGCACTGTCCTGTAAGGATGACAGGACTCTGGCCACATTTTGCAATGTAAAAATGAAGGTCCCAAAGGAGGAAGTGACTAGGTAGTTAATAAAAGAGCTAAAAAGTCAACTCCAGGCTTCTAAGTTCATGCATCTTCCAGTACAGAGCCTTGTACTCAGCTGTCTGTCAACAAATATTTAATAAATAAATGAAATAACAGCATGATGGATGTGTTCATTTAACAAAATGATTGCTTGAATTACTACATTTAGCAAGTTAATTATTCATTTAAAATAATCCATGGTGTCCCTGGATCCACAGCAGAACTCAAAAATTCTGAAGGTAGGTCCTCCACTGGTTTCAGTACCTCAGGAAGGCTAACCGGACAGAATTTACCCAGCACAGATCTGCCCAGACTATCTGACATGCCAACTCTTTACATTTGGCTGGAATGGGATAAAGGAGACTTGTGATACTAGTTTTCTCAAGTCAAAACAGGAGTTCTGACCAGAAGTCATTTGTGTCTCTTGAGTCACAAAAATGGGCACATGAAGGCTTCCTACATAAACACAACTTCTTTCAGGGATAGTCTGTCAAAACACGGAGTTCATAAGAGGTTCATCAATTTAAAGGGACTTGAGAAGGTAAAAAGCTGGAGCGAACAGGCCTGCTGCTTGTCCTGAATCCAGAGAGGGCCAGGAATCCTCAGGACAACGTTACTACCCAGCACTAGCAGTCCAAGGGATGGATTTCAGGGTTATGTATTTCCCTTAGCATTTTATAAAAAATATTGGCTTCAGATTAACTCTGAACCCTGTCAATAATTCACCATCCTTTGTGAAAAAAAAATCAAAGTTTAACCAAACTTCCTTACCTCTTTTCCACCAGCCACTCCCAATGTGAGAGCCAACTCCTCAACACTGCCACTGTGCATTAAGCTGACATTCTATACCAAAGATTGATCCACCCAGGCCAAAAGAAAGGCGGAGATGGGGCAGAGAGAGATGGAAAGTCCTGACCTCCTACTCATGTGTATTGTCCAATACACATGAAAAGAGTTGGTTTTTATTATTAATAATAATTGAGATTTCACAGCTTTTTACTTTTATAATTATTTTGTGTTTTTATATTACATGTTTTAAGAATACACTATTATATTTTTTTCACATGTTATCACGTTATTTTCACATATTATGGTATTGGGCACAGAAGTAAAAAGTCAATAAATGCAAGTTAACCAAGTCACTTTAAATATGGTATAGCAAACTACTGAAATCAGCTAAGTGCGAAACTGTAGTTAACAGACAATGAATTCAAGAGTCAGAAACATGGTGAAGAAAATTCAAACTAAAGCATAATGATGCTTGAGAAGATGTTTTACCTGATATAAAGAGGGAAAATGTACAGATCCAACCACTGTTATTTTTCCCTGATCTCCAGGGATAAAGCCTAACTTTTCTTCTACCAGGAAAAAAATTCACTGATATTTTGTCACTATAATAATTTCCTGGTACTTTACATATAATATTTATCTTATTGTTTAATTCTTTACCATTACTTACATACTCTCAGAAGAAGTAAAATGCCTTTTTGTAGGAAATGCTATATGAAAAAGTTAACATCTGATCTAGTCACAATTTCCTGGCTTTTTTTTTTTCCTTAATAATTCTCAAAGTTAATGCCTTCACACTTGTAGATTGCTATAACTTTAGGCACTATTGTTTTATACACAGTAGCTCAACTGCTTATAAAAGCCACCCTATAAATACACAGTTAAGTATTATTATTACCTTTCATAAAACTAACTCCAAAAGGTAATTACTGTATTTATTTTTGTTGCTGTTGATGATTGATAGCTCACCAACTAGAATGAAATCTCTATAGAGTGTAGTGGCTGGCTTTCTTGTTTTCGGTTCAATCTGCATAGCCTAGTACTGTGTCTGGCACACAGTGAATATTCTATGAATATTTATTAAATGTATAAATAATCCCTTGACTACTTTAAGCTCTTTTTGGTAGAAGGCAGATAAGAGAACATGACCCAGATATCACATTTATAGTTTAGTGGTCTGTTCACTATCAAAAGGCAATTATGTGAAAATGCTCTAAAAACATCATAACTTATACTACTAGATAATGCTGAGAATAAAAATGAAATGTCCTTCATAGCACAAGAAAATCAATACATATCAAATGTCGAACATCCAAAGTTTCAAATTTTCCACTACTAAGTTCAAATCACTTTAACTAGCTCTGGGATGTTAAATATTTGCCTAATAGAGTATTTCAGAAGGCAGGCAAGAGAAAAATAGGGCTATAGTTCATAGAACTGTCAGGACTTACAACTCTTAGTTGACCATAGTTTGCTTCAGATTTGACTACAAAACCTTACTTTTATTATGATGACATTTTTACAGGTAAGTAAGTCTGGAATATGTGAATTTCTAACTTTTGAAGGTCAACAAAAAAAAAACTCATTGAGAATGAAATATGTAGATGTTTAATTTTAAGAAGCAGTTACAAATCATGACAGGAACTCTTGGATGTAAGAAGCCAAAATCTAACTTCTTACACAACAGGCAAAGTTATAAATTATAATCATTCACTAATTACAGTGAAATTCTGGACTTTGCTACATCAATCAATAGATGTTCCAAGGTTACACCTAGAGATGCCTGTTTAAGTCCTAAATATTCCATCTGCAGAAGTTGCCTTAGAAAAAACAAGTTTTTCCAGGATATTTTAGGTTTTTATTTTTTCCCTTTCTCCCCACACCCACACCCCCTTCCCCTAAAAAAGAAAGAATGGGAGTTGAGGAAAAACAGAGAAAGTTAAACAGGGTCACCCTCGAATCCCAGGCAGGGAAATGTGCGTCTGTGTAACACGAAGACCATCCACCTTTCACAGGCAATCTGTTACCAGACCCCTGTCTGCACCTGTCCTGAACCACCAGAAAGTGCAGGCAGCTTCGTTCAAATGTTACTTGCAGACGATTTGGAAACTAATAAATGACTGCAGGCTTGACAGCAACCTTGGTGATTCCTGAAAATTCACAACAGGAAATATAACTATCCTCCACCCTCAGGAGCCATTCATCAAAAGCAGACCAAGTCACAGCCACGGGGAGGCCAGTGGCAGAAGCCAAGGGCCAGCAGCACTTTTCCTCATCTAGACAGAGGCTGCATTTTTTTAATTCCATAACCAAAGACAAGGAGCACTACCCAGTGCCCACACTGGAACGAGGCTGAAGGCGGAGGGAGCGGGTACTATGTCCCCAAGTTTCAAACACTACTGGGTTTGAAAGGAGTGAAATCCACCCGGCTAATATATAGCAACCTCGACTGCCAGTCCCAGGAGTCAAATTTACAGCCCATCACCAAGGGTCCAGCCTCCACCGGCTGACCCGGGCGTCTCACCTGGTGCCTGAATACAGTCCTCGCTCCCGGCTCGGGCTGCCAGCCCTCCTTCCTTCTCTTTCCTCCTTCTAAGGGGCGAGAGGGTGAGGGTGAGGGTGGCAAACGCACCAAGACCTGGGGCCAACGGGAGACGCAGCCGCGTCCCGGGGAGGGGAAGAGTTACACCCAAACCCTTCGCACTTGGAAAGGCTCTCGAAGCGGCTCTCCGGTGCCGGCCCCCAGGCCGTGCAGCTGGGAGCGGGCGGGCGCCGCGATTGGCCGCGGCCGGCATCGCTCGGTGGGCGAGCCCGGCCGGCGAGGCGGAAAGGAAGTGGCGGCCGCGGCTTTGGACCAACCATGTTCGGCCGGCGGGCGAATGTCACCCGGCGCCCAGAGGGGGTCGGAGGGCACGGGGCGGGCACTCACGTCCCCACCCCGCCGCCGCCCGCGCCCCAGGACCCCGAGGGGACGCTGGCCCCGTGCCTGCCCGCAGGGCGCCACTTGGTCCCCCGAGGCTCCCCGCCCCCACCTCACCCGCTCCGTAGCCGAGGCGGGTCAGGCCCAGCGCGCGAGGCCGGCCCGGGGGCGCCTGCGGGGACCCGGAGGCGCCCGGCGCTAGGCCGCGGCCGGGGCAGATGACCCCCTCGGCGCGGCGCGCTCCCGGGACGCGCCGCCCGAACCCCTCGCGCCCCGGGACAAGTGCAATGACAAAGCCCTAGAGCCAGGCCGGACGCCGGCCGGCGGGAAGGAGGACGCGACGTCCCTCCCGAGTGGCGGCGGCCCAGCCCCCAGGAAGCCGGGCGCCTCGGCCAGGCCCGGCGCCCAGCCCTGCGCGGAGCCCGCCCGCCGGCTCCAGCAGCTGCCACCGGACGCCAGCGACCCTACCCTGAGCCCCACGAGCGTGCGAGCCCTGGGACCGCCTCGAGGCGACCCATTAAGTTTCCTTTGGCCGCGGCGGGAGGCGCTCCTCCCGGCCCCGGCGCGGGCAGCAGGCGGCGGCGGGTGCCTGCATATTGACGCTGGGGACTGCCTGGAGACAGGCGCCGCGGCCGGGCACCTGGAGGGACCCGCTCTCCTTCTTGGGATCTGGTGGCGGCGGTGGCTGTAAACACACACAAACACACACAATTTTGTTTTAAATGAGGCCCGACTCCTGCGGACATGTACCCACACACATGACACCTGGGGCGCAGAATCACACAGAGCAGGTCTGTGTCCATGGAGCCACCTCTCCGCATCTGCAAATCCAAAAGTGAAATTAAACCTCCACCAACCTCCTCCTCCTCCTCCTCCTCCCTCTCTACCTCCTCCTCCTTCTCCTTCTCCTTGCAGCCTCAGCAGCCCCAGTAGCAGCAGCAACAGCAGCAGAACCTGCTTCCCCTAAAATCAGATGATCCATAATTGCGCCGACTGTTCCTCCAAAAATCGGTATTAATATTTATGAACCTCGGCATTTTCCGTCTGCAAAACATCGTGTCAAAGCATCAGGTCACGCATACACACACAGCTCTTTCCAGTCCCCATAAACATGCCCTCGAGAGAAACACACGCACAGTCACAACTATTATTTGAAAAATGTTACCTCTCAGTGTGCTTTTTCACGCTACCAATACAATTCCGCAAGGTATAAGTGTTGCTAGGGTGTGTGAAATGGAAATGAAAGCCCGTCAGTTGAATAATCGCAGGAGCAAAACTAAAAGTTACTCCCCGGCTTGCCTGAGAACAGTCCAGATCGAAAGCAAAACAAGGAGAGGAAACTGCGAAGAGCTGAGGCTGGAAATCCCCCCACCCCCCGCCCTTCTCCCTGCCTCGCTCCCTCCCTCGCCTCGCCTCCCCCTCCGCCCTCCTCCCTCCGCCCTTCCTCCCCAGTGTTTGTTTCAAGCTTGTGCAACCGGGAGGTGGAGGCAGAGGGAGGGCGCGAGCGGCCTGGCCGCGAGGTGCGGAAGTTCGCCGCCGCTGTTCATTGGCAGGCAGAGCCGCTTTCATCATTTCTCAGAAAAGTCAATTTCATTTTCACTTCCCCACGGCGCGGCAGCCGGAGCAACAAGCGGCGGCGCGTGAGTCTGTTGCTCGCGCACTGGGGCGCACCACCCCGCGAGCGAGGGCTCCGGGTGGCGGGCGCAGGCTTGGGTTCGGGCCAGAAGCCAGTGGCACTAGAGAAGGAAGGGAGGTGCCAGGCTCTCCATCTAAAGAGTTACCTGAAGGTAGGGGAGGAGGGCACCTGGGGAAGCCAAGGGTCTCTAACCATCCTGTTAGTACTTAACTGCTGTTTAGAACCGCTGTCCGGAGTGAATGAAAACTCATCTTGAGTTTCTCCCCAAAGGAATGAAAGGAAGAACCTCCCTGAAGAGAGTGTTTCTTGCGTCTTTACCTTTTAGGAAACTTTTTCAGTGATTGAGAGAGTAAGTGGTTTAAGGACCAGCCCTCTCTGCCACCACCTCTGTTTGGGAGGTAGACGATCCTGAAGGCCTTGTACTAGTAAGTGACATCTGTGTAGGCAGGCGAGTGGTCCCCTATGCCACAGAAGTTCCATTAGTGCTGGATGAGTCCTTCCCCGGGTGACTTACTTTTACTTCAAGATGCCTTGATTTATTGGTTTTGGTCCGGGAAGGAAGTTTTATACTGTAGCACTTCCATCCAAGTTCCGATTTGGCTTCCTAAACTTAACTAGTTGGGCATCTTCCGCCTGCTTTCCATACTGTACAATTAGAGATAAAAGAGAGAAAGCAAGAATACAGATACGTGCCTGTGACAGGTGCAGCAGCTGTCACTTGTTAGCTCAAACTAGTACAGTTCACTTGGGACCGACCCTTTTTGGTGACTTACTTTAAAGGATTTACATTTAGTTATAAAAGCCCCTTCCTGGGAGGTCACAGCCATCTATGTAAACATTTCCTAAAAAAAATAACTCCACTATCACTCTTTGTCACAGAAATACTGAATTCTACTAACTGGAAAAAGGAAAGTTTCCAAATATGCATGTGTGGCAAGGAAATAGCTGAAGGTTTCAAAGTCTATCTTATGGCCATGGTCTCAAAAATAGATCTCACATAGGCACTTATTCTTTATTCCTTCTATAATAACACTTGCTCTCATAGTTCATGCATCAATCACCATAACTATGTGTAATCTGTAGGACCCTTAACACTACCCATTTAGTAGTCATTAGTCATTCTTTTTCTTTCTTTTCTTCTGTACCAAAATTATTGCCTATTTTCCCCGGAGGAAAAGGGCAGTGGAGAAGAAGAGAAGACATGCCTGTTGTAAACACAATCTTTTCCTTGTTTCAGTAAAGGGCACTCCCCTACTTATGGTCTTTGATAAGCACAAAGAAGTTGCTCACAGACTCCCCAAACACACACCAGATGTTCTTGATGTTTTCCTTCCCATAATATACATCCAATCAGTTGTATTCGTAATATACATCCAATCAGTCATATCCTATTGACCTGTTGATGCTATGCCCACTTTTCTGCGCCCGGCCTGCCCCTGAGGAACTGCCATGAGTTGTTGCAGTTCCTGGGAACCATGCCTCCTGTCTTTCTCCTTGGACTCCTCCTGGCCTGCAGCCATTCTGTTTCCCAAGTTAAGTAGAAAGTCAACTTCAGTGGGCACCCCTTAACGGGGTACCCTCTTGCCCCTGCAAGAGTTCTGTTTCTGTTCTTCACACTTGAATAAATCCTACCTCTTTGACTGTTGAAAAAAAAATGAGGAGGAAGGAAGGAAGAGAAGGAGAAAGAAAGGAAGATAAACTTAGGTAAAGCCCAATTCCAGCCTTCTCTTTGCCCCTTAAAAACCTCTCAGCAGCTCTCAGAATAAAGCAGTATTATTTGACAAGACACATAAAGTCCATTGTAATCTGGTGGCAGACGACTTCTGCAGTCTCATCCCCTGCCATTGAACCCTGTGCAAACCCCTCACTTGCCAAACCAGCTGCTTTCCTGTTTGTGAAAGAGCAGAGCCATTCTCCATTCTTTGTTTCGTCTTTAGCTTGGGACCCGGCACATAGGCACTCAAATTCTAGAGAGTAAATAATTACTTGCTCTTTTCTTCACGTTTTCATTAAATATTTTAGGCTTTATCTGAGAATTTGTTTTATATTTTAAACTTTTTAACAGGAATGGAACTGGTATTTATTGTAAAGAATTCAGAAAATTTTAGAGAAATTGTAAGAAGAAGATAAGCCATCTAAGATCTCGCCAATTGGGAATAAATCTATTGATATTTGTACACATTTCCTACTAGTAATTTTTCTAAAGGGCCATTTCCTATTCTCATCTGCTCAGTCTCTCAGCATCATTTAATAATGCTGATTGTGCTTCTTATTCTCCGCAATGCTTATGTGACATCCTTCTGTCCTGTTTCTTGGCTGGCTCCTCTTTTGCTGCCAGCCCCCTAAATTATGGTGTTTCCAAGCATTCTATCCCCAACCCTCTTATTTTCTCATTCCACATGCTTTCTCTTTGGGCACTCTCATACACGCCCAAAGCTTCAAATGTAACTACCAACTGTCCCCAACTTAAAATCATTCTACTTACGATTTTTCAACCATATGATGGCAAGAAAATGATAAGCATTCAGGAAAACCAAGCTTCAAATGCTGAATGTTGATCTTTTCCCGGACTAGCAATATGTGGTATGCTGCTCTCAGCCAGCCCGAAATCCCAGTCAACCACAAAGTCACAAAGGGAAAGGGTCAATTCCCTTCAGTGTACTGATTGTTAAGCTACTAAGTTTCCATAGGTTAGGTGTATCAAAAGCATTTTCAATATACAGTATTTTCAACCCATAAGTTTATCAGGACATAACCCCATCATAAGTCAAGGAGTATGGAGTATGGAGTATTTGGAGATGACTCCAAAATCTGGTGGATTTTTTGTTTTGCGATACTAGCAATTGAACCCAGCAGTGTTGTATCACCAAGTTTTATCCCCAGTCCTTTTCTTGTTTTTTATTTTGAGAGAGGTTCTCGCTAAATTGTCCAGGCTGGCCTTGAGCTGAAAATCCTCCTGCCTCAGCCTCCCAACTACCTGGGATTACAAGCCATGTGCCACTTTGCCTGGCTAAAATCTTGTTCTGAGTTCTGAGTTCTGGACACACAGTACTCCCTAGACATTTCTCAGGTGCAAAAAATTATACATGTCTAAAACTAAATTCATAACATCTTTCCCCATAACCTTATTTTTGTCACTTCGCTAACTAGCCAGGAAACTGGGAGATTTCACAGACTCCTTGCTTCCCAAGCCCCTGGAGCTCCCTGAGGTATGGGTATTGCTTGCAATTTCCTAGGCCCCTAAACTCATAAAAATAAAATGAATTTCATTCTGTTCTTATACCCTTGATGACATGTCACCGCAAACCAAAGGTGTAAATATGACCCCAAACATCCACATGGTATTGATATATAATAAAGAAGTATTTCTTAGCTCTTTGATGAGATGCACAGAGTCCTAAATGTCTATGGTAAAAAGTTCAAAATATAAACTTCTGAAGTATAGGGGGGAAAGCACATTTGTCCCTCAAGAATGTATTAACAAGCACCTTAGTCCTTATAATATAAACACTGTCATTTGAGCAGTCTTATATAGTGAAATTAGAATGCTCTCAAGAGTACAGCATGTTATATCTCACCTGTGAAATGGAACATTCTAAGAGACCTACCTGGATATGTTAAGACTAATTTCTTTTCAGGGAAGTTGGGTAAGAACTATGATCACTTGAACAGGGTAGTGATATCTCTCTCATGAGTGGATCTTAAAATGAAGAAATGTAAAGATAAACTCAGTGAACTTTAAAAATGGGCTTTAAAATTTTTATTTTTCTAATAATAATAGTTAAATAAAAGAATCATTCAAGTAGCAAACATTTGCTGTGTGCCCATGAAAAATTGCTGCCTTCCAAGAGGTTTTTTTTACAGTCTAGTCAATTGACATGTTAACCTCCATTGTATCATCCCAGGAGTGGCCCAGACATCACCTCCACTTAAAATCATAGCCTTTGGAACTGTACATTAAAGTCAAGAAGGTGTAATATGATGGCACAATACTGAAGTGCCAGTATTTACAACTGTGATTAAATCAGGGACCCATATTAGTCTGTCAGCTGCTGCTCCAGTTTTCCCTGTGATACCACTGGTACCACTTCTGTCCTCGCCACTGGGGCTCTACTCCATGGTGCTATATTTCTCAGGACCATAAGATCATGGAAAATGTGTTTTTCACACTGTATCAGAGCGGTTGACCAATACAGAATCACAGGTAATAGTCCTGCATTGCAAGGAACATTATTGTGAAATCCAAATTTGAATAAAAAATAGAGCCAAGTTAAATTCTAATTGAGGCAGTAGAATTGTGAAGTTGAAAAAGCCTTTAGTCAAAGTTCAAGGATCACTGGCATCAAGTTGCAGAAATTCTTGAGCATGTTTGACCATTACTTCATTTAATGGTTCCTTCCATTTTACTAGGAACTTGAAATGAGGATTATTTTGATGCAATTATTCTCTGAAAATCATGACTTTAAAATTGAGTAATATTATTACCCAATCCTTAGTAATAAATATTCATTTTGTCCTGTTCTCCTGCAGGAAAGAAAAACACATACTCTAAAATTGCCAAGATTTCATTATTTATCTGTGGTATGTCTGCATGTGGTTGTGGTGGTGGGCCGAGGGAAGGGGGGATATGATCGTTTTTCCGGTCCAAAGGGAAGACTTTCTACTTGGAAAACTTCATGAATTGTTTTTTTGGCGTAATTTCCCAAGTGGCTATGAAACAGTCCTTTTCTCTGTAGTGACAAACTATAAAGTATTGCTTTTACCTTTAAAGATAAATGGAGAAAGTGTCTATCACTTTCTCTTGAAGTTCTTGAGTAAGGACTTATAGGACTTGAGAAAATGCTTTCAACTATTAGAGATACAAATTTCAAATATATAAACCTAAATTCAAGCAAACCACTTGATTCACTGGTCGCCATATATTTGAAGAATTTGTGAGCTTTCCAGCCACAGCTTAGGAAGCTTGAGGCTTTTGCTGTTTTCTTCTTCCCCAAACTTTGTAGCATTTTGAATAGTACATCTTTATTCTCTTTACAAATATTAAAAAATTTGCCAGTCAGCAAGGCAGATGTGGCATAAAACAAAGGACTGAGAATATTTTTAAGTTCTCTTGCATCCTCAAAGTGTCTCCAACTAAATCCCAAATGTGCATGACAATTTACACACTGTGCTCAGAGCTGCCATTCATCCTTGATGTCTCTTTGCACATCCTTTCCCACCATGATGCATGCAGATACCCTGAGAGCAGCTATGAGACCAGAGGCAAAAACAAGACAGGAGTGGGGAAAAGGGTACACTTGTACATTGCTGGTGGGACTGCAAATTGGTGCAGCCAATTTGGAAAGCAGTATGGAGATTTCTTGGAAAGCTGGGAATGGAGCCACCATTTGACCCAGCTATTCCCCTTCTTGGTCTATTCCCTAAAGACCTAAAAAGAGCATGCTACAGGGACACTGCTACATTGATGTTCATAGCAGCACAATTCACAATAGCAAGACTGTGGAACCAACCTAGATGCCCTTCAATAGACGAATGGATAAAAAAAAATGTGGCATTTATACACAATGGAGTATTACTCTGCATTAAAAAATGACAAAATCATAGAATTTGCAGGGAAATGGATGGCATTAGAGCAGATTATGCTAAGTGAAGCTAGCCAATCCCTAAAAAACAAATGCCAAATGTCTTCTTTGATATAAGGAGAGTAACTAAGATCAGAGTAGGGACGAAGAGCAGGAGAAGAAGATTAACATTTAACAGGGATGAGAGGTGGGAGGGAAAGGGAGAGAGAAGGGAAATTGCATGGAAATGGAAGGAGACCCTCAGGGTTATACAGTGGAGGGGGTAGAGAGAGAGGAGGGGAGGGGAGGGGAGAGGTGGGGAGGGGGGATGGTGGAGGATGGGAAAGGCAGCGGAGCACAACAGACACTAGTATGGCAATATGTAAATCAATGGATGTGTAACTGATGTGATTCTGCAATCTGTGTATGGGGTGAAGGTGGGAGTTCATAACCCACTTGAATCAAAGTGTGGAATATGATATGTCAAGAAATTTGTAATGTTTTGAACAACCAACAATAAAAAATTAAAAAAAAAAGAATTCTGAAACAGAGTGGGAAAATTAAGTTCTAAATAGACATTGTGTTCAGAACACTATCCCTGATAAATACTTTGCAAGGAAATATCATCATTGGATTTAACTAGAAAACTGAGAATATTAATGACATTAAATGGCCTTGGATCAGCTAGTCTTTGTGGTAAAAAAAAAAACAAAAAACAAGACAGGACCTCCGATTCTCCTGCAGCTTTTATCTAGTGGGGGTGATAACAAGCAAACCAATAAAATAATTACAGATTTGTATTTTAGTTCTGATACTGGGCAATCGAGGGTTCCTCTAAAGAAGTGTTTTAAGCCACAACTTGAGGAAGAGAAGTTTGGAATTAGTTTCCTAGGCTGCTATCACAAAGTTCCACAAACTGAGTGGCTTAAATTAGCAGAAATGTACTATCTCACAGTTATCAGAGGGTAGAAGTAGAGGCCCAAGTTGTCCAGCAAGCTGAAGGGGAGAATCTGTTTTGTGCCTCCTGGCTTCTGCTGATTTGCTTGGGTGTTCTCTGGCTTCCACATCCATCACTTTCTATCTTGCCTTGATGTCCACAGAGTGTTCTCCCTATATGTTGTGCATGTCCAAATATCCCCTCCCATTTTTAAGAACAGGTACTATAATGGTCACCTTGAATTAGGAGCTCACCCAACTCCCGTATGATCTCATCTTAACTCAGCACATCTACACTGACTTTTTGTTTCCCCAATAAGGTCACATTCTAAGGTCTTGGAGGTTAGGGCTTCAACATATGAATTTTGGGGAGGGGAATACAGTTTAACCCATAATCAGTACCCAGTATACAATGCAATATCCAAGGGAGGAAAGACTGGGAACGGATTCCCTAAAAAGCAAAAGTGTCTGGGCGTAATCTGGGAACTGACAGAAAGCAAGTGTGACTTCAGAACTGAGTGTGAGGGTAAGGAAGACATGGAATGTGGGGGACAGGTGGGCAGGGGTTAAAGCAAAGAGTTTGAATTTTGTTCTACAAGGAGTGGGAAGATTGTGAAGGGTTCTAACAGGACCCACCTGTGGTTTTAAATGATCACACTATAAATTTCCCCAGCTGTCTCCTCAACATCAACGAAATGCAAGTATTTCATAGTTTGTTGACTTTTTTAGAGGAATTTGTAACTGTTTATTCACTTTCTCTCCATTCATTATATTATGAATTTGCCAAGAAACAGAGCGGTTTTTACATTCAGTCTTTTTTATTCTATTTTTGAATTCTTAAGTCAAAATATTCATTCTCCTTTATCTCTGATTTCTGTCTCTACAAATACATCAAGTTAAATCGATTTAATTAATGTCTTTTTATATCCCTTTAAAAGAAAAGACACTTTCCCTTTAAAAGAAAGAAGATATATTCAGCTGTGAATTTCAGACACACACTATTTTCTTCACACTGTTTTGGGTGAACAGTGATGATTTTCAGAAATTGTATAACCACAAAACCAACATTTGTTCCAAAATTATAATTTCAAATACATTTCACTTTTTGTTTTTTAAGTTTTTTTATACCTTTATTTTATTTATTTATTTTTTTATGTGGTGCTGAGGGTCAAACCCAGGGCCTTGCACATGCAAGACGAGTGCTCTACCACTGAGCCAAAACCCAGCGCCGTCACTTTTTTGCTTCTAAAATTTTCAGATTATTTTTCACTGGAAGAAACTCCTTATGTGATAGTTCTCTAAAACTGACTTTTTGTTGGCCAATAAGTAAAAGTAAAATTTCGCGATGTGCCTAAATGTTCTGTAATTTGAAAGTAAATATTAGTTTAAATAGCCTGTCATGTACTTTTTCAACTTCAAACTCTGGCTTGGCTTCAGGCTTTGCTCCTTTCCAAACAAAGACGATCCACGTTTTTCTCTTTTAAATAGTGAAGTTCTGAGTGAGATGTCATTTGGGAGAAAATAATCCGTTACTTAAAAATTAAAATAAAAAACAGAAAAAAAGATCAAAGCCACTAATACCATTAGTTTTACTTTAATTTCAGATCATTGGAGACAAAGAAAACACAAACGGCCATGCTTCAAACATCATAAGAACTCAGAGGGCTGGGCTGAGTGTCGCACACCTGTAATCCCAGAGGCTCGAGAGGCTGAGACAGGAGGATCATGAGTTCAAAGCCAGCCTCAGAAAAAGCCAGGCATTTAGCAACTCAGTGAGACCCTGTCTCTAAATAAAATCCAAAGAAGGGCTGAGGATGTAGCTCGTGACTGAGAGCCCCTGGGTTCAATCCCTGGTACCAAAATAATAATAACAACAATTCAGAGAAGAAAATGTGTAGATCAGGCAACCCCAGGTTATGCAAGCATCTGCAGGTGAACAAGTTCACATTGGGTGAGCTAGGCAGCCCAATCAGCCGCATCAGAGATGCCTGCCTTTTGGGCCCATCATCAATGCACAAATTGTCTCCATGTTTCTCATTTTTACTTCCTATCTTGAGAACTTTTCATCTTTTCGGTGATGTAAAACCAGAGCTGTGGCTATGCATTTCATAATGTATGCAGTTAATGTTCAGCCCTTTTGACCCTTTCTGACAAACTTTTTTCCCTGATTGAGAAGCTGGAGAAACACTATCCCTAATCCTGTTACCTCTCACAATGCTTGTTTATGTTTATAACTGATCACATCTATACTTCATATTTGTGGGTATTTTTGCTTATTATGAACCTAAATATGAAAGTGGGAAACACTTATGCTTAGAGGATAAAAGAAAAATATATATTTTTTTTTTGTACTGGGGATTGAACTCAGGGGCACTCAACCACTGAGCCACTTCCCCATATTTAGAGACAGGGTCTCACTGAGTTACTTAGGACCTCACCATTGCTAAGCCATCCTCCTGTCTCGGCCTCCCTAACTACTGGAATTACAGGCATGTGCCACGATGCCCAGCAAAAAATAAAACTTACTATGTACAGTATGCGCACCGCAAAGATGATCACACATAAAACTAAAAGGAAGTACATCAAAATAAAAACAGTGGTTGTCTTTGAGTGATAGGACTATGATGATGGGTTTTTGTTTGTTTGTTGTTGTTTTTTCCCCCTATTGAAAAATTAACAGTTTTGAGAATGGCTTTTATTTTTATCAGTGTGAAATTTTAGATAATTTTATAGGTGGCCTCAGAAACATACTTACCTTATGATTTTTATGTAAACTGATTGGAACTTTTACCTGGTTTTTCCACAGTGTTTCAAAAAAGAAAGCACTGAATTCCATATCCAAGATATTTTAAACCATAGTCTGAAGAATTTAAAATTTCTATATCTTCAAGTTACATAGAAGATAATTTTTCCTTATAAATGCTACACAGTTTCTCGTAGTCTTTTATCAAAACACTTATTTTTCCAAAGGATTTGGTCTTATCATAACAGTTCAAATATAATCTCTCCAAAAGGACATATAACATACAAGAATGAGATTTCTGTCATTCAGTGCTCCAAAATAGTCGAAAAAGATTAAGAAATCAAAGAAATCTGGAACAACTATGAATCTTTTCTAATTGTAAATTTCATCTTGCTTATATGCAAATTTCAGTGCCCATATTATTAATGACAAATTCAAGTTCTTAGACATCAAACATGAATGAGGACTCAGAAAAAAATATAAACCTTTATGTTAAACTCATTATTTTTGCTTTCTTTCTGGAATTTTCATAGTTAATCATCATATTGCACGTTCAGTTTCCATATATGACCAGATTAGTAGAAAGAAAGAGAATAACATCTCACTTGAGGGCAATTAGGACAAGGGTTTCCCTCCCTTCCTCTGTTTGTCTCTTATCTCTCTTTCTCCCTCCCTCTTTCCCTCTCTCCCTTCCCCCCCTTTCCCTCCCCCACATGTACACTCATACAAATACAATGCAAACACACACATACCCTAGAGGAGGGTTTCCTGTACCCAGATCCTCATTTGAAATTCAGGACATTTTTTGTTTTACAGAAATAATAAGAAACACTAAGAATAAGTATATAGTTTTTCATTCTGGATCAAAAATAAAAACTTGTGGGCTGAACTGGAAATACACCATTTTATTACATTGTGTACATGGTAAATTTTCATTCCCCATCTAAACAGTTATTTTCAGAAGAAACTGAAAGCATGGGCATGAGGCTGCTGCCCCTAGCAGGGCTATGCTCATAATTTTGGAGAAAAGAAAGGGGGGGAAGTCTTCTGATTCCTAATCTCAAGGCACTTACAAGAGTACATTGGGAGACAGAATCCATCATGAAAGATGGTTACCGCAAGAGAGAAATGGTGTGGAGCCCCACTCCCAGGTAATACTTTCATGTATTCATCTGCTCATTTGTCTGTCTCTTGTCTGTGTTTTTTATTCTGTTTTGTATAATTTAGATGATATTTTTCTAAAATTAATAATGCATGATTACAGCAGAACATTAGAACACTACAGACTTATCCATAGAAACAAAATTACTCAAAACAACCCAAATTTCTATCAGTACTGAAGGAGTGAATAAACTGTGGTTGATGTATTCTGTGGGATATTAATAGCTGTCAAAAAAAAAGAACAAATGAAAGTATTTGTTCATCTGGAAAGGATGGTGCACACACAGGATATATGATAAAGAATGAAAATCAAGATACAAAGACATTTTCGTATCATGATCTTTTATGCAAACACAACAGTGACTTGCCCAAAAAAGTTTGAATTTAAAAGGATAAGAGTATGCATACCAAGCTGTTAACATTGATTTACCTGTGTGTTTTGAGAAAAGAATGATGATTTTAAAACAAAATGAGGATATGGAAAGGCAAAGAAAATTAAAAAGAAAAATAAGAACCACTTTCATTTCTGATTTCTGTTTTATTGTATTAGGAAATCTGTGTGTGTGTGTGTGTGTGTGTCTGTGTGTGTGAGCTTCCTCTGGGTAATTCATTATAAGTACGTATTTCTTGATTACCCAATACGTTTATATCACTTCCGGGACCTTCTGGCAGGAGTCCTTCAACCCAAAGTCACCCAAGAAACTCACCTGGCCACTTTTAAATAGGCAGCTATTTCAGTTCCATATGAGAGCTGCCTGCTGTCCCTGGGGAAGGGCCCATCTTAGCCCTTTGCTCATATCTCCCCAGCCCAAGGGATACGAGTTTCCTAAACTAAAAACAATGAGAGTTAAAGCTTATTCCCTTCATGCCAGCCTGAGTCCTGTCCCCACTCTAAAGGTTCTCTTCCAGTACTAATGAGCTCTCCTACATGGCCTTGAAGGACCATCATGGCTTCCTTCTGGGCACCCTGATGTACTCACTGGAAGGAAGCAAGCTGTTGATGGGGTCCAGTCCATGAGCCCACTTTGACCACAAAGTGCTGAGTGTATTTCTTCCCAACACTACTTGTAAATCCACAGCACTGGTTTGGAGGCACTGGGGAAAGTGGATGCTTTCATCCAGTTTCCTCTACACCTCTCCCGAACAGTTATTCACCAGGATGGACATACATTGCATCAACATGGCACTCGTCAGTCACACACAAAACTAGACAATTCCAGATAGTGTTCTGGTTTGTGGCCCCCAAGGGTTCATGGTCTCCAGTGTGGCAGTTTTGAGGTGGTGGAGTCTTGTAGAAGGTGACTAGGTCCTTGGGCGTGCCACCTTCAGAAGGGGTTCCTATAGTTTCTTGGGACCCTGGTTAGTTCCCCACAACAAAACAAGGTTGTTGTTAAAAAATAAAAAAAGCAAGGAGGGGGTTGTCATTTAAAAAATCATAAGTCTGGTTCCTGAATCCATCTGGTTTCCTCTCTTGCCATGTGATCTCTCCCTCTTACATGTGTTCCCATCATGATGCCGTCTACCATATTGTTATATAGCCAAAAGGCCCTCACCAAAACCAAGCAGATGCTGGTGCCATGCTTTGAATGTCCCAAACTGTGAGCTAAATAGACCTGTTTTCTTTATAAAGTACCTAGTATCAGGTATTCTGTTAACAATATCAAAAAAACATATTAATACAGATAGTAAACAATGACACACATCACAATACCAAACCTCAAAATATATTAGAGATAAATGTACTAATAAAATGAGAACAAATAAACAAAAAAACATGACACATACCAAGGACTGCTAAAGGAAAAATCTTAGAAGGCTTCTAGGAGGTAGTAGGATTTGAGCTCTGCTTTTAGGAATAGGTTAAAAATAAATAGAGGGATTAAAAATAGATTTATATGTGTAGATTATCAATTATTAATATTTAGTCTTTAAAAGCCTCGATAGAAGCTTTCAGACTTAAACATCCACTCATCCCACAGAAAGCACCAATCTGATGAATTCACTTGTCCTATAGTCTAATCCAGTTCTGTGTAGATCAAAGGGATTTTGTTAAATTATACATTCCAGGTATTGGTTGAGTTATAAAGCTAGTTTTTTCAACTAAAAATTGAGGTTGTGACTGGGAAATGCTAGAACCAACATGTGGAAGAAATATGCACATTTAATCAGCTCTCAAAACAGTTCTTTAGACTCTGAAACTATAGACTGAAAACTGTTTCTTGTGACACTTGTACTGATTCCTGAGGAATGAAACAGTAACCTTACAGTCAGCAGATGAGTGCCTGCAGACAGGAACTCCCTGGACCCTCTTAGGGCATTTCTTAGTAGACAGGCTGAGATGACGGCAGTGGTGGACTGTCATTGTCACATTCAGGATGAACCAAAGAGCCTCAAGTCATTTGTTAATGCAACATTTCCCTCACAGATTGCTTTAACAACATGGCTGTGTCTATTCTATAATAGCAAATATTTGGTGAAAACTAAAGAAAATATCCAGACGTTTAGCTTGTGGTCATGCAGGCAGAACACCTGTGTACCAAAACACTATTTTACCCAGATGCTTGGTAGTATGTGCCTATAGCCCAGCTCCTGTTCTGCTCTGGCTCAGGCTTTGAAAGGTGCCAAGGTCCCCATGATGGCTTCATAGTAAAGGCTTCTGTCTGTCAATGTGAGGACAGAATGTCTGGTGTGACCCCTGGGCTGCCCTCTACCTGGAGTTGTGTATTTCTGTGCTGTTTGTACAAATAAACCTAAGGCAGTAGGTCGGGGGTACTAAATCTGTTTCCAGAGCAGCAATCAGTTCAGTGATTTTGACATCTTGCTAAAACTTAAAACCATAGAAAAAAATTTAGCTATTTCACTTGGCCCAACAAAAATGAATCAATTGTATATATTCATACTCTAATACTATATATGTGTATATAGAAACATATATACACACATATATACAGAGAGAAAGAGAGATTTATTACAGGTATTAGCTCATGTGATTATTGAGGCCAAGAAGTCCCACCATCTGAAGTCTACAAGGAAAGCCAGTGGTATAAATCAGTCCAAATTTAAAGGCCTGAGAAATTGGCAAGATGATTACGTAAGTCCTAGTCTGATTCTAAAGGCTCAAGAACTAGGATCACTGATGCCCAGAGCAAGAAAAGATAAATGTCCTAAATTGGGCAGAGAAAAGGAATTTACCCTTCTTTGTCTTTATATTCTGTTCTGGCCCTCCCTCTATAGATTAGATATGTGCCCCCACACTGGTAAGGGCTCATCTTCTTTATTTAATCTACCAATTCAAATGCTAATCTCTTTCAAAAACATCATCATCATAAATACACTCAGAAATAACGCATTACTAGTTATCTGGGCCTCCCTTAGCCCTGTCAAGTTGACACACAAAATTAGCTATCATAGGGGCTGAGGTTGTGGCTCAGTGGTAGAGTGCTCACCTACCACGCGTGAGGCCTAGGTTCGATCCTCAGCACCACATAAAAATGAAATAAAGATATTGTGTCCACCTAAAAAACTAAAAAATAAATATTAAAATAACTAACCATCATATATGTGTGTCTCTGTGTGTGTGTGTGTGTGTGTGTGTATATATATATATATATATATATATATATATATGTGCATGAAAGATAAAAAATCATTAACAAAACTTTGAGTCTACTTGCTTTTAGTAACATTATCTGATCCATGTTTGTTAGAATGACCGTTTTTCTGAGACTAGTAAGAGATTTGGACCAAGTCAAGTAATATAAATTTCTACCACCAAAGAAGGAAGGAGATTGTATGGAACCAATGCTAGGGGACAGATAGATGAGGATGGTAGGAACATGAGGTTAAGAGAGTAATTCTAGGGGCTGGGGTTGTAGCTCAGAGGTAGAGCGCTCGCCTAGCATGCGTGAGGCACTGGGTTGATCCTCAGTACCACATAAAGTGAAAAATAAAGACACAGTGTCCACCCATAACTAAAAATAAATATTTTTTAAAAAAGAAATAATAATTCTATAAAATGGTCCCACTGTGCTGCCCCCCACATTGTCCCTCTCCTCATTGTCCCTCTTTGCTAAAAAGCAATTTGCCTGGGGCCGGGGTTGTGGCTGAGTGGTAGAGTGCTTGCCTAGGATGCATGAGGCATTGGGTTCAATCCACCGCACCACATTAAAAAAATAATAATAATAACAAATAGGGCTGGGATTGTGGCTTAGCAGTAGAATGCTCCCCTAGAATGGGCAGGACCCGGGTTCGATTCTCAGCACCACATATAAATAAAGGCATTGTGTTGTGTCAATCTACACCTAAAAAATAAATATTTTAAAAAAGAGTTTAAAATAATAATAATAATAATAATAATAATAAAACAAAGGTGTCCATCTACAACTAAATAAATAAATTTTTAAAAGCAATTTGCCTGAAGCCCCACCTGGCCTAAGTGGACAGGATATGTCACATTCCTCAGCAAACTACCTGTTATCTTCAAGGAAATGCAGACAGGAAATAACATTGATAAAAGGAACCCAAGTTACTTTGAAGGGAGAGACTTTTGTGACCCTTTTCACAGATCAGATTCTGGAAGATAAGGGTAGTTCCTCCTAACCATAAAATCTGTAAGAATGTATGATTAAGAATCCAATTAGAGGGCTGGGGCTATAGTTCAGTGACAGAGTGCTTGCCTAGCATGTGTGGGGCACTGGGTTCAATCCTCAGCACCACATAAAAAACAAACATAAAATAAAGCCATTTTGTCCATCTACAACTACAAAAAAAAAAAAAAAGAATCCAATTAGACCTGATCAGCATGGGCCAAGGTGACCTAGAGTTACCATGGCAGTGGGAACTTGAAAGTCTGATGTCATCCTGCTGTCAGTCAAAAGTCAAGAGGTGAGGGGCTGGAGTTGTAACTCAGTGATAGAGCGCTTGACTAACACACTGAGGCACTGAGTTCAATCATTAGCACCACATTAAAAAAAATAAATAAAAAGGCATTTTGTCCATAAACAACTTAAAAAAAAAAAAGTCAAGAGTTGGATCTGAATAGGACTGTCTGGAAACTTTTCTGGGATCCCCAATAAAACTGGAGTGCAGGAGAGACACATTGCCCCTCTCCACTCTAAGACCCACTGTCTCCCTTGAGTGTCCCCTTCCCCTTTTCCTATACGTTCGATAAACTCATGCCTGTTACTCTAAGTGACATGTCTGAAATCTTTCTGACTAGGTCACAAGAATCAAGAGTTTGAAGATGGGGTCTTCAAAACCCCATGCCTCAGTTTCTCGGAAAGCCCTAGCTCTGTAACTATTATTGGCATTTAGTATGTACCAGGCCCTCTCCTGGATGTTAAACTCTTTATCACCCAGATGGGTCATTTCCTTTAAGGCTGGGGATCTAATTCCTGCTTTAGTAGTTTGTCCTTTTTGTTTGGTCTGCTGAACAGATTTCTTACTTGTATCTTTGCTTCTACTTTTGTTTTCCAACAGTTCATTCTGCTCTGCTCAGATGCACCCAAGTGTTATTAAAATATATCATATATCATCACTTTCTTGCTAAAGCTCTTCACACATTTCCACAACAATTAAAATAAAGTTCACTCCCTTCAGTGGCCCACAAACCCTCTCTCTGCATGTGGTCTGGCCCATGCCTACCTATCTTTCACTTCACCTGGGACTGTTCTTTGCCCTGTTCACTTTGATTTTAGCACAGGGGTCAGGACACCACAGTCTACAAGAAACATCAAGATGACTACCTGTTTTTAAACAGATCTTGAACCAAGAATGGTTTTTCACATTTTTAGATGGTTGAGAAAAAAGAAAAAGAACAATAATATTTTGTGACACATGAAAATTATATGTAATTCAAATTTCAGTGTCCATAAATAAAGGTTTAGGGCAACACAGTCATGCTCATTCACTTGTGTATTGTCCAAGGTTGCTTTTGGATTAATATAACAGAGCTGAGCAGTTGCAACCAAGACTGGATGGCCCACAAAGCTTAAAATATTTACCAGCTGGCCCTTTTCAAAAGAAGTGGGCCGAGTCCTGCTTAAGCCACAGTGGCCTCCTTTCTGTTCCTAAAATGCAGCCCATTTAGTCCCTCTCCAGGGCTTTCCTGGTCTCTCTTCCAGAATGTTCTTCTACAGTTTTTTACATGGCTGGTTTGTTCTCATAAGGTCTTACTTAACTTGCATAAAACCAGCAGGAGGCCATATGCCATCAGACTGTATTTCTGGATCAGTTTCTGATCCATGGATGCAGAGATTTGGTACATTACCATCCTGCAGAAGTGAGGGGAATGAGAGACTTTCTTGAGGTCATAATTGGCTCTGAATTCCATCTACACAGTGATACCATCTACTATTGATGTTCCTCACCTGTTGTATCCCTGAGACTGAAAAGCTGGAGGAAGAAGCTGTATATTCCATATCTCAGACTTGGGGCAACAAAGGAGATATCATGTCATTTCAACCATGTCCTCTCATCATAGTCAGCAAGGCAGTAAGCACAGCCCAGAATTTTTTTTTTAATGTTTTTAGTTGTAGATGGATACAATACTTATTTACTTATTTATTTTTATGTGGTACTGAGGATTGAACCCAGTGCCTCACATGTATTAGGCAAATGCTGCTCTACCACTGAGCCACAAACCCAGACCCCAGAATTCTTTTTTTAAAATATTTATGTTTTAATTGTAGATGGACACAATACCTTTATTTTATTTATTTTATTTGTTTATTTTGCTGAGGATCAAACCCAGGGCCTCACACATGCTAGGCAAATGCTCTGCCACTGAGCCACAACCCCAACCCCCAATCCCCAGAATTCTTAATATCATTGTGAACATGGGACCTCCAACAGAGAGCAGTTTTTCTCTTCATTATAATGTACTGGTCCACCAGGAGTCAGGAGACGCACCCTACCAAACTTAGATCATTTAATATGCATTGTAGTCAACCTGGACAAATCTTGGAACAGAAGGTCTCTCTCCACATCATCTACCAGATTAGACCAAGTCATTCAACTACTTTGAGCCTGTTTCCTCATCTGTAAGACACTAACTAGCCTACTCCTCTTAGGGGCTGTTTAAGGGTCAGATGAGAAAATGTTTGCAAAACTAATTTATAATCCAAGTCTTAAAGGAATATACATGACTTCATTAACCCTCTCTGAACCTATTTTGTCCCATTATTTCAGATGTGAAACACCTATAAAAACTTAAATGATATATAATTTGGCATATAACTATAATAATAAGAATATAATCATATTTTGATATAATAATTATAACAATATAAATTAACAACTAGATATGTATATATGCTCTAGATTCCAACCTATTTTAATGCACCTGTGTTGGTTTTGTTGGACCATCAAAAGAAATGAAAATTTGGGACTTAATGGGTTAATATCATAAAACAGCAGCATAAAATTCTACTTGAGAAATGTGACTAAGACAATCTCTACAGTATTGTATCTTAAGAGTATATAATTAAGTTGTCATATGTCTTAAATGTACTACTTTTTCTTAAAAATATTGGTGGGATAGTGTGGCAATTTCTCAAGATACTAGGAATGGAACTATCATATGACCCAGCTCTTCTGTTCCTTGGTATTCATCCAAAAATTAAAATCATCATACTAGAGTGACACATGCACACCAATGTTTATAGCAGCACAACACACATTAGCCAAGTCATGGAGCCAACCCAGTTGCCCATCAATACACAAATGGATAAAGAAAATGTGATATATATACACAATGGAATTTGACTGGGCCATAAAGAAGAATGAAATTATGTCATTTGCTGATAAGTGGAACATCATGCTAAGTGAAATAAGCCAGACTCAGAAAGTCAAGGCTCAAATGTTTTCTCTCATATGCAGAAGCTAGAAGGAAAAGAGAGATAATAAAAAGGGATCCCATAAAAAAGGGGGGGACCAATAGAGTCGAAGCAGGGGGTCAAGGGGGGAGGGACGAGAGGAGAGAAAGGGGCAGAACGGAGGAGTGAAGTTGACCAAATTATGCTATGTGCATGCATGAATATATCACAATGCATTCCAATTTTATATATAACTTTAATGCATCAATAAATAAGGGAAAAGAAGACAAATAAAGGAAAGGGACAAGGGAAGAGGGAGGGAGAGAAGAAGGAGATAGCACTGGGGATTGAAATGGAGAAAATTATGCTATATGCATTTATAAATATGTCAAAAATGAATCCCACTATTATGTACAACTATAACACATTAAAAATAAAGAAAACTAATCAACATGTGTTTATGTATAAAGAGAAATTGGTATTAATTTTAAAAACACACAGGCGAGAAAGGTATGTAAGAAATGTTAAGAGGTATTTCTAGAGTGCAAGTATATTCTGTGAGATGCAGGCTCTGTATGTCCTAGACAGGAAGAAGAGATGAAAACTCTGAAAAAGCAAACTACAGAGATAAAAGATCAAGACCAAGCCAGAGAGAAAACTACCAAGACCTCTTGGGTAAAGTGACTTTTACATTGTGTGAAAGTTCCAACTTGGAAAGCACATATTTCCCAAAGCAATCAGGGAATACGGTTCACTGCATGAATTGTTTTCGTGTTACTAAATGTAGCAAATACCAAGGGGAGCATTCTGACAGAGACTACTGAGAGAACTTTTGAACTGGGACATAGAAGAAAATGCAGTAAGTCTTCAGAAAGTGGGAACCAGGCTGGGCTAAGGGCTGGCTTTAGCACATGTTAAGACCTGTATGAAGACCCCATGGTGCCCTAGCCTTGGACTTGGGAGATCTGGGTCCCAGTCAATGCTCTGATGTACTAGCTGTGTGAAGCTGCTGAGAGTCAGTTTTCTCCTCAGTAAAATCAGGACAATATAATCTTTTTTCCAGGGATTTTTGAGGAGTAGAAATAATACCAGAAAAGCAACTGCCTCTGTATATGACTCAAGAAAGCTATTGGTACTATTCTAACATACAGTCAGTTACTGAAGAGACATATACTTCATTAAGATACCATCTTCATTAGACTGTAAAGATCCAATGTTAAAACATAATTGAGGGCCTGGGGTTGTGGCCCAGTGGTAGAGCGCTTGCCTAGTATGTGTGAGGCACTGGGTTTGATTCTCAGCACCACATATAAATAAATAAAGGTCCATCAACAACTAATAAAATATTTTTAACAAAAGCATAGTTGATATTGTAAGCTGACAGATCCTCTCAGGGTACCTGGAGATGATTCATGGTAAGAACACTGCAAGAATAGCAAGGGCCATCTGCTTCCTCAGTTGCCAAGGTGGCACACAGAATCTTCTTTTCGGCTGAAAAGTAGGAGTGAATCTGATGTCAGAATCAAAGGTCTGACGCAAGGCCAGAGGGACCCAGGGCTTATGGAAGCCTTGACTAATTAGAATCAGGTTGGAAAACCAAACCCTGAGCTAGAATAGCTGAACTGAGCATCAGGTGGGATAAGGAGTAGGAAGCCACAATTAGGCCACAAGCCAGGAGAGTCCTGAACAAGTGGAACATGTAGATATGACTGTTGCAGGGTATCTGGAGCTAGGGTGTAGCAGGGGTTCCACTGCAGAACTAGTTGACAGTGCAAGACTAGTGTCCCTTATCACTCATCCACCACCCACCCACTCCCGCTCACACCTCCCTATATGGATCCTTGCCTGGCCTATGCACATTCCAGTGACATCCACAGCATTGCTCTTTTCTTCATCTGCAAAGTACAAGAGAAAAAAAGGACACAGTGGAGGTTAATCCATGTGGGAGGCTACTTACCCTGGCCAGCAGTTCTCTGTAAGCCAGGAAAACCCAGACCCATAGCAACCTAGAAATTCCCCCTGGAACAGATGGAAGGGGCAAGTCCATCTGACAAGAGCCCATCCTCTTATCCACTCACCTATTAAGTTCTCTCAGTAACTCCTGAGCCTCTTCACAGTTTGAGGCTTGGAGATGATGAGACCAACCTGAGTTCCAGTTCATCCTCTTCAGGGTCCAGTTTGTACTTGATCTCCCCTGCTTCCCCAATCTTCCCTTCCTGACTGCCAATAATAGCCACAGAACGCATTACCACTCAATAGATCAATGTGGTTAAAAATGTATAAAACAACATAGTTGAATATCAATAAATAATATATGAAATAACAAGGGGTGTGAAAGATAGTGAATGTTTTTCAGGCCTTTGTGCAATCTTTCAATGCAGATGTACTTTGTGGATTTCTAAGAAGAAAATGTAACATGTAGCCGATCTCAAACTTCCTTGTCCTGTAGAAAATGTTAGGGGATAAGTTGTGTCTTTCTCCAATCCCCTACAAATTCATGTTGAATCTCCAAACCCAGTACCTCAGAATGTGACTGGATTTGGAGATAAGGCCTTTAAAAGGTTATTAAGGTCAGATGGGGTCATTAGGGTGGACCCTAATCCAATAAGGCTGATGTCCTTTTATATATATAATTATATATCTATAAAATTTTATATATCTATAAAAATTTATATATATATATATATATATATATATATATATATAGTTGTTTATGGACATAATACCTTTATTTTATTTTATTTTATTTTTTGTGGTGCTGGAGATCAAACCTAGTGTCTCATGCATGCTAGGCAATCACTCCACCACTGAGCCACAACCCCAGCCCTGGCTGATGTCCTTTTTAGAACACAGAGACGGACACCAGACATATGCACACACAGATAAATGACAATGTGAATACAAAGTGAGAGGGTAGCCATTTGCATTCCTAGAGAGAGGATTGAGAAGAAACCAAACCTGCCAACCCCTTGATACGAAACTCCTAGCTTCCAGAACTATCAGATGACCCATCTCTGTTCCTTAAGCCACCAGTCTGGGGAATTGTGTTATAGTAGCCCTAGAAAACTAACACAGGAAACCTATTAATATTTTAATGATCAGTTTTGGATAGACTGGAATATTATCAAAAATCATTTCTATACTACTTTATTAAAAAGTATTCTGGACATGTACTTATTTTTATTTACTTGCTATCTAGTAGCACTGATCTATGAACACTAAATTTCTTCATCTTTGTGTGAGTTCTTCACATTTTGCTATGGTTTAGATATGGCTACCTTTCTGAAGCTTGGAGAACAAGTCTGTGTTAGAAGCTTGGTTCTCAGTGTTGTGATGTTAAGAAGTGGTAGCACCTTTAAGAGGCGGGCCCTGGATGAGGCGATCAGATAATTGGGAATGCTGCCCTTGGCAAGAATTAATGCTCGTCTCTGGAAGCGAATGAGTTCCTATGAGGTGGGTTATTATAAAAACAGTAAGACTGGCTCCTCCACGGTCTTTGACTTCCCATCTCACCATATCATTGCTCTTGCAAACATCCCCACATGGTGATGCCATCCATCATGAGACCTTCACCAGAGGCCAAACTGATGGAGCTGCCTGATCTTGGACTTTCAGCCTTCAAAACCATGAGCTAAATAAACCTCTTTTCTTTATACATTACCCAACTTCAGGTGTTTTGTTATAATAATGGGAAATGGACTAATATACATGATTCACATAAATTCTCAAATAGCAAGTCTCTACCATTACAGATGGACAAATACTGTGCATTTGTCTACACTTCTCATTTCTAGACAGGAGTTTTGAGACTATGGTGGCTTTGTATTGTGTTAATATAGCTAGGATACAATTGTGTCCCCAAAAACTCTGAGCAAAATTTTAGAGGCAAAAGTGAAACAGCGACAATGTTTGCTGTTAAAAAAAAAAACAACAGTGTAGCTGGGCTCGGTGGCATACTTCTGTAATCTCAGTGGTTCAGGAGGCTGAGGCAGGAGGATCGCAAGTTCAAAGCCAACCTCAGCAAAAGCTAGGTGCTAAGCAAATCAGTGAGACCCTGTGTCTAAATGAAATACAAAACAGGGCTGAGGATGTGTTTCAGGGGTCTAGTGCCCCTAAGTTCAATTCCCCAGTACCCTACCTCCCTGCCATCCCCAGTGTAGGGCCAGGTGCTGTTACAGGTCACATACAATAATGTGCATCTACTGGCTCATGTTATTGGCACAGGACAGTGGCTAGGCATATATTTCCTTCAGCTCCCACTAGAACTGCCTCTTCAGTTTCCCCAAATCCTGGGCAAGGTTAGTGAGCAGTTCCATGTTGAAATGCACCAGCTCTTCTGCAGGTTGTCTACATCACCAAAGGTGGAGGGTTGGAGGCATGAGAAACCAATATTGGCAGGCCTTGGCTCCAGGTTACCCACATAGGTCTCATCTCATTTGTGCAGATGCCAGTGTGTGCTTATTCTCCCCCACTTCACATCCATCTTTCCCTCATAGATCCAGCCCTGCTGACCCCAGGCCCAAGTCTGGACAGTAATGACAGGTTCCACAGATTGCTTTACCAGATTCCCTAACCACATAAATTATAATCCTTACGATAAATTCCTTGTTTTGTTGAAGGCAGCTTTGCCTCTCTGATCAAATTTTAACTGATACATGAGTTGCTATAATAAAAACCTAAAGTGTGTGAAGTTTAACTGAAACCTGGGATAACTGGGAAAAATAGAAAATATAATGATGAACTGCATGGTTTAATTAAGGAGATCTCCAGGCACAGTGTTGAAAGTACCACTTGACTTCTAGCTCTCTGCAATAAAATAAGGGAAAACAGAGATGAGCTAAAGAGCAAACCGTTAAATATAAAGGTGACAAAACTTGCTGGGTTAGAAAATATATGGTTTGTCATTTCTAGCCTCTCCAGATGGCAAACAAATCTAAAATTAAGAAATGACTTCTAGATCTGGTTCCAGTTAAGATGAAGTGAGCAGATGCCATGGTATCTCTCTCTCTGATTACATCTAAGAACTCCAGGGAGGATACATAAAGCAACTAAATAAGGACTCTGAAAGGAAATAATAGCAGGTGGGTTGGGGAGGGAAATCAAAACTCCAAGAAAGACCAATGAGGTTGCAAATGTCCTGAGCTATTCCCCTTTCATATCATTTGGTATAGGCTCAGGATGGCTGGAGATCCAGAGCTGTTTAAGTGGCATGGATAGAAAAGGGTCCAAGAGAAATGCTCTTTTTCTAATCAAAAGAAGGGGACAGGAATTCCTGCATGACAGAAAGAGTGGGGGAAATCCCCACTCTTTACCTGAGTCGACGCCATAAAGCAAAGAGACTTGGGGGTCTTCGGGAGGAGACAGATTCATTTTGCACAAGTCATTGAAACCAGAGGACAGACTGTGGCAGATTACATCATCCAGTGATGGCCATAACGGTATCTGTCATCCCACATGATCTTTTGACAATGTGATCTTGTTATCTCCCATGAACCAGTGAAGTGTCTTTCCCTTGCCCTTGAACCTGAATGGACCTTTGTGACTGCTTCAACCAATGGAATATCGGAATGAGACCATGTAACTCCAAAACTTGTTCATAAAAGGCAATACAGTTTACTCCTGGCTTTTTCTTAGAATGCTTGTTCTTGGAACCCAGCTGTTATGCTATAAGGAAGCCCAGACCACATGGAGAAGTCCCATGTAGGTGTTCCAACCGGCTGCCCCCACTGAAGGCCTAGCCAACACATCCCATTAACCCTAGATTTCAGCCTATCCACCACCTCAGTGCAGCCATATGGGAGACGTTCTATCTAAGCCAAATCAGGCCCCACGCTACAATACTTTTGTTGTTTTATGCCACTAACGTTTGTTATATAGCAATAAGTAACTAGAACAGAAACCATAAAAATAGCTGTTCTGGTTCCTTTTTCATCAATTCTCAGATTTTCTTCAAATCCATTATCCTTTCCCACCTGGAAACATCAGCCCTATCTGTTGGTTGGTTAAATTTCTTTACCATGTTGTTCTCACTCTGTGGCTTTTCACTTCCCATCCTGGTCTTGGCAAATCGAATCTTATTCATTGACTAGTAAACCCTATACAATAGATACTGACACTAGGAATGGCCTTCGACTCCAGTGTGAATAACACTCTACAACTAAAACATATATACATATTTAAAAAATAATAATAGAAAGATCAGAAGCTTAGCAGTTTCTCATAAAAGCAGGGCAGAACAATGGATGTAGTTATAATTGAAATACACAGTATGGAACCTAAAGAAATGGAGTGAAGGGCTGAGGTTGTGGCTCAGTGGTAGAGTGCTCATCTAGCAAGTGCAAGGCCCTGGGTTCGATCCTCAGTACCACATAAAAATAAACAAAATAAAGGTATTGTGTCCAACTACAACTAAAAATTAAATATTTTTTTTAAAAAAGAAATGGAGTGAAGAAAGAAAAACAATAAATGGGAGAGACAAAAAAATTAAAGAGAAAAGAGAAGAAAGTAAAGGGAAATGAGTAAGAATATGAAAAAATAGACATAGGAAGAAAGAAAGGAAAATCATGAAGTAAGAACTAGGAAATAAGAAGAAAGAAGAGCAAATATAGTTGCTAATATTGAAGCCATGCTAAAAATACCCTCAGAAGGCATGCAAACAGGACTTGCCAGGACTGCCAAGAGTTGTGCAAAAGATGTACTCACACTTCACTGAATATTATCTACACTTCAGGACTCTTATTGGCTGATCCAGAAACCCCAGAACTGGTTGCCCCATGGAGACAGACTCACTCAACTATACCCAAAGTCCTGCACTACAAATCAGAAAGCCAGTTAATTGCTCTACAAGGGAAAGGAAGTCTTTCCAAATACCACTTACCCATCCTCAGTCGTATTTCCCAGTCCTCCAGTTCTCCTAGTGGCTGCTGGATGAGCATGAAGTCAGAGTACAGGGATCTCCAGGCCCCGAGACATCTGAGGAGGCATGTTGCCCCACAACTGAGGACTTTAGTGACCCTCCATGCTGAATTCCTGCCCACTCCTTGCTTGAGAAGGTTGGTGTTTTCCCATCTCCCACCTATGAACAGTTTCTCTTTGCAAGATTAAGCAAACACAATGCATTCATAGTCCTCCAGATCAATATATTTAATTATGTTTAGGCTTAGATAAGTTAATATAGATGTCCTGGTACAACATATTGATTAGTTTGCGTCACAGCTACCTCCCTAGTCAACAGTTTACTCAATATTCTCTAGTCTGACTTCACCCATTACCTTGTTATTTATTTGTTGGGGTTTTTTGGCACAAAGGAATGAACCCAGGGGCACTCGACCACTGAGGCTATTTTTGTATTTTATTTAGAGACAGGATCTCACTGAGTTGCTTAGCGCCTCGCCATTTCTTTCTTTTTTTTTTTTTTTTTTTTAAATATTTATTTCTTAGTTTTCGGCGGACACAACATCTTTGTTTGTATGTGGTGCTGAGGATCGAACCCGGGCCGCACGCATGCCAGGCGAGCGCGCTACTGCTTGAGCCACATCCCCAGCCCCGCGCCTCGCCATTTCTGAGGCTGCTTTGAACTTGCAATCCTCCTGCCTCAGCCACTGGGATAATAGGCATGTATCCCTGCGCCAGGCCTCCACCCATTACCTTTTAATATATCTTCACTTTGGTCTGAGAGGTTAACTCTAATTTAGAAACGTGTCTTCTGTCATCCCAGGTACTGATGGAGATGATTAGTCCCAAGGATCTGATAAAAGCAAAGGCTAGTGACTTGATTGGGTACCAACTAAAAAATTCTCATGAACCATATTTTGAGAAATCAGTGTTTAGTATATAGTTGTTCACCTAAATTTTTCATCCTGAGGCACATAGAGCACACGGCCTCTCTAGTGATTCTTACTCCCTTTCAATCCTTTTTCATTGATTTTTTTTCTTTATAAATCTTTCTGTTACCTTTTCCTACCATGCTCAAGAATTAGCTGCACTGACCGACTACCAATTCTATTTGGAAAGCAGCACAAGTTAAAGCCTTTTTGGTGCAGAGGTCTGCTGCCAGTTCTCAGTCATGTGACCTCTTGGAGCCTCAGTTTCCTCATCTGAAAAATAACAACAGTCACTTTTATACCTATATTCTTCACAAGATTACTCTGTGGTAATAATAAGGGTAAGAACAAGCCTATAAAAGGCTTGTCTAGCTATACCAATGTATGGGAAACATGCAGATAATTTGCAACAAAAATAATTAGGCACTCACTTTCATTCATTTAAATGTGGCTTTTGTTCCTTTCTTGCATCTAATTAAGTCAAGAGAAATGTCAGCTATAGCATTCTTAGGGATCAGAGTGTTGTTTTTGCTGGGTAAGAGAAATGTACCTTCGTGTGCCTTGGGGATATAATTAATTTGGTTGTTCTATGCTCTAGGACTAATGCTCTGTGTAGAATTATGCCTTTTATCCTTTCAGCCATTTCTATGCTAATGTACAAAATTTCAGCAGGGATGAATATTCTAAATATATATTACTTTATTTAATAAGCATCTTCATTCATAGTTGCAGTTCATCAGGTGATGGGCATTTTCAAAAGCGAGAGCAGTCAGAGAGAGAACAAACCGTTGTGCTTGCTTGAAGAAGAAAATTTGGAAACCCAAATAAATAAATTTAATTAGAGATTTTACATGGAGTGATTGTGGAATGCAGGCAAATTTTACCCTTCCTTCCAGCAGGAGGCCTTGTCCTGGTGTGTAACATTTCAGAGGCCCTCTTCCTGAGAGCCATTTCCCCTCACTTAATGGATGCTTTTGCAGCTGTTGTAAGGTGTAAGGATTTCATTTTAAATATAACATGTTCTGCAGCTTCTGTAATAACCTGCAGCTGTTTGACCACTTCGTTCAAAAAGTTGAATGTTGTGCATTGTCCCTGGAGCTGCTTCAGACCAAAAGGAAAATATTTTCCACTTCCAAGAATCAGTGAAGGGCCACCTATCAATGGAATTTAAAATATTTCTCCAATTAAGCTTCAGACCTACAGAGTCAGGTTTAAATGTGAGAAGAAAGGGACAGAAAGTTAGCAAGAGTTGCTCTTTAAAAAGCTGTTCTTGAGGGCTAGGGTTATGGCTCAGCAGTAGAGCGCTCGCCTGGTACATTCAAGGCCCTGGGTTCCATCCTCAGCACCACATATAAATAAATAAAAAAGTAAAGTTATTGTGTCCAACTACAAAAAATAAATATTAAAAAAAAACTGTTCTTGAGATGACAGAGCAGCTCTCTCTGCTCAAGCAGCCTTCAGCCCTCCTTCTGAATAAGGAAACACCTGCATTCCAGAGGAGTGCAAAGTTCTCCTTCCTCCGGGCAAAAGGACAGGAGAGACTGTGGCTTTTTCAGTGTTGTTATCTAACACTCCACGTCTAGAAGTGAATGCCTAACTCACAAGTAGTATCCATACTCGTTGGCAGCAAATATCCACTGAGATAATAGATTCATGAATCTCATAATATTCATAAAATTGTAGCATTAAAGAGGATTTTCTTTACAAAACCCTATCAGTCTGAGTTTAGCTGTCCCTTACAATTCTAAAAATACATGGCTGTGAGGTTGTAACACAACTCATACCCAGAGACAGTAGGAGAAGAAAGTGTATACTCCCCTGAGAGCCAGATGGGCCACTTCATGAGATGAGAAAGGTCCCAGAGGGCTTCTGTTGGATCCTGTGTTCTTTTTCTTTTACCCAGGCTTCTAGAACTGCCTTTAGTTAGACCTGGTATACTGCTAGGTCATCAGTTTTTCTTCTTTTCAATTTATTTGGAATTGACCACAGCAGAGTTAGCCACATTCCAGATACTTGCACCAAATACCTATAGCACTAACTGACAAAAAAATAGTTATTTAGTTGTTTTAGGGGTACACGTGGGTAAAGATTCTACAGAAGTAGGAAAAGAAATATTGCACGTGGCTGTCATTGTCTTCCACTATGTACTTGAGTCCTCCTATTTTGCAGTTGTTTCTGTCAGAGATAGGACAGAAACAACATGGCAAGGTCTCATTCATTGCTGTTTGGTGGTCACATATATCCATTTAATTTTTCTCCCCTCATATGGGACTCAAGTGGCAACTTTCAGAAAAATATTTATTTTTCACAGAACCAAGATGTCCTTGACTGAGGTAACCTTTGAGATAAATGATATAAGTTTACACAAAAGGATCTGTTGCACAGAGATGCTGCAGCTGACCCCCAACACACACACACCTGCACCATCCCCTCACCACACAGCACCACTACCCTCTTCCCAAACCTGAGATCCTTGCTCAGAGAACTTGGGATTGGTTTTACTGTAATTTCCACAGGTAACAAGTTGTGTCTGTAATAAGCCAACTTTGCTAGGGTTTCCTATTAAGTGGTAGATAGTAGCCATCTATCTTTCTTTTGTCTGAGCAACTTAACAGACACCATGTTGCTGAAGCCAGCAGTTTCTCAGAGCTGAACACCAGAACCACAAGAGCAACTGTCTTAACTCATAGTTGTAACTCTAAGTCATCTGAAGAGAATTCTCATCTTACCATGCTTGTCCAAAAACTAAGAGCATTTTACAATCAAATCTTTCGACCACAAGGAGAATGACAATCTGAGATCTTTGTGAAGTACACTGAGAGCATAAAGGAAAGGGGCGGGGGGATAGAAAGGAGAAAGGCAGCATTTTTTTTCAACTACTCCTAACCTGATAGCCTCACCAAGACTATAGGTCACAGAGTCCTTCAGGGGGCTCTGAGATCCAGGAGACCCTCTGGACAACTCTTGCCTAAAGGTGTCCCTGACATACTGAATGGTTGATCCAGCCTGCAACTACTCACCTGTAACTACTCACCTCTTCTTCTCCTACATTTCCAGTGAGTTCACGAACCTAACCCATTATAATGTCTCTTTTTTTAGCTTTTTTTGGTTGTTGTTTTTAACATAAACTCTTCCCTCTTAACACATTTAAGGGTGTGGTGAATAATTTTACATGTGAACTTTTGTCTGAATTGAGAAAAATGAAAAAGCATTAAGAATATCCTAATTTTGAAAATGCAACATTATCAGATCCTTCCAGATCCTCTCCAAAGAGGGTGAGATTTGGTGTATTTCAGCCTCTGTCGTGTTGGCAGTCCCTCCTTTGGGTCACTTCCTTGGGTTCATCCTGATGATCAGTCCAAAACAAACTGTCCATGAGCAAAATCAAGATACTAAGGTGCAGCTTCTAAATGTGGAATCTCCTATTGAGGGCCTCCCAACTCATTCCTGCCCCAGCTCTTTGAGAAGAATACGGATAGATTCACTTGCTAAAAAGGCAAAGCCAGGCCCCACAGCCGGCCAGGCTGAGCTGTTTCTGAAGCTCAAAGCAGCTATGACTCATCCCTCCTACAGTCCGTTACCTTCCCACTCCTCTCACTACACAAGCTACTCCTCTCACTCTGACTCCTACAAACCCACTTATTTTCAAATTTGCTCAATAATCATGACATGCAAGCCCAATCTGCATCGTGCACAGGATGCTGAGGACACACACGGTGAGAATCAGCGGTCCTCCGAAGAAATAATGACCACAGAAGGAGGATTGTTTTCTTGGACTTTGGGTGGTGAGAAATAACTGCTAATAAGAGACAACAGCAAGTTTTAGGACATGTGCCATCCTGCCCAATTGAGTTAAGGGAATGTAATCATCCTAACTGGTGGTTTTCAGGAAGTCACACCACGTTTTAATTGAATGCACAGGTTCCTGCATGATTAGGAGCATAATACTTCAGTGCCCAGGCTGAACTCAGCTGGGAACAGTGAGCTAAAATGGCTACCTGCCATAAAAGCAAGGACGTTCAAGCTTATTCTCCCTGTGACACTGCCAGGCCCTGTTGCCAGAATCACAACAGGAAACTCAAAAATTCAATTTTCAGAAAAGTCGCAGGTCTTTCCTAGATGATTCCAATTGCCAGTGCAATAAAAATATGCAATGTCTGCATCAGAGAGGATTGTAGCTAGGTTTAAGAGAACTTTTTTGGAAGAGAAGAAGCCAGCAGTTTGATGCAAAGTCACTGAACAAAGTAACAAGTAGCATCAGTTCTTCCCATCCTTCCACCAGACACTGTGAGTTCCAAGGGATCTCCAGTCATGTAGCCATTTCTCAGAGTTTGCATCCTAAACCTGTCCATATCCTGCTGAGTTCAGGGACTCCAGAAGTCTCCAATACCTTGGTAAGAAGAAGTATTCAATATATTTGTTCAGCAACTATTTGTTGAGTGCCTACCATGTTGTAGGCATTAAGACATAGTTGTCCCTAGACATCCTCAGGGGATTGTTTCCAGGACCCTTCTCCCCAGATGCCAAAATTCCAGAATGCTCAAGTTCCTTATATAAAATAACATAGTGCTTCATGTTATTTTATATAACCTATGTAATCCTCCCCTGTATTTTAAATCATCTCTAGATTACTTAAAATACATAATGCAACATAAGTGCTAGGAAATCATTGTTACACAGTATTATTCAGGGAATATGACAAGGAAAAAAAAAGTCTGCACTTTCAGTACAGACACCACCATCACAGGCCTAATAACTACATCAACAACAAATGTAACATATTTTCCTGCAGAATATTTTTCCATCCACAGTTGGTAAAATTTGCAGATGTGGAATCTGTGGATACAGAGGGCTGACTAGAGTTGACTTGGATATGAACCCAATAAAATTAACCCAGAGATATATATTCAACATGATCCTGAATTGAAAATACAAATTATGTTCTATGTTGTGAATATTTTAGAAAGTTTCTTTGTTTTAAAGGTTAGATCAGTATAGGTGATAGCCTTTCACTTTGAGCTCTAGATGTCTATCTGCCATTCTCAGTAGAAAGTTCTATATTCTACATACCAGTCCTTTTATCAGATGTGCTTTGCAAATATTTTCTTCAAATCTACTGTTTGGCTTTCCATTTTATTAGCAGTATCTCTTAAAGAGCAAAAGTTATAACTTATGATTAGTGTAATTAATTGATTTTTTTCTTTTCTGTTTCCTGCTTTTTCTTTGCCTAAGCCATGGTCTTAAAATTTTTCTGCTGCATTTTTTTTTCTGGGTCTTTTGTGGACTTCCCTCTTTTATTAAATTTTATGATATTTCAAGATAACTTGCATATGGGGCAAAGTAAAGGCCAAGGCTCGTTCCTTTACCTAGAGATATTCAGTTTCTTGAACACCACTAAGACTATTTTTAGTAGGGCACAGTGGTGCCTGCCTATAATCCCAGCAACTCAGGAGTCTGAGGCAGGAGGATCACAGACTAAGCAACTTAGTGAGGCCCTAAGCAATTCAGAGAGACCCTGTCTCTAATAAAATAGGGCTCGGATGTGGCTAAGTGGTTAAGCACCCTGTGGTTCAATCCCTGTACCAAAAAATTAAAAATTAAAAAAAAGACAAGAGTATTCTTTACCAAAATCAAATGACCATATACTTGGGTGGATTTCAGGTTTCTTTATTCTGTTCCATGGATATATCTATTTTGTTTTTATGCCAATTTAAAATGTCTTGAACCAAGTATCATAAATTCTCTAATTTTATTCTTCATATTCAAAAACATTTTTGGCTATATTACATTCTTTGTTTTTGATATTAATGATAAAGTCAACTTGCTACTTTTAACAGAAAACTTGCTGGAATTTTAAGTGAAATTGTATTGAATATAATGATCATTTTGGAGAGATGGCATCTCAACAATAATGTTGAGGTTTCCAATCTATGAACATGATTTAAGTTTTCTATAATTTCAGCTGTTAAATAGTTTTATATATATAGATCTTGGGGTTGTTGTTGTTCTTAAATTTATTCTTAGCCAGGCACAGTGACACACACCTGTAATCCCAATGGCTTGGAGGCTAAGAAAGGAGAATCACAAGTTCAAAGCCAGCCTCAGCAAAAGTAAGGCACTAAACAACTCAGACCCTGTCTCTAAATAAAAATAGGACTGGGGATGTGGGCTCAGTGGTCGAGTACCCCTGAGTTCAATCCCTGGCACCAATTTATTTATTTATTTATTTATTTATCCCTAAGTATTTCATTTTTAATCACATTGCAAATGATTTTTAATTTCAACATCCAATTGTTTATATTGATCTTGAAACCTATAATCTTGATAAACTCACTGACTAGTTATAGTAGCTTTAGTTGTAGATTATTTGGAATTTTTTTAGATGTATGGACCTTTATTTTATTCATTTATTTATATGTGGTGCTGAGAATTGAACCCAGTGCCTCACACATGCTAGGCAAGTGCTCTACCACTGAATCACAACCTCAGTCCCAATTATTTGGAATTTTCTATGCAAATGGCCATGTAATCTATGAGTAGAGACAGTACTACTTCTTTTCAAATCTATATGCATTTGTATAATTGTCTGTCCTTTCTGTACTGGGTAGAACCTTGAATGCAATCTGGAATAGAAGTGGTAATGATATATATACATTTCTCCTCCTCGTTCATAATGGTAAACTTTGAGTCTTTTCACATTATGTGTGTGGTTATCTCTAGGTTGCTCATTGACAGCCTTTAGCATATCATATTCCTCATCTCCTTAGAACTTTTTGGTTTTATCAAGAATTGATGTTAAGAGTCAAGTGCAGTGGCACAAGCCTGTAATCCCAGTGATGGGGGAGGCTGAGGCAGGAGAATCACAAGTTCAAAGCCAGCCTCAGCAACTGCAAGGCACTAAGCAACTCAGTGAGATCCTGTCTCTAAATAAAATACAAAATAGGGCTGGGGATGTGGCTTACTGGTCAAGTACCCTTGAGTTCAATCCCCAATACCAAAAAAAAAAAAAAAAAAAGAATTGATGTTAAATTTTATAAGATGCTTTTTCTGCATCTATTGAGATAATCATATAATTTATCTTTTATCATCTGTTAGGAGGATGAAGTACACTGATTGATTTTCAAACATCTAGAGAGTTTTACCCTCCTCAGATAAACCTCATTTAGTCATGATATATTATTCCTTTTAAATACTGCTGAATTAAATTTCCTAATACTTTGTTAACATCTTTGCATCTGTACTAGTGACAATATTAATCTGTAGGGTTGTTTCTTTTTTATGTTTTTGTTTTGTTTCATATCAGGGTAATGCTGACCCATTTGGGGGGAGAGTTTTTGAATAATTGATATTATTTTTCCTTAAATGTTTGGTAAAATTCACCTTTGAATTCATCTGGGTCAGCTTCTTTGTAGAAAGATTTTTGTTTTGTTTTTTACTACAAATTCAATTCCATTAACCCAATCTCCTTAATAGAAAGTTGTTTAAGCTATCTGTTTCTTTTTCAATAAGCCTTAGTAGTTCATGTCTTTCAAGAAATGTGTTTCTTTTATCTTAATTATCAAATTTATTGGTATAAAACTGGCCATAAGGGGCTGGGGATGTGGCTCAAGCGGTAGCGCGCTCGCCTGTCATGCATGCGGCCCGGGTTCGATCCTCAGCACCACGTACAAACAAAGATGTTGTGTCCGCCGAGAACTAAAGAAATAAATAAATAAACATAAAAAAAAAACTGGCCATAATAATCCTTATTATACCTGTAGGATCTTTAATAGTATACCCCTTTTATTCCTAATATTGGTCATTTGTGTCTTTGTTGTTGTTTTTCTTCAAAACTGTGGATAGAGGTTTATCAATTTTATTAATCTTTTTAAAGACCCAGTCTCTGTCTTATTCATTTTCTCTCTTTTACCCTGTTTTCTAGTTCTTTTATTATCTCCTACCTTCTGCTAACTTTAGTTTTAATTTGTTCCTGTTTTTTTTTTTTTTCAGGTATCTCAATGCAAAACTTAGGTTAATAATTGAGAACTTTCTGCTCTTCCAGAAACTGTTTAGTGTTTAATGTGTTCAGTGTTTCACATTATAAATGTTCCTGAAAACTCTACTTTAGCTGTGTCTCACAGATTTGATATATTGTGTGGTCAATTTCATTCAAATCACATTTTCTAATTTTCTTTGTGATTTCGTCTTATCCATGGATTATTTAGATGTGTGTTGATTAATATTCAAAATTTTGAAGTTCTTTCTAGATACAAATTCTCTTATTGATTTCTAATTTAATTCCATGTAGTCAAAAAATGACATTATAACAATTTCTGCATTCCATTTCTTTCTCCTCAAAACCATGATCTTGATGATAAATATTTCCGTACATTGTTATGGAATGATCTCCATAAAATAGTGTGCTTTTTTGGGGTGTGTGTGTGTGTGTGTGTGGTGCTCGGGATTGAACCCAGCACTCTACCAACTGAGCTGTATTCCCAGCCCAATAGTGTACATTAAGTAAAAAATACAACTCATATATGTTTTTAAATAGAAGGAAAAACTACAAAATAAGTAAACAAAATAATCACCTAAGGGAAGGACTAAAGAACCAGGTAGGAGTGAGTGGTAGAAACTAGACTTCTCTGTAATATGAGCCCTAAATCATCAAGAGGACATTTTATAATGAGAAACATATATTTATATATTTAAATTTAAAAATTGAAGTGATACTTCAAAATGTCCATTTTTTGTAAAGAAAATAAAAATGTCAGAATAATTCAGTGTATTGTAAAATACAGAAGACAACATGAACTCCTTGTTTCCATGTGTTACAACTGTATTGCAAAATGAAGTAGGTAGAAACACAAAGTCAGGAGCAGGGCCACCTGGGTTAGAAGCCTGGCTCCCCCCCCCCCCCACCCCCCACTATCCATATGACCTTAGGCAGGTTCCTCAGCCTATGATCACTCTTTTGTTTTCTGCCTTGTTTTCATTTCACCTGCCAAACCTGCTATTTTCTTTTTTCAAGTAACTTTCTGTCCTTTCATTGTAAATCACACTAGTCTAGACCCCTGCTTAACTTGCCTTTGATCTGTTGAGGAAGGCCTGGTTGTCAAGATGACAGAGACAGACTTATCCTCAGTGGGCAGGGGAGGAGACCCTATGAGTGTGTTACCTTTTCTTCCCACATGCATTAAGTTAATCTCCCCAAATCACACACATAGCAGCGGAGGAGGAAGCATTTCCTTCCAACTCCAAAGCCCATAATCTTTACAAATTCTGTGAAGATAAAACAGAAGACTATTAAAAGCAGAGCTGTCTCAAACTGTAATAATGGAATATAGATCAGTAGTTGTGAGAGGTGTTTTTTGTGGTGGTAGAATTGTTCTGTATTCTGGTTTTTAACACACGTGTAAGAGAGGGAACTTACACATGTGTTAAAATGCAGATTGTTTATCCTCTCCCAAAAGTCCATTTCAGTGTATGATAATTTTTATGAAAAATAAAACTGTTTCAAAACTTAGAAATTTTCTCCCATACAATTTTGATAAAAACTGAAATTGAACCAAAAATTTAAAAGTGAAATATCTAGGCTGGCTTCCCTTCTGTAGAACCATACTTAGAGTCATCCCTAGGCAAAGCTATGACTAAGCAAAGGCTGCTTCTTATCTTTCACCCTCCCTTTTGGAGAATTTGCCTCCTCTCTTGATCCTCCCACACAGCTCTGAAGCAAGGCATCCACAAGCTCAGGCTGCCTTCCCCACAAGTGTGCAGGCTCTGCTGCTGACAGCATGCAGGCCCACTGCCCCCAAATTCCTGCACTGAGGAGCTCCCACCCACCATCCTAAAACTATAACCCAAATCTATTTATCAAAACTAATTTCCTCAACATGAGATTCTGTTCTCAGTTAACTGTCATAGCAGGAAGGATCCAATAAACCCATGTTCACTGTTCGGAGGTGTTAATAACCACAAATGATTGAATGAGATAGAAATATCAGTCATAAATAGATAGATAATGGAGAAACTGGGGGCAGGGAAGATTTCACATTATTCAAATGATTCCTTTTAGGTTCTGCCTATTCTGGCCTCAAAGTCACCTCCAATAGATGCCATTGCTCCTTTTCTTAAATGTACCCAGATTAGAAGGGGAAGATGTGCATGTCCATGGGGAGGAAGAATAAGGTAATCCTTTGTATTTTTGGCTTTCTGGTTTTTTGTTTGTTTGTTTTTGTACCAGGGATTGAACCCAGGGGCACTTAACCACTGAGCCACATCCTCAGCCATTTTTATATTTTTATTTTGAGACAGGGTCTCACTAAATTGCTTAGGGCCTTGCTAAATTGCTGAGGCTGGCTTTAAACTTGCAATCTTCCTGCCTCAGCTGCTGGGATTATAGGTGTGCGCAACTATGCCAGGCATTTTGGCTCATTTTTGCTGTGAACCTAAAACTTTCTAAAAAATGAAGCCTAGGTTGTTGTTTTTTTGTTTTTGTTATTGTCACCAGGATTGAACTCAGGGGTATTCAACCACTGAGCACATCCCCAGCCCTATTTTGTATTTTATTTAGAGACAGGGTCTCACTGAGTTGTTTAGTACCCCACCATTGCTGAGGCTGGCTTTGAATTCGAGATCCTCCTATCTCAGCCTTCTTAGTCACTGGAATTACTTCTTAGTCACCATTGTACACAACTTGAAGTCTCTTTTTTAAAAAATTTTCAAATCTTTCTCAGTATACATGTTGCATTGTAATTCTTTAGCATAGTCTGGGAAAAGCTGACTATATTATTTAGTAGAGTAATAAGAAAATAATAATAACATCTCTTAAACATTTATAAACATTTATCATATAACAAGGAACGTTCTAAATATTTTACATGTATAATCATAATCACATTTAATTTCTGTAATAATACAAAGAAGTACTACTATTATCTCAGTTTCACAGGTGAGAGAATTAAGGCAAAAGAGGTCAAAGCAACTTGCTATGATATTCACAGATATGCCACCCAAGCCACTGGCCAAGGCAGGCCTTGGTGCCCAGCTTGGGGAGTGGACCAGTGCAGTCAGCCCCAGCAGCAGAGAGCCCCTCACTTAAAGTAATGCCTTCCCTTCTCAAGCCAGCTCACAGCAGTTTTCTTTACACAGCACTAAGCTGGGCCCAAGTAAAGGCCTGACCATTTCAGTTCAATGTAGGAGTTTTGACAGTCCAGAGCTCCAGGTTGGTCTACAGCCATACCAACCTGAACACACCCAGTCTCATCAGAGCTCTGGGTTGGTCCAGGGTTTGTCAGGCTCACATCTCACTTCTACCCCTTCCTCTGCCCTGTCCTGCTTTTGCCCACTGGTCCTCAACAAGCATTCTGCACCTCAAACTCTGTCTCAGTGTCAGCTTCTAGAGGATGCAACCTTCAGCACTTGCAAAGGGCCCCACAGCAGATAAACAGCAACACCACAGCTCAAACCCTAGTAATCTAATTAATTAGCCACTATGATACACTGAATCCAAATATAAAAACCGAATCTAGAACTCCCCTACAGCAATTGTTAATACTGTTAATAGGAATATCAGAAACTTTGTCTAATTTTTTATAATGGCTTTAATGAGATATAATTCACATCCCCAAAAATCCACCTTCCAATATATACATACAATTGTTTTTAATACATTCATTAAGTTGTACGGCCATCATCACTATGTAATTCCAGAATATTTCAACACCCTAAAAATCAGCCTTGTAGCCATTAGCAGTCATACCCAATTTTTCTTCAATTGTGGTCTTCCTAAACAATAATTCATATAGTTAATCTGTTCTTGGTAGTTATAAAATTTATCTACCTTGATCTAAGATACAATCTATTGGGATGGGGCTGTGGCTCAGTGATAGAGCGCTTGCCTAACATGCATGAGGCACTGGGTTCGACCCCCCACACCACATAAAAATAAACAAGTAAAATAAAGGTATTGTGTCTATCTATAACTGAATATATATATATATATATATATATGATATAAGCTCTCCTAATTTTATCCTTTTTAAAGTATCAAATCTATAAATATGTTCAAATTCTTATTTGGTCTACTCCTGGGAATATATTCTAAGAAAAAACTGACAAAAGATAGGGGAAAATCAAACAGTTTGTTTCAGCTTAGATCATGAAACTAAAAGACTGGAAACAAATTTTGTCCATTGTAGGTTATTGATTAACTAATCATCACACATTAACAAAATGCAATATTTTAATCTTTTAATATTCCATTTAATATTTTAACATTCCATTCTATATGGAATAATACATCCATTAAAGATGAAATAGAACAAGGAAAATGGTATAACATTAAGCATAAAAACAGAATATAAAATCGCATCTACAGCTATGCAAAATATGTACATATGGATAAGGATCAAAAGGAAATGGAGAAAAATGAAAACAGTTGTTGCAACACGATGTCAGAACTATTAATTATTTTCATTCTTCTGAGTTCTTTTATCATTGTCAAAATGTGATCTTTACAATAAATTAGAATTGGAGAGAAATATGAATATATCTACTCTTGCCAGTAAAACTTCTCATTTATAAGGAGCAATGATAGAGCCTAATAATTCTTCAGAGCAAGAACTTTAGAGTCACGTGGACTTGGATTTTCATTCTAGCTCTCATACTTCTGAGGTGTGACATTGGCATAATAGCCTAACTCTGATGCCTAATTTTCCACAACTGTCAACAGGGGCTAATCTTACCATCTACCTTACAGGTCTGTTATGAAGATGGAGATAGTGACGCCTAGCAACACTTAATAAATGGTAATTGTTGTTACCTTTGTTGTGTAAGATAGTGGTGGTGAAAGTGATGATGGTGGTATTAACAAGGTGTCAGGAAACAGGAAACAAAAGTAATTACTTGTAAAATATCACAACACTGAAAAAACATTGGATGGCAATTTAATTTTTACACTGAATATATAGACAGGAATTTCCAACATCTAGCGTAATTGATTACTCCAATTCAGACCAAATGAGAGTTGGGATTAGGGCCATTGTCTTTTCTTTGCTGAAAATACAGAGAAATCTGTACCTATAACATACTTATTGATGACTTTGTTGAAAACTTCATCCAAGAAACTCAAGCACTGCTAAATTTGTGTGACTCATCTTATTAATGAATACAAAGGCCTATTAACTATTCTCATTTCAATTACTGATATTATCATCATCAGTAACAAAGAGTCAGTGTGACCTATTAAGTGAACCTATTCATGTCTTTGTCTTCCCTTCTGTTATAAATGAACTATTCTCTTCTCCTCGGCTCATCCCTCCCTTGCACACATAACACCAGCCAGACTCTCCTGCCACTCAAGGACTCTTAGTCATTTCTTCTTACTCTTGTGTCAGTTTGTCCTCTCCCCTCATCTACATATAAGCACACTGTAGCAAGTCCCACCTTAGTAAAAATTAAAAATTCTTGTGTGATGTCAGATTTTTCTAAGCACAGACCATTTCCCTGCTCCCCTTGAGAGCAAAATCCTTGAAAGAGAAGAGCGGAATGCTGAAAATAATTGAAGCTGGATGATGGGACTATTACATATTTATCTTGCTACATTTTAAATTTTAAAAAGATTATTGAACTATAATTGACATATAATAAGGTGTATATATTTGATACGTGGAATTTAATAAGTATGAACACAACATACCAGTGAAACCATCACATATTCAAGATAATGAATATATCTATGACTCTCAAAAGATGCCTAGTACCCCATTGAAACTCTTCCCTCCTATTCTACGGCCCCTGTCAACCACTAATTTGATGTGTCACCATCTATGCATTTACATTTTCTTTTCTTTTTTGGTATGTGCGGATTGAACTCAGGGACACTTGACCACTGAGCCACATCCCCTTCCTTTTTTTTGTATTTTATTTAGAGACAGGATCTCACTGAGTTGCTTAGCACCTTGCTGTTGCTGAGGCTGGCTTTGAGTTCGCAATCCTCCTGCCTCAACCTCCCAATCACTGGGATTATAGACTTGTGCCACCATGCCCAGCTTATGCATTTACATTTTCTTTTTTTTATTAAATTATTTATTTATTCTAATTTGTTATACATGATAGCAGAATGCAATTCATTTCATATTACACATATAGAGCACAATTTTTCAAGTCACTGATTGTACACAAAGTATTTTCACACCATTCATTTCTTCATACATGTGCTTAGGGTAATGATGTCCAACTCATTCCACCATTATTCCTACCACCTCACCTCCTCCTTCCCCCTCCCTCCCCTTTGCATTTCCATTTTCTAATATTTGTTGAGATGGGGTCTTACTATGTTGCCCAGGATGGCCTCAAACTCCTGGGTTCAAGTGATCCTCCTGCCTCAGCCTTCCAAGTAGCTTAAACTATAGATGCAAGTAATGGTGCCTGGCTCATTTTATAGAAATCTTATGAATGAAATAATTCAATATGTACTCTCTCTTTTGTTTCTTTCACACAGAATAAAAATTGTGAGAGTCATCCATGTTGCCGCAGCATGCAGAAACGGTTCATTTTTCTTTATTGCTGAGTATTACTTATACAACAGTTTGTTTATCCATTCCTCTGTTGATGGGCATGTGGGTTATTTCCAGTTTAGGACTCTTAAAAATAAAGCTTTTGTAGGTCTTTAAGTAGACATATGCTTTCATTTATTGTGGATAAATACCTGGAATGATATGACTGATCAGATGGCAGGTATTCATTTAAATTTTTAAAAAACTAAAAACAGTGTATTTCAGAGATATTTGTATAATTTTATATTGCTGTTCTTGTGTATGAGTTCCAGATCCTCCACATCCTAATCAACACTTGATATACAGTTAGATTTTTTATTTTTACCATTCCAATAGATATGATTTCTCATTGTGGTTTTAATTTACATTTAATTACTAATGAACTTGAGCATCTTTTCATGTGCTTACTTTTCTTTTGCAAACTTTCTTTAATAAAGCTTCTGTTTAAATCTTTTACTCATTCTTTTACTGAACTATTTTCTTTTTTTAATTTATATATGACAACAGAATGCATTACAATTCTTATTACACATATAGAGCACAATTTTTCATATCTCTGGTTGTATACATAGTATATTCACACCAATTCGTGTCTTCATACCTGTACTTTGATAATAATGATCATTACATTCCACCATCATTAATAACCCCATGCCCCCTCCCTTCCCCTCCAACCCCTCTGCCCTATCTAGAGTTCATCTATTCCTCCCATGCTTCCTCTCCCTATCCCACTATGAATCAGCCTCCTTATATCAAAGAAACCATTCGGAATTTGATTTTTTTGGGATTGGCTAACTTCATTTAGCATTATCTTCTCTAATTCCATCCATTTACCTGCAAATGCCATCCATGATTGTTGAGTTTTAAGAGGTTTTTAAAAATATTCTGGATGTAAATCTTTTATCAGAAATGATTTTCAAATATTTTCTTCTAGTCTTTTTATTCTCTTAACAGTGTCTTTTAAGGAGAAGAAACAGTTCCTTTCTTAAAAAGCAAAGCTTTTTTTATTTTTATTTTATTTTTTTAGTTTTCGGTGGACACAACATCTTTGTTTGTATGTGGTGCTAAGGATCAAACCCGGGCCGCATGCATGCCAGGCAAGCGCGCTACCGCTTGAGCCACATCCCCAGCCCAAAGCTTTTAATTTTGGTAAGTCCAATTTATCAAATGTTTTAATGCATACTACTTTTGATGTTGTATGTAAGAAATCTTCACCCGACCCCATGTTGTATTTTCTCTTGTGTTGTATACTAGAAATTTTTGGTTTTATATTTAAGCCTGTGATCCATTTGAATTAATTTTTACATATTGTCCATAGGTTGAAGCTCTTTTTTTTGCATATCAATATCTAATTATTCCAGTATCACTGGTTGAAAACACTATCCTTTTACAAAATTTTCTGCATCTATATCAAAAATCAGTTGTCGGAGCTGGGTTTGTAGCCCAGCGGTAGAAAACTTTCTTAGAATGTGTGAAGCACTAGGTTCAATCCTCAGCACCACATAAAAATAAATAAATAAAATAAAGATTTTATGTCTATTTACAACTAAAAAAATTAAATAAATCTAAAGTTAAAAAAATCAATTGTCAATATGTGTGGACATACTTCTGGTCTCTCTATTGCATTCCATTGATTTATTTGTCTATCTCTAGGACAGTTTCACTCTGTCCTGATAACTTTACTTTTCTAATAAACCTTGAAAGTGGGCAGTGTTAACTATCTAATTTTGTTCTTTATTTAAAAAATTGTTAGGGCTATTCTAGGTACTTTTGTTTCCATCTGAATTTTGGATTTGGCTTTTCAACTTTTTTAACGTATTTATTTTGAGATGGGTCTCACTATGTTGCCAGTCTGGTCTCAAATTCTGTGCTCAAGCAACCATCCTGCCTCAGCCTCCCCAACTAGGGGACTGTAGGAGAGCCACCATCCCCAGCAATAATATTAATTTATTTAGTCAGTTATCTAGCTGTGGTAGGGATCAAATTTGAAGCCTATGCATGCTAAGCAAGCACTCTAGCATTGAGCTCAGCCCTTGGTTTATATTTTTTTAAAACCTGCTGAGATTGTAATTGGGATTACATTAAATCTGTGAATCAATACTGATTCATGAGTATGCATGGTCATGAATTTTAAATTCACCTTTTTAAATTCACTAGTTCCACATAGAATAGTAGTTAGCAAACTACTTAACCTGCTCTTAATATTTTATCTTTATCACTTTGTCATTGGCTTTGAATTGTTTGACCATATTGTGCTTTGTGTGGTTCTCACATTCCTTGTGCTTGAAACTGTTGAACTTTTTGAATCTATGAGTTTATAATTTTTAGTAAGCTTGGAAAACATTTTGGTTATTATTATTTCTTTAAATGTTTTTTCCTGCCCAGACCCTTCTTTCAGTTTCACATATATTTGGCCACTGGAAGTTGTTTCACAGTTCAGTGGTGCTGTGTTCATTTTTCAATTGTTATTCTCTTTTCTTTATGTGTCTTGTTTTAGTTTCTGTTATATCTTCAAGTTCACTAGTCTTTTCTTGGGCTGTGATCTGTGATGTTTGATCTGCTATTAATCCCACTCATTACATTTTAATCTTTGATATTATAGTTTTCATCTCTATGATTTGTTTTTAAATCTTCTGTATCTCCATTTATCTTTTTGAAGATAGCTAATAGTGTCGTAATAATTTTTTCTAGTCTTTATCTTCTAATTCTAATGTATGTGTTAATTATAGGCTAGTTTTCATTGATGGATTAATTTCTTACAGTTGTATTTTCTTGTTTCTTTTCCTGCTTGGTAAGTTTGTTACATGCCAGACATTACTAATTTTACCTTGAAGGGTACTGGGTATGTTCGTATTCCTATAGTCTTGAACTTTATCCTGGGATGTTTTTAAGTTACTGTTTTGGTTTGGATGAGATGTCCTCCACAAAGCTCCTTGTGTTAATGCTGGAATATTCAGAGGTGAAATGATTGAATTTAATCAGTCCATCCTACTCTGATGGACTTACTGGTTAGTAATTATAGGCCGGTAGGGCACGGCCAGAGGAGGGGTCACTGGTGGCATGCCTTAGAAGGGTTGCTCTTCCATGCAGCCCCTTCTATTCTCCCCTTCTGCTTCCAGGTCACCATGTGGTAAGCTGTATTTCTCCACCCTGCTCTTCAGCCACGATGTGTCACCTAGCTTCAGGCTCAGAGGAATGGAATTGGCAGTCTATGGATACTTCTCAAACTGTGAGTCCCAAATAAATTCTCCCTCCTCCAAGTTTTTGCCAAGTATTTTGGTCCGTGACACAAAGCTGACTAAAGTAAGTTACTTAGCAATGATCTTTAGAATCTTGCGTTTAAAATAGGTGGGGCATGGCCGTATTCTATCTATGCCCATTTAGTCTCATTATTGAGGCAAAACCCTGTGAATTTTATACTAAATGCCATCGAATTTATCTGGAAGGAAAAGGTGCCATTCCCAGTGCTGTGTGCTCGCACCAGGCATTATTCCTTCTAATCCTTTTAGTGGGGTTTATAGTAATAGGTACTCAGCTAAATAATCAAGGGAAGGGCAGAGGCTATGGCTCACGGCAGGGCACTTGCCTAGCATGCATGAGGCACGGGGTTTAATCCTCAGCACCCCATAAAAATAAACAAATAAAATTAAGGAAGTCTGTCCATCTATAACTACAAAAAATAATTTAAAAATATAATAACCAAGGGAAAATTTGTGCAAAAATTCTCTGTGTAGCTCTTTCCTCTCCAGTAACCTGTCCCATGACCTCTAGCTACCTTGGTCTCCCTAGATGCTCAGTGTCTGTTGCATACCCTTAACTCAAGAGTCCACCAAGCTCTATACCTGTCTTTGTGCTGAGGCCTGAAAATTGTCTCAAATCAGTAAGCTGCAGCAGTCACATGGCTCACAGCTCACTCATTTATTTCTTGCCTCTCAGAGATCACTTTTTTTTGCCTGTTTCTGGTATTTCAAATCACTCTTCCATATCTTTTGTCTTTTTCCAGTTATTTCATATAGGAAAGTAAATATGGCCCCTGTTACTTCATTTTAGTTGAAAGTAGAAGTCTCTATCTTGCTATTTTTGTGCATGAAATTTTCCATTAGTAAAACATACTCAGATAGCCAGGTGGGGCGGTACACGCCTGTAATCCCAGCGGCTCAGGTGGCTGAGGCAGAAGGATCACAAGACAAAGCCAGTCTCAGCAACAGCAAAGTGCTAAGCAACTCAGTGAGACCCTGTCTCTAAATACAAAATAGGGGGGATATAGCTCAGTTGGTAAAGTGCTTGCCCGGCATGCACAAGGCCCTAGGTTCAATCAGCACCACAAAAAAAAAAAAAAAATATATATATATATATATATATATATAAAGAACAAATTAGGGGTGGGGATATGACTCAGTGGTCAAGTACCCCTGAGTTCAATCCCCAGTATCACCCCCAAAAAATACTAAGATAAAAAGAAGATAAAGAAAAAACTCCTTGAAAGAGTCTTTGTTTCTATTTCCTCCTTTCCTACTCTTTCTCAAATCTACTCTACCCTCCTGTCCTCGACACTGCTGAAACTGTTCTTCAGTGACCTCCAACACAGTTCTTAGTCCTCATTTTACTCACTCTCTCAGTTTGTGACACAATCACTCTTTCGTGAAACCTTGTCTTCCTTTCTCATCCAAGGTGCTGCACAAAGTCTCCTGGCTTTCTGCTGTCTGCACCTCTTTTGTTCTATCCTCATCTGCTTTCCAACCTCTAAAAGGTATAATATCCCATGATCAATCTTTGGATCTTTCCTCTATTCACACTCCCTCTTTTATTCATTTCATCTAATCTCAGGATACTGCATGTCATCTATTCACTCACTTAGATCTTCAACTATAATTGTTTCCATATATGTGGAGGTATGCATATGTGTGGGTGTAGAGTAGAAAATTATATATCCTTATGGATTTTTCATAGGCATCTCAAATGTAGCATGCCCCTGCCCCCCATTTTTTGATTTTTCCTTCTAACTTCGTTTCTTCCCTCAGGGTTCACTCTTTTTTTTTTTTTTTTTGGTACTGGGGGTTGAACTCAGGGGCACTCAACCACTGAACCACATCCCCTGCCCTATTTTGTATTTTATTTATAGACAGGGTCTCACTGAGTTGCTTAGCACCCTGCTGTTGCTGAGGCTGGCTTTGAACTCGCAGTCCTCCCTCTGCCTCTCAAGATTGTGGGAGTACAGGCATACACCACTGCGCACGGCTAGGGTTTTCCATCTTAGCAAGTGATAATAACATTCACTCAGTTGCCTGGGTCAACCTTATAATCAACCTTAGTTTTTAATCAACGTATAATCAACCTTAGTTTTTCCCTTTTGTTCACAGCCCATATACAGGCTATCTGCAAACTTAGGGAGCTGCAGCTTTAAAAGGCAAACACTTCTTGACAACCCTAAGGTGGATACCCCATTCGAAGCCATCTTCATCTTTCTCCTGGACAGTAAAGTAGCCTCTTACCTGGTTTCTCTATAACATATTCTCCACACAACAGCCACTGTTACTTCTAGATGTGTCAAACTTATTGGTTGTTTTGCAGAAATTGATGATGTGACTCTTAAATTCATATGGAATTTCAAGGGTCTCTGAGTAGCCAAAACAACCTTGAAAAAGAAAAGTTGGAGGACTCATACTTTTCAGTTTCTCACACATTCTACAAAACTCCAAATCATCAGGACTGTGTGGTCCTAGCATAAGGATAAAACTTTGTGCAGTATCTTACATGAGAAAGGAAGAGAAGGTTTCACGAAGGAGCGATTGTGTCACAAACTGAGAGAGTGAGTAAAATGAAGACTAAGAACTGCGTTGGAGGTCACTGAAGAACAGTTTCAGCAGTGTTGACAGGAGGGTAGAGTAGATTTGAGAAAGAGTAGGAAAGGAGGAAGTAGAAACAAAGACTCTTTCAAGGAGTTTTTTCTTTATCTTCTTTTTATCTTAGTATTTTTGGGGGGTGATACTGGGGATTGAACTCAGGGGTACTCAACCACTGAGCTACATCCCCAGTCCTATTTTTTTTTTAAATCTATACATCAAATAAATAGAATAAGGAGTCCAGGGGCTGGGATTGTGGCTCAGCGATGGAGTGCTCGTCTAGCATGTGCAAGGCCCTGGGTTCGATCCTCAGCACCACATATAAATAAAGGTATTGCATGCGACTACAACTAAAAAGTAAATAAATATTTTAAAAAAGAGTAAGGAGTCCAGAAGTAAACCTACACATTAATGGTCAATTGATTTTTTTTCCTATATTTTTTATTGGCATATTATAGTTGTACATAAGGGTGGGATTTATTGTTACATATTAGTATGTGTACACAGCCATCCTGAACTGGATGATACTCAAAAAGAATGTTATCCAGGCTGAGGATATAGCTCAGTTGGTAGAGTGTGTGCCTATATGCACAAGGACCAGGGTCCAATCCCCAGCACTACAGAAAATAATAATAATAATAAAAGAATATTACTCCAAATTCCATAATCCTTTATATGTACAGAAATAGCCCAGAGTCAAGAAAGAACAGTTGAAAGAATTTATCATTCTTAGACTATGACTCTCCTTTCCATTTATTTCTCAAAACAACAGAGCAAAGCAGAAATCAAGAAGCAAAAACATAACTCAGATGCTGCAGCCAACTGTCTATTATTTCACAATCTGCCCACACCTTAAATAAACAGGAAAGGTTATAACTAGCTACAGGCAGACACTACAGAAAACAGACCATAAGAAACCCTCAAACATCCAGCCTCCATCTTTCTTCTACAGGATACTTACTTCTTTTCATGACCACAAATGCCTCTCACAATAAGTTGAAGTCAGGCGTGATGCATGGGATGACCAAATACCTTTTTCAGGATTAGTAATTTTCTGATGAACATGTGGAAAAAATATCAGAAAAATATCTGTTATTAGGGGGAACAAATATTAAAATTTCCATTTGAATATTAGAAATTATATTGACATTTAAGCAACAAGACATATTTGGAGTTGAATGAGAGTATATATTTCTTTGGATCTTTTAAAAAAAATCTGTATGTGATAATAATTATGGTAAAGTTGGATCACAGTAGCACCTCTCTCATCCAAAGCAACATCAGAATAACAAGAGAATCCTGATAAGCAGAATATCAGCAGCAGAGATTATACTTTTTCTCTTGTGTATACATAAGCAAATGAATGGAGGCTTTGACTTAGCATCAACTAACCCTGTGCTTAAAATGAGAGCTTGGGAAAACTCAAGAATTTGATGTCAATTAATCTGTTTTGGGGGGCTATAAATGTTAAAAAGATTTTCATTCTGTTTTGAAACAAAATAAAAAGACCTCGAACTACAGAGAGTATGCCCTGACACTGTACAGGGCAAACCTGTGAATTAAGATGGGGGAGGATTGGGAATGTACGGGTATACGTGTAGGATTGCAGTTTTAAATGTTATAACGACAACACTGGAACAAAGTTTTTGCAGGAATGTGATAGTTTTATGTGTCAACTTGACTAGACTATATTTCTGGATTATTGAATCAAATACTAATCTAGGTATTACTGTGAAGGTTTTTTGGAGATGTGGTTAACATGTGACTGTAGGAACCATGTCCACATACTTTGACCCTAAGTAAAAGACTACCCTCAATAATGTGGACAGGCCTCATCTACTCAGTTAAAAGGCTTAAAAACCAAATTAGGGCTTCCTAAATGAAGAATAAATTCTGCCTCAAGATTCTAACATCAACTTCTACCTTAAAGTCTCCAGTCTATCTGCCTAACCTAGAGATTTTGGATTTGCCAGTCCCCACAACTGTATGTCAAATTCTTCAAATAAATTCCTAATCTCTCATCTGTGTGTGTGTGTGTGTGTGTCTTTCATGCGTATATACAGGTATACTAATATATGCATGTATGTGCAAGCCTAGACTCTACACATAACCAGCTAGTATATGCATATACTTATACATATATGGTGTATATATGTGCATATCCACGCATACACACATGTATATACATTAATGTATGCACATATGTACTTGAACACACACACACACATACACCCCTCCTGGTTTTATTTCTCTGGGGAGCCCTGACATAGAGTAAGAGTGTTCTGGGCAGAAAATATAAAAGCAAAAGCACCATGTGCAAAATACTGTTCTAGACACTGCCAAACAACTGTGACCAAGACAGATGTGGTTCCTACCATCCTAAAGTTTTGAAACCAATGAGAGGCCTGACCCATCTGTCTGCTCCCAGACTCTCTGGCCCTTCCCAGATTCACTTACTTTACTCACAATCCTTACCCCGCAGTTACCATTTCAACTCTTCTTTTTTTTTTATTTTGGTGGTAGGGGTGGGGGTGGTGTATCAGGGATTGAACTCATGGGCACTCAGCCATTAAGCCACATCCCCAGCCCTATTTTGTATTTTATTTAGAGACAGGTCTCACTGAGTTGCTTAGCACCTTCCTTTTGCTCAGTCAACTTTTCTTTTTACTGGCATTTCTAATAACATTGGCCTTCATTACACTTGCCTCATTATTATTACTACCAACTCACTTTTGGTGATTGTGGAGTTGAGGAACTATGCCCACATATCTTTAAATTACCTTCACAAAAACTGTCAAGTGGAAAAGACAGGTAATATTTTTATTTCACAGATGAGGTAAATTAAACTGGATGAGATCACAAAGTTAAAGATCACAATGGCAGAATGGGGTCTCAAGCCCACATTCCACCTTTCCATTCAACAATAATATATTCTTTAGTAATTTGTGGTCTCCTCTAACTGCTCATCTCCCAGCCACCATTCACTCCGTGGCTCATTTCAATCTGATAACCCCCTCATTCCTGAATGCAAACGTTTTGCTTTTGGGGAAGCTAGGTGGGGATTGTGAATTACTTGTGGAATTACATGTGGTTAGTCAAGCAGTATTAAGGAGACTCTTTATTTCTCCTTAAGTATCTCCCCACGGCTCTGTTTTCAGAACACGTTAACAATAATCTTTTTAAAATGTCAGAAAAATAAGGGTTCTGGCCCAATTGTAACAAAATACAAAACTACCTAGGAACAATTTGTTAAAGGAAGTGTGCATAACCCAGCAGGGTGGCGCATGCCTATAATCCCAGAGACTAGGGAGGCTGAAACAAGAGGCTCACAAATTTCAGGACAGCCTCAGTAACTTACCGAGACCCTGTTTAAAAAAAAAAAAAAGAAAAAGAAAAGGAAAAAAAAAGGAAAGAGAGAATAAGAAAAACCACACATTAAAAGAACATTAACAGGGATGTAGCTCAGTGTTACAGTGTCCCTACTTTCAATCCCCAGTACAAACACACACACACACACACACAGTGCACGGGTTTCCAAGGTAAAAAATTTTGGCAGCCTACTCATGTTGTCTTCTAACTTCCCACTAAAATCTCTGTGAGGCTATAAAAATAAAGTGACAACATCAAAAAAAAAAAAAAAAAACAGGATTGTCAGCCTGTTCCACTCTAGGGGAGATCTGACAAACCCCAAGGATGACATTTCCTAATAACAAGTGCAAGCAGCGACCCGGGCTTGCCGGAAAGTGCAATGCAAGGACCTTCTTCCCAGTTCAGAAGAGCAAGGTCTGTGCACACCAGACAACCAGACAGATGTCTCCCTGCTGTAGTATGATGCTTTTTTCCTTTAGAACAATAAAAATTATTCCCAATACCTTCCCAAGTTGCCCTCAAGCTCTTTCCTCCTTAAAGTTTTCCGACTCCCCCAGCCACTAATACTAAGGAAACGCCCCGGCAGGAAGCAGGGAAGCGCGGGCCGCCGCACGATGCTTCCTGGGAATTGTAGTCCACGCGCAGATCGCGCAGGCGCAGGGACGAAGAGGGCAGGTTGGGACCGGAGCAGAGCCCGACGGGATTGTAGTTTTTTATTAGGGGTGTCAGAAAGTCGGAAGGTACTGTTGGAGACCTGTTTTCACACGGCAGGAAAATGATCTGGGTGAATAACAGATTACAGGGAGACTTGGTTTGGGAATGCCGTGCAACGGCCTCCATTTAGTTGTAGATCTGAGATGGATTGAGGTAGCCATTGAGGATTGAGGTGGACAGAACAAGGCGAAGGACAGTCCATGCAATATGCTGACAAATAGACTGTGGAGCAGCGACAAAATACTGGAAGCGACAAAATACAAGGAAGACAAGCCGTCCCAAAAAGAGAAAATGCAGAGCTGAATATGATTCCCCTCATGAATGTAAGCACAGTTTTGAAAATTGCTGGCCTCTTTAAAAAAAAAAAAAAAAAAAAAAAAACCTACATTTATTATGTGTATGATACACAGTCATTGAAAGTATGACACAGCCTGGGAACATATACAGCTAAATGTTAAGATTAATTTTCTTTGGATGAGGGAATTACGATTTTTACACTTTAATGTATTTTCTTGTTCACAAGAACAAAGTACCATTTTGAGGTATAAAACACTTCAAGTATAAAGAAAAGCACATGGAGCAAATTTTAAACACTCTGGTATCAACCATAGCGATTAGCCATATTTCCTTTAGATCCTTCCTGCCTCCCTCCCTTCCTACCTTCTCCCTCCTCCTTTCTTTCCAGAAGGAGGAGAAGAAAGAGGAGGAGAAACAAGAAGATAATTTAAAACTTCAATTGTTTGTTCTTAGTATATACAAATACTACTGGTTTTTAAAATATTAACCTAACCTTGTATCCGTTGACTTTGCTTGACTTATTTATTATTTCTAGTAGAATTTTCACAGATTCTTTAGGATATTTTTGTATAGATAACCATATCATTAGCAAATAGACAGCTTTATTTCTTCTTTTCCAGTATGTGTTTTAATTACCTTGCTGTATTAGCTAGAGCTATGAGTATATTGTTGAGTAGAAATGATGGGAGTGGACTTCCTTGGATTCTTCCTGTAACATTAGGAGAAAGCCGTCCAGTCTTTCATCATTAATTATGACATTAGCGACATGCATGGTGGCGAAAGCATATAATCCCAGCGACTCAGGAGGCTGAGTCAGGAGGATTGAGAGTGAAGTTCAAAGCCAGCCTCTGCAAAAAACAGGGTACTAAACAACTCAGTAAGAACTTGTCCCTAAATTAAAAATACAAAATAGGGCTGGGGATGTGACTCAGTGGTCGAGTGCCCCTGCGTTCTATCCCCTGTTACACCGCCCCTGCCCCCCAAAATGATATTAGCTATAGGTTACTTTTAATAGGTGTCTTTCCTCAGGTTTAGGATTATCTCTCCTATTTTTAGGTATTTGGAAGTTTTCATGATGTTTGAGTGTTGAACTTTATAAATTTCTTCTCTGACATCTATTGAAATGACTGTTTTTTCTTCTTAATTTATTAATAAACTGAATTATATTGCCTTATTTTCAGATGTCAGGCTGGCCTTGCATTCCTAGAATAAACACCATTTGGTCATCATGTATTATTCTTTCCATTCGTTGCAAATTTTCTTTACTAGTACTCTATAGCAAATTATCATGTTTGAGTGCATGAAGAAAATTGGAATATGGTTTTCTTTTTTGAAAGGATTTGTTCAAGTTTTGGTACCAATGTAATATTATTCTCATAAAATGAATTAAGATATATTTCCTCCTCTTCTATTTTCTTGAATAGTTGTATAGAAATGGAATTATTTTCTACCAGTGTTACCATTTGTGATGGTTGATTTCATGTGTAATTTGGCTAGGCCACAATACCTAGATATTTGGTCAAATATTATTATAAAAGTTTCTGTGAAGGTAGTTCTTAGATAAGATCAACATTTAAATCAGTAGAATTTGAGTGAAGCAGATTATCCTCCATAATGTGGATAGGCTTCATCAGATAAGTTGAAGGCATTAATAAAAACAGAAAAGGAAAAAAAGACTGATCTTCCCAGAGAGAGAGAAGAGAATTCTGCCAGCCGGTCAGCCATGGATTTGAACTGGAACTCTTTCCTGAGTCTCTATCCTGCAGAACTACCCTATAGATTTTGAACTTGCCAGCTTCTAAAATCACATGAGCCAAGTCTCTTAAGAATAAAACTCCCCCTGCACACACATACACACCCCATTGGTTATTTTTCTCTGGAGAACCCTAATAGACTATCTGAGCTTGCTAACTATTTTTTTTTAAATATTTTGTAGTTGTAGGTGAACACAATAGTTTTATGTAGTGCTGAGGATTGAACCCAGTGCCTCATGCATGCTAGGCAAACGCTCTATCACTGAGCCACACCCCCAACCCTGCTTGTTAACTATTAAGATGAAAGATTCTCAGCTACAAATCAGTTTTTTTACTATTTATAGGACCTATTAGAAGATCCATTTCTTTTTAAGGGAGTTTTAATAGTTTCGGTCCTTTAAGAAACTTGTCCATTCATCTGTGTTATCAAAGTTATAGATATAAAGGTGTTTGAGGGGCTGGGATTGTGGCTCAGTGGTAGCACACTTGCCTGGCATGTGTGAGGCACTGGGTTCCATTCTCAGCACTACATGTAAATAAATAAAATAAAGATCTATCAACAACTAAAAATATATATTTTTTTAAAAAAAGTTGTTTGAAATGGTCACTATTATCCTGTTAATGTATGTAAGTTCTGTAGTAATGCACCATCTTGCATTTCTGTTATTAGTCATTTGTCTTCTTCAAATGAACATACTTGTCAGTCAGGAGAGAAGCTTATCAGATTTATTTCTTCGAAAAAGCATGTTTTGTTGAATTATTTTCGTATTTTACCAACTTCTCTATTTTTCCCACTTCTATTTGCTTTGGCTTAATTTACTCTACTTTTGTAGTTTTTTTAAGTGGAAACCTGAATCATTGGTTAAAGACATTTCTTCCTTTCTAATATAAACTTAAAAAAATTTTTTTTTCTAAGTTGTAGATAGGCACAATACCTTTATTTATTTTTATGTGGTGCTGAGGATTGAACCCAGTGCCTCACGTATAGCTAGATAGGTAGTCAGTGTATATAGGTATATAGGTAAATCAAGTCAGGTCGGATCTAGGAGGCCAATTTTGAGTGAGTCTGGGAAGTTGGAGACTGTCCCCTGAAGGATCTTATCAAGAACCTGCCCCTGCTCCAACCTGTTGCCAAGGTAACCTGTCCCAGGACAGGTCATTTCCCCTCCCTACAGGGAGCTATAAGGTTGTTAATGTGTCCTTGGCTACTTCATCCTGCCCTTCCCCCTTCAGCCCACCTGTTTCCACCTTTTGGCCATAGTCAAATCCACAGGAAGAAGAAAGATAAGGGGGGAAAGGCAGGAGAACAAAGGAATCCTAGGACATATAAAAAGGACACAACACCTGGCATCCTGGGATACCATGTTACTAGCCCTGGCCCCTTTCTCCCTCGCAGGAGAAGTCTATGTTACCCCTTTTTAAATAAACCCTGCTTCATATGCTTGCCTTGGCGTGCTTCTCTAATATCCAAACTTCAACATGTGGGGAAGCAGGACTCGTCACCAATAACAGTCAGTATCCACTAGGCAAGCGCTCTACCGCTGAGCCACAACCCCAGCTCCTAATATAAACATTTAATAGCATAAATTTCCCTTTAATCATTGCTGTGGAGCACTCTGTTATTTTAATATATAGTATCTTCATGTTCCTTCACTTAAAATTATTTTGCAATATTCATTATAACTTCTTCTTTGACTAATTGCTTACTTAGCATATTTTACTGAATTTATAAATACCTTTCTTTAAGAAATTATACATTTTTATGTTTATTTGCTATAGAAGTTGAGCTTACTCTAACTAATATACTCACTGTCTCTTTTCATCAAGTTATCACCTAGGCTATTAGGTTAAATCCTTAAGCATTTAAAAAGATTATGTATGATATGATCTGAGATTATAAATTTGAGAAAACATAACTTACTCTTCACATACAATATCTGAATACAAAATTTTGAGTTTTGCTTCATTATTTTAGAGCTGTCTCATTTTTATTATTTTGTTGGTAAACCATTCCTCCATCCTTCTAAGTCAGTGCTATCAGGACATTTTTCTTTATCCTTAAAATTCAGACATTTTACAAGCATATGGAAAGATAGAGTTTGTCATTAATTTTTTATGCAAAACTGGCCTTTTGATCAGAAGGAATATGTCTTTTTTTCAGTCTGAGTTCAAAATTTAGTAATGCAGAGAACACTGAGCTTTAAAGGAAAAATATCCCTGTTAAACTATAGAACAGACAACTCGTAAACAATTCATGATCCAGTTAAAGGAACATAAGGCATAGAAAAGGATTTAAATGTGAGGATGCACTAAACAGGCCATAAATTACTTTCTAATGTTCCAGTTCCCTATAAGTTTTCTGGAATGCAGCAAACCAGGAACATGACTTCAATAGAAAGAGACCATTAACTTCAGAAGCTAACATTTGATAGGACAGTATCCTCTGGGCCAGTCACCTTGTAAGGGTAAAAGAAATTGAAGTTAAAGCGTAAAAGTTAAAGGGTAAAAGACCAGGTGTTGTAAAAGTTTCTAAGCTGCAAGGTCTGAGTTAAAATGTAAAGGAGGTATTGTTAGGTTTCTATGCTACCTGCAAAACCCGAAATTTCTGAGGCTGTTAAGACAATGCTTAGAACCGCCCAGTAAATATTTCCCCTGACTATTTGGTTGTTTAGGGTTCTGTGTGGTCACACATAGGCATTGCAGGGCCTGTACCAATCAGTTTAAATGTAACCCCCTCCTTAGGAATGACCTATCCCTCCAGCCTGACCTGTTCCCGCCAATGAATGAACTAATCATGTTTAGGAGTTGTTGTTCAATTTTCCTGCGCCTCATGATGATTTGTTCTGATGTATACAAAGCCCTCCGCCCTCCCCAAAAAGTGTACTTAAGCAGTGCTCAGCCCCTGCTCGGGGCTCTGGGCTGCTTTCCCTTCTTGAGTGGGCACGGAGCCCCAGCATGCTGGTTCAATAAATCCCCCTTCTGCCAATTGCATGAGTGGTCACTTGGTGGTCTCTTTCTCCGACGTTTCGCGGGACCCTTACAACCTGATTGACCCCCAGCTGCCAGAGATGTTTATGTAAGCTGAAACCTATCAGACCAGACCCCCTAATAGGAAAATACAATCTTGCTCAGAATTTCCCAGTCCCAAGGGAAGTCCATCCCTTTGGATCGCATATATACCACCATTTTTGTACCCAAATAAAAAGCCTGTCTTGACAGCATGTTGAGTTTGCCTGCGTTCTGCTCAGAGAGTGCATACCTTTGCCTTTGACTTCCCAGTAAAGATTGTCCTGTCTTTGTTAAGACCTGACTTATCTTTTTCAATGAAGTCAAAAACTTGGAAGTTTGAGTTGAAATGTCTTCTGACTTTAGAGAGACCTTCTTGGAACCTCCATATGGTGACAATCACCTCTCAGATCCTTAATTTTTCCTTTTTTTCCCCACTAATTTGAGAATCTTTTTTTTTAAACTTTGTTTTGTGTATTTACTGAGGATTGAACCCAGTGCCTCACACGTACTAGGCAAGCACTTTACCAATGAGCCAAAACCCCAATCCTAATTTGAGAATCTTTAGGACTGAGTTTTCTTTGTTGTCATAATTCAATCTCTGACACATTCTCCCCCAATATTCTTGGAGAACTTCTCAAGCTTATACTCTACACAACTGTAGTGAATTCTATGCTTAACATAATTTAATTCCTACTCCTTGATTAAATTTTTAATTGAGATTAAAACTTATGCACAGTAAAAAAAAATGCATGCAGATAACTGATGCACATACCAAGATATGAACATTTCTAAGACACAAAAACTGCCCTCAAACTTTCCCAATCAGTATCCCAAAAGGTGACATTCTTTTGACCTCTATCACCTTAGTGTTGCCTGTCCTTCAACCTCATGGAATCAAATAACACATGCTATTTATTTATTTATTTATTTATTTTTGCATTACAATTCTTACTACACCATTATACCATAATTTGTATCTCTGATTATATATAAGGTATGTTGACACCAAATTCACATCTTCATACATAACACATGCTTTTTATGTGTTACTTCTGGACGTGATATTTGAAATTTTTTTTTCAAGTAGTTATTCGTGGCTGTAATACATTGCTATGTAGCATTCTGTTCAATAAACATATCACAATACATTTATCCATTTTGCTCTCAGTGGACTTTTGAGCTCTATATGGTTTTTGTTTACTTTGTGTAAAGCCGCCATTCTTCTATTCCTGATAAATGTAAGTAGCCATCCAATAATGAAATTGCTGGATTATGGTGTATAACAAATCCAACTTTAAATTCAATTGTTGCTGGGCTAGGGATGTGGCTCAAGCGGTAGCACACTCGCCTGGCAGTGTGCGGCGCTGGGTTCGATCCTCAGCACCACATACAAAGATGTTGTGTCCACCAAAAACTAAAAAAATAAATATTAAAAAATTCTCTCTCTCTTAAAAAAAAAATTCAATTGTTGCTGCTGTTGTTGTTCTCTGCTTTACTTACATTCTTGTTGAATTTAAACCAGTTCTAATCTAGTCCTACAGTTTTGTTTTGGAGATTAAAAAAATACATATGTAAATGACTGAATTTCATGCAAATTATTTCCAACTGCTCTGTATTCAGTGGAAAATTCCTCACAGATTCAAACATTTTTTTTTAATGTATTGTCTCTAAAGTTACCGTGAGGGGCTGGGGTTGTAGCATGTATGAGACACTGAGTACAGATCCTTAGCACCACATAAAAATAATAAACAAAATAAAGGTATTGAGCCCATGGGCAACTAAAAAAAATTTTAAAAAATAAAGTTATAGTGAGGTCTCATCTTGTGAATTTTCATTAATATTTTAATAGAACCGTGGGATTTGGCTAACTGAACTGTCTTCAGTCAGGACCCAATATTGTCTTCCTTTGTGTGTCCTATAAATGCTGATGCTTTCTAGTATTTCTTCTGTGGCTTTCTTCTCTGGCTACTCTTAATTCTTCAGACACTCTCAACAACTCCCTTGGATTTTGCTAAATGCTGAGAAACATTTACTCAAAAGCACCAACACTGATTTTCTTTCATGCATATCTTCCTGGCTTCAGAAGGGAACACCTGTCTTCATATTTCTACAGATATGCCAACTTTCTGACTTACCAGACTAATGTTACTATCTTGTCTGTTACTGACCTTGTCTTTAAAAAACAGTTATCCAGCCCAGCACGATGGTTCACACCTGTAATCCCAGCAGTTTGGGAGGCTGAGGCAGGAGAATCGCAAGTTCAAAGCCAGCTTCAGCAATTTAGTGAGACCCTAAGCAACTTAGTGAGATCCTGTCTTTAAATAAGATACAATAAGGGTCTGGGTGATATGCTAGAGTTCAGGAACCCCAAAAGACCACCAGAGACCAAGGTCGATTTAAGCAGCAAAGAGGTGTTTATTGCGAGCTAGTTCGGTCCTCCACGCACACACACAACAACTGGTAATGTTGAGAGGCTCCGAGCCCAGGGTTTGCAGCAGTTTTATACACTCTTTGGGGAAGGCAGGGACTTCACATACATCATAGCATCTCTTAGCAATTATCAGACAACGCTGGAAAATCATGAAACAACTCTAAAATGTGATTAGCACATTCACTGGAGGGAACAAGTTGGGTAAGAATGATTAGTTAGTACAAGAGGGAGATTCCTTTGAATTGATTGGTTTAGGCACGAGGGGTGTACATACTAAACTACCTGGTTTCCCAACATGTTAACACTACCATAAACTACGGGGGTGGGGGTGGTCATCTGGCATCCCAAGATTTTCCCTGTCTCATGCTGATTGGAGGTTGCTAGGGGGTTGCTATGGGTCCTCACCTAGCCTGAGTCAGGGACACCTGGCGCCACAGGTGTTATTTACAGACAAACAACTCAGCAGGGTGGGTATGTGCCTAGGAGTGCTCTGTGGGTTTTTCCAAGGACAAGGGCCACGCCTCCTTCCTTGGACAGGCTTTGCTCTGAGGTAGAGGCTGGTTTCTCAAAAATGGAGTCACATCAATTTCTCATGGGGACATGGTTCAGTGGTTAAGTGCCCTTGGGTTCAATTCCTGGCACAAAACCAAAAAACAAACAAACAAAAAACAGTTCTCCAAGCCATCATTCCCAGAAATGTTCCAAGTTTCTCTCTTTCACAATTCTCATGCACTATGTTTGTTGGGAAAAAGTATAACGGCAGCCACACCCCAGGAAAAAACCCAACATGGCGCCTAAGGAGCTTCCCTTCCTACTTTCCCCTTTTTTTCACTGGCGCGAAAAGTTCCTGCGGGTGTGAACTCTCCCACCGGCGCCAATATTTCAAATCTCACAGGCAGGGAACCTTAGCCCCAATAAGAACTAATTCCATGGGCTCCAGAACTGATATCTGGAAGAACTTGCCAATAAACGGGTGGCCCACCATTTATCTAAGCCCTGCCATCTCTCCTTAGATCTATATAAGCACACAGCCTTTTGCAATAAAGTGGAACTCCCCTGTGAATTGTCTTGCGTGGAGGCTTCTTTCAATGTTCGATAAATTCCAACGCTTAAATGGCTCTGGATACTTTCCTTCCCTTTCCATTTTTCTAAGATCATCAGTTTAGCTCAGAACCTTGCCTATTCTACTGTACTAGCCCATTTACTGACCTCTCTGTTTCACACTACTTCAAATTTTCAACCACAGCTCTGCCCAGGTGTGTCTTTAACCTGGCTACCTCTCCAGCAACCTCTTCTATTTTTCCCTACCTCATCTCCTAGGCTCCAGATTCACTAGACTGCTAGACTAATTATGACTAGACTCTGGACTAATTATGTTGCTCAATAATTTCATGACATTCTATTCTGCACGTTGCTTACCCTGCCCTGAATATCCTGCTCCTACTCCTTTCCCCAGATAACTTTATATTACTCATGGCTTCCCAGGGACTTGAATTACCTTACTCTATGCTCACACCAACTTAAATTTGAATTCAATGTTTTTGTGTGTTTTATCTTTGATAGTCTGCAGGAACCTATTGTTTCAATCAGTTCCTGAATTTAACGCCTAGAATTTTAGTTATAAACAATGCTTCACATTAGGTGTAGGTTCATAAAACTACTAAATATACATTAATTACTGTACAAATTGCTTCATTAATTCATTAATATGATAACCAATCAGAGTATCCACCTCAAAAAACAAAAGCTATTCTTAGCTTTATCACTTTTTAGAAAACAAAAAGAGGAGAAAAAAGAAAATATATTTGGCATCATCATTTATACCTCAATATAACAATTTTAGTTTTATATTTTATAACCTTATACAATTCTGCATAAAAAAACATGTATCTTGATTCCAAATATGTCTTAAATGGAGGAAATTCAAACCGAGTCTACTCTGTTATAAATAAAATAAAGCTCTTAGTTTGAAAGTTGATGATTAAATTCCATATATAAAGTTAGGAGGTTGAAGGATATATCCTTAAATTTAGAAGCTGGAGTTTAGAAGTTGCAGGTTATATTGCATATATAAATGTCTTAATAATTTTTGACAAGAGAAACTTTATTTTACATTGAAATAGAAGGATTCACGAGAGAGAAAACCTTCTACTTAAATAGAACATGGTTATATTGGTTTTGTTGGAACTGTGCTTTAACCTAATTAATGAGTCCCTTCCAGGGAGGAGGAACAGATTCTGGTGGAGCAACCACTTGGGAATTTGAATCTACAATCAGGGGTTATATAGTTGGAGCTAAGGATAAGGCTAGAACTCAGATTTATATTAAAAACCTAGAAAATTCAGAGAAGAAAAAAACAGAAATTTTCTAAAACTTAGATACAAACAAGGAAATATGCTCTTCAGGATAGAGCATCTGGCTTGTGATTTTTATTTCTTCATTTATTTGAAATTTCACTATTTGGGGATGAGGATGTAGTTTAGTGGTAGAGCACTTGCCTAGTATTTGTAAAGCTCTGGGTTCAATCCCCAATATAGAATTTAAAAAAATCGGGCTGGGGTTGTGGCTCAGCGGTAGAGCGATCACCTAGCACGGGTGAGGTCCTGGGTTCGATCCTCAGTACCACATAATTAAAGATACTGTATCCAGCTACAACTAAAAAAAAAATAAATATTAAAAAAAAAAGAATTTAAAAAAATCCATATACTTAAAATTTGACCGTTAGCAGTATTTATATCATTGATATTATCTTTTTACTATTGGTTTATTTGAATTTATTAAGTTATTACATTGATTAAGAAAAATACTGCATAATAAATAACTAATAAGTATATAAAATAGTAATGGTCAACTCTCAACTATTCATACCAAAGGAAGGATACACTGGGTTCAAGTCATTAAGAACTATTAATCCCTCTGGCTAGGCAGAAACTTGGTCATGCTTCTAGTGGCAATAGCATTGTGGTCCTGATTCAGGTGTGAACAGGTTTTTTGGAGTCTGACGCGCTACCTTTGCGCCATGAGGTCCTTCAACAGGCTTTTTTGAATGACAGAGAATAGTTGCTGCTACATTCAACTTATCTAGTGAAAAAGAAATTTTGCATAAAATAATCACATTTTGACTAAACAATAGCAAAATTTTGGTTTATAAATACTATTTATAAGGTGACTTTTGCTTTTGAAAGTTCAACAAACACAGAGCACAAACCATGGGCTGGAGTTATATGGTGAATGCTGTGGAAATGTGACTCCCAACCCCATGCATCTCAGACCCACTGGTTGAAGTAGTAAGGCAAGAGACCCAAGAACTCTTCTTGTGCATGCATTGATTTTCTCAGCCAGTGCATACTCAGAAGATAAGTGTTATCCTGTTCACATGACTTTGGCTTTGTTTTGTTTTGGTACCAGAGATTGAAGCCAGGGGCGCTTTACCACTGAGCTCCCTTCTTTATTTCGAGACAGGGTCTGGCTGAGTTTCTTAGGGCCTCACTAAATTGCTGAAGCTGACTTTGAATTTCTGATCCTCCTGCCTCAGACTCGCAAACTACTGGGATTACAGGCATGCACCAGTGCACCAGGCTTTTTTTCTGTTTTTTAAAGGGCCTAAAGGGCCATTTCCTCAAAAATGCTATAGCTCACAAAAATGGATAGGGTATGCTCTCTGCTCTTGGGACACATCTATTGACATATATATTCTGAATATCATTATGATGCTATTTAGTAAATAAATCAGGAATGACTGTTCCAGTTTGACAGAAGAAGAAACCAACCAGGGGAATTAAATAACTTTATTATTGCCTCTGTACCATAACAAATTATCTTTGAATAAAAGGTTAAGACTCATCTCTTTTAATTTGAAGTCTAGTTTTTCCTTTTCTTCTCCTAAGCTATTCAGTGTCTTAAGTTCATAGCATTTTTTCCCCCAAGATACCAAAGCACTTTGACTATAACTACTGAAACCTTTTAATCTGTGGCTAGATGTATTTTAGTTTTTTCTTGTTTACTTGTTACAAAACTAATCTTGCACTGTTTTTATTTTCATATATTTCATAACTTGAGTAGACTCCAAGTAACTAACTCTCGAAGTAGACCTACATCACCTGTGACCTCAACAAATACCTGACCAGTGTCGTTGGCATTTGCAAGAAAGTAACATGGCTACAACATGGTTTTGAACTAGACTGTGCTGAGAATACTTTTAAAAAATATTAGGGGGCTAGAGATATAGCTCAGTTGGTAGAGTGCTTACCTCACATGCACAAGGCCCTGAGTTCAATCCCCAACATCACAAAAATAAATAAATAAATAAATAAATAAATAAATAAATAAATTGTTTTCAACAAAATTTTAAAGAAACAGATGATGAAATTGAAAACTATATATATGGTGGTGATTTATGCATGAAAGGGTTCATGGAAATTCAACTAGCAGATCCAAACAGAGAGAAAAGACCAAGACCATGGCCTTACTTTTAAAAGATTGGTAAATGAATATTCATTTAAATGTTTCCAGTTAAGATGTTGAATATATGTTTTAATTTTTTCAACTCTCAATCTTAGTAACTTTTATGATTAGACAACTAACTACCCATGTTGATCCTACTGGCTCAGTGAGTTTTTACTATATCCTTGGGCATACTTGAAAACAATCTTTAGGAATTCAGTAATTAGGATTGACAATTTCCCTGGATTAATGAAGTTGATCACTATATGGATGGTTCGTCCGATTTTTGTTTCCATGCTTGACTTTGCTTTTCTATGTAAATTCTAAAACAAAGTTTTTAAAAATTAATCTTACTTTTTCAAAACTTGAGATACTCTAAGGCATCCCTGGAAGATCATCAGGGATAGAAAGGCTACATTTATAAACTGAGAGTCAATCTGAATTCAAATGAAGCAATAGCTTCATTTCCATAATGTACCAGTTATTGAATCTACAGACTCTTATGTCAATAGCCTTTAAATATATGACAGATTAAGTCATCCAGAGGGGCTGATGGGTTCAGTATGTATGAAGACCAGATGAAATTTCCAAATAGAGGCAAAGGTATCCGGTGTGCTCAACTTCACTAGCAATCTTAAAAATACAAACCAAAACAATGAAGTGCCAATGATATGCAATGAAGTTACATTTATTAGATGATAAATTCCCTCCACCCAGCCAGTTCTGGGGAAGAATTTTTATCCCAAGTTGCCGCAGTCTGGCTGGGCACAAATAACCGGGAGGTCGAGCCACTTGTAGATTCAGGCAGGAACAACTTTATTTCCGAAAACACGCGAACGCCACCCACATGAACTCAACCATCACCATCCTAATGGCTCGCTGGCGCCACCTCTCAACCACTTCCCCTGGCAAAACACCAGGCGCCATCCCGACTCAGCTGGGGCTCTCAACACACCCCCCCCCCCGCCGCCTTCTGTTTAATTAAACAACAAGTATGTGGCTTAGGGACCGTGCCTGTCTTAGGTTGTCCAATACTACATATGGTCCTTACCTGTCATCAGATGAGCTGACCTGAAGGCGTCTTAGGTTGGTACCATTGCAATTGGATCTTACCCGTTATTGACTACCGGCCCAGCATTTAGCCATACTTGTGGATAGTGGTTTTCACCCAAACACCATAAACAACCTGCTATAAGCAGAAAGGGGAGGATACAAAATGCCAGGATATCAAGCCATTGACGGCTCCTTTTGGAAAAATTGTACCATCAATGACACCATCAGCAAAGATACTCCAGCACTACCACAATTCACTGCACCAACAGATAGTTCACAATGCGTACAAGTGATATAGACCAGGCAATTCTGCAAGCAGTTCAAAGCAGAGAAATCCATTAATATATCCATTTCCTCCCAAAGTAAATCGACTCCTTGATTGAGTATCACTTGTTGAGTTACATTATTCATTGATGCATCAGTTTATACAGTTTGTTGTGATAGCTATCGCAAAAGCTGTAGTTTGATTTTATCTTTGTCTTCACCGGCACTGGGATGAAGATAGGAATTCTGGCAATGATGGCTAAGAAAAGATTATGTAACATTCCAGCAGGCACTAAAAAAAGCAATTTTCTAAACAATTTAGTATCCTGAATAGAATTAGATATAATGAAAAGGAAAGGTGAAAGAAAACAAACAGATCTGTTAACCTCCTTTTTTGTTCACATTTTAAAAAAATCCTCAACAGTTGTTTACCCAATTTAAATTAAACCATTTAAATCACATGAATAAAAAAAATATTTGGATCCATTTTTTAATGAGCGCTCCTCATATATGATATATGGACATATGCACATACAGACATACAACACAAAACAAGTGTGCACACATAACACAATACATACAACACATAACATAATAGTAAAGGCCTTGTAGCTTTTCACAGGTGAAATCCCCATTGCAATGGTCAAAAACACCACAGACAAAAAATAGAAATGATCAGAAAAACATTAACCTAGGTCTGAATGAGCTCAAAAAATAAAATAGAACTTCATGGAGAGGGCAATAATAAAATAGATATTGAAAAAAGCATCCTAGTTACCACCTGGGTTTGACTCTTCTTTTGATATCCCATCCTTCTTCCTGTAACTTGCATATGGGTCTGAAGGTATTCCCACAAGCAAGCCCCAAGGTTTCTTACATTTGAAATAGGCCTTAATGGTGTTCATTATTCATTAGCCTCCAGGTGTAGGAGAACCACTGTTGCAGATGTAAGGATAGCCAAACTGGAGTTCTGGATATCAGCTGTTATGGATTTGAGTCAAATCATCTTCTTTTTGGTCTGTAGAAATTGCTTTAGTTAGTCTCTCTGGAATCCAAATCGGCTGCTATTCTCCCTGTGGAAACACACAAACAGACCCCCGACTCCAGACAATCACAGGGTCAGGACCTTTCCATAGTCCTGTTAGAATATCCTTCCAAAGTACCTTGGGCTTATGTACAATTTTTGGACACATGTGCCTTTCCACAGCACTAAGCTCTGATGAATCCAAATTTAAAAAGTTTAGAGTAAAAAGGGTTATTTTAAGTTTATCTTTGGGGGATATATACCCCTTCCCAATTCACTCTTTTTGCTTTAATAAGTACATTTTAATATTTTGATGAGCTCTTTCAACTATGCCTTGTCACTGTGGATTTTATGAGATTCCTGTTAAATGAGTAATGCCAAATGATGAGAAAAATTGTTTAAAAGAGGTAGAAGTATAGCCAGGGCCATTATCTGTTTTTAACTGTTTTGGAACACCCACAGTGGCAAAATTTTGTAAGCAATGAGCTATAATATCTTTAGTTTTTTTCTCCAGCATGAAGGGAGCCCATCAAAAATCGGGAAGAAGTATCAACTGTAACATGCAAATATTTTAATTTTCCAAATTCTGGCAAGTGTTTGACGTCCATCTGTCAAATATGGTTAGGTATCAGTCCTCTAGGATTGACTCCAAGATTAACTTGTGGTAAAAATGTCACATAATTTTGACATTGTTTTATTATTTGTCTAGCTTGTTCCTTAGTTATTTTAAAATGCTTTTTTAAAGTATTTGCATCGACATGGAAGGATTTATGAAAATTTGTAACTTCTTCTTGCATAGAAAAAATATGTATGTCATGTGTAGTTTTATCTGCTAAATCATTGCCAAAACTAAGGGCTCCAGGCAATCCTGTATGTGCCCTGATATGTCCTATAAAGAATGGATCTATTCTGTCCCAGATTAGACTTTGTATAGTGGAAAACAAAGAGAAAACAGTAGAAGAAGGGGAAATCCTACCAGCATCTTCAAGGGATACTATAGCATTAACTATATACTGGCTATCGGAAAATAAATTAAATACAGAATCTTTAAACATCACAAAAGCTTGTGATACTGCATTAAGCTCTACCTTTTGAGCTGATTGTTTGGGTACTAAAAATGTAAAAGTTTGATCAGGGGTAACTACTGCTGCTGTACCATTATTTGACCCATCAGTGAATATATTTGGAGCATTCATGAAAGGGGTTTTTCTTGTCATTTTTGGAAAAACTACAGGATGTGAAGACCAAAAAGACAACAAAGGATTAGATGGTAAGTGGTTATCAAATGAAACATTAGATTTACACATGATTATTGCCCAAGTATTTAACTCATTAGCTAACTCATCAATTTGATCCATTGTATATGGAGTAATAATTTTATTGGGAGAAATTCCAAACACTCCCTTTGCTGCTTTTATTCCTTTGAGTATTAATTGTCCTACAGCCTCAGGATACCTAGTAAGAATAGTGTTAGGAGAATAAGATAATTGTATCTATAATGATGGACCTTCTTGCCAAAATACTCCTGTAGGAATATTTTTTGTTGGTAGTACAATAAATAATAAAGGCAAACTTATATCAATTCTATCCAAATGCATATTTTCCATATATGTTTCAATGAATCTTAATGTCTTTCTTGCTTCAGCGTTAACGTGCAGGGTGAATTTGGATCTGATGGACCTTTTAGGATATCAAATAAAGGTCCCAACTCTCCTGTTGGTATGCCTAGATAAGGCCTTATCCAATTTATGTCTCCTAATAACTTTCGAAAGTCATTAAGTGATTTGAGTTGATTTACTTGTATTTGAATTTTTGGTGGACGGACCATGGTTGAGGATAATAGAACTCCTAAATAATTAATTGGAAAATTTAATTGTACTTTATCTATTGCTATCTCTAGATTATAATTTTTTAATAAGTTTGTAAGTGTGGCATAACATTCTAGCAATGTGTTTTTATCTTTGTGTGCTAATAATACATCATCCATATAGTGAAATATTTATAGTTCAGGATTTTGATTTCTAAGTGGCTGGATTGCTTTGTTAACATAAATTTGACACATAGTTGGGCTGTTAGCCATCCCTTGAGGGAGTACTTTCCATTCATATCTCTGATCAGGACCTTCATGATTCAGTGCAGGGATAGTAAATGCAAAACGTGGACTATCCTCAGGATGAATTGGAATTGAAAAAAAATAATCTTTAATATCTATAACTAAAACATACCAGGTTTTTGGGAAAGCAGACAATTGGGGAATCCCCGATTGAGCAGGTCCCATAATAACCATCTCATTATTAATGGCTCTTAAATCTTGCAATAATCTCCACTTACCAGATTTCTTTTTGATGTCAAAAATGGGAGTATTATAGGGAGATACAGAAGGTTGTATATGTCCCTCCGCTAATTGTTGTTTGACCAGGTCATGGGCTGCTTGTATCTTTTCTTTAGTCAGGGGCCACTGAGGAACCCATACTGGTCTTTCTGATTTCCAAGTAATTTTTATTGTCTCAGTGACCCCTCCTGAAAACCCAATCCATGTCTATCTATTTCTTGATCTATTTGTATTGGTGCCACTATACTTTGTACTTTTTCTCCTAATCCTTTTCCTTTCCTAAAACCTTGTCTAGCCATAATAGTGGGTGCATTTGAATTGATGTTATTTGTTAATGTTAGTCCTAATTGATCTAGGACACCTCGTCCCCATAAATTTATAGGAAGATGATCCAATACATATGGCTGTATAGTTCCTTCACATCCTTCAGGATCCTTCCAACCTAATACCATTGCACTTCTATGGGGATTAGTTGCCACTCCTAGGCCTCAAAGCTTTTGAGTGGCTTGTTGTAATGGCCAATGTTTTGGCCATTCTTGACGAGAGATAATACTAAGGTCTGCACCTGTATCCAGTAGCCCATTAAATTCATGTCCTTGAATATTTAGTTTTAGCATGTGGCAAGAATCTAAATTTAAAGAAAGCATGGCCCAATCTACACCTGTGGAGCCTAACCCCCTGTAACCTCTTTCTACAATACGACTGGAAAATTTATCATGTAGGCTGGGTATTATTAATAACTGTGCTATTCTATCTCCTGGTGAAATTACTGATATACCCCTTGGAGAACTGGCTATAATTTTTATTTCACCTTCATAATTGGGATCAATTACCCCAGGACTTATCATAAGTCTTTTTAGAGTAGAAGAACTGCATCCTAATAATAAGCCTACTGTTCCTTGGGGAAATGGCCCTTTTACCCCTGTGGGAATGATTTGAACTTCCATCTCTGGAGTTAGTACTGCTCTGGTGGAGGCGCAGATGTCCAATCCTGCACTCCCTCTGGTTTGCCTAATGAGGGATCTAATGGATAATGTGTCCTGGGCACTACCCTGATGGTGTTTCTGGGTTCCTCCAGTGCCCCGTATATTTGTGGTTGTGGGCCCTGAAGCATGGGGCCACCCTGTCCGTTTTTTGGCAATGGAGCCCGATGCCTTTCTCCATGATATCGTGGGTAAACACCTGGTCTTTGTCCATTTTTCGATAACGGAGTACCCTCTATAGTGGTTTGAGAATGGCATTTCATTAGCCCAATGTCTCCCTCTATGGCATCGTGGGCAAATACCTGGTATTCTACCTCTTTGATACCTAGTTTTGTTAAACCCTCCTCCTATGGGGCAACTCCTTTTAAAATGTCCTGTTTGTTCACAATTGTAGCATGTTTTTGGCCTGGCACCTAAAGCCTATTGTACTGGAGCTGCCAAGACTTGCCCTTGTTCATTAATGTCTCTGCATAATTTAATATATGTGTTTAAATCTCCATGTTTCCATGGTCTAATGGCCTCCCTGCACCATCTGTTTGCTTGTTCGTAGGCTAGTTGTTTTATTAATGGCATCGCTTGTTCTACATCCCCAAAGATTCTGGTAGCTGTTTGTATAAGCCTATCTACAAATTCAGCGTAAGGTTCATTAGCTCCTGTATTACCTTAGATAATTGACCTTGTAAATCTCCATGCCCCTGTAAAGTTTTCCATGCCCTAACCGCAACTGAAGCAATTTGTGAGTATATGGCAGGAACATATCTAAATTGTTGCAGCTGACCCTCATAAGGTCCCTCTCCTAACAACATATCTAGATTTCTCTGAGGATAACCGGCTGCTGCATTTCGCCTAGCCGTCTCCGTGCAAAATTCCTGATTGGCAACCTTCCATAACAGATATTGTCCTCCATTTAGCACAGCTTTGCACATACTAGCCCAATCTGCTGGCATCATGTTCAAGTTGGTAATGGATTCGACCATACTTACAGTGAAGGGCGCTTGAGGACCATAGGTTGTTACAGCCTCTTTCAGCTGCTTCACTGTTTTGAAATCTAAAGCATGGTGAACTCGCTGCCCTCCTGCCTCCTCTAATAAGGGCATGCTAATCTTTGAGATCCTGTCTCAGGATCCCATCTATCAACTACGGGGGTTTAGGGCCACTCAGCATATGTTGTCTCCATAGGTGGAGCTGTTGGTTGGATACCCATGCCCTCTGGTGATAGAAAAGTGTTAGTAGCAACTTCCCATTGTAACTTGTCCCCTGATAGCCTTTTCTTCTCTAAACTTTCTTCCCCTGTCTGACTAACTCGAGAGACTTCCTCTTTTACTTGATCTAAAATGTCTTTTCCTTGACTAAGCAAACAAGATTATACCAATGTCCATAACTGTAATGTGCCAACTGGCAGAGTTCCTGGGATTTTCTTTTCTATCTTTTTAAAATCTTCACCATGATGGTTCCATTGTGATATATTTAACAACCCCTCCTTAAGAAACTATGGGCTACACTTTTGTATCGTATCAACATATGCCCTAACTGTTCTTGGTTTTACTGGGGTGCCTCCTTCCTCTAGCAATTTACTTAACACCCTTTCTGTTTGTTTTTTTACTAATTTCTGATCCCATATTTCTGCTACAAATATAATGCAACCCATCAAGATAACACAAAACAAAACAAAAATTCGTTGTATCAGTTTTTCTATTTTCTTGACATGTGCATCCGTGGTCTATCTCTATCTCTTCCTCAGGGCCGAACAACTTTTCTAGCATCCTATTTATTTCTAGGGGCAGGCAGCTTGAAACAGAAACAAACAAATCAAAAGATGAATACACTGACTCTTAAAATGGTCGCCCATCCTCTCGCCCTGCCCTCAGGGGCGAGCAGTTTACCTTATCACTTACCCTCAGGTGTTCCCTGCAGGGGCCACCAAATGCCACAGTCTGGCTGGGCACAAATAACCGGGAGGTTGAGCCACTTGAAGATTCAAGCAGGAACGAACTTTATTTCAGAAAACCCGCAAACGCCACCCACGCAAACTCTCCAGGAACTCCGCGAGAGCTCAACCAGAACTCAACGGGAACTCCGCGAGAACTCAACCATCACCATCCTAATTGCTCGCTGGCGCCACCTCTCAACCACTCACTCCCCCTGGCAAAACGCCAGGCGCCATCCCAACTCTGCTGCGGCTCTCAACACCAAGTTCCCAACTGTAAACTTTCAAAAGAATATGTTAGTTAGAATGTGGAAAAAATGACTACTCTTCTACACTGGTTGTGGGAGAGTTTACTGAGAGTTTACAAGGAGATCTGGCATGATGCTAAGTCTATAATTAATCTTTAACTCCAAAATTCTGCTTCTGGTTATTTATCTTGAAGAAATACTATCACATGTGCATAAAGAAACATGTATAAGGAATTTCATTATTTCATGGCTATAATTATGAAAGGTGGAAAATAATCTAAAAATTAGCAAAAACGTAAGTTGTGACACATCAGTAGAATGAAATATGCTTCAGTAAGTAAAGAGGACAAGTTAAATCTAATGTCAAAAAGTCCTCTAGGACATGTGATTTGATAGGCGGGGGAGAAGAGTAAACTGTGGGATAAAATTTATAGACTGATGCTAGAGCTTGGATCTTAAATATCCCCCAAATGTCCATGTGATGAAGGGCTGGTCCCCGAGAGGTGCTATTGGTAGATGGAGGAACCTTTAAGAGATGGGGCCAAGTGGAAGATCTTTGGTCACTGGCTGCATGTCCTTGAAGGGAATTGGGGATTGTGTGATCTCAGTCTCTCTCTCTCTCTCTCTCTCTCTCTCCCCCCCCCCCTCCCAGCAATTAGGTGAGCAGTTTTGCTACACCACACTCTTCCTCCATGATGTGCTGCCTCATGTCAGGACCAAAAGCAAATAGGGCCAACTGCTCAGAGACTGGAACCTCCAAAACTGTGAGCAGAAATAATCTTTTATCTTTGTATTGTATCTCAGGTATTCATTTTAATAACAGAAAGCTAACTGATGCATCATAATATGGATTATATTTCTAAAAAAACTGTATCATTTGTATGAATATTAACGCATAAATGTGCATTGAAAAAGTTCTAGAAAGATCCACCTGAAATCAATCATAAGCTTCTATCCCAAAGAGAGGATTGGGATTGAGGTGGTGGTCAAGATGGATTTTGCTTATCTTTTTTTTTTTTTTTAGAATTTTTTTTATTTTTTTAGTTTTCGGTGGACACAACATCTTTGTATGTGGTGCTGAGGATCGAACCCTGGCCGCACGCATGCCAGGTGAGCACACTACCACTTGAGCCACATCCCCAGCCCCGATTTTGCTTATCTTATTGTTTCATTTTTATAAAGGAAATTTAATTTCTCATTTTCATGTATTACTCAGATATTTTGAAAATCATAAATTTTAAAAATGGGGAAAAAAAGAAAAGTCCTCAAACACAAAACACAAATGCAAAACACCAAGTAAATAAATAAATAAATATAAATGGGTAATAATTGGAGGAAAAATTCTAAAAATATTTTTAGAAAAAAATGATAGTTCTCTTTAAGGATGAATGATGAAACTATCGATGATTTATTTTTAGCTATTCTTTCTATCGTTTTATTTTGTTGTTGTTTTTCAAGTTTTCTATACTGAATATACATGAAAAAATTTTTAAATGGCAAAGAAATAGCTGGAAAATTCCAGCATGCTGCCATCTTTAATTCTTACCCTGTTAGAGAAGGTATAGTTGATTTGGAGTACAGTCACCTCTCCATACCTGCAGATGCCACATCTGCAGACTCAACCAAGTGCAGATAAAAGTATTTGGAAAACACAACTGTACCAAAAATGTGGACTTTTTTTCTTTTCATTATTTCCTTAAAAATATAGTAGAATGGGGCTGGGGATGTGGCTCAAGTGGTAGCGCGCTCGCCTGTCATGCGTGTGGCCCAGGTTCGATCCTCAAACAAAGATGTTGTGTCCACCAAAAAAAAAAAAAAAAAAAACTAAAAAAAAACAAATAAATATTAAAATTCTCTCTCTTCTCTCTCTCTCTTTCTTTAAAAAAATAGTAGAATAACTGTTTACATAGAATTTAGGTTGTATTTGATATAAATCATCTAGATTATTTAAAGTGTATGAGAGAATGGGCAGAGATTATATGAAAAAACTATGCCATTTTATATAATAGGCTTGAGCTTTTGAAGACTTTGGTGTCTGTAGAATTCCTGGAACTATTCTCCCAGGAATACTAAGGAATGACTATGGAAATTTCTAATGAAAAACTATCATGAAAAGTGATATTTGATGTCTCCTGATGTCATGTAAAGGATCAACACACTGATGTGCTGAAAACCAAATATAAAACAATAACATTTTGGGGGCTGGAGTTGTAGCTCAGTGGTCGAGCGTTTGCTTTGCATTTGTGAGGCACTAGGTTCGATCTTTAGCACCACATAAATAAATAAAGATATTGTGTCCATCTCCAACTAAATATATATATATATATATATATATATATATATATATATATCTTTAAAAAAACATGAAAATTTTCTAAAAACCCTTTATCTGGGAGCAGGGGTTTTAGCTCAGTCAGTAGAGTGTTTGCCTTGCACATGTGAGGCGCTGGGTTCAATCATCAGCATCACATAAAAACAAATAAATAAAATAAAGATATTGTGTCTGTCTACCACTAAAAAAAAAAAAGTATAAAAAAACCTCTATCAGTAGTGTTTGCTGATTTTCATAGTATTTTAAGGTGAATTGTATCCCCCCAAATGTTATGAAGTCCTAAAGCCCAGGGCCTCAGAAATAACTTTAAAAAAAAATGGGGTCACTGAAGATACAACTAGTTAAAATGAGGTCATCCAGGAGTAGGGGTAGTCTAATATGACTAATGTCCTTATAAGAAGGGAAGAGACACAGAGAGATAAAGAGAAAATGCCATGTGACCATGAAGGCAGAGATCCGAGTGATGGGTTTACAAGTCAAAGAATGCCAGAGATTGATAGCTGCCACTGGAAGCTTTTTAGACAAAGAATTCCATCCAGAGTCTCAGAGAAAACAAAGCTCTGCCAACACCTTCAGACTTCTAGCCTGCAGAAGTCAAAAATAATAAATTTCTGTTACATAAAGACACGTACTTTGTGGTACTTTGTTATGGCAGTCCTAGGGAATGAATACATGGGGTATAAATACTTCTATCATGGCCATTAGACATGACTTCACTGAATGCAGAATTGGGAAGAGATGGGCACAGCCTGTTAGGAGCCGGCATAAGCCCGCTCCAGCATACTCCCAAACAAAAGAATTTGAGCTCATCTAAGACACAGGGAGTTCCAAGATTGTTCAGAGAAGAATCTGACATAGTGAAGCCAGATTTACAGATAGGTAGTTAGTGTAGTTAGGTAAATCAGGTCTAATATCAAGTAAGATAAATAAAATGGAGGCCATTATAGAGAATGGAGTCCAGGAAACCAGAGCAGCACTTGGGGAGATTGAAATGTTGATGTCCCCAAGGCCCTGAACCCATCCTAAGAACTGTTAATGAAACAGCTCCCAGCAAACAGGGAAATGTTGATCAAAAGCTGCCCCAGGCCCTTTCTGCCCAGATTACTCTTCAGCGCATCTATCTCCCACCTTTTGGGCCTTCCCACCTGCATTCTATCACTGAAAGATAAAGGGAAACAAAAGACACGAGTGTGGGAAAACTGAAAGAAGACCTTAGTTACAAAAAAGGGAAGACCTCCCCCTTCCACGGATTCCGCCTTTTGGGTCCCCTTCTTCCTCTGGGAAGAAGTCTTTTCTTCTGTCCTTTAATAAAGCTTCCACTTTCCACTCTACACTTGCCTCGGCTGCTTCTCTGGTGTTGTACTTCAGCATTCGGGGAAGCAAGGACTCGTCACCAGTAAACAGCGGTAACAATAGGATTGACTGAAAACCTTCACTGTAGAGTTATCATCCATGAACACTGTCTTGCATTGTATGCACTTTATCTTCTTAAATCTCCATCTTGGATTCATGGAATATATTAATCTATTTCAGTTTCTAGAAAAAGAAATCAGATGATGAATGAAGTACCTGATACCTATGCGAATTTCAATGACAACATGAGAAAATATAGTTCAAGTTACTCTGTTGAATTCCTAGTTATATTTGAACTGTTTCAGTTAGGAATTTTAAGACCACTCTGCATTGATATATCTAGGATCAAGAAAAAAACAGATAATGACATAAGATACAAATAGTGTCAGGACACTGGGATCTTTCTACGGATCCTCTCTATTGTCTCCAAGTGACCAGTAAGGAATTGGGTTTTACAGTCAGTCAGACCTGGCTTCAAATTTCAGCTCTGTTGCCTACTGTCTGTGTGATTTGAACAAACTATTTAACATTTCTAAGCCTCAGTTTCCTCATCTGTATAAAGGTTGATCAAAACTAATAAAAATTAACTCAGAGGGTAATAATGAGGAATATGGTTTTTAACACAATCCCTGGCATGTGATATGCTTCAATAAATAGTAATTAAGTTATGGTGGCAATTTCCCAGGGAAGGAGTTTGGAATCCAGGAGGCAGAGCAGTCCAACACAGAATCCTGTTCCTCAGGTCTGACTGCAGACAAGAAATAAGTGAGGTGCCATAAGGAACAAGTGAGGTGCCATGTACCCAGGGCAAGTACTGTAGGGAGACTTGAACTTGGGAAACTCCTGCCAGCGCTCTGGTTTGAACTCTGACTTTTCCCAGGAATTATTGGGTCTAAAATCACCCGTGTTTTATTCACTTCTGACCAAGACAAATATGCCATGTTGAGAAGAAACAACATGTGAAGATAAAGACAGAGGACAAAGAGAGCATCCAGGGGCTGGGGTTGTGGCTCAGAGGTAGAGCTCTCCCCTAGCATGGGCAAGGCCCTGGGTTCAATCCTCAGCACCACATAAAAATAAATTCACTAATTAAAGATATTGTATCCAACTACAACTAAAATATTTGCCTAGCTTGAGGCAAGTATGGTAGGACAGGAAGAAGTCCCTGGGCGTGACTGGTTGGCAGCAGGTAATGGTCATCTGACTACCTGGGAAATACAGAGTTTATTTTATCTGATTACCTGGGAATTGCCTAAGAGACTTTTTCTTTCCTGATTCCAGAGAATCACTGAGAGGATGTTTCCATTACAGTTCAAATGAAAAGACTAGATGATGTTGGTCCCCGGGAATAGGCAAGGGAGCAAAAGTGTACATTACTTTTTTTTTTTTTTAGTTTTTGGTGGACACAACATCTTTGTTTGTATGTGGTGCTGAGGATCGAACCCAGGCTGCACGCATACCAAGAGAGCGCGTTACCGCTTGAGCCACATCCCCAGCCCCAAGTGTACATTACTTGATTTTGCCTTTTATGTACCTTTGACATTCTTCATAATAAGAACCCCAAACTAGAATGTTGCAGGGGGGGGGGGGAGAGAGAAAGCTGCGTCTGGCTCCTGATCTCACAGCCATTGCAGTATACTGAGTTCCATAGAGACAGTACTGGGGCATTGGCCAACCCTGTGCCTCACTGATGACAAACAACTAAACATGGGCAAAGGACATCCTAAAAAGCCCAGAGGCAAAATGTCATCCTATGCATTCTTTGTGCAAACTTGCCAGGAGGAGCACAAGAAAAATTGTCAAGGCTGAAAGAAGCAAGAAAAAGAAGGAAGATGTGGAAGATGAAGAGGATGAGGAGGAAAGGGAAGATGAAGAAGATGATGAATAAGTTGGTTCTAGTGCAGTTTTTTTTAACTCTCCTGTACACAGCTATGTAAGATTTGTTTTTAAACTGTACAGTATCTTTTTTTGTATAGCTAACACATTACCGAATGTGTCTTTAGATAACCCTGTCCTGGTGGTATTTTTTTCCTTTTTTTTTTAATGTTTATTTTTGGACACAATCCCTTTATTTTATTTATTTTTATGTGGTGCTGAGGATGGAACCCAGAGCCTCCCACGTGCTAGGTTAGTGCTCTACCGCTGAGCTACAACTCCAGCCCCCTGATGGTATTTTTCAATAGCCACTGATCTTGCCTGGTACAGTTGTAAATTGGCATGGAAATTTAAAGAAGGTTCTTGTTGGTGCACAGCACAAATTAGTTCTATATGGGGATGCTAGTTGTTCATCTTCAGTTGTCTCCGATGCAGCTTATACGAAATAATTGTTGTTCTGTTAACTGAATACCACTCTGTAATTGCAAAAAAAGAAAAATAAAAAAGTTGCAGCTGTTTTGTTGACATTCTGAATGCTTCTAAGTAAAAATGTTTTTTTTTTAAATTAAAAATAAAGAACCAAAAACTAAGATAAGAAAAATGAACAAAAATTTTAAAAATGAATGATCAGGACTATTTCCCCCCTCAATCTCTTTTATGAACCCCACCACACCCTGAACCATACACATGATTATTAAAATCTGTATTAAGGACTGTGTTTCTCATTGCAATCCCTTGCCATGCAAGAGAAATGATACAGATTTAGTTCCATGACACAACTCCAAAGTTTCTTTATCATTCAAGGAGAAGGAATGCTCCCCAAATTAACACAACAGGTTGCTTCCCTTCTCTGCTTGAAATCCTTCACTAGTTTTCCATTACTGTCCATTTGAAAGGAATGCTGGTTCCTTTAGGACCAGGATCCAGGATGCATTTATTCTCCTGTTTCATCTCCTATTTCCTGTTGTTCTCCCTCCAACAATACAGTACCCTCTTTCTTGGAGGTACTTTGCCCTTCACCTCTCTTGGTCAGGCTCTTTCTACTTCCTGGAATGTTCTCCTTCCCCTTACACACACACACACACACACACACACACACCTGTCCATCCTTTCCTTTCCCTCTACATTAGACCAGAGCCTTGCAAGGACTTCTCAAACCCCTCCTCAAACCTTTTATGTGCACATTATAATGGTCATGACCTCTATTATGTTTACAAATTTTTATTATAATTGTCACATTTATCCCCTGCAGGAAAGGTAAGTCTTTTAAGTACAGGAGTGATTTTTTTTTTTTAGGAATACTTAATAAATCCAATGATTTCTAAAGCAATTGGCAGTTTTGGAGGCATTTTCAAGTATATTGTTTTCACAGATTCTTAAAACAACTCAGTTTTGAGAGGTGTGGTAGCGTATACTTGTCATCCCAGCAAAGTAATTGATGTTCTGTTAACTGAATATCACTCTGTAATGTTTTCCTTCTCCTTTCCCCAAACACACACACACACACACACACACACACCTCTGTCCATCATTTCTTTTTTTCTTCTTCCTTTATATCAGACCAGAGCCTTGCCTTTTCTACAAGAACTTCCCAACCCTCTCCACAAATTATAATTATAATGGGAGGCTAGAATAGGAGGATCATAAGTTTGAGGCCAAACTGGGTAACTCAGTGAGACCCTGTCTCAAAATAAAAAGGGCTCAGTATGCACTTCAGTGGTAGAGTGCTCCTGGGTTCCATCTCCAGGACTGAAAACAGAAAGAAAACACAACTCAGCTTTTAACCTATCATGTGCTTTTATGGTCCTCCTGACTATTTTGCAAATAAGGAAGTTCAGGTTCCTGTAGGTGGGTACCTGGGCTTCAGCTATTCTGCTGGCTCCTGTTCCACAGGGGTCTTCAATGTTCTCTTGACTACAAAGCCGAGGGAATTTGGAAACTTCTCACACTGTTAAATACATCCCGTCTTTTTACTTACAGTCTGGACAAGGGAGTCAGGGGGCCTGGGTATTTAGGCCTCACTAGTTTTAAGATTTTTAACTTTGCTGGACCTCAGCTGTCTCATCTATAAAATATCAGGGTGACACCAAATAAGGAATTCTCAAATAGTTTACATTTCACACCCATTAATCTTTCTAATCCAGAAAATCCCAACTTTCATGCTTCCTACTGTCCAACAGATGCCTGTCTCCCTCAAAAGTTTATCCTACTGTAGATTTGCTGTGCCACCTTGGGTGCTTTGGTGCATGATTTAGGAATTACCATGCTGCCCAAATCCAGGGCTACAAAAGCTTCAGCATACTGTTTACCAATTCCAAAGAAATAACTTAGAGGACTCAATGGAGAGAGTTTGGACATTTTATCACTCATGTATTCCTCAGGGCTGGAAAGCTGGAACAATATGCAATATGGAGGGCTGCCCCACACCCACCAGTGGGGAATATCCAGGATGGATTCTATGTCCACTGCGAAGGTGGCTTTCTTCAGATGTCTTATGAGTTCATGCCTTTGCTTTACAACCAAGGACACTCTGCTTTGTTTCACCACCTAACCACCAGAGACAAAGGAAGGGCCCCTTTCCTTCTCCTTACCCTCCTTATCACATTCTTTGAAGTCCTTCTTTTCCAACCAGCAGGAGCAATAAGCTTTCCTAGACAGTGTGGTGTTTACCCTGATAAGTGCTAATAAAAGGAACTGGGTTCTGCTCTGATAGAAATAAAGAAAGAGAAAGGGAAAGAGAAAGAGAAAGAAAGATGTTTCTATCCAACTTATTTAAGTAAGCTTTAAAGACATGAAAGGGTTCTGATGTATTTATGGTTTTAAAACACATAATTCTGTTAATAGTCTGAAACATTGCTGAGAATATTGTTTATCATTGTGGAGAACACAAAATAAATTCTGATGGTTTGATTAAAAATCATCATAGCTCTAACATAAACATATAAAACTCATTCTACTAGAAATTAAGTTATAGCTGTTCCTCAGTATCTGCAGGAGATTGATTGGCTCAGATACCAAAATATTTGGATTCCCCAACTCCCTTAATATAGTATTTGCATATAAAGTGTACATGTCCTCCTGTATATACTTTAAATCTTCTCTGGATTACTTACAATACATAATCCAAATGCCATTTAAATAGTTGCTAGTGTAACAGTGGTCCACGTCACCTAGCTCTGAGACTTATTTTTAAAAGGGACCTTTTTTTCTTTACCTCTTCTCCCTCTCCCCCTCCCTAACCTGGGGATGGGTAACAAGATTACCTTCAGTTTTATCTGTGCTCCACAGGAAGGGGATTCTGCCAGGGGATCTAGGAAGTTACTATCTCCCAAATTAACAAGTGAATCCTAACACAGAGTCAGGGTGCCCCAGGGCCCCTAGTCAGGGCACACCTGGAATGCAGACTTTGAATAGCCCCTCAGAAAGCCCCTTATTCCTTCTGATGGGCAGAATCATAGTCTTTGGGACTGCAGTCCCCTGAGTTTCTTCTTTGCTAGCAAAGCTGTAAAACTTCTTTTTTTTTTTCTTTTTCTCAAAACCATGTCCTCATTATTGAATTAGCATCAGGGACAAGGACCAAGCTTTTGTTTACACTAGATTATATTATTTAGGGGATAATAACAAGCAAAAAGTCTGTACATGTTCAGCACAGATGTAATTTTTTCCCAAATATTTTCCATTCAAGTTTGGTAGAATCTGTGGATGTGAAACCAAAAGACAGAGAAGATCAACTGTGTAATGATACCATTGACTATCACTTTAACAGCTATCATAAATTCAATGATAAAAAATAAATCCATCACCAGGAAACATGTAATTATATAACCTTATTGTAAGAAGCCTGTTGTTGTGTTTTACTGAACAGCATTGCAGTTCTTAGAATGAACTTTGACATAGTAACTGGAAGAACAACAGCTTTAACTTAAAAAGAGTTTTATTTTTAGAGCTGTCATGGTACAAATGTTATTCTAAGATGGCTAAGCTGTTGGAAATTGTCCAAGTTTTGTGAAAGTTTTTCATTAAGTGTTTCATGTTATTACCACTATAAACCCAAACATTGCAAACTCTCCATAAGCTGTTATAAAGCTGGTTCAGTTGATAAATTACTAAAATCCCCCTCCTTTAAAGTTCCAAGCCACAAAACATTTGTTACATTGCTAAGAGGAATAAATGGACATGGATTGACCACCCAAAGATTCTGTTAGTCATCTGCAGAGAGAAAACACCAATTGCACCATTTCTTGCTTATCTCCGTTGTTAACAATACCAAGATGTCAAACTGCATAGAGATTGGGTCTCTAGCAGCAGAGGGTGGTATAAGCACACAGCTACTGTAGAAATTTGGGAGAGGGAACCAAAAATATCTGTCAGGTGTATGGGATGTAACTGGTGGGTAGAAGAAGAGAATTAGAAGAAACGATAATCAGTCAAGTTTCTTTTCATGAACTAGCCCAAGGCCACAAATAGAGACTGTCAGGAGAATGATCAGAACAAAATAGCATAATGGCACATAGATACAGAGATTGAAGAATTAATTTTAGCTTTCATTTAAAAATACATTCAATTTAGGCTGGGATTGTGGCTCAGTGGTAGAGCGTTTGCCTAGCATGTGTGAAGCACTGGGTTTGATTCTCAGCACCACCTGTAAATAAATAAATAAAGATCCATCAATAACTAATAAAATATTTTTTAAAAATAATAGTTGTTTAGCACCTCACTGTTGCTGAGATTGGCCTTAAACTGGCGGTCCTCTTGCCTTAGCCTCCTGAGCTGCTGGAATTTCAGGCAGGCTGTCACTGCACCTGGATCATTATATCCAATTTTAAGCATGCTTTTCCCAGGAATTAAATACAATCATGTTGTTGCATAACCATTACCACCATCCAGCTCTGGAACCTTTCAACCTCCCAAACTGATACTCTGTACCTTTTAAACTCTAATCCTTCATTGCCCTTACCCTCAATCCCCTGGCAAACACCTTCTGTCACTATGTATTCAACTATTCCCAGTACCTCATGTGAGTGGAATTGTACAGTATTTCTCCCGGTGGCTGACTTCTTTCACTCAGCATGATGTCTCGGGGTTCATTCATGTTGTGGCCTTCGTCAGAATTCCCTTCCTTCTTAAAAAAAATTATTTTATTTTATTTTTAACTAATATATAAAAATTACACAGACTGGGGCTAGGGTTGTGGCTCAGAGGAAAAGCACTCGCCTAGCATGCCTGAAGCACTGGGTTTGATCCTCAGCACCACATAAAAATTAAATAAAAGCATTGTGTCTGCCTACAACTAAAGAATAAATATTGAAAAAAAAAATTACACATACCTATAGAATACCCTGTGCTGTTTCCATACATGTATACATTGTGTGATGGTTTAATCTGGGTAAACATACTGACTTCTTGATACATTTATCCTTTCTTTATGGTAAAAACATTCAAAATCCTATCTTCTTGCATATATATATATATATATATATATATATATATATATATATATATATATATATATACAATATATATAACATTATCCCTATTCATACTCACCCTGCTGTGCAACAGCACACAGAGCTTCTTTTTCCTATTTAACTATAACCTAGTACCCACTGATCAACCTTTCCCTCTCCTTCCCTCCCTTCTAGTCTCCTCAGCTTCTGGAAACCATCATTCTAATTCTACTCTCAACTTTTCTATGAGATCAAGTTTTTTTTTTTTTAAATGGAGAACAAATCATTCTAAAAATAGATCTCAGTAATAATGAAATACCAAAAGCTGGTCATTATAAAAGAAAAAAAAAGATAATAGGAGTCTTAAAATTTTTTCTGATCATACAGATTTTATCACTGTAATATACTGCCAACTTTCTATTTGAATTATTCCTTTATGGATTATCCTAGGAAGTTTTAAAATCAAAGCATGGCTTCTGCCTGATATTTAAACATTTAAGTAAGAACCTTTTAAAGGAATGCAAAGAAAATCAAGCATTTGTGTAAGTAAACAGAAGATAAATTTATGCTCATTGAAATGTGTTCCAAAGTATTATATTGTTTCATATTACTGATTTCTTCAATTTTTGCGGGTAAAAAAAAGCTTTACTGAAAGTACTGGTATAATAAAAATTATCTGAAATATGGATATCATGACACATGGATATCATGAAATATGGATCTATATGACACATGCAATATGGAGGAAATTTTATGAAACCTGTATGGTTAGATTAGTTTGAAATGTGGGCTGATGTGTAAGTTGTATGTTATTAGTAGGTCTTAATTTGTTGTGCAAATACTGCATTCGTTTCTTTGCAACATATAGTTAAGACATACTTGATAGTGGTGAGGGCCTTCTCAGTTGAACTTGTTTTATCTCCTGCATTCTTGATATTTCAGTACCAGCCTGAAGTTTTTCTTGAATACTTACTTCTTAGCACTTTGAAAACAGAAAACCATTTTTAAAAAGTACTAAGTGTTTAAACTTTGCCTTGAAAGTTTACTCTGCTTTTTAGGGGTTGGAAATATGGTAGTAATGTCCTTTCTCTGTCTGTAAGCAGTATACAATTTGTTACTTTCAAATAGCAGTACTTTGGGTAGAAAGATCAAGTTTTTTATATTCCACAAATGAATGAGGTCATGTGATACTTGTCTTTCTGTGACTGACTTATTTCATTTAACATCATAATTTTCGGTTCTTTTCATGTTGTCACAGATGACAAGATTTCATCCTTTTGTGTGGCTGAATAATACTCCATAGTGTACTGGTACCCTATTTTCTTTATCCATTCATCAGCTAATGGACACTTAGGTTGCTTTCATTTCTTGGGTAACATGAATGGGACTGCAATAAACATGCATGTGCAGATATTTCTTTGACATACTGATTTTAATCCTTTGGGTATATATATTCAGTATTGGGATTGCTGCATCATATGATTATTCTATTTTAAATTTTGGGGGGAATCTCCAAAATGTTTTTCCACAATGTCTGTTCTATTTTACATTGCCACCAACAGTGGGTGAGTGAGATGGTATCTCATTGTAGTTTTGATTTGCATTTCCCTGATGATTAATGATACTGAGCATTTTTTTCAGACACCTGTTGGAGATATATATATATACACACACACACACACACACACACACACACACACTAAGAAACATTTGCTTAGATCTATTGCTCATTTCTGTTTTGTTTTGTTTTGTTTTTGTTTTTGTTTTTTTTTTGTGGGGAGAGGGTACGAAGATTGAACTCAGGAGCACTCAACCACTGGGCTACATTCCCAGCCCTTTTTGTATTTTATTTAAAGACAGGGTCTCACTGAGTTGCTTAGCACCTTGCTTTTGCTGAGGTTGGCTTTGAACTCATGATCCTCCTGCCTTCACCTCCTGAGCCACTGGGATTACAGGCATGCACCACTGTGCCTGGCTATTGCCCATTTCTTTTTTATTATTTTTTTATCTTTTAATATTTATTTTTTAGTCATAGGTTGACCCAATACCTTTGTTTTATTTATTTATTTTTTATGTGGTACTGAGGATCGAACCCAGGGTCTTGCACATGCTAGGCGAGCACTCTACCAATGAGGCACCATCTCAGCCCTTGCCCATTTCTTAATTAGATTATTCGGGAGTTTTTGTTTTGTTTTGTTGTATTGCTATTGAGTTGTTTAAGCTCCTATGTATTCTAGACATTAAGTCCTTGTCAGATGTTGAGATTGAAAATATTTTCTTCCATTCTGTAGTTTGTCTCTTCACTCTCTTAATTTTCTTTGTTTCACAGAAGATTTTCAGCTTGACGTTATATCATCTATCTATTTTTGCTTCTGATTTTTTCTTTCTTTTTTTTTTAAAGAGAGAGAGAGAGAGAGAGAGAGAGAGAGAGAGAGAGAGAGAGAGAGAGAGAGAGAGAATTTTCTAATACTTATTATTTAGTTTTCGGCGGACACAACATCTTTGTTTGTATGTGGTGCTGAGGATCGAACCTGGGCCGCACGCACGCCAGGCAAGCGCGCTACTGCTTGAGCCACATCCCCAGCCCATCTATTTTTGCTTCTGTTTATTGTGCTTTTGGGGTCTCATCCAAAAAACCTTCCTCATTCCAATGTCCTAAAGCACTTCCCCTATGTTTTCTTCTAGTAGTTTCATAATTTCAGGTCATATATTTAGGTCCTTAAGCCACCTTGAGTAGATTTTGGTATCTGTAAGAGATAGGGATCTAGTTTCATTTTTCTCAATGTGGCTATCCAGTTTTCCCAGCACCATTTATTGAAGAAACCATTCATTCCCCAATGCATGGTCTTAACACCTTTTTTCAAAAGTTAGTTGGCTTGGGCTGGGGATGTGGCTCAAGTGGTAGCGCACTCGCCTGTCATGCATGCCGCCCAGGTTCGATCCTCAGCAGCACATACAAACAAAGATGTTGTGTCCGCTGAAAACTAAAATATAAATATTAAAAAAAATTCTCTCTCTCTCTCTCTCTGTCTTTCACTCTCTCTTAAAAAAAAAATTTAAAAAAAAAGTTAGTTGGCTGTAGATTCATGTTTCATTAGCCTCTGTGTCTGTTTTTTGATGTGGATACCATGATGTTTTAATTACTATAGCTTTGTAGTATGTTGTGAAGTCAGGTAACGTAGTGTCTCCTGCTTTGCTGTTTTTTGCTCAAGTTTACTTTAGTAAACAGTGTATTTCTGTGGTCTCATACAGATTTTAGAATACTTTCTACTTCTGTGAAAAATGTTGTTATTATTTTGATAGGGATTGCATTGGATCTGTAGATTGGTTTGGTTACTATAGATATTTTAACGATATTATTTCTTCTAACCCATAAACATGGGATACTTCCATTTCTCTGTGGTCTCTTCAATTTATTTTATCAGTGTTTTATAGCTTTCATTGTAGAGATCTTTACATTCTTTGGATAAATTTATTTCTACATATTTTTCTTGTAGCTATTGTAAATGGGATTGCCTTCTTGATTTATTTTCATTTGTTATTGATAAAGAGCAACAATACCAATTTTTGTATGTTGATTTTTCTATCCTATAACCTTCTTGAATTCATTTATTAGTTCTAATACGTTTTTTGTTCGGGGGTTTTTTGTTGTTGTTGTTTTTTTGGTGGAATATTCAGGGTTTCTATATATAAGATCATTTCATCTATAAACAATGACAATTTGATTTCCTCTTACACAACATGGTTGCCCTTTATTTATTTGTTTTGCTTAATTGCTCTGGCTGGGACTTTAAATACTATAATGAATAAAGGTGCTGTTAGTAGGCATCCTTGTCTTATTATAGGTTTGAGAAAGAGAGTCACTAGGCATGGTGGTGCATGCCTATGATCCTAGCTGTGTGGGAGGCTGAGGCACAAGTTTGAGGACAGCTAGGCAAGTTAGTGAGAATCTGTCTCAAAAAATAAAAAGGGCAGAGTATGTAGCTCAGATGTACAGTATCCCTGGGTTCAATTCTCAGTACCAGACACACACACACAAGCACACACAAACAAACAAAAGGAAAAATTGAGAGGGGGTTGTTGTAAGGGGCCTCTTCCATCCTATTTAATTTTTTGGAATAATTTAAGAAAGATTAGCATCTGTTCTTAATGTTTAGAAGAATTCAACATTGAAATAATCTGGTGCTGGGCTTTTCTTTGATGGGACACTTTCTATTATTGACTTGATCTCATTACTAACTAACTGTATGTTCCAGTTTTCTTCTTGGTAAGTTATATGTGTCCAGGAATTCTTTCATTTCTTCCAGGTTATCACATTTGTGTGGATAGTTGTTCATAATTATATCCAGTGATCCTTTACACTCTGTAGTGTCTGTTGTAATGTTTCCATTTTCATCTCTGATTTTTTTAATGGAGTCTTCTTTCCTTTCTTCTTGATTTAGCTAAGGGTTTAACCACTTTATATTTTTGAAGAACCAGGTCTTCTTTTCACTGATCTTTCACATTTTTTGTTAGCTTCTGTTTCATTTATTTTTTTCTCATCCTTATTATTTCTTCCCTTCTACTAATTTTGCATTTGATTTGTTCTAGTTTCCATTCCTTGAGATGCAACAGTCTTTCTACTTTTTTGATATATGTGTCAGTTGCTATGAATTTCCATTTCATACTGCTTTTACAGTATGTTTCCATAGGTTTGAGTATATTGTGTTTCATTTTTATTCGTTTCAAGAAATTCTCAAATTTTCATCTTAATTTCTTCCTTGATCTTTGGGTTATTCAAGAATATAATATTTAGCTGGGCACAGTGGTGCATGTCTGCAATCGCAGCAGCTCAGGAGGCTGAGGCAGGAGGATCTTGAGTTCAAAGCCAGCCTCAGCAATAGCAAGGCACTAAGCAACTCAGTGAGACCCTGTCTCTAAGTAAAATACAAAATAGGGCTGGGGATGTGGCTCAGTGGCTGAGTGCCCCCAGTACCTCCCCCCAAAAGAATAAAATGTTTAATTTCCATGTATCTGTAGTTTCCAAGGTTTTTCTTATTATTAATTTCTAGTTTCTTTTCATGTGGTCAGATAAGATGACTTGACACGATTTCAGTTTTTAAAATATTGTTGAGATTTGTTTTGTGGCCTCTGTCATATGATCTATCAAGAGAATGTTCATGTACTGTTGAGAAAAATGTATATTCTTCAACTTTTAGATGGAACATTCTATAGATGTCCATTTAGTCTAGGGTGCAATTTAACTTTTTCTCCTTTTTGATTTTTTTGGGGGGAGTCTGGATGATCTGTCCATTGCTGAAAATGAGATGTTAAAGTCCCCTACTATTATTATATATATATTCATCTCTTTCTACTATTAGGTCTATTAATATTTGGTTTATTTATTTAGATGCTTCATTGTTGAATATATATATATATATATATATATATATATATATATATATATATATATATATATGATCAGAGCTGGGAGTAGTGGTGGATATCTATAAATCTATAATTGTAGTGGCTTGGTAGGCTGAGGCAGGAGGATTGCAAGTTTTATGTCAGCCTCAGCAACTTAGTGAGGCCCTAAACAACTTAGTGAGACCCTGTATCAAAATAAAAAATAAAAAGGAAGGGCTGGGGATGTGGCTCAGTGGTTAAGCGCCTCTGGGTTCAATCTCTAGTACAAAAACAAATGAACAAAAACCCCAAATATTTATGATTGTTATTTCCTCTACTGAATTGACCACTTTATCACTGAAAAATGAACTTCCTTGTCTCCTTTTATGGCATTTGACTTAAAGTTTATTTTTATGCAAGGATTCCAATTTGCTCACATCCTTACCCATCCTTATTATTTTCTGGTTTCTTGATAATAGCCCTACAATGGGGTGAAGTGGTACATCACTGGGATTTTTGTTTCCATTCTCTAGTGATTGGTGCTGCTGTAAATCTTTCCCTGTATTGGCTGGCCATGTGTGTATCTTCTCTGGAAAAATGCATATCAACTCCATTTCCCACTGTTAATCAGGTTGTTTCTTGTTGTTAAGTTGTAGGCTATATTCTGAGTAGTAATCCTTTACTAGATATATCTTTAAAAATATTTTCTCCCATTCTACAGGTTGCCTTTTCACTCTGTTGGTTGGGTCATTTGATGCACACAAGTTTTTAATTTTGTTGAAGTCCAATTTACTTATTTTTTCTTTGTTTGTCGTGCTTTTGGTATCAGAAAGCTTTTAATTGTTTATTTGAAATATACCCTGCCTCTGGGCTGGGGTTGTGGCTCAGTAGTTGAGTGCTTGCCTAGCACATGTGAGGTCCTGGGTTCGATCCTCAGCACCACATAAATATAAATAAATAAAAAAAGGTACTGTTAACTCAAAATGGATCAAGGATCTAGGAATCAAACCAGAGACTCTGCATCTAATAGAAGAAAAAGTAGGTCCTAATCTCCATCACGTGGGGTTAGGCCCCATGTTCCTTAATAAGACACCTACAGCACAGGAATTAAAACCAATAATCAACAATGGGATGAATTCAAACTAAAAAGTTTTTTCACAGCAAGAGAAATAATATGTGAAGTGAATAGGGAGCCTACATCCTGGGAACAAATTTTTAACCCTCACACATCAGATAGAGCTCTAATCTCTAGGATATACAAAGAACTCAAAAAGTTAAACAACAAAAAAATAAATAAATAACCCAATCAACAAATGGGCCAAGGACCTGAACAGACACTTCTCAGAAGAGGATATACAATCAATCAACAAGTACATGAAAAAATGCTCACCATCACTAGCAATCAGAGAAATGCAAATTAAAACTACTCTAAGATACCATCTCACTCCAGTAAGAATGGCAGCCATTATGAAGTCAAACAACAAGTGCTGGCGAGGATGTGGGGAAAAGGTACACTCATACATTGCTGGTGGGACTGCAAATTGGTACAGCCAATTTAGAAAGCAGTGTGGAGATTCCTTGGAAAACTGGGAATAGAACCACCATTTGACCCAGCTATTCCTCTTCTTAGACTATACTCAAAAGACCTAAAAACGGCATACTACAGGGACACAGCCACATCAATGTTTATAGCAGCACAATTCACAATAGCTAGACTCTGGAGCCAACCTAGATGCCCTTCAATGGATGAATGGATAAAAAAAAAGTGGCATTTATACACAATGGAATATTACTAAAAAATAACAAGATCGTGGCATTTGGAAGGAAATGGATGGCATTAGAGCAGATTATGCTAAGTGAAGTTAGCCAATCCCTAAAAAACAAATGCCAAATGTCTTCTCTGATATAAGGGAGGTGACTCAAAATGGGATAGGGAGGAAGAGCATGAGAAGAAAATTACCTTTAAGTAGGGAAGAGAGGTGGGAGGGAAAGGGAGGGAGAATGGGAATTGCATGGAAGAGGGAAGGAGACCCCCCTTTGTTATACAGAATACAGGTATGAAGATGTGAGGGGAAAAAAAGAAGAAGTGGGTCACATTAGATTGGGTAGAGAGAAGTGATGGGAGGGGAGGGGAGGGGAAGGGGGGAATAGAAGGACAGCAGAATAAAATAGACATTATTATTGCTGTTGGTATATACGTGACTGCATGACCAATGTAATTCTGCAAACTGTACACTCAGAAAAATGAGAAATTATATCCCATCTGATTCAAATGTATGATATGTCAAGATCGTTGTACTGTCATGTGTAACTAATTAAAACAAATTAAAAATTTTTAAAAAAGGTATTGTGGGCAACTACAACTAAAAAATAAATATTTAAAAATAAAATAGAATATACCCTGCCTCCTGTGGAGATTCCTCTAAAAACTAAGAATGGAACCATCATATGACCAATCAATCCCACTTCTCAGTATATATCCAAAAGATCTAAAACCAGCATACTATAGTGATGTAGGCACATCAATGTTTACAGCAGCATAATTCATAATAGCCAAGCTATGGAACCAAACTAGGTGCCCTTCAACAAAAGAACGAATAAAGAAAATGTGGCATATATATACCACGGAGTATTACTCAGCTGTAAAGAAGAATGAAATTTGCTGATAAATGGATGAAAGTGGAGAATATCATGTAAGATGCAATAAGTCAGATCCACAAAGTCAAAGGTTGAATGTTTTCTCTGACATGCAGAAGGTAATGCAAAATAAGGGAGGAAAAAGGGAGAAAAGAAAAGGGGGATTTCATCAAAATAGAAAAAAGATCAGAGGGAAGAGGAAGAGGATTGAGAGGGAGGGAGAGAAGCGACAGGATAAGGGAATAACAGTGGGGGAATCTGACCTAACTTTCCTATGTACATGTATGAAAGCACCAGAGCGAATCGCACCATTATGTATATCCTCAAGGCACTAATCAAACAACAACAAACAACAACAACAAAAAAACAACAAGGAAGTAAATTAGAGGGAAGGGAACAAGAGAGGCAAGAGGCGGGGAAAGGGAATATACTCAGGGCCACATTAAAACAAATTATATTCCATGCTTTTATAATTATTCAAAATGAAACCTAATGCTATGTATAAGTAAAAAGAACCAATACAAAAAAAATGCCCTGACTCATAGGTATCACTGACAGGTCCCTCTATGTGCTAAGCTTCTGTCAGAGATAAATGTCTTTTGAAATAGAGAACAGGGATAATTACAAAATTGAAATGGAAAACTAACGCAATTATGAAAGTTCCAAATACAGAGGAAGTTCCATATGCTAATAGTCTTACTAATATGTCTTGGGAGATTTCTTTAAGACTTTCCTTAAGAATGCAGGGGCTGGCCAGGCCTGGTGTGCACACCTGTAATCCCAGCCACTCAGGTGGCTGAGGTAAAAGGATTGCAAGTTCAAAGCCATCCTCAGCAATTTAGTGAGGCCCTAAGCAACTCATTGAGACCCTCCCTGTCTCTAAATAAAATATGTAAAAGGGGTTGGGGATGTGGCTCAGTGGTTAAGCAACCTGGGTTCGATCCCTGGTATAAAAAAAAAATTAAAATAAATAAATAAATAATGCAGGAGTGGGTACGAGACACAAAGGGAGACAAGGTGTTGGGGATAAGAATGAGATAAGATGAGATCAGGATATTTGGAAGGCCCTTCCTTAGAAAATTACCTACAGAGGCAAAGGGGCAGCCTCATTTTTTTTTTTAATTTTAAATTTTTATTTTTTTTAGTTGAACATGGACACAATACCTTTGTTTTACTAATTTATGTGGTGCTGAGGATAGAACCCAGTGCCTCACATGTGTGGGACAAGTGCTCTGCCACAAAGCCCCAGCCCCAGCTCCATGGGGGCGGCCTCATTTTGCTGAGGGAAACAAGATAGTAAAAACACTTTGGGTGAAAGACCCCTCCTAATCTTGACACGTGGAGAAAGTGTTAAACTAACTCTACAGGAGGGCATTAGGCTGAAATGGCTCCTATCCCTGGGCTCCTACTTAAACAAAACAAAATGTACCCTCAGCCAATCACCAGTGACCAGCTGGGCTGGTCAGAGACTTTTCCACCAAATAGTCCAAGTAAGGCAACTGCTCAAACTTTAACCAAGTAACTTCTTTGCTTCTTCATTTACCCTATAAAAACCTTCTCTTCAAATTCCTCTGGTGGATTCCCAAACTACTTTTGGTTTGAAGCAATTCATGAATTGCTGTTTGCTCAAGTAAGTTCTTTAAAATTTAAATGTGTCTTGGTTTATCTTTTTGCAAAGGGTTTTTGATCCCTTCCTGAAATTTACTTGTATTAAGAAGTGAGGCCCCGCCCCCACCCCTGTGATATTGCAGGCTTATTTTAGACTGTTGAGCACTTTGGCCTCTAACCAATATTTGCCTTTTGCAGTTTGCTCTCCTGAAATTCAGGTTTAAAATCTCAATGTAGAAAGCTCAAGACAGAATGCAGAAGCACATGCCTTCCTACCAACTCCTCAGGAAATCCAGTAGGAGAAGTCTTGCCCTTTAATGGTCCCAGGCCATAGCAAGATCTCCTCATTGGGCCAAATCAGCTGGATTTCCCCAGACCTGTTTTCCCTGTATCAAGATAGTGACACTGTCTTAGAAGTGACAGCTTCTCTAAAGGTACCTGGACTTTTTTTGCTGCTTCATAAATAGTTTCACATGGAATAAGAACTGGCAGGAAAGTCATCAGAGATGATTGTTTGCATCAGAGAGTGTCTAGATGATTGATCATGCTTCTCAAGGCTTGATTAACTCTATAACCTTGCCTGTCTCCTGGAAGATGAGAAATATTTCTGCTGAGGACAGAATGCCCAGCTGAAGTGAATACATTGCTAGTTAAATCATCAACCTGATCAAGAAAAGCTGTTGCCTTCGGCTCAGACTCCTGTGCATTGGTTGAATGCTCACAACACATGCACAAGTCGTCCTGTTTTTTTTTTTTTTTTTTTCTGGAGAAAACCTGGAATCAGGAGAGAGACAACATTACCAAAGAAGGCCGCAAGACTGTGTGATCAGCGGGGAGCTGTGATACTGACCCCTGAGCAGAAGAGGTGGCCATGGGGAAATGCTATATGGGGGAGGTGGGACCCTGGTATAAAAAGTATTCATCATGGTATTTAAGTGATGATACTTTGAACCCACAGGAATTCACTAAAGTCTCCATGTTGTAGAACACCTGTGATTTGTAAGGGTTTTTTTTTTTTTTTCCTCTTTGCCAAACTTCCTCCTAACCAGCATGATTGCAATTAGGGAGGTCAGCACCAGCCTTGGGACCTATTCAGGTTTTTTGTTTCAAAGTGTCATCCAAATTTCCACAGGTTGGCCATGTGGTCTTTTATAAAGTGTTAAAGGTGATAAATTCAGAGGCCTGGGGATATAGCTCAATCCATAGAGTGCTTGCATCACATGCAAAGGCCCTGGGTTCAATCCCTAGCACTCCCCCCCCCCAAAAAAAAAAGTGACAACTCTAGCCTCCTGTCTTTTCCTAACCTCACTCTTTTTTTTCTTTGTTCTTTTCTCTCACATGACAATAGAGCCATACATATACATATAGATGTACACATAAATACTGATTGATCTAAAAGTATTTGTATCACCCAAGTGAAGATCTTGGAGATTTTTCTGAACATCTACTTTGTCCCAACTAGATTAGGTTCAGAAGTAGCAACTCCATAGTAATTCAACTTATTTCTGCTATATTATATGATACTAGGCTTACCTTAAAGTGTTTTAGCATTCAATCAATTTAGGTCAGAATTACCAATCTCTAGGCCGTATAGTATAATACTCACTATTTAAACAATAGCAAGTTATTATCATGTTATGACATCTCCAGATGTTAAAATCAAACCCATAGGATATTAAGTTAAAGTTTAAATATCAATATCTCTACCGGGCAGACCTAGTCCAGTCAAGTTGATCGAAGAAAAACAAAAACAAAAAAACAAAGAATCACAGTGTATTTTAATTCCAACTGTTACACATAGAAGCTGCATGACTTCGGCAGTTTGCTTTTTCAATTTCGTCATCTGTTAGTAACATGTTATGGCTGATGATAAAAGAGAATCAACACAAAATGTCATGGCAGGACCTGGTCCTTAGAGCAGATGACATCAACACATGTCAGGCCCTTTTCACCATTTTCTTTGCTTGCACTACAAAACTGGAAATTAATGGATGTAAAAAGTGGTCTTGGAAGAGACTGAATTGGAAACTTTGGTCATGCAAAAATGGGTTGGAAAGTCATCAAATTTTGTGGCATGAGGAATTGTTGGCATGTACTTGGAGCTTTTTGCCTCCAAGATATTTGTGGAACTTAAATAATGTTGAGAGCACAGTTTAGATGCTATCTGATTCCTCTGACATAGAACCTCCTCCCCTTTTCTGAGATTTCTACATAGTGCCTGTTATGTCTCTACTAATGCAGTTCTCGCTATTGTCTGGACTATTCTGGGAGTTCCCAAACAGACCCTACTACAATTTATATGAAGACTATAAACTGAACTTTCCTTTAAGATTATGTAATGGGTTTTTTGGTTTTGTTTTGTTTTTTGGGGTGCTGGGGATTGAACTCAGGGGCACTCAACCACTGAACCCAATCTCCAGCCCTATTTTTGAATTTTATTTAGAGACAGGATCTCACTGAATTGCTTAGCACGTCACTGTTGCTGAGGCTGGCTTTGAACTCATGATCCTCCTGCCTCAGCCTCCGGATTCCCTAGGATTACAAGCATGTACCACCGTGCCTGGCTGTAATAGGTTTTTGGGGAAGAGGGAGAAGGTACTTTAAGTTTAAAATTTCATAAAATAGGTTTACAGAAAATGAGAATTATTTGTTGCATATGTCTGTTACACTATATCATATTCATATATAAACAGTTGAGCCTCCATATCCACGAGTACTGAATGCTGGGGTTCAACCAACTGTGGATCAGATATATTTGGGAAAAAATATTATGTCTGTACTGTGGCCTTTCTTTTTTTGTCATTATTTCCCAAAATTATCAATATAAAAACTGTTTTCATTGTATTTGGCAATATAAGCAATGCAGAGGTGATTTAAAGTAGTGGAGAATGTGCATAGGTTATGCATAAATACTGTGCCATTTTGCATAAGGAATCTGAGCATCCTTGGACTTTGTTGTCTGTGGGGAAGAGGGGGTGTTGGAGCCAATCTGAAGGATGACTGTTTGTTTCCTGTATTAGAGTGCAAGTTACTTGAGAGCAGAGACTGTCATACCTCACCTGCACCTGTGGTGCCTAGCTCAGTACTTAGGACACAGTAGATGTTCAATAAATACTTTAATGAAAAAATTACTAAGAATACCTTGGGAGACATAAAAAAAAAATACAATATATGAACAGGGTCTGAACTGCAAAAGTCAACCTCTAAGTGTCAAATCCTGTCCCATTTTTTAGGACCCTGCCTGAGAGCAATACAACTTCTTCTGAGACTCCCCTGATCCTTTCAGAACACCCAAATGCAATCTTCCCCATTTTTGAAGGCACTTCCCATAGCACCTTGTGCCTCCTCTTTTGAAACACTTGTCCCTTTCTACTTATGTCACTTTGGGATAAGCACCGGCCAGTTCATTGTCATGCTGTCCTCAATTATTCTAAAGAGCCAACTGACTCTGGACCCTCACCAAATGTTCTTGAAATTCTCTGATCCCTTATTCAACAGCTAAACTATTAAATTTTTTTAAAATTAAAAAAAGTTTATAGTAGCTTCAAACCCCTTTTGGAAATAGGTCTATTCATAATAAGATGAAACTAGGAAAATATTGGACTTCATGGAACAGAAGGAGTCTTCCTGAATTTGCTTCAGGGACCCATTGTTTATTTGTTATTGATGAAATTAATCCACCCCTCCATACCCCAGATCCTTCATCTACAGAATGGGGATAATAATAAGGACATCTAAAAGTTAAAGTTGGAGACAGTATATAAAAGGTGTTTAGGAGAGCTCTTCATAAGGGTCAGTAGTCAGTTGTCAGCTATTATTTAATACTAATAATAACAAATGACTCCGATAGAGATTCCTATGTCATATTCATCTTTTCACGAGAATATCAGACACTGGAGATATGAAGGGAAATGACATTGAGATGTATTTTCATGTTGCTAAAATGGTTCTCTCTCTCAGTCATTCAACTTCTGTAGTTTCCATTTTAACTCCATGTCCCACCTTCCCCCCCCCCACCCCTGAAATTTCTTCTTTTCTGGTAAGATCCATCTTTGGCTTAAGAAGGTCCTGCTTCTCTGCCTTCTGTCTCCATTCCCCTGCAGGTCCAGGTGTGCATTGCTTCTGATGCTCTCCTCCTCCACCTGGTGGCCACACCGCAGGAAGCAGCTCACGTGCAATCTTCTGAGTTTCAACCCCCAGGTAATAAATTCTCCTGCTTTTAATTATTCATATCCTTTGTTCACAGAAACTTTGAGTCTAGTGCCTTCTCATTATTGACCTAAATAATATCTCTTGATTTCAAAATGAAGTTCATTTTAGTAACAACCATGAGTCATCACAGAAGCTAAAGAACTTGGGAATTCTACGAAATCATTTAAGCATATAAAGCCAAAGTTTCCAAGGTCCCTTTTTATTAGTTCAAAGCCACAAAAATCAGGATATCATGGAACTGGACTTCTAGCTCACCTTTGCGTTATCCAAAGAATTATGAGTCAGATCAAATTAACAAATAGTTACAAAAATATGTTCTATTTTTACAAACATATCTCTAACCAACCCACAAGTTCAACATTAAATTTAGAATTCTGTCTCCTTGGCATTCGGTGACGGAAGAGGAGTCTTGAGCCCTAGGTCAATCACCTTTGCTTCTCTCCCAGCCTTGACCCTCACTTGAGGAGCCTTGCAAACCCCATGTGGGTTCTCTTTATCCCATTCAAGCTATATCCACATAGGTCTACCCAGTCAGACAGCAGCACCTCAGATATCCCTCGAGCAAGTGCAGACTGCCCTTTGAAGAGAGTCCCACAGAAGAGACCACGCAGCAAGGCCACTTGGTTAGAGTAAATGAGCACCTAGACCATGAATTAGAAGAAAGGGTGCAAGCTCCAGGACAATGTCTCTCATGCCTGGGTGCAATTGCTCAACCCAATGGCTTATGGTGACTCTTCAGCCCACCTTTCATTTCCCTCTCAGCCACACTGGACAGCTCCACAGAAGCTCAGACTTTCCCTGTGCTGCCAGCAGCCCATCTCAAACTCAAGCATAGCTATACCCCAGGGCCGTCTCCAACACTGTAGGGGTTTGCCTGCACACAAATACAGCCCAGAAATATTGGGGAGCTAACAGCCTCAGAGGAAACCCTCAATCCCTGTGGGACAGTAGTTGGTGGGCAAATGTGCAGGTCTCCATTGTTTGTGTAGAACATTCTGGATGCCTTTCTGAGGTTCTGGCCAAAAAAGCCCATGGCAGCAGCCTGGATAGCGTACAGCATGGTGGCTTTTCCTTCTCGCCTGTTCCACTCTTCCTGCCTTCTCTCTTGCTTCCTGGGATCACTTCCCAGAAAAACCACCCACACTCAAGTCCTTAGCCTGAAGCTCTGCTTTTTAGGGGTGATCAAAAGAATAAAGAGACAAACCCAGGGAGTGGAAGCAGCAGTCCATTCCAAATACAACAGTATCTCAGCACCATCTCACTTCTGCCAACAGTCTTTTAAGAAATGTGTCTAATAAGTGTTCCCCACACGTTTATATTATAACCTAACCTTCCATTAAAGAGGTTTTGGGGACTTTAAAAAGGGGGTAGTTCCTTTGTTCTTTTCTCTACATTAATGTGTAATTCCTTTTATAGAGCCCTGCTTTCATGGTTAAAATTTCCCGAGGTGACAATGGCCTGTTGGGAGGCAAGATGGAGGAGGCTGCTTATGGGAAATGCACCAGGAAGAGAAGCAGAAGTGAGAAGCTATTGGTAATTTTGATATCAAAGATTCCAATGAAGATGGGAAAGTGCAAGGGGGCCCTTTTTCTAGCTGACCACGGAACTAAGGATCACTTATACCAGATTTTCCTGGAGAATTTCAATTTCAAATCTTTGTCCTGACATTATTGAATACTTTCCTACTGGTCAGACCTTTGTCCAGATTGAAGCTTCATAAAAGTAGGTTGCCTTGCAACGGCAGGCCTGGATACGATGCTGGGGGCCCTTCTTCCTCAGGATTCTGCTTTGGGGCATCTGTTACTCCTGATCTGGGGGTAAACTTGAGCATTTACTATTTACCTCCACATTAAAAAAAAAAATCCTGGATCAACCTGGAAAAACAGTCTTAGAGCTGGAAGGAAACTTAGACTTACTCAACAGATAAGACTCTGCCATAGGATTATAGCATAATGTCATCTGTGATAATCAATCCTAAAACTTTTAAGTACACTGCAACCATTTGGCATTTAATAATATTTTCTATAAGCAAGGAGGCACTTTGTACTGACTTCCAAGTCTTCTTCGAGGAAACTATAATCTTGTTATCTGTGCTGCCCCCAAGTGGTGAAAAGAAGCTAGGGCACCCAGGCAAGGACATTGGTGCCAGTGTCAGGAGAGACATTTGCAGATGTGAGTACAGACGATTACCATCCATTATCATCAATTCTACAATAATTTTATAGGTTGGTCTCCCTATTCAGAAATTACAATGTCTTACCTACAGTTATGAGTGAACATCTTTATGTACAAATACTGAAAATTCTTAATCTCCAGATATAAGCCATGGAAACATGTTTTAAATATACCAAGTATTTTTCAGCAAACACTTATTGAAACTAATCATGGGACAACCACAGTTCTAGTCCCTTGGGACAGAGAAACCAATAATACAGAGTGTTTGGTTGGAAGAACTCACAGTTCTTGCCCGGGAATAAACAACCAAAGAATCATTACAATTCAGTGTAATTACACCAGTGCTATAATGTTTTTTCTTTTTTATATATTTCCTTCCAGATGACAGTAATCTAATAAAATGTAAATGACAGCTATGATGGCTACTCCATTCTTTCCTGCAACCTTACTGTGTCTGTCCACCCATCTCTTTTAAGTTGCAAATGTAGTCCAACTTTGGTATCTGAGGGACAGTGGTTCTAGGACCTTCCATCTTGCAACAAAGTCCTTTATATAAAACGAGCTAGCATTTGTACAGAACCTAATAGCAACACCCTCTACCGCCAGATACCTTAAATAATCTCTAGACAATTTATATTACCTAATACCATGCAGTATGTGAAGAGTTGTTATATTGTAGTGTTTAGGGAATGATGACAAGAAAAAAAAAAGTCTGTGAGCACAGGTGGTACATGAGGTAATCTTAGTTATGTTAACTCTACATTTGCCTGTGGTTTAATTTAAGTAATTTGCCTTTTGAAGGGAACACAAATCCAACCAGAACTTAAGTATATATAAATGCTTATTTATTGATTTGATTAAGATGAGATGCCATTGACTCATCATTTGAGTAAAGTAGAACATCTGATCTGTGTTCTAGGGCTCTATGTGTAACGGGTGTGTGGAAATACTGCTGCCCTCAGCCACTGGAGAGGCTCAGAGGGGTCTGGGGCACTGGAGCCCTGAGGGCATACATCTCGACTCACAAACATCTTTGTCTGTTTATTATCACCTGATATAGAAATATTATTTTCTGAGCCAGGAACAGTGGCATATGCTTGTATTCTCAGTGGCTTGGGAGGCTGAGGCAGGAGGATTGTGAGTTCAAAACCAGCCTCAGCAATTTGGCGAGGCCCTAAGCAACTTAGTGAGACCCTGTCTTGAAATAAAAAAAATTTTAAAAAGGACTGGGGATGTGGCTTAGTGGTTATGTGCCCCTGGGTTCAATCCCTGGTATCATTAAAAAAAAAAAATTCTGGACATGCTAAGATGCAAATGAAAAGGAACAAAGGGTTCCAGGGAACTGTACCACACCTTTATGCCCAAGTCATATTAGTAAGTGAAAGTGAAGCTTCTCTAGCTTAAGTAGGAAACCTAACTAATATTTATATGTTTGTAAGATACCTTTTTAAGTGTTATTAAATAGGCAACTGATACAAATAATACAATCAATTAAAATTGCAGAATTGTAAGGGTTGTAAGTTACATTTCATAGAATGATATTTCATAGCAGTAATCTGAAATCTACATTAAGAGATTTAATCAGAATTGAGTAATCAGAAATGAGAACAAACTTAATACAAAATTAATGCAATTATAACTGTCATTTAGAAACAAAGTGGCATTACATTATACAAGTGTTTGGGTTGATTTCTAATGCAGCCTGGGTTGTGGTTAAATGCTGGTTCCTCACCACACGATTCATCAATATCTTGGCACTAAGAAGATATCAGTTGTTAGTTATCTCTGCATTTTACCACTGAGAAAGTACAAACTGTGAAGTTAGACCAATTATCATACCCATCACATTTGGGGAGCTTTTTTAAAAAAAAAAAAAAAAAAAAACTTTAGCTGTTTAACTGTCACATGTAGCATCTCAAGTGAAAGGCATTTGTCTTGTGGGGATTTCCTTTTGTGCTTTGTGGCACATGAGAGGGGACCTTCCTATTTAGAAGCATTTAGGTATTTTGTATATCAACATGACAGTTAAAGGAACCTGTTATTATATTTTTAGAAGACAAGATCACAGTAACTAGTTCAAGGCATCTTACTCAGGAAAAGTCAGTTTTGCTGCTCGAGAGTGAATTCCCTTTAGCCCACTGCCATGACTTGCTGACCAGATCAGACCAAATTTCAGGTGGAACCATGCAGCAAAATGTGGTGGTTGGTGCTCACTGTCCTGCATGTCAGCATCTGTGATGGTCAGTGTATCTGTCCTCTTGTTGACAAATGCTGCTTTGGAGTTTTGACTCTTTCCAGTTAAAGCAGGATAAACTTACTTCAGGGAGATGAGGAAGACCTTGGTCGGAGAGCAGGTCTATCCTTTGACCTTGTAGTCATTCGTGGGACCAACCCGGATGCCACTACTGACATGGAATTTGGTAGAGACTGGTGTTAAATCCTATGTCTAGGGACAAGAAACATTAATGGCTGTAAAATGAGTGGGATGAGCATTTGTTTATTCTGGGAGATAAGGATTTGAGATCTGATGACTTGGTACTTTAACAGGTTTCTTAGTAATTGATAGGATTTGATAAAATCCCTTTTAGGGAGGGTTAAGCAATGTTTTCCATGGACAGACTCCAATGTTTGACCATGTTATTTCATAATTATACAGATCAACTGGTGGAACATCTCTTGTGATTGAAAAATCACATCCATTCTATGTTTTTTATAATCCAACACAATAGCATTTAGCACATGCGTATTCTGTCCAAAGTGCCCAGAAAACTACAAATTAGTATTCCATATGCAGAGACTATCAGTCATTTATAGCCTGAAGAGTTCATAGTCATAAGAGCTATGTGTAGGGTTGGGTTGAGTGTCATGACAAGTTCATTTTCCAAAATGCCATTTTGATACTTTGCCATTCTTGCTGGGTCTGGATGATGCAAATAGCAGTAGCATTGTTGAGGCTCTAGATCTTTGCAAACTCTGTTTACACCGTCCTATGAAGAGTCCACTTACTTTTTTTTTGTGTGTGTGTATGTGGGGGGATTGAACCCAGGGCCTTGTGCATGTAAAGCAAGCACTCTACCAACTGAGCTATATCCCCAGCCCCCCCACTTACTCTTAATGAACAAAGCATTTCAAACATGGAGTAAAATCTTTTACATTCTCTGTGTATAAGTTGCTTTTATCAATCCTGAAAAGATACAATTCCTAAAGCAGATATTAATAAGGATAACATTTCTATTACTAAATCAAGTCTGAATAATAATATTTATTATTATTTATTATTCCTTCAAGGAAAAGAATGAGATTTTCCTTTGTCTTTAAATTTTTTCTTACTCTATGGGCTTGAAAAATGGGGGCAATTCTTAAGTCCAGTTGAGCTACCATGAAAAGATTGCAGAGCATATTAATCACATCTTATTAGAATCCCAACTAAAAATTCCTGTCAGCCAGTCCATGAATTTAATTAGTGGATAATGAAAGTAAATCCTTTGGCAGCAGCCAGAGGCCACCCAAGTAGTGCCAAAGATCATTTGGATACTCAGTCACCCTTGTAGTCTGCTAAGTATTTCTCCTCCCAAATATGGGGTTATGATAGAAGACTTGATCTATTTTAAAATCAAGGTCCAATATGAGAATGAGAAAAAGAGGACCATTTGAATACATCAAATATCAACTCTTTAGAAGGGACACCCTATTGTCTTGTAGTTGTCACTAGTCACATATTACCCCAAAGCAGAGCCAGTGAAGTTCTTCTTGGAGGAAACAGTACCTACTTGAGGAACAAGTCCAGCTGCTTAGGACTCCTTTTTCCTCCAGGGTTGGGGTCGGGCTAAGGTCTAGTGGTATTTGGTTGGAGCAGGGTGCTTAATATCAAAAAAAGTTTGGGTTGCTTGGCTGTCCTTTTATGGGCCTATAGAGGTAGCAGGCTTTCCTTGGAGGATTGTTTTTTTGTGTGTGTGGCAGACAAGGGGGTGGATGGAGAGAAGGGGTATCTATGCCCACTAGTGTTGTGGGGTGTGGCTTCTCCAGCATCCAATCCAGGGTATATAAGACAAAAAGAAAACCCAGGGGACCTACTGCCGTGCATCCCTGAGTTCCTAGTTCCTTACCCACTTTCCCTTCTATCCACTTTCAGAGTTTTCTTATATTTATTTTGTATAAGATGTTCAAACTTTTTAGCTATACTTAGCAGGAAGAAGAAGGAGAAGCACATTTACTTCATTTTGTTTTCTAGTATTATATATCAAGTAGGAATCCCATTGGAATTCAGAAACATACCATCAACTTCAGATGCTCGGAAGAAACAGAGTGATCTAGGTCAGAGTTTTCTCCATTGTAAACCTTGCACCTGGGTCATTTTTTAAAACCAACTTTATTGGGGTCTGATATCCATATAATGACCATTTAAATATAATAAAATGCACTCATTTTAAAATTGCGATTTTGGGGTTGGGTAGGTACCAGGGATTGAACTCAGAAGCAGTTGACCACTGAGACACATCCCCAGCTCTATTTTGTATTTATTTAGAGACAGGGTCTCACGAGTTGCTTAGCGCCTCACTGTTTCTGAGGTTGTCTTTGAACGTCAATTCTCCTGCCTCAGCCTCCTAAACTGCTGGAATTGCAGGCATGTGCCACCTGGCTAAAATTGTGATTTGATGAATTTGAACAGATGAACATATCTATATAATTTTTCCCACCATCCTATCCAGATCCCTAATGTCTTCCTAATCCCCCCTCATCCCCAAATCTTCCTTGAGCCCCTTTCCAGTTGATATGCCCCTAATCCCTGCCCTGGGCAAGTACCAATCTGATTTCTTTCACTGCAGTTAGTTTTTTTTTTTTTTTTGCTTGTTCTAAATCTTTGTTTAATGAAATCAGATAGTGTATACTTGTGTATCTGACTTCTTCCACTTCGAAGATGCTTTTGAGATCCATCCATATTGTGTGAATTAGTAGTTGCTCTTTTTTTTTTTTTTTTTTTTTTTTTGGTGAATAAATTTCATTGTATGACTACACCTCAATCCATTCACCCCAGAAAGACATTTGTATTGTTTCCATTTAGGCTATTATGAATAAAGGTGCTATGAATGCTTATGTACAAGTTTTTTTCTTTTTTTTCCCCAGATGTGTTTTTTCATTTCTCTAACATCTAGGTGTAGAATAGCTGGTTCATACAGTAAATATATCCTTAACTTTATAGAAAACAGCTAAACTGACTTAGGTGTCTGATTTTGCATTCCTAATGAAAGCCAGTGAGAATCCTGGGATGGCGCTCTGGTTAGAGCACTGGTGAGAATCCCTCTAAAGCCAGGATGATTTTAGTGCTAGCCTTCACCAAAGGCACTTCTTTCTCCATGCTCATATCACTGCAGGTCTTTAACTCCCCTTTAAAAGAGCTCGGAAGGCCAGGTCTGGATAGGCTCTGGGGTCTAGTTTGCAACACCCAGAAACACTCTTGACATTTGACTTTGAAATTCTAGATTTTGAACCCCACACATTTTTCTCAAGCTTAATCCCACTTTTGGTCACCTATCAGGGATCCTTCCTTAAAGGAGAACTAACACTGCTGGGTCTCCTTCAGAAGCTCAGCCTAAAAGAGATGTGAAGGTCATTTGGAGGGACGAAGGTAGCAGAGAACTGTAGGCCAGACAGATGTCAGTAGCCTGGGAAGGGGAAAATGACCAAGATAATTGTGTGGCTGTTTTACTCCTATAGACTTTGAGGAACTTTGTAAGTCACCCCCTTTCTTATGCTCATGAAGTCTATTAATATGAATACAACTTTTTCCTACTGTAAATGAGAAAAATGTTTTAATTCTTTTATACAAAAGAATTAATCCTCAATTCAATCAAGTCAACATCAAAGAATTTGAAGACAATTGTTTTTTTTTTTTACCAAAGTCTTTCCCTGGGTTATAGTGGTCATTTCAGAAATTTAAAATTTTAAATGGAAAATGTCCTGACCCATTCACTTTGGCTAGTGTGTTTTCCATTTCCTAGCTGTTGCCCATTCATCAGACCACTTGTTAGAAATCCTAATCCATTAATACATCTCTCCTTTGATAACCAGGCCCAATCAACCCTTGGAAATCTCAGGCAAGACAGCACTACAGGAAGCCCAGAGCAGGGGGCTGGATGAGTTTGGTCCTGTTTGGGCTTTAATTTTCTCCTATTTAGATGGAGGGTATTTCCAAAATTATACCCTATGCCACCTGACATGTTCTTCTGGCTGCACAACAACATATTTACCATGTTCCCTGGGACACACAGACAAAGGACTTTGGAATGACAAAACATACTTCCTCCCGGGTGTGACATTTCCAGGAAGGATAACATTTTTCCCAGGATGTGGCATCTACAAAATTTTCCAAGATTGTGTAAAATATGTAAATGTGACACAAAGAAAATTCTGGTGAATTTTCCTAGCAAATCAACAGCTGAATCACAAGGCATCTATCAAGCGTTACTCACCACTTATTAAGGATCAGCCCTCCCTTGGAGCTGGTATGAGTAAGCAGGCAGGACAGGACCAATTCCAAGATGCCCATCCCCACACCCCGTGTACATGCCTTGTATGACCACATCTGTGTGTGCAGGAAGGACACATGTGACTGATGGGATTCCACTCTGGTGAGTAGCCAGGTCTTATGCCAAGAGCAAAGGAATTTTGCTGATGTAACTAAAGGATCTAATCAGTTAACTTGAATTAATCAAGAAGGAAGTTATTCCAAGTGAACACCACCTGATCAGATGAGTGCTTTAGAAAAGCCCAGGCAGTCACAGACAGGAGGAGATAATTTGAAGTGAGAGCGCTCCTCCTGCTGACTTTGAGTAATGTTCTATGGAGGGGGCCGCATGGCAAGGGTGAGGGTGGCCTGCAGATGCTGAGATCGTCCTTGTCTGACAGCCAGAAAACAGGAACTTCAGTCCTACAACCACAAGGAACTGAATTCTACCAACAAAATTCTTGAGCTTGCAAACAATCTTTTTCCTAGTGAGATAAGAATATACCCAACTGGTACCTTGATATCAGCTTGGTGAGACTATGAATCTTAACACCTCCCCACCCCCCACCCCACCTCCGACCCTCAACACACACACACACACACACATGAAGAAGGCACACCACCCCTTTTCTAAAGCATTAGATCTAGGTTTTTTGGTATTAGCAATGGGTATAGGTATGTAACGGAGAGAATCTGAGGAGTCTCAGAAGAGAGGGAAACTCAGGACCAGTGAAGTTCTTGGCATACGTGATGGAAGAGAATTTCAGCATGAGCCAGACAAAGGCATAGACAGAGGTTTCTTTAGGAAGCTAGATGATTACACATTCAAGGGAGAATGTAGATTGTCTTGAGAGTGAGAAGCAGCCTTGAGTTAGGCTGGGCGTCCAATATTTATAGAAGGGCTGTAACAGGGGCTGGACTGGAGGTGGATTCAGGGTAGAGCTGCACTTTCACACCAGTTTTCCTGTGCTTGTGTATTTCCCTCATTTTACAAGGGCTCCGGGCCAAGTTTGCAACACTCTGTTTTCTGTATCTCAATGGCTTGATTCTGCATTTCAGTGGCTTGAGGGTGTTTCCTATAGATTCCTGTATTTCTGTCTCCTTATCCTGAATCCGAATCTCAGGTAGAACTGTAAGGATCCCGTGAAATGTCGGAGAAAGAGACCACCAAGTGACCACTCATGCAATTGGCAGAAGGGGGATTTATTGAACCAGCATGCTGGGGCTCCGTGCCCACTCAAGAAGGGAAAGGAGCCCAGAGCCCCGAGCAGGGGCTGAGCACTGCTTAAGTACACTTTTTGGGGAGGGCGGAGGGCTTTGTATACATCAGAACAAATCATCATTAGGCGCGGGAAAATTGAATAACAACTCCTAAACATGATTAGTTCATTCATTGGCGGGAACAGGTCAGGCTGGAGTGATAGGTCATTCCTAAGGAGGGGGTTACATTTTAACTGATTGGTCCAGGCCCTGCAATGCCTATGTGGGACCACACAGAGCCCTTATTACTGGGCAGTTCCAAGCATTGTCTTAACAGCTACAGAAATTTAACTCAGACCTTGCAGCTTAGAAACTTTACAACACCTGGTCTTTTACCCTTTAACTTTTACGCTTTAACTTCAATTTCTTTTACCCTTACAGAACAAAAGGGAAAGATGAAGCCAAGGGATACATCCCAAGCAGGTTCCTTTCCCTCACATCTTATTTCTTTCCTTTACTTATTCCAACACCCACTCACTTTGTACCACTGTATTAATAATCCTTTAAATTTTGTTATAATGAAATACCTGAGGCTCGGCACTTTATAAAGAAAAGAGGTTTATTTAACTCACTATTCTGAAAGTAGAAGGCCATGGTGCTGGTATCAGCTTGGCTCTGGTGAGGACCTCATGGCATATAGTATCACTATGGTTGGAGCACATGAGAGAAAGGGAGAGAGAGAGGGAGAGAAAGAGGGAGAGAGAGATGTTGGCAACAGGTCCACCTTGGCCCCTGGAGCCCTACCTCCACTAGTTTGTTCTGCATGCCAGTGTGGCCAGCTCACAAGGCCATGGCGAACTTGCGGTTGTTCTGTTCCTGCTTGTCCGTCTGAGACATATGTATCCCACGGGAATGCCTTGACCTTTTCTGGTCTGATGGACTTCTTGTTAAGGGAGGTTTCGGTACCTGACAATAATAGATGTTGAAACTAAATTTCTCCCCCCTCCCTCCTGCTTTTGGGTAGTTTTCCACTTCTGCTGCTTGGGGTATAAAAAAAGGTGTGTTAGCAATAAAGATTATTGACTCCTGGATGAAGAACCTTGGTGTCCTGTGTGTCTTTTAACCTCGCCGTCCCTCGCCGGACTCGGCTCCCTTGGCCGGACGCGGCAAGAGAGAGGAAAGATCACAGCCAGACTGGAAACCAAAGAGCTGGGGATGTGGCCAGGCTTCTTGTTTTTTAACTCCCCTCTCAGGATGCATGAGAACTACCTTAATCCTTTCCAAGGTCGTGCTCTCAATGAACAAACAACTTCCCACCAGGCCCAAGGTTACCACCGCCTCACACACTGCCACACTGGGGGCCAAGCCTCCAACAGGTGAACCCTTAGGGACAAACTACATACAAACACTTAATGAGGAATGTAACATCCCTCACAGGGCAAGATTTCTAATCTAGGACCCCACGTGGGTGCTAAGAGAAATCCCTAAAAAACTAAAATATTCTGGCTTAACTTGACCTACTCCCTGTGGAGTCTGGGGGAAGTAGGATGTGCCATCTCCTTAAAGACCTAATTCTCCTCCCCACCCACCTCAGTGTGATTCCAGTTTGAGTTGGTTATAGTCCATGTAGTGGCACCCCTTTCTCCACAGAAAATCTGAACTAAGCTTCTCCAGAAATCTTCACCGTAATTGATTTTAGGTCAATCAGCAAAAGAATCTCTACAAAAGAGTTCAATGTAGGTAGAATTCCTGTTTTCCTGTTGCTCTATTTTACTTGGCCAGTGGCCTAGAAGAAATCAGGACTCCAGGTGCCGAGCGCCCCTTTACTAGTTTTTCACAAACATTTATCCAGTATAGTAGTTTGTAGAAGTGTGTTTGCAAATGCAAAATGTGATTTAAAAAGATAAATCCTTTAACAAGGCCTCTGGTCTTGAGCTGGAGCTTCACAGAGATGTCTACATTTCTAAGCTAAGAGAAGTTACCAATTGGGCTCCATGGTAATAGCTGGCAGGGGGAGGAAAGAAAGGGGAGAAGAAGCTCTCCCCTTCTCAGGTGTTGTCCTTGAAGGGTTCACTTGCCCAGAACAGTGAAAGAAAAAGCTGCTTTTATGTGAACTTCTGCAGACTGTGAACTTCTGAGCCCCTCCCCTTACATGCTGGGTATAAAGTTCTGAAACTACCTGAACTCGGGGTTCAGGGGATGAATTAATTACAGTGAAAGTTGTACCCTCTGAGCCTGGCTGCAGCCAAATAAAACTGTTTCCTGATATATTTGGTGCCCTGCCTCATCTGTCCCCTACAACAGTCCGGTTTTAGGATTGTCTAGAATCTCTCACTGTCAGCTGGGAATTGGTGCTAGGTTTCTCTGTGGATTTAAAAAAGAAAAACAAAAACATAAACCAATATCCTTAGATTCTCAAGTCCAGTACATCAAATGGTATAATATTTGCATAAAACCTATGCACATCCTCCTATGTTTTAAATCATCTCTAAATTATTTATAATACCTAATACTATGTATGCAAATATATAGTATACACTATATTAATACACTATATACACTATATTATATTATATTATATTATATTATATACACTATATTAATCAGGAAATAATGACCAAAAAATCTGAACATGTTCTGTACAGACACAATCTTTATTCTAATTACTTTCTATCTGTGGTTGGTTGAATCTGCAGATGCAAAACCTGAGGATATAGGTGTAAGCGCAAAATAATGGGTGCAGACCTCAACAGATTTAGGGAAGCTATTTGTTGTTCTTTGCAGAATCAGGCAGAATGGGGACTCATTTTCTGGATGCAAAAATGACCACCAGTTACAGAGGGGATTTTGGTTTTATAGGGTACCAGTAGGGTGGTTTCGTCACTGGAACTTGTGGGTGCGCTGTTCGGATAGTTAGGGGCTAGTCATGTAGGTTCAAACTTTAAACTCAGGAGGGCAGCAGTAAAAGGTTGAGACTCATTTTTACTTGGAGAGATAGGAGTCCAGTTTGCGAAGGATGGGTATTTCTTTTTCTGGAATTTATTGTCTCCTAGAGTTTCTGTATTCGCCTCCTTCCTTCAGGGCCCACTGTTCAGTATTCACTGTGTGTCCTTTTAGGATTAATTTGCAATGGGGGAAGGTCAAATTCCAGAGCCTAATATTCAGTTATTCACTTCCTTCCTTCAGGCCCCTCTGTTATCAGGAAAGGATCTACCAGAAGGTTAATGCTGGGCTAGTTTCCCCTTCTTCCTCCTGAGCTGCTTAGTCTCTCTGCTGTTCTTTGGGGGTTGTTTTGTAGGATTATTATTTTCCATAACTGTTCATTTTAGACTCTGAAAAGATAATGGAATAGGGGCACTGGATTTGGATCTGGCTGCTTTGAGCTGAGAAGGGGAGATGTGTGGGGACCCCACCTTTCAGAGTTCTGGAATAGAGCATGGAGACCCTGGTGGGGAGAGGTAAGGTGGGAGGGGATCTTGAGGTCTTCAAGCGGAGTTCCCCTTTGTGTTCTTGGGGAGTCAGAGGTGAGCAGGAGAATGGCATCCATCCATGTGTTGTAGAAGGCATCTGGATCCTGGCAGGTAAACTTATTAAGAAATCATTCCCATATAAAATTAATTGTTATGCTCGAATTCGGGACCCCCCAAAGACCACCAGAGACCAAGATCGATGTAAGCATCAAAGAGGTGTTTATTGTGAGCTAGCTCGGTCCTCTGCACGCACACAGTAACTTGTGACGCTGAGAGGCCCCGAGCCCAGGGTTTGTAGCAGTTTTATACATTCTATGGGGAAGGCAGGGACCCCCACATACATCACAGCATCTCTTAGCAAATCATCACACACAGAGGGAAAATCAAATAACAACTCTAAAACATGATTAGAACATTCACTGGCGGGAACTAGTTGGGTAAGAGTGACTGGTTAGTATAAGAGGGGGATTCATTTGAACTAATTGGTTTAGGCCATGAGGGGAGTATGTGCTGAACTAACTACATGGTTTCCCAACATGTTATCAACCACCATAAACTACTAGGGGTCATCTGGCATCCCAGGTATTTTCCCTGTCTCATGCTGATAGGTGGTTGCTAGGGGGTTGCTATGGGTCCTCACCTAGCCTGAGTCAGGGACACCTGGGGCCGCAAATCTCTCCTGTTATTTGTAGATAAACAACTCAGCAGAGTAGGAATGTGCCTAGGAGTGCTCTGTGGGTTTTTCCTAGGACAAGGGTCATGCCCCCTTCCTTGGACAGACTTTGCTGCTCTGAGGTAGAGGCTGGTTTCTCAAAAATGGAGTCACATCATTTTTTCATAATAATAGGCAGAGGAAAGTTTATTGAAAGTATAGTGGAAATTAGGTGATAAAATTGGGGCTGAAAGAAAGGTGAAAATTGGGGCTGGGGTTGTGGCCTAACATGTGCGAGGCCCTGGGTTCCATCCTCAGCACCACATAAAAATAAATAAATAAAATAAAGGTGTTGTGTCCACCTAAAACTAAAAAATAAATATTAAAAAAAAAGAGAATAATTTCAGCAGGTAATACAATTCTGACCCTCTTGTCCTTAGTCAGGGCTATGTGTTTTATTCAGATGTAGGGTGTACTCTCCATGATTCCAGGAGCGCAGGGTCTTCAGAGAATAGCAAGCATGATTTACCATGGAATCATAATTTCCTGTTTTTTTTTTTTTTTTTAAGAGAGAGAGAATATTTATTTTTTTTTTAGTTTTCGGTGGATACAACATCTTTATTTTATTTTTATGTGGTGCTGAGGATCGAACCCAGCACCCACAAATGCCAGGTGAGCGCCCTACTGCTTGAGCCTCATCCCCAGCCCAAGTTTCCTGGTGTTTTAATCTTCTTCTTGCTCAACTAATTTTGCAAAATAAGAACAGAAATAAAATTAACAGTATAGTTATAGCTAGTAATCCAGTCACATATGTGGAAAAGCATTTAAAAGGGTTCATGGGAGAAATTCCTTCAGCTAAACTGGCCCAAACTTCTTCACTATTAAAAGTAGGTGTTTTTGCATTGGCCATGGTCAGAACCTGAGATTGTAAGTTTCAAACCATGTTATTACGTGAGAAACGGCAGGCTGTGGGATGTGGGCCCAATAAATTTCTGTGCCATGGGTCATGCTCACAGTTGTGCATATTATTAAGATTATCACGAGGAATCTATTAGTATGAATAATGAATTGACTAATTGTTCTCAAAATTTTTCTGGTTATTTCTGTTGCTTCTTCAACCTGTCCCCATGGCATGGGGTATGTCTTCCAGGTTTGAGGCATTAACATTTTCATCAGCAGGGGCAGGATTTTCATTGAACTCATCAGCCATTTTTGTCTTTGCTGCTTGTGAAGTTAAAGATGATATGCAGAAAACACAGAGAGAAGAAAGAGATTTTTTTTTTATTTTATTTTTATTTATTTTTTTAGAGAGAGAGAGAGAGAGAATTTTAATATTTATTTTTTAGTTCTTGGCGGATACAACATCTTTGTTTGTATGTGGTGCTGAGGATCGAACCCGGGCCGCACACATGCCAGGCGAGCGCGCTACCGCTTGAGCCACATCCCCAGCCCAAGAAAGAGATTTGAATGTGTAACTGATGTGATTCTGCAATCTGTATACGGGGTAAAAATGGGAGTTCATAACCCACTTGAATCAAAGTGTGAAATATGATATATCAAGAACTATGTAATGTTTTGAACAACCAACAATAAAAAATTTAAAAAAAAAGATTTGAGTGGGGGTTAAGTCAATGAATGTCCCTTGAAGCCAAAGATCCCAAATGAGGTCTAATGCTTGAGAAGGAGAGAGAGGAAGGGGAGTGAATACCTCTGAGGGCTGTTATGAAAAGTTGAAAGAAGGCCTGAGAAAGGGACATTAGGAATTTCATGTGTGAGGCTCACCAACTTCCTCAGGAATGGCAGGAAGGTGGGTAATGGGAAGTCCTATGGAGCAAGAGGCATTAGTAGAAATGAGTTTTGAATTGCTTAGATGGGCCCAGGGGGAGTGGCTTTCTAATTTGGCTGCAGTAGGAGTGATTAAAATGACCTTGAAGGGGCCGGTCCACTTGTAAGGTTTGGGAAGAGTAGAGGTAAACTAAATCTCCTACAGTAATTGGGGGGGGGGGCTGAAGTTTGGGCTCGGGGAACATGGGTGTGGGCATACTTCCAGAGGGTAGCCTTGAGGTGAGCCAGGCGGGGTTTCATGAAGTCAAGAGGAATGCTAGGTTATTGAGGTTGAATGAGAAGTTCAAAGGAGCTGATCATAAAGGGCTTTTTGGGCAATGCTTGGATCCAGAGTAGAGCCAAAGGGAGTGCTTATAGTTTGGTTAAGGTTGCCTTCAGGGTCCTATTTGTCCTTTCAACTTTTCCTGAGGACTGTGGATGATAAGGGAATGTGGAAGTTCCATTTCACATTTAAATTTTAGCCAGTTCTTGGGTAATAGACGAAGTACACTTGGGACCCTTATCTGACTGGAGGGAGGCAGGTAAACCAACTGGAAGCTGTTGCTAGTTGGAAAGGTTTCAACCCATCCAGTAGAGGTGTCTTTCTAAGGGTGGCATTGTTGTGGGGGACAGACGAGGCAGGGCACCGAAGACAGCAGGAAACAGTTTTATTTGACTGCAGCCAGGCTCAGAGGGTACAGCTTTCACTGTAATTAATTAATCCCCTGAACCCCAAGTTCAGGTTGTTTCAGAGTTTTATACCCAGCATGTAAGGGGAGGGGCTCAGAAGTTCACAGTCTGCAGAAGTTCACATAAAAGCAGCTTTTTCTTTCACTGTTCTGGGCAAGTGAACCCTTCAAGGACAATACCTGAGAAGGGGAGAGCTTCTTCTCCCCTTTCTTTCCTCCCCCTGCCAGCTGTTACCATGGAGCCCAATTGGTAACTTCTCTTATCTTAGAAATGTAGACATCTCTGTGAAGCCCAGCTCAAGGCCAGAGATCTTGTTAAAAGATTTATCTTTTTTATTTTTAAATCATATTTTGCATTTACAAACACATTTCTACAAACTATTATACCGGATAAATGCTTGTGAAAACCCAATAAAGGGGCATTTAGGGCTGGGGATGTGGCTCAATCGGTAGCACACTCGCCTGGCATGCGTGCAGCCCGGGTTCGATCCTCAGCACCACATACAAACAAAGATGTTGTGTCCGCCGAAAACAAAAAATAAATATTAAAATTCTCTCTCTCTCTCTCTTTAAAAAAAGGGAGGTGGGGCATTCAGCATCAGAAACACTGATTTCTTCCACGCCAGTGGCCAAGTAAAGTACAGCAACAGGAAAATAGGAATTTTACCTACATTGAACACTTTTGTAGAGATTCTTTTTCTGATTGTCCTAAAATCAATTATGGTAAGATTTCTGGAGAAACTTAGTTAAGATTTTCTGTGGAGAACAGGGTGCCATTATCGCATGTGTGTAAAGTCAAGCTGCCTGTCTGTGGCTGGAAGGACTCCTCTAGCTTGATGTGTGGGAAATGGAGGTGGTCTCAGAGTTAGGGTTAGCCTTGAGACAGGTTGTACATGATTGGAAAATTTACTGGAGACATTTTAAGTCTGAAGGGGACAGGTTTAGTGAATTCTTTAGGAATATTTGGAGAGAATGAGTGTTCAGATGGAATAAATTGTGAAGACAGAAGGACCTTGGTTGCATTAGAAGGAAGCTGAAGTTTTGTAGGCATGGAATATAAAACTGTTTGGGGGTGGTGACTAGACTGAGCAGTTTTCTTAGCAAGCCTATCTGTGTCCTGGCTAATTTTTTTTTAATATATTTTTTTGTTTGTTTTAGGTGGACACAGTATCTTTATTTTTATATGGTGCTGAGGATTGAACCCAGGGACTCATGCATGCTAGGCGAGCACTCTACCACTGATCCACAACCCCAGCCCCCTGGTTAATTTTTATTAGTGTAATTTTTATTAGTCTGATGCCCTTTACAGTATAAGATTGCTACCTTACCGAGTGAAAGTTCAGCTTCAAGCAAACCTTTTATGTAGCTAGCATTAAGAATTAGCATTCCTGTCTTGAGTTAGGAAGCCCCTTTCCCTCCAGATTAAGATGTTAGAATGAATATTTTTGTAGGTGTATTTGGAATCAGTAAAAATATTGGCTGGTTATCCCTGGCTAATGATAAAGCTCAGGTGAAGGCCACTAACTCAGCTTGCTGGGATGTGGTGCCTAGAGGTAAGGGAGATAATCTAATATCTAGGTGAAAATGAAAGGAGAATCTGCTGTAGCTTTTCCTTGAATTATAGCATAAACTGCAAGGTAAGGGGACTGTTTCTGGGAGCTTCCATCTATGAACCAGTCTGGGAGTCAGGTAAATGCTGATCCATTATGTGAGAAAATGAACTCATCTAGAAGTCCAGAAAGTCAGGACAAGAGTGAATAATTACATGGCCAGAGGGTTTTTTGTTGGAAGAAGAGTGGCCAGATTTAGTGAGGAGTCTTGCTGGAAGGTGGTTAGGGGATCCAGGAATTGCGATGCAGTCATTGGACTCTGGTTGGGGGAAGGGATAAAAATGAATGATGACTAAGAAGATCTGGGAGAGAGTGTGTAGTAAGAACAGTAAGAGTTGATAAAATGCAAATTTTCTTGCTTCAGGGATTTGGAGAGCTGCTGTTGCTAAAACTTTGAGGCATTGGGACCTGCCACAGTCTGGCTGGGCACAAATGCCGAAGTCTGGCTGGGCACACAATCACGAGCCACCACACAGCTTGTAGATTCAAACAGCAACTCTTTATTCCCGAACTCACACCAGCCGTCTACAATCACGTTCTGGGGAAATCCACGTTCTCTTCCCAAATCCACCTCCACTGGGCTTCTATCTCCAAAATCTATTGTCTAAATCCCGTGAGAACTCAAGGGGAACTCAGGCAGCAGGATACGCCCTATTCCCAGCAGGAATAATCTTAAACCTTAAACCTGGAACCTAAACCGGGAACGCCCTAAACACGATTATCTTAAAACCGGGAACACCCTAATCTGCCTTGGTCCTTGAGCAAGGTCACTTACATTCAATGTCACTGCAACATGTCAGCAACATGGGGTACGCTGGCAAGGAAATTGTCATACCTACTTGGCTAATGGCTCCCAGCAGGGACCAGCCTTGATAAACTAATTGTTTCCATAGGAATGCAATGGGATGGGTGGGGGGTATCCCCAGCCTTTTGGTAAAGAACTCCCAAGCCTTGTCTATGTTCTCAATGGAGTGACAGGAAAAGGCTTGTTGGGGTTTGGTAAAAATAGAGTTGAGGATTTGAGAATTCTGTAGAGTAGACATGGTGGAGGAAAAAGAACAGGGACATGGAAGAGGATCCAACAGGTTCCCTTTGGAAGCTTCATAGAGGGATTTGGCTATGAGGGAGAATTTTGGTATCTATATGCAGAAATAGTTAAAAAGGCCTAAACAGGGACAGCATGTTTCTTTTGGTGGTTGGAAGAGGAATGTTTTTTAAAGTCTGGAGTCAATATTTAGGCTTCCTAAATATTGTACCTAAGGGAAGCAGAGTTGGGCCTTAGATTGAGAAACCTGGTCCCCCCAGGAGGTCAGAGAGTTAAGCGGGATGCTAGTGTGACCTGTGGGAATATTTTAGTGAAGGACTACAGGGCAGGAGGTCATCTACATACTAGGGGACAAACTCTCTTGTTGGAGAGCCAGGCCATCTATGAACCAGTATTGGTGGCTCCCTGAGAATCCCTGGGGGAGAACTGTCCAGGTGAGTTGCTGCGTAGTTAGTGTCTGGGTCTGTCCAGGTAAAAGTGAAAAGTGGGTGTGAGGCAGGATGGAGGGGAATGATAAAGAAGGCATATTTCAAGGCTAAGTTTATGCTGAGAAATGTGTGATGGAGGCTGGGATATGAGACAAAAAAGATTAGAGGTTCAGCACTACTGGGTATGTGGGAACAATGGCCTCATTGATTTTTCTGACATCCTGTACTAGCCAGAATTGACCATTGGATTTTTTTTTTTACTCCAAGAATGGGCGAGTTATAAGGTGAGTGGATTGGTATGAGGCCTAACAGACCAGATTAAACCAGAATGCACGCACTCATGCTAGGTGCCAAGTAAAAACTGAATTTTGAAAAGAGCTACTTTTCAAAAAAGCAAGAGAGTCGCAGTAGCCATTGGAAGGGGCCCAGTTTACCTGATCCAGAATGACAAGGAAGTCCCCTGTTTTAATCCCATAAGAAAAGTAACTTTGAAATAGCGAATTTCCTTTTTGTTCCGTTTGGCCCTTTTCTGCTTGTAAAGCCAACTTCCTCTGCTCAGCTTAATGGAGCACCTGTCTATTTTTATAGACAAGAAGCAGCATGATTCATGAATTGCTAATAAAGTCAGATCTTTTAGATCAGGGCTTGAACACTAAACAGAGAGAGGGATTGATGGTTCATGGATAAATGTGTACAATAAGCCTCCATCAATGACTTTGTGAGATGAAAGAAGAGAACCCATAGTAAATCACCTTAAATTTTAGTAGGTAACTGTAAGAATATGAGTGTATTAGAGTGGCTCTGAGTTTGTAATAGTGGCTGGTGCTTTGTGAATTGTCCTTTGCAAGGTTACACCGAATCCCTTTGCTCAACATTCTAAAGAAAAGCAGTCACTCTTTTTATTCCCTAGAATTATATACCCCTATAGTTTCATTTCCATCTATTTAGCTTAGATGCCATGGTTCATCAATTTAGAAAAGCATTTCCTAGAATCCTGAAATCTGTCGATTCCTATTTTAAATAAATGCAGGCAAAAGCCCAATGTTGGAAAAAACCAACACAGGCAACACCCGTGCCAAGTCCTAAACGTTTCTAGATAAAACCAGTGAAGGTTGGTGTCACTGTACACTCACAATGTAGGTTTCAACTGCCCCGCCCCCACCATTTTACTGATCTTTTCTGGTCAACTTCTCCCCCGCTTAACTTTGAACTCAATTCCACTCTCATTTCTTACTTTCGGTGAGTCCTTGACTTGTTTCAGATGATATAGAAGCTACCACTACAGACTTCCTGCCACAAAAAGTACACATCTAGCTTAATTCACACCTAGTTTCTCATACTTTTACTGTTTTTTAAAAGAAAATATTCTCTTCTCCCTGCTGCACTCTAGTTATGCTGGTTTATCCTTCTTGGGGTTCTCAGGGATCCTATACTGCCAGTTACTTTTCCCTCTAACATTTTCAATTTTTTTCTTAATTGGATCCCTGCCATCAAATCTTGCTCAAATCTCTTCCACTTAATAAAGCAAAAATCAAAACTTTCAACTCACTTTTCCCTCTAAGCACTTCCTTCTCTCCTGTGTGAATGCACCAATGTATTTGACCTATTTTCTTTGCAGTTAGGTTCCTGCCATTTTTAAAAATCATTAAAACAATGTTGCAATGAAAATATTGCCTGTAATTTTGTATATTGGCAGGTGGAGAGATAGTCTAGATTTCTAGATAGTCCCACTTTAAAGACTAAGGATTTGATAGGTATGGTCATATTCCACAGGGGATCAGACCACTTCACACTCCCATCAATGGGAGTATGTATTTCCTGCCTTGATAGCAAATTTTGGAAATTCTTGCCAGTCTTAAGATAACATAATTCCTTAATTTTTTCTCATTATGATGGAGAACAAGCTCTTTATTCAAGTTTAAGGGAATCTGGTCTTTCTTTTTCTGTGGTCTTTTTTAATGACATTGGCCCATTTTTCTAGTGAGCTGTTGGTCTTCTTTTTAATATCTGAGACCTCTTTATATAGCAGGGAGATTAGAATAGGCTAGATTTTTCTCAACACAGTACAAAGCCACAGTTTTAAAAAAAGAGGTTTAATAAAATCATTCAAGCCACTTTCTTCCTTGGAAATAAGAGCTCCTGTTCCAATTTTATTGTTTCTGACTGAACCCCAGCCTCTGTGGTTTAGATTGTCCTTTGCCCTGCTAAAAATTTATGTGGTAGAAAATTTAAAAATTCAGAAATATGGTCCTATTTATTGACTGAGATCTATGCAAACCTGGCATCCTGGTCATTTTAGAAACAGGACGGGACCATCTCATAGGACCCATGACCTGAGTGAGGTCTGTAAGGTGAGCTAGCACCTTAAAATGTCACATTATAGCCTTGTTGCATCCTCTTTGAATCTTCTGGATTAAGCTCGTGGTTAAAAATATTTTAACTTCCATTTAGCAGCACAACATCAAATACATCATCATCAATAAAGAACTCAAACACATTGGTGATTTTAAGTTTGAATTTATGTTTTGAAATAAAAATGCAATAACAAATTTTTATAAAATTGTCACACAGGAACACATCATAAGATACCATTACATGCTACATTGTCTTAGAAAAAGTCAATAGATCGAATCAATTAGCTGTAAATTAAAACATGAGTTCCTTTCTTTGGGCAAAAAGAAAGCTCATGTGAAATGCTGGACAAAAGCCAGTGAGACCTGCCAGTATAGTCAGTAATGGCTCAATGTTTCCAGGTGTGAGGAAGCCAGGATTCTGGCCTCGTTGGCTGGGGCTAAGCTCTGGCCTCCAGGTTCCCTCTGTGCACAGGACAGGCTCCCAGCAGATGCTTCTGAAGTCCTGTGTGCATGGTCCTTTTATTTCAGATAACTACATACAATTTTGCCACTATTTTACTTTGACTGTAAACTTCAGAAAATAACATTTACAAGTTTTACCACAAGGAATACCATGATTTTTATTATGACTCTCACCACCTTTGGAAAAATATCCATTTTGTAAGTTTCTGATTTGGTCCATCTTCTTATGACATGCCTAAGAAGCATCTGCCACACGCACACCTGTACATGTAAGAAACCAGCGGGTGGTGCTTTTCTGAAGCCCAGTCTATGGCTCTGCCTACACTGAATAGGCTGTCCCACATCTTAGGCTCAAACTATTTTCTCTCAAATTACAGAGTGCCCAGCTGATCATTTATTGTTCTTTTCTTATATTTTCACTATTTATTGTACACATCATATTTTAGTATGTTCCTGTAGCAGTTCTTTGTTTAGCCTAACAATCAAAAATTGAATTTTTTTTATATTAGTTCTTTACACATTTTGTTGGTCTGTAAAGTTGATTTGCATAAAAACAAATGAGAAGAAACATATGCTGGTAGAGCTTAGCACCTTAAAGTTATGATTCTGTCTGTCCATTAATGTTGCAAGTTAGCCTTAAAAGAATCAACTCAGCTTGCTCATACTTTCTCTAAAATATTTAGTTCTCTTCAAGTAGACATAATTTTTTTATAATAGACATGCTCAGAACAAATAGCACAAAACCATAAGCTATGACAACTGATGTAAAAATGCAGTTGGCTGACTTCCATTTATCAATTCTAAAATAAAGGCTTAAGCCTTTGAACACGCCAATGTCCCCCAAGTTCTAAGGTCCATAATTCCACATTATCATTTATATAGTTTGACAAAAACTAGAATGCACAGTCTTAAGTGTGTGGAGGAAAATATTAAAATTCATCATTACTGAAACATTTAATCTTCATAAATTATTGAAAATTCATAGCATGGCATCACTAAATCTTGTGAATTATGAAAGATATAAATTTACAATAATTTCCTCTCATAATAATTGCACCATTATTCATATTTATTTATTCCTAATTAAATTCAAGTCCAACTACCTAATTTTGAGGTAGCTTCATTGTGGTTCTACTGCAGAAGTGGTATGTTTCAAAGTACCATCTTTAGATAAAATTTAAGTGGGAGAGGAAACAAAGTATTATTTATATTGTTGTCTCACTTGGCATACAAACTAACAAAATCAACTATTTCTTTAGGAATAAAAATACAGTTCTTTTGTGAGCATGGACACAATACATGGAATCTGTTTCTTTGCATGAAAAGTGGAGTCAAGAGAAAAGGACTCAAATTCTGTTGCTACCTTCCGGTTTACCCGAGTGAGAATATGCATAAACTCAAGCTTATGAGCGTATTGTTTCAGCAGAGCACACAGTGACTGGATGAACCAGGATCCATCCTTGGAATTTCGCCAGGAATAGTAACCTACAAGACAACATATAACCAAAATATCATGCATACCTGACTTTAATTGACTCTATACATTATTATATAACCTCAATGATAAAAATAAGCATGAACTTCCATAGGTCTTTTTAGACTTAAAAAGGAAAAATGGCTTCTCTGGTTTCAGGAGAAATGATGCTGGGCTGGGGGTGGGGGGGGATGTACATTGTGTATTTACCTCTGCTTTCAGCAGGGAAAGAGAATTGTGGATTAACTTTACCACTGAGTTACCGTGAGTTTTACTTTCTGGGCTCCCTTCCCATAGATAAGAACAAACAAACATGCAGAAGATAAGATGATGCAAAAGCAAAGACATATAAAAAGGACCATTATAAATTATGTGGTCTTTCAATCAAATTTCATTTTTTAGTTATAGGTAGACACAATATCTTTTGATTTTATTTTTATGTGGTGTTGAGGATCAAATCCAGCGCCTCGCGAATGCAAGGCAAATGCTCTATCTCTGAGCCCCAGCCCCTCACCTTATTTTAATATTGGCTTAGTCAAGAAATAAATTGTTTATGTATGAACACACTTTTTTTTTAAAAAAATATATTTTTGTACTTGTAGATGGACAGCATACCTTTATTTTATTTAGTTATTTTTATGTGGTGCTGAGGCTCGAACCCAGGGCCTCGCAGGTGCTAGGCAAGCGCTCTATGACATAGCCCCAGCCCCTGCACACATATTTGAGATGTCATTAGCTACAGGCATCTAAATAAAGTACAATAAACACAGAGTATTCAAAAAGTCTGAAAAGGGAAAATAGTGTTTTCCTTGTACTTTTTAAAAATGTAACACTGTTAAAAAAAACTCAAAGTGTCAAAGAGTTTGGAAACATAAGATAAAACATAGATTTATGTTTCCAAAGTCTTTGACACCTTGAGTTAGCTGTATAATAGTTGTAGAATCAATAAAATGTTTATGTATATGTGAAACACAACCATAAAAATGTGGTTAATAGCATATTTATAAATTATTTTTACCTTCTTTATTTTTTCCCATTCACTTCTACCCTCTTCTATTGTAGTCATGTTTATCTTTTTACCTGTCTTCCAAAGAATTCCTAGAAAACAGTCATCCCTTGTTCACAGGGGATGTGCTCCAACATCCCCAATGGATGTCTGAACCCTATATATGCTGTTTGTTTTTTTTTTTATGTGTGGATTAACTAAGGGATTTATTTATTTTTCTAAGACTACAGAACTATTGTTACATTTTTATTCATTTCAATCAATCATCACTTAGAAAATACGGATATAAAAGAGTTCTGTAGTCTTAGGGAAAAAAAAAATCCTTTGTATAATACACACAAACACATTCATGTCTTCTACCCACAACTTAATGCCTTTTCCATCTTAACTAAGAATTCATCATGTACTGCGGCCACAATTTCTGTAGTTTATTGCGTAACAGCAAAATTAACATGAATTTCTTTTTTCTTCTTCACAACTTCATGAGAGATTCATTCTTACTGTATATCTTAGAAACCTCAGTATAAAGTCCCCCCCCCCCCCATAGGAAGTCAAAAACTTTCACTTAATTTTTTTTCCCCCCCACATAAAGGAACCACTTTATGGCTTCTCTTTGGCATATCTGAATTTCCAACATTACTACTTTTAAACTTTGGGGCTTTCTTAAGTAAAATAAGGGGAACTTGATTATAAGAACTGATAACTAGACATTAAATGTGACACTGAGATGGCTACTGTGTGACTAATGAGTGGATAGCAGATACAGCCTGGGTACGGTAGACAAAAGGATGGTTAATTTCTCAGGAGAAATGAAAAGAGATTTTATCATGCCACTTTGGGTATATTGTGATTTAAAACTTAATGAATTATTTATTTCTGGAACTTTTCATTTAATTTATTTTCTGGCTACAGTTGACCATAGTTAACTAAAAATACAAAAACTGAAACTATGGACAAGGGGGGATAAATTGTACCTCTCTTCTATTTTAGTAAGTGGGTGAAGTTCTTACTTAGCCTCTGTTGCCATATAGTATACTCTTTTTGATATTTTAAGTTTGTGAATGGCACTGTGTAAGTCTACACATTTTTTAAAAAATATTTTTTAGCTGTAGATGGACATAATATCTTTATTTTTTAATGTGGGGCCAGGTATCGAACCCAGTGCCTCACACATGCTAGGCAAGTCCTCTACCACTGAGCCACAACCTGGCCCCCATGTCTACATTTTTTTGAGATTTCTCTGTGGTATCCTAAAAATGTAGACAAGATGGTTATTTTTTAGGGATATTGAGATCTTAACAAGTTTCTGGAACATACTCTTCATTGCTTAAGTCTCCAAATGGCCAAAGTGAAATTCATTTAAAATCTACACATAACATTCACTATATGTAACTTTCTTACCTGGTGCTGTAGAATATGCATATAAGAAGTCGGCCTCTACTGGTATTTTGTGGCATGCCATGTCATCATCAATGCCACTGTCTGTCTCAATGCCACAGTCTAGTTCTGTACCCCGGCAGGCCTACATGTTAGAAAATAAACATTTAATATGTGTGTATGTACATAACTCATATCTAAGAAAGGTAAAGGCTATGTAAAATCCAATGCTAATTTTACTGAGTCTGTCTGATATAAGTCTACAATTGAAATGTACTCCATTTTCCTAAGTGATGGTTTAAATAAATAAAAATGTAACAATTGTTCTGTAGTCTTAAGGAAAAAAAAAATCCTTTGGATAATCCACAGTGGAGTAAATTTTTTTTTTTTTAAAAGAACCACATTTCTTTCTTTTTTTTTAAAATTGTAGTTGAACACGATATCTTTATTTTATATATATATTTTTATGTGGTGCTGAGGATAGAACCCAGGGCCTCACACATGTGAGGGGCCTCACTCAGCACTCTACCACTGAGCCACAACCCCAGCCCCCTCACAGTGGAGTAAATTTAATCTCTGATTAATTCTCCACAACCAAGGTGTTCAATTTCATACTACCTGAATAATGAAAAGTTTGGGTTTTCCAGTTAGACTTCTACAATAATCTCCTCTGAAGAAACTTGTTAATTTTTTCAGGTCAACAGGTCCATTTGTTCCAAATATTATTCCTTCATCACCATGGCTTAGAATTACACAAATAAAGCTGCTCCTTTTGCTATGATCTTCTTTAGAAACTAGAAAGACATTTTTGAGGAAAAAAAAAAAAAAAAGAACAACTCTTGTAACTTTATTCAGCAATCTCAGACATACTATAGGTGAATCAGATGAAAAAACTGAGAACAGCGATATTCAACTACAAGAATGGAATTCTAGTAAGTTATACTCCATGTATGTGTAATATGTTAAAATACACTCTACTGTCATATATATATGTAAATATATATAATTATATGTAAATATATATAATTTATATATAAATATAAAAGAAAACTGAGAATAGAACTATGAGATCATCTAAATCTAACTTGAGAATAGAACTATGAAATCATCTAAATCTAACTTGGGGCACAGCCACAAACTGGAAACCACTGTAGGGGGCTAGCATGAATAAAATTTATACTACTTATTAAAATATATAAGATCAGAATTATGTGCATGCAGTATAATTCCACAGTTGAAGGTCATTCTTTCTAATTATTTCTTACCATTGTGCATTAACTCCACAATTTCTTCACGTGTAAGGTCATTTTTATTCCTGACTTCATATTTCAAGTTCATGAATATTTCTCTGAGGTTTGCTGCATCTACATCTGTACCAGACCGAGAGGCCATCCCTTGCAACAGAAAGAATTACTTTTAATTGCATTTTAAAAGAATATCTGCTTTGAAATAATGAACTGTGTAGCAATTCATGAAATCAGTGAATTCTTCCTTTTAAATGGTTAAGAAAATTTGAATTATTTTAAACATGTAACACAAAACCTCTTTAATTTTTTGCATATAAGACACTTTATAATATAAGCTGTCTCAGTGTTACAGATACAAGGATATCTTTCACAGATGTTTAGACAGTGAAAAACAGAAATGACTTCAAAAGCCTAACAATAAGGGTTTGGTCAAATAAATTATGATTCATTTGTATAATGGAGTATGTTGCTTTTTTTTAATATAAAATTTTGGCATGGAAAATGGTCATTTTATTTTTTTAAAGACTAAAAACCACTATGATCCTACTTTTGTTTAAGGAAAAAAAATATATATATACTCACAGGGACTGAATTTCTTTAATTCTAAGTTTACAACAATTTTAAGATACATTTCTGCTCTCATATTTCATTAATATTATTCATCAGGTATTCTGCTATGGGTAATCTCCTTTAATCCTTTCAACTACCATGAGTTATTACTATTAGCTTCCCATCTGTAATGGATGTGGGATATGGCACAGATGAGTTAAAAAACTTGTCCAGGGGCTGGAGTTGTGGCTCAGTGGCAAAGCACTTGCCTAGCATGTGTGAGGCACTGGGTTTGATCCTTGGCACTGTATAAAAATAAACAAATAAAATAAAAGTATGCTATCCATCTACAACTACAAAAAAAAAAAAAAAAAAAGAGGTAAAAGAAAAGAAACTTGTCCAGGGCTGGAGGTATAGCTCAGTGGTAGAATATGTGCTTAGCCTAGGGGAGCCCATGGGTTTAATACCCAGCACAACAAAACAGAACAAAACAAACAAACAAAAAAGATAGGAAAGGAAAGAAACATGTGCAAAGTTTGTGGGCCACTTTACAGAATGGAAAACACTGATAGTCATTCAAATTTCAAACCAGAAAAAGCCAGACGACTGTTAGAAAAGGAAGGAAAGAAACAAAAAAGAAAGAATAAGTTCAATAGCATAAAATTCTATAGGCCAATACAAATGGATATTTGTAGAAAATGAGGCAGAATACTATTATGGTTTAGATATGTGGGCCCCCCAAAAGTTCATGTATGAGACAGTGCAAGAAGGTTTAGAGGTGAAATGTTGGGTTGTGAAAGCCTTAACCTAATCAGTGAATTAATCCCCTGATAGGGATTAACTGAGTGGTACCTAAAGGCAGGTCGGATGTGGGTGGAGGAGGTGAGTTATTGGGGGAATGCTTTTGGGGCATAGAATTTGTCCTAGAGCTCCCTATTCTTCCTGGATGTCTTGAGCGGCTCCTTCCACCACACATTTCTGCCATGATGTTCTGTCTTGTCTCTGCTCTGAGGAATGGAGTTGGCCATCTATGGACTGAGACCTTGGAAACTGCAAGCCTCAAAATAAACTTTTCCTCCTTAAAATTATTCTTGTCAGGGCTGGGGTTGTGGCTCAGTGGTAGAGCACTCGCCTAGCATGTTCAAGCCTGGGCTCGATCCTCAGCACTGATAGACCCAAACCGATCTTTTCTTAAAATTGGGCATCTCCCCACAAAATCATGAAAAGATAATTTCGGCTTTACTATAAATTACTGCAAATTCTGAACCTGCTTGGAATGCCTGCCCGTGCCTTGAACTCACCCATGCCTGGCTCTCTGACCAGATAGCAGCCCTCTCTGAAACTTAGTGACACCTCATAAATATTGGCCTTCCCTGGCCAGACAACGACCCTCTCTGAGGCTCTAATGGTCCTCATGAATTCTGATGTTGGGGTCAGCAAAAAATGTAAACTACCATTAGTGTGATGCTTGCCAGAGTTCTGTTATCTTTAACCCCCCTTTGTGTAACTTTCTGGGCTATAAAGCTGGGCTTCAGGAAAGCTGGGGGCTGTCTTGTTCCCGACGTTTTGGGAGGGAGAGGCAGCCTGGCCGGTCGAAATAATAAGCTTGCTTTAATTTGATTTTAATTGGAGTTAGTGGTCTTTTCTTGCGTCCTGGTCTAACAGCACCATATAAAAATAAATAAATAAGGGTATTGTGTCCAATTACAACTAAAAAAAATAAGTATTAAAAAATTATTCTTGTCAGGTCTTTTGGTCAAAGCAACAAAAAAGCTGACTAAAATATCTACAAGTAAAATTTTAATACGTAAAGTGAATGACAAAGTGCTTTGTCATTTATTTAACAGCTAAGTTGGTCTCTCAATTTGTAGCCAAAAGTAATAAAAACAGTACCATTCAGATTAAGAGACCAATTTCTCAACTCTATTCTCCTCAGTCCTTTTAACTAACCTAACACCAACTCCTGCTTATCTTTCCAGTATAATCTGACTTCCTTCCATTCTCACTACCATTCTGGTTGGGAGTCTCCTAAATTAGATCTGTGCACCTAGTTTCTCTAATTAAAAATTAATTCCAATATGATTAACATGCTGATTCAAATAATTATTACAGCATTATATTAAAGATGAAAAAAGAGGAAAGAGACAAAATACTAATTTATATGGTAAAATATGCAAATTAAATATTGGCATATTTAGGTGATGCAGTAATATATAATCATTGAAATAACAGGGAAATTATGCAGGCCATGAAAAAAATGCTTATAGTATATTGAGTAGGACAAGGAGGATACAATATTTGCTTGCATAAGTTTTCAAAAACACTGTCAAAAAAAAAAAAAGATCAAGGAATGTACCAAAATGTTAATTAAATTTTGGGGATTGTGAAGTATTTTATTTTCTATGTTGTCTAAAAAGATATTCTAAAATGTGTTATTAGATTCAAATCATACATGATGCACTGAAAATGGGACTTGGTGCTCAGTCCTTGGTGAATTTAAACACAGCAGTTTCAGTGGTGAAGGTAGAAAATGGAAAGGAAAAATAGGTTTAAGAGAAAGTGGCACGAAGGGAAGATGGCAAGCTTAAACTACATGTTTTCAAAATTTAGGGAAGAAGGGAAGGAGGTGAACATCAGATCAAACCTTAAGAGGAAGCACACTAAAACAAAGGTGTCTTTAATATGCGATCTCTGTCATCTTTGTAGGGTAAAGAGGAAAAGGGCAAGAGTCAATGAAGACACAAGAAGTAAAGCAGGACCAACCAAGTGGGGGAATAAGAGCTGGGACTCTGGAGTCAGACACACCAGGGTCCAGACTCTAGCTCTGCTACTGTATACCTACGTGACTGTGCAAGGTTTTTAACCTTTTGTAATCTAACAGTAGTTAGTTACTTTTCAGGATTGTTGTAAAAATAAAAGAGACAATATATGTCATATGCTTTGCAGGTTCTGGAAAGAAAAAAATACTACTACTTACTTAGGAATTGTTGAGAACCTTTCATTGTCATAAAAGAGGGAGCAGAAGAATAAAGAAAAAGCAAGGGTTACAGGTTAGTAGGGGTAGAAGCCAAGCACATAAACAGGAGGCTGGCTGTGGGAAGAGGAAGAGCTTCTGAACATGGTAGAAAAGTCCACATTGTCTTAAAGGACCTGCAAGGTTCTGCCTTTTCTCTACTTTCTGGCTATTCTGTATCACAGTTTACCATTCATTTACACATGGATCCTGTTTGGTTTTTTTTTTTTTTTTAATATCAAATACAAATGGCACAAATGCTTGAAAAGTTTAAAATATCAGATAAGATACATACCAGTGCTTTTATGAAAGTTCTTATTATTAATGATTAAACATAAACCCATTTCAGGATAATCCATTTTGTAACGATTGTCCAAGGATATTCCAGAGTCCACTGATTTGCTTCCATGTATGAGCTTTCTGTTTGGAAATCAACAACAGTTCATCAAGGTAGAAATGACTGGACTGATCCATTAATATAACTTTTATGACTCATAAGAACAGTTTACATTTATTTAATGCAAGACACAAAATTCTGTGCTAAAGGCTTTTCCTCATTTAAATTTTACAACCCATTTTACAGATGAGGAAATGATTGGCCTGAGGCTAAGCAATGTGCTGAAGGTTATGCAGATATTGTGTCAGAGCCAAGGCTGGAGGAAAACTTTGCTGGACTTGAAGTTTAGGCTTTTAACTTCTGTTTCATGTTTTCCTCTAAATTTTAATAAAATTTCATCAAATGCATTTTATAATTTAAAACATTTTTTTTTTTTTTTTGCAATTCTGAAATAGTTTATCCTTTAAGGAAAGAATGGCATCTTTTTTTTTTTTTTTTTAGTTGTAGATGGACAGAATACATTTATTTTATTTGTTTATTTTTATGTGGTACTGATGATCGAACCCAAAAGCACTCTAACACTGAGCCATAGCCCCAGCCCCAAGAATGACATCTTAGAGATCACCTTGAAATGATAGGAAATCACTAAACTTCTTCAAG